>NC_079315.1:8826587-9426587 GCF_029931775.1 Euleptes europaea
GTAGAGCCTCTGCTTGGCATGCTGAAGGTTCCAGGTTCAATCCCCGGCACCTCCAGTTAAAGGGACTAGGTAGGTGATGTGAAAGACCTCTGCCGGAGACCCTGGGGAGCCGTTGCCGGTCTGAGTAGACAATACTGACTTTGATGGACCAAGGGTCTGATTCAGTATAAGTCAGCTTCATGTGTTCATGTGTTCAACCAGGTTCGATTCCCCACTCCTCCACATGAAGCCTGCTGGGTGACCTTGGGCCAGTCACAGTTTCTGTCCAAACTCTCTCAGCACACCTACCTCACAAGGTGTCTATTGTGGGGAGAGGAAGGGGTTGTGATTGTAAACTGCTTTGAGATTCCTTAAAGTAGAGAAAAATTGTGGTTGAAAAATCAACTCCTCCTCCTCCTCCTCTTCTTCTTCTTCTTCTTCTTCTTCTTCTTCTTCTTCTTCTTCTTCTTCTTCTTCTTCTTCTAGAAACCATGTTCTACCCTGTTTATTGAATAACTGTTCACGGATTCTGAAATTCTGAAATGTCAGATGCCCTTGATTGCAGTTGAGACCTAGGAGAAAACAGCTTTCTATACAACAGCTGTGACCAAACATTTCTCGTGGTCTTTCTTTCTTTGGTTCTTGAAAAAAGGCAATATCCATTATTTCATCTCCTATGGTTCTGATTTCTCTCTTTCTTTTATTTGGATTATTTACACATTTAATGTTACACATTTCAAATCTAGTTTCTTCCAAAGCTTCAGTTTGTTAGTAAATATGAATATAGATCACAAATTTGATGATCTTGAATGGAAAAAATGGGGAAATGTTTGTTTATTTCTTTGCTTAGAAAATGTGTATGTCATCTTTTCAAAGATGCATGGCATGACTCACAAAGTAAAACAGTATACTAAAAACATAAAATAACAGCATATGAAACAAGACAGGGCATAAATATAGCATAAAACAATTTAGCAGTTTAAAATTATATCAATCGAACAACCCTTTAATCAGACACAAACAAGAACAACAGTTTAAAAGAAGGGAACGTCGTAAAAAATAAATGTTTCGGCACGATGTCTAATTTATTTATTTTATTTATTCGGCACGATGCCTAACCACGATGTCAGTTAGGTAGACACAAGGGAAGGCATTCCCAAGATAGTGTGCCACCACTGAAAAAGCCCTGTCTTTGGATGCTACCCACCTCATCCCTTCAGGTTGGGGCACAGAGAGCAGGCTTGGGGACATGTTTGAATTGGCATGCTGGACCATTCAGGACTAGTAGGGTTGCCAACCTCCAGGTGGTGGCAGGAGATCTTTCGCTATTACAACTGATCTCCAGCTGGTAGAGATCAGTTCCCCTGGAGAAAATGGCCGCTTTGGCCATTGGACTCTATGGCATTGAAGTCCCTCCCCAAACCCCGCCCTCCTCAGGCTCTGCCCCCAAAACCTCCTGCCGGTGGGGAAGAGAGACCTGGCCACCCTAGGGAAGAGGCAGCCCTTCCATATGAAAGGAGGGCATACCTTCTTCTCTTCCCCCAGTCACAGCTTCTAACACTGCTATTCAATTAATGCAAATCAGGAAATTGTTCATCTTCTTTGGGCCTTCATCTGGGGGTACGGGCAGGGGGAAAAATTAGATTGGAAATTTGGTGGTGCAGTTAGATAATTTTAGACTCTGGTCTCATGGGTATCCCGTCCCTTAATGGCGATGTATATTTCTAGAGTTGCCAGGTCCCTCATTGCCACCGGCTGGAGATTTTGGGGGGCGGAGCCTGAGGAGGGTGGGGTTTGGGGAGAGGAGGGACTTCAATGCCATAGAGTCCAATGGCCAAAGCGGTCATTTTCTCCAGGGGAACTGATCTCTATCGGCTGGAGATCAGTTGTAATAGCAGGAGATCTCCAGCTGGTACCTGGAAGTTGACAACCCTATATTTTCTTATGTTCTTATGCTGTGTATTGTTGTTTATGCACATTGTTTAAACCTATGTAAACCTAAAATGGATTGTAAATAAATAAATCAGAAGTTCATACCCAAAAGGTTGCCACCAGTATACCCTCTAAAGGAGGACATATACTATTGCCCCGAGGATGCCTCTTTTTACTGAACGAACATGCTGGAAATGTGCATTTTCCTCGCTAGAACCTGCTGATCTGTTGGAAATAAGTATTTCAATGTTCTTACTTGGGACATGATAGGAAAGGTCATGTTTGTTTCCCTTGTTTCTGCCCCTCATTGACGTATGAGCAAGAAGTGAGGTTGAAAGTTAATGGTTTAAAAGGGTGCGCAGGTGAGGAGGGCTGACCTTACATCTCAGTGGTTCTTCATTCTGGGCCCTTTCCTCTCCAGTTGGGCTCCAGTATCAGAATAATGGGAGGGGGGGATAATAGTGCCTGAAGCAAGGAAATAAAGGGAGGCAAAATGAAGGGAAAGTTTAGTTCTCCTGGGCCTCCTTTTGGAGGTAAATTCACACAAGCGCACGCACATACCTCAATTGGTACGTGACTAGGGTTCCCAACCTCCAAGTACTAGCCGGAGATCTCCTGCTATAACAGAGATCGCCAGCCACCACCTGGAGGTTGGCAACCCTAGCTGACAACCCTAATTGCCAGCCTCCAGGTGGTGGCTGGAGGTTTCCTGCTATTACAACTGATCTCCAGGCGACAGTGATCAGTTAACCTGGAGAAAATGCCCTCTTTGGAAGCTGGACTCTATGGCATGATACCCCACTGAAGTCCCTCCCCTCCCCAAACCCCACCCTCCTCAGGCTCCATCCCCCCCAAAAAAAAATCTCCAGTTTTTCTCAATCCAGAGCTGGCAACCCTAAGTTTAACCCTTACCTTGGTTTTTTAAGAGGTACTGACATTTGGTATATCCCAACTCAGCCATGCTGATAATCCTGAGTTCGGACAATGTCTGGTTCCTGCAGGATGGCATGGCATGCCTCACGTTACTGGCAGCGGGGGCCTGGGGTTTGCGAACAGCTCTCAGGAAGTCAACCTTGTTCCTCTTCTTCCCAGGCCATGGTTGAGACAGTGAATAACCTCCTCCAGCCACAAGCTTTGAACGCCTGGAGGGACCTCCCTGCCAGCGATCAGCTCCGCGCAGCGACCATGTTACTGGACACCGTGGAAGAAAGCGCATTTGTGTTGGCCGACAACCTTCTCAAGACGGATATAGTGAGGGAGAGCACAGACAACATTCGTAAGTAGAGGATGTCTTATGGGCGGCGTCACCTTGGCTGCGTTGCTGCGTAGCTGAGAGCAAATGACGCAGCGCGATTGGTTGGTGTGTGAGAGCGACCACGTTTTCACAGTTACCAGCCCGGGTGGGGGGAGAGAATTGTGTGAAACCTGCCAGCAGAGCGGTTATGGAGGAAACTTAGCCCAGTTCAGGGGAGGGGCCGTGGCTCAGTGGTTGAGCATCTGCTTGGCATTCGGAAGGTCCCAGGTTCAATCCCCGGCATCTCCAGGTAAAAGGACCAGGTAGTAGGTGATGTGAAAGACCTCCGTCTGAGACCCTGGAGAGGCGCTGCCAGTCAGACCAGACAGTACTGACCTTGATGGACCAAAGGTCTGATTCAGTATAAGGCAGCTTTGTGTGTTCAAAAGCTGCCTGTTCGATTTTATTTCAGCTGATTTCGGGGCAAAATTGGAGGCTCCTGCTCAGGAGAGCCGGCCAAAGGATTTCAAAAGCTGCAGAAGAGCTGTGGTATCGCCAGCAAAATGTCTGAGCTGGGTTCTGTGCTTTCCCTGAAGGAAGCTCTCGCTACGCCATACCCCTAGAATAGCTGATAGCAAAATCTGCCAGCAAGCATCTAACTGATTTAGCAGTACCTCCTGTCTGCCAGCAGTTTCCCCATGAACAAAGAAATGCCAGCAGTAAGAACATTAAGGCCTTTTAATCTTATGATTGCATCTTGAAAGGAATAAGACAGCAGCAGAAGATGTTGGCCTTTTATGCAGGGCAGTTTCCCCGTGGTCACCCCCGCCGACTGCTTTGGGGCTTCCTTTTGATTATGCATGCCCTTTCCAAATGGCAGAGGCTGCCTCGCTCTCCCCGTGCGTTTTGCCCCTGTTTTCCAGATGCTGTTTTAGCCAGAATCTGGAAAATGCAGGCAAAACGCACGGGGAGAGCGAGGCAGCCTCTGACAGGCAGGAAAAGGCGTGCATAATCAAAAGGAAGCCCCGAAGCATTTGGCAGGGGGTGACCGTGGGCAAACGGCCCTGCATAATAGGCCAACATCTTACTGCTGCTGTCTTCCTTTCTGGATACAGTCATAAGAACCCTTTCCTGGGATTAAGCCTTATGAATCAATACAACTCCCTTTCTGAGTAGACCTTCTTAGGATTGCTCCCTTGATTTCATCTTGATTCCAATTCTGATGTTTCTACAAAACATTTTTTCTTTGAGTTTCTGTGACCCCTTAATGGATCAGGGTTGCCAGGTCCCTCTTCCCCACCGGTGGGAGGTTTTTGGGGCAGAGCCTGAGGAGGGCGGGGTTCGGGGAGGGGAGGAACTTCAGTGCCATAGAGTCCAATTGCCAGAGCGGCCATTTTCTCCAGGGGAACTGATCTCTATCGGCTGGAGATCAGTTGAAACAGCAGGAGATTTCCAGCTATTACCTGGTGGTTGGCAACTCTATTAATGATTCACCCACTCAAACGTCTAGTAATACGGTGGGTCTTAGAGACTTCCCTCCCCCTTTATTCTTTTGCTGGACTTGGTATTTCCCCTGTCCCTTCTGAGGTCACAATTTAATTACATTTACACTTCTTTATTATTCTTTCGGTGGTCCTCATACTTTTTCAGGACTTTCAATCATTGAATAATGAGAAGATCTCCTAATTTCTTTCTCTTGATCTGTCTTTCAGCTGCTTCCTATGTCGACTTTGCTGTGTTTACTTCTGTGTGTCTTGTCTCATTAAATCAGTTTGTTCCATTGTCTTCCCAATTGCAAAGTCTTTCCCCCCTCAACTTCAGCGTACTCCAACTGTTCGTTATATCTGCCACTCTCTCTGCCCTTTTCGTCATGTGTCCTGAACTCTCGTCCCTTTCAGCCAGTGGCATTTCTAGATGCCAGTCTTGTACGGAAGATCAGTGGGAGACTCACTGCCCATGGTGCCAGCTGGGCATTGGAACACTTTTGCAGAGAATTCTTCCCCAGCATGACTTTGGGCACCACAGGATAAAAAATGCCAAACTAATTTAAGGCCGTGTTCCTCTGGAAGTAACATTTTGGGCATCAGGGATCCCATTCAGCGGACGTAAAATTGTGATCTTTACCTAGGAAACTGGACCGTACCAGAGGTTAGCTGTGCTGAAGTCAGAGAAGGGAAGCTTATCGCCACTAAAATTGTCAATAATGACATGGCAATCTAGGCTAAGAATCTGTTGTTGGCACTAGTCCATTTGCACACTATTAAGTTCTGTGCTGTTGCCGAGGCACAAGACTCGGTTCCCCCGTCGCGAGAGGCGCGAGGGTTACTATTGTGAATCTTAAGACTGGCCGAGAAACTGCTCAGAAAGCACTTTGAGCTTGACTCAGAAAGTCCTTGGGACGTGGTCGGACAAAGTTCCGTCCTGCGATGTTGCTCATGAATACGAATCCTCCGTGGAATCGTGGACCCGTACGTCCGTTGTCTCTGGCTCCATAATTTATGAACCTCTGATAGGACCGTGGGCCCCATTTCTCAAGGAAGCTGATCTTTAATGTAATGTAATTGCCTCTTTAGTTACACAGAATCCCAAAAAGAGATTTATTTCAATTTGTACCTTGTCCTATCCCTAAGGCTTAGCATGATATACAGTGCTTAAGTAAACTTGATGAAAAATGTACGCCCGCATTATACAGTGCCCACAATGAAGGATTAGCTCTCCTCTTTTCATCCTGACGCAGCTGTGCAGTCTGGAGAAAAAAAACCAGGCTCGGCTAGCCAAAATACTCTCCGGACTCCGTTTTTGCTGCAGTCCCTTACAGTAGTGAGTTTATTGGGAAATTCGGTTGACTTTTTCGAGCGTAGAAGAGGGGTTCTTCTTTGCAGTTTTGAAAGCAATATAACGCTTTTTCAGAGGGAAGACATTCAAGAAGCCCAAAGCACTTTTCATCTTTATACAGTGCTCATATTTGCAGTAGCTACACTGGTACCATGATGCCTTTTCTAATAACTCCTAAGTTCAAGATAGTCATGACTATGCCAGCATGGTGTAGTGGTTGAGAGCGGTGGATTCTAATCTGGAGAACCGAGTTTGATTCCCTACTCCTCTACATGAGCGGCAGACTCTAATCTGGTGAACTGGGCTAGTTTCCCCACTCCTACACATGAAGCCTGCTGGGTGACCTTGGTCTAGTCACGGTTCCCAAGGTGTCTGTTGTGGAGTGAGGAAGGGAAGGAGATTGTAAGCTAGTCTGATTCTCCTTAAAAGGTAGAGAAAACCGGCATATAAAAACCAACTCTTCTTCTTCTTCTTCTTAAGCAGTGGGGCTTTTTGAGAAGTTGCAATCAACTAATTCCATTGGTTTCAGTGAGATTTTACTCAGAACTACACCCCTTCAGTTGAGCCTACTCCCAAGTAAGGGTAGACAGAACTGTGGTATGAGTGGAACTACATGTGATTTACACCTAGTTCTGTGAACTTTTTTTAACCAGCATTAAAAATGTTACCAGTACAGCTGCTGGTGCTGCAATTCAATAAAGGGCTCAGGCTAGGGGAGTCAGAAGAAGAAGAGTTGGTTTTTATATGCCGACTTTCTCTACTACTTAAGGAAGAATCAAACCGGCTTACAATCACCTTTCCTTCCCCTCCCCACAATAGAAACCCCGTGAGGTAGGTGATGCTGAGAGAGTTCGGAGAGAACTGTGACTAGCCCAAGGTCACCCAGCTGGCTTCATGTGTAGGAGTGGGGAAACCAACCCAGATCACCAGATTAGCCTCCGCTGCTCATGTGGAGGAGTGGGGAATCAAACCTGGTTCTCCAGATTAGAGTCCACCGCTCCAATCCACCACTCTTAACCACTACACCACGCTGGCTCAGAACAGCATGGAGGTATTACCGATTCTATAGTCACATCTTCTGATAGTAACAAGACAGAGGTATCAACTGTACAAGAAAATAATTTGGTTGGGGGTTTATGAGAGTAGGGAATTTTTTAAAAAACTTGTTAGGATTTCCTTGACAGGATTCAATGAGTAACTTCTTCCTCTCCCTCCTTCCCCCTGTTTTCTCCGCCTGGATGTAGTGTGTTGTGCTGTTGTGTCATTGTACTGTTTGTTGTTATTAAAATGATGTAATTATTTTCCTAAGGAGGGTAGGCAGCATGGTACAGCCCGATCTCATCAGATCTCGGAAGCTAAGCAGGGTCAGCCCTGGTTAGTATTTGGATGGGAGACCACCAAGGAATACCAGGGTTGCTGTGCATAGGAAGGCACTGGCAAACCACTCTTGCCATGAAAACCCCATAAGGGGTCGCCATAAGTTGGCTGCGACTTGAACGCACTTTACAAATACACATTTTCCTGCTAGAGTGTTGTTGTTTCTCCTGCTGATGTGGTGACATGTTGAGGCGCCCGGGTTTTTATGGTTAGTTCTATGTAGTACGGAAAGGATTTTAATTGTTTTAGAATGATGTTAGCTGCTCTGAGCCTGGCTTCAGCCGGGAAAGGGCGGCCTATAAATCTATCAAATAATAAATGAATAAGAACAAAATGTGAATATGGTAACACTTCAATGACCAGCAACATTTTCCAGGGAATAAGCTTTTGTAAGTGAAAGCTTACTTTGACAGATCTGGCAAAGTGTGTGTTGACTCAGTCAGTCATTTATTGGTACGGCACATAGCCAGACATATACAAAAACATTAAAACGTTAAACGTTAAAACCAGGAATTCCAAGTTGAAAATACACTGGAGACTACCTAAAATCCTAAGAGGACATTAATGTTTACATAGATAATAAGGCAGGTCATCCCAACAGCTTGCGCCTAATTTTGGACACGGTGGCACAAAATTTAGCAGTGCCAACAGTAACCCTTGGATTTTCATCCAAGAGCAGCTTCCTTGCCCTCTCCGACTCCGAGTTATCTGAGAGCCTGTTCGCCAAATAAATTTGCCATGAATCTCTTCATAGTAAGGGCAAAGGATAAGAATACGCTCCATGGTTTCTACGTCCCCTATACCATACTGGCATAATCTCTCTGAGATGGGGTTTTTCTTTATATCTACCCTCTAGGAGGGCTGAGGGGATGTGCGTTGACTCAGAAAAGCCCTGGGAAGATTTGTCGGCTATTAAGGTGCTACCGAACTGAAATTTTGTTCCGTGGCAGTGTGTTGACACTGAGAATGAAATTAAACATTTTGTAATAATATTGCTCCTTGAAGGCTTTTCCTGTGGTTTTTTGATCAGTTGTATCCTTTGTGTACACGTGTGCCCCCATATCTCGACCGGGGCAGGCGTGCTATAAATCACAAAATAAATGAATTTGCCAAATAAAATTTTCCACCTCTTCTGTGCCAACAGAGCTTGAAGTTGCAAGACTAAGCACAGACGGGAACTTGGAAGACCTGAAGTTTCCGCAGAACACAGGCCACGGCAGCACCATCCAGCTCTCGGCGAACACACTGAAGCAGAACGGCCGAAACGGTGAGTTCGGCACTTTTCAGGGGAACTACACCACACAGTAACATCGAAAGTATAGAATCTCCACACCGCCACTTCGTTACTCACCAGCATTACTTCAGTTCTTAGGAAAGGGTCACAACTGAGACTGAGAGATGATAGGATAACCATCTTCAAGTACTTAAAGGACTGTCATAGAGAGGATGGTGCCAAGTTGTTTTCTGTTGCCCCAGAAGGTCGGACCAGAACCAACGGGTTGAAATTAGATCAAAAGAGTGTCCTTCTAGACATTAGGAAGAACCTTCTAACAGAGTGGTTCCTCAGTGGAACAGGCTTCCTTGGGAGGTGGTAAGCTCTCCTTCCCTGGAGGTTTTTAAGCAGAGGCTAGACGGCCATCTGACAGCATTGTTGATTCTGTAACCTTAGGCAGATCATGAGAGGAGGGCATCTTGGCCATCTTCTGGGCATGGAGTAGGGGGTCACTGGGGGTCTGTGGGGGGAGGTAGTTGTACATTTCCTGCATTGTGCAGGGGGTTGTTCTAGATGACCCTGGTGGTCCCTTCCAACTCTAAGATTCTCGATTCTATGAACTAGTGTGGGAAGAAACTACATCATAGGGTTCTGCCAGAAAATCTTGGACTTCTGTTGTCACTAAGCGTAATAAAACAGAGGCAGACTGCAGTGATTTCCAGGGCATTCAAGATAATGTTGGGAGGGCCCCAAATTTGAATTCCGTGTTTGTCACTAACAATCAGGATATTTGTGTGGTACAAGCAAGGGCAGCCATGAAGACTCATGGGAGGTGGGAACTAGTGAGAAATCTTCACCCCCAAACTCTTCCCCTCCCAGATTCCACAAGCTCAACATTCAATGCTCTGGGAGAATATGAAGTTGTATGCAGGGTAATTTATTTTCGCCGTTCCCCTTTTTCCTCCATTAGTTCACGGTAATATTTTTCCTGCAAACCAGAGACTCCCTCGAGTATAGAGAGACCCCCACACCTTTTCTGTGGGTAGCCTGGTTTGTGATTGGCATGACGAGGACTAGCTGCTTGACCTTACCAGATATCATTATTTTAGAGTTGTCAAGAGTATTTTCAGTGGGTAGCCGTGTTAGTCTGTTTGCAGTAGTCAAAAAGGGCAAGAGTCCAGTAGCACCTTAAAGACTAACAAAAATATTTTCTGGTAGGGTATGAGCTTTCGTGAGCCACAGCTCACTTCTTCAGATACCTGAGTATTTTGCGTACATTATCTCGTTGCCATCCTTACAACAGCCCTGTCAAGTAGCTCAGCATTGTTTTCCCCGTATTGCTGACAGAGGGTGAGGCTTACTGAGACAAAGACCTCAGACCTTTTTCCAACTCTATTCATCCTTTATTGAGATCTTAAGAATTGTTATATGGGATAATGCAGTTTTGAGGATAAAACTGGAGGATAAAGAAATCAAATTTGAAATATTGTCGGAGGCTTTCACGGTCAGAGTTCATCGGTTCTTGTAGGTTATCCGGGCCATGGTCACACAGCCCGAATAACCTACAAGAACCGATGAAATCAAATTTGCTCTGCGTCCAGATGGCACCGCTCTAACATCGACAGGCTCCATTAATTATTTAAAGGAAGTGTTGAATGTTATCAGAAAGAGGCAACAGTTAAAATCATTTCTGTTTGTTACACTCCCATTAAATATTTTTTTCCCCGAACCATTTCTGTGGGAGAGGATTTTTGAAAGCGAATACAAATCCAGAACAGCCGTATGAAATACTGCATCGAGCATAGCTATGAAAGAATGTTCTGAAAACATCTGATTATTTTTGGGCCTCGCCGATCGCAAAGATCTGTGAGGCCCAATGATAATCAGATATTTTTGGAACTTTCGTTCACAGTTATGCTATGGCATGCTGATTCAGTTATATTCAGTCCATGTCCCCTGTCGTTGTCGTCCCCACCCCTCCCGCACCCCAGATTAGTATGAGATCAATATATGATTATTATGGTATAAATGAGGGAGGAAAAAAACCAGGTTCTTACGAAACCTTAAATAAAAAACATTCCCAAACTAGGGGAAAATAAAGCATCAGCTGAGTTCTGGTATTATACCAATAGTTTTCAATAACAAATTGTAGAAGATAAGTCGGGAATCTGAAGCTTTGGGAGAGTTATAGCAAGACTCTGCTTTTCTTTAAAAATAATGAGATAGGCTGAAATTTGTGGAACTATGGTAGACAGAGTGGTAAGCTGCAGTACTGCAGTCAAAAGCTCTACTCACAACGCAAGTTTGATCCCGAAAAAAGTCGGTTTCAGGTATCTGGCTCAAGGTTGACTTGGCCTTCCATCCTTCCAAGGTCAGTAAAATGAGTACCCAGCTTTCTAGGGGTAAAGTGTAGACAACTGGGGAAGGCAATGGCAGACCATCCCGTAAACATAGTCTGCCTAGTAAACGCCGTAATATGACTTCACCCCGTGGGTCAGGAATGACCCAGTGCTTGCACAGGGGACTACTTTTACATTTTATCTTTATGGTAGACAGTAATAGGCTCTCTTTATTCCAGTACTTTCAGTTAAGACACTTTCCCTCAAAACAAAGAGGATAATTTGAGATACGGAATATTCTCTTCCGCCACCAAATTGTATCCAGTGCTGAAAAGCAAGCTTGCGTGAATTAAAGGAGAGCTCCTTTTCTCTTTCCAGGTGAAATCAGAGTGGCTTTTGTCCTGTACAACAACCTCGGCCCCTACCTGTCCACAGAGAATGCCAGCATGAAGCTGGGGATGGAAGCCATGTCTACCAATCACTCGGTCATTGTGAACTCCCCCATTATCACTGCGGCAATAAATAAAGAATTCAGCAATAAGGTTTACCTGGCTGATCCTGTTGTGTTCACTGTCAGGCACATAAAGGTAAAGTAATCGCATATTTTGGCCTGGTTTGTTTTTCCGGTTTAACTTGGGTGGGGGAAACACATACAACATTTTCTGTTTTCCATGAATGTATCACGTCTCTTATCAGCCCATTCTTGAGCTTTTGGTATGTGGGGACGGCGGGGAGGAGGCACCACCGCAACACCTCCTAAAAAGTTCCCTGCACGCTGAAAGCACAAAAAAAGCCTTTAACCGGCTTTTTTTTGTGTGTAAAATGGGGCAAAAAGCCCCATAGAGAATAGAGAGGCTGCGCCTGCAAAAAGGCAGGCACAGCAATGCCATTCTTGGCGCTGGCATTTAGGGCTGAAAGGGGACAGGAGGCTGCCTAACAGCAGCTCCTCCCCTGGGAACACCTCCCGGGATGCCGGGACGCCCCCTGGAATGCCGGCGCGGGCCTTTATGCCAGTGGAATGCCAGCGGAAGGCCCCACCGGCATTTTGGGATGGCGCTGCCGCCGCGGCATCCAGAGACCGGCGTAAGTAGCCTGGGCACCAGCAGCGGGGAGCCTGAGCACCGACGCAGCCCCTTCCTGGCCTCCTAAGGGCTTTCTCCCTTGAAGGTCAGGAATGCGCTGATAGTCAAGGTCCTAAATTTGAATGAGTGCTTTTAGACTGTGTGTGGTATATATTTTAACAAGAAATGTTTGTGTATGTGTCGTACTAATCAGGGGTAAAGATGGGATCTCTTCTGTAAAGAGGCCATCATTTGATTGCTAACACTCGCATTTCATAATGATCTATTTGAATAAACTGCGTAATTTATTGGATTTATAGTCATCCTGTACCAAGGGTAACTGCCCTAGTCTCTATTTGCATTATTTATTTTATCCTGCCTACCAAGGAAAGAGTAAATGCTGGTTTTGGTGCCCATGGTTCAGTCGCCAAGCTTGAGCACTTCTGCAAATGACAGGTTCATTCTGAAGGGCTTTGTTGGTTTATGATCAAAGTGAACCAGGAACAAAGAATTAAGGCTTCATTTGACTGACGTGAGAAAGGTAGTGAACATTCTAAGATGTGCATAGGTAGAATTAATAAGATCAACCCTTGCTGCTGGTGACTGGGAGAACATAATGTTTTTTTGATCCTTCAGTGTTTGCATTGCATGTCTTTATTTCTTCCCTATAGCAGTCAGATGAAAATTTCAACCCTAACTGTTCATTCTGGAGCTATTCCAAACGCACGATGACAGGGTATTGGTCAACGCAAGGATGTCGACTCCTGACAACCAACAAGACACACACCACGTGCTCCTGTAACCACCTAACCAACTTTGCTGTCCTGATGGCCCATGTGGAAGTCAAGGTAAGGATGGTTGATGCTGGAGAAAGGACGAGTTAGTGGAAGAAAAAAGGAGGGGAATAAAACCCAACCTAAAAACAAAAGCTGGGTACCCAAGGTTGGGTGAAAGGAAAATATATATAAGTCTATGTATTAGTACTGAAAGTATAATTTATTAAAAGCGCTATATAAAAGTTAAAATTATTTAAAAGCATTAAAAAAGCACAATAGCATTTCCTGAGGTTGATAACTGTAACCACAGACCAAACGCATTTCGGCCTAGGGGGCCTTCATCAGTGGTTAATTAAAACCCTTTGTAAACCTGCACACATTTACAGAAATACATTAATGAATACAAATACCTATACAAACAATTCATATCCAACCAGGCATGTGTATATGTTGTAAATTTTATTCTCAATTACTCAAACATCTGGTATAATAGGTTCTTGTTGTAATACTGGTTAGTATAAGTGTCTCAAATACTATGTGTGCAGGTATCAACCTAGTAAAGGACGAGTTAGAACATAAGAAAGGCCAGGCTGGAACAGACCAAGGCCCATTATGTCCAGCAGTCTGTTCACACAGTGGCCAACCAGGTGCCTCTAGGAAGCCCCCAAACAAGATGACTGCAGCACATTTCTTCTAGCATAGATTGATCAGCTACTTCTGACATGCCCAGAATAGGTAGAATTATCCTCCCGTCCCCACAACACACAGACTTTTCCTGCAGTCACCAATCTGACTTTTGAGGGGCCATGGCTCAGTGGTAGAGCATCTGCTTGGCATGCAGAAGGTCCCAGGTTCAATCCTTGGCATCTCCAGTTAAAGGGACTAGGCAAGGAGGTGATATGAAAGACCTCTGCCTGAGACCCTGGAGAGCCACTGCTGGTCTGAGTACACAAGACTGACTTTGATGGACCAAACGTCTGATTCAGCAGAAGGTAACTTCATGTGTTCAATGGTCTGTCTAGAGCTTACTTGGGGCAGGGCTGTGGCTCAGTGGGAGAGCATCTGCTTGGCCTGCAGAAGGTCCCAGGTTCAATCCCCGGCATCTCCAGTTAAAGGGACCAAGCAAGTAGGCGATGTGAAAGACCCCTGCTTGAGACCCTGGAGAGCTGTCGCCGGTCTGAGTAGACAGTACTGACTTTGATGGACCAAAGGTCTGATTCAGTATTAGGCAGCTTCATGTGTGTTCATGTGTGTTCATGTCTATGTCTGGACGTGGGGAGATCCTTTGCAGGCTGCCTCCGTAACCCATAACTGGGGAGGAGACCTACACCTTCTGTCATCTCCTTGCCCGTTCAGACGCTGTCTTCTTTTCGTGCCTTGAAAATTGATCTTCTTCTTCTACAGCTGTGGATGTCCATTTTTAATGCAGGACCGTACATTCCTGAGAGATAGCTCAACCCAGCCAGCCAAGGATTGCAGCAGAGACTCGCAGCTGTTCTCGCTGACGGCTTAATTGTGTTTTAATTATGTTCCCCTTTGCAGTTATTCAAGTCCAGCTGTAAGGCTAATGATGGCTTGAGCAACAGGACACTCCCTCATGTGATTCTTTCTCTGGAAAGTTTACTTTTTCATGCGAAGCATCTATAGGAAGGCGGCAGTCTTGGGTGGAGCATGGACAGAAGGCTGCTTAACCCTTTCCCTTTTTGTCCGCTTACCTCAAGCTGTTTCTCACGAGAAGAAGAAGAAGATGAATACTTGGGTTTTATATGCTGATTTTCTCTACCACTTAAGGGAGACTCAAACCGGCTTACAATCCTCTTCCCTTCCCCTGCCCACAACAGACACCCTGTGAGGTAGGTGGGGCTGAGAGAGCTCTAAGAGAGCCGTGACTAGCCCAAGGTCACCCAGCTGGCTTCATGGGTAGGAGTGGGGAAACAAATCCAGTTGACCAGATTAGCCTGCGCTGCTCCTGTGGAGGAGTGGGGAATCAAACACGGTTGTCCAGATAAGAGTCCACGGCTCCAAACCACCGCTCTTAACCACTACACCACGCTGGCTAGAGGGGAGATGGGGCCAGGGACCAGAGTCCTGGACCTCTCCGTGGGCCCAGCAGGGCCCTGTGAGAGACAGGGGGTGGTCACTGCCCTAAAAATGTATTAGAGCAAGGCCATCCCTTTCAGCAAGATAGGAAGGCCTTGGAACGGGGTGTTTGGAGCCCCCATACTCACATATAAATTATTGGGGGGGGGTCTGTCCCATTCCCAAGGGCAGCTCTGCCACCCTTCTTAAGGATTCCATTCTCTTATCCCATTGCTGCTTGGTTTCTGTCAGGGAGGGTGGGCTAGAAATCTAATAAAATGAATAAAATACCGCTTGAGCTATTTCTCTCCCTTTCCGGCACGTTCCCATTCGTGTGGGGTGAGCTGGACGCCCAGGCAGGTATTCTGCAGGATGCTGTTCTTCCTGTCGGTGACTTGGAAGAGAGCTTTGCCACATCGAGTCACAGAATCATAGTGTTGGAAGGGTCCATAGAGGCCATCTAGCCCAACCCCCTGCTTAATGCAAGATCAGCCTCGAGCATCCCTGACAAGTGCTTGTCCAGCCTCTGCTTAAAGACTGCCAGTGAGGGGGAGCTCACCACCTCCCTCGGTAGCTGATTCCACTGTCGAACAACCCTTACTGTAAAAATAATTTCCCCTAATATCCAGCCGGTACCTTTCCGCCCTCAATTTAAACCCATTATTGCGAGTCCTCTCCTCTGCTACCAACAGGAACAGCTCCCTGCCCTCCTCTAAGCAACAGCCCTTCAAATATTTAAAGTGAGCAATCACATGCCTGGGCATTTCTTAGACATGGCTCCCCCATGGATTCTGGCTTTCGTCAGTCTCCCAGCTGTTGGCTTATATTTACCGCCTCTGCCTACTTCACTTTGGAGTTCCAGGTGTTCTTCGGCTGGGAATGCCCGTATTTGTTTCAGACAGCAACCTACCGCGTAGTCGCTGACGCTTTTCTAGCCTTAAGGTAGAACCTTTGGGGATAGTGAGGGCGAGTTCGGATCCAGCATTTTTCTGTACGAGCTCATTTTTGCATTGTACCCAGCTGTGTTCGACCCCCCCCCCCCAGGAAGATCCGTCGCATTGGGTCCAAGCAAGCAACAAGCACATTATGAAGCAGGGTGAACATCGATCCTTACATAATTTGAAGAAGTTGCAGGTTTGGTTGCTATTGTTTATTTGTAAAAAGTATTTTAAGTGCAAAAGTAGATTCAAAGTGGAAGTTGTACTGCCAGAAAATGCTGCGATAGCGGTTTTATCGTTTCTTTGTTAAAGAACCAGCTTTTAAAAACGTCTCTCTGGGAACGAAGCTTTCTCGGCTCTCTCTGTGACACCAAAAGGCTTTGATAAAATTGGGATTCCCCCCTCCCCCACCCATTGTTGCTGAATACCACTCCGGTAATAAATGGGCCCTGGTATGATTTTGGTGTAAGCTGAGAATGATAATGGCCACGGAGAGGCTGTAGCGGAAAGTGTTCTTCCCATCAGGCAGCGTCACGGGGAGGCAGCTCTGTTTAATAACATGCATTCTGTGCCCTGGCCATGATATCCCGTACGTACGCTCAGGATTGTTACTTTCCACCTCTTTGTGGAAGCGTCATCAATGGAAAACACATGAGGGGGGTCACTGCATAATGCCTCTCTGCTTTCTCGTCGCTCAGAGATCCTCTTTTCTTTCTTTCTTTCTTTCTTTTTTGGATCTCACAGTAAACCTTGGCTCCGTTTTATTTGTGATGTAACTTCGACATCTTTTGTTAAGTCTTACCAGAATTTGAAGCTGCTGTGAGTTAAAACGTTTGGTTCTTCAGCCGAGGTATCTCTGTGGAGGCACGGGGCGAACTTTCCCACTGTTTAAAGCCTGGCTTCTCCATTGAGATACATTGCAAAGATCACACTAAAGCATCTGAACACAGACACTTTGCCAATGAATTTCAATGGAGGAGGATGGGGGTGACCCCTTCCTGACCCCATAACTCCAGACCCCCTGACCCAATCTTTACCAAACTTGGGAGTTCTTGCAGGAGAGTCCCTTCTAGCTACCATGAAAATTTGGGACCTCTACCTGCAAAAATGCCCCCCAGGAGCCGTGAAAAGCCATGAAATGGGTTTAATGGGCCAAATTTTTCAGGAATCCCGAATTTAAAGCCGAATTCCTACCTTTACCAGCATAGGAAATTTGGCATTCGGGTTTTCCTGGGGGGGGGGGGAAGGCCAATAAACCCGAACCCGAATTTTCCTGAATTTTTTCCCCCAACAGCCCTAGTGGTTAAGAGTGGTGGTTTGGAGCAGTGGACTCTCATCAGGAGAGCAGGGTCTGACCCCCACACTCTTCCATGTGAGTGGCGGAGGCTAATCTGGTGAATTGGATTTGTTTCCCCACTCCTACACATGAAGCCAGCTGGGTGACCGTGGGCTACTAACAGCTCTCTTAGAGCTCTCTCTGCCCCACCTACTGTGGCTCAGTGGTAGAGCATCTGCTTGGCATGCTGAAGGTTTCAGGTTCGATCCCCGACATCCCCAGTTAAAGGGACTAGGCAAGAGGTGATATGAAAGACCCCTGCCTGAGACCCTGGAGAGCCGCTGCCAGTCTGAGTAGACAATACTGACTTTGATGGACCCAGGGTCTGATAAGGCAGCTTCATGTGTTCATGTGTTCATTCCTTCTTCTTTTGCACCTGGGGCTGGAAGTCAATTTGCACTCTCCTGTAACCACTCCTCTCTGTAAACTGACTCCTCCAGACCCACTTTATACCTGTGAAGCTGGCCCACATTCTGACCCACAGATTGTCTGCCACTAGGGTTCCCATCCTCCAGGTAGTGGCTGGAGATCTCCTGCTATTACAACTGATCTCCAGCCAATAGAGATCAGGTCACCTGGAGAAAATGGCCGCTTTGGCAATTGGACACTATGACATTGAAGTCCCTCCCCTCCCCAAACCCCGCCCTCCTCTGGCTCCGCCCCAAAAACCTCATGCCAGTTGTGAAGAGGGACCTGGCAACCCTATCTGCCACCACGTCTCATTAGCTGTAGAATGAACACGTAGCAAAATAGGGAATGAATTGTTCGGTGCCGAGCAAACAGATGAAATTCAGCCGTGTGATATTGCAAAAAAAAGGTCAGGGCCATTATGGGATACATTAACGGCAGCCTCGCACGCAAGACCTAGGAAGTAATAGCTTTGCATTGCACTAGCGAGAGCTTCCTCTTCACAAAAAAGTAATTACTTCCCCCATTTGGTTGGAAATTGTGTTCATTATATCTTCAACACTCCGGTGTGATTTGTTAGCACCACTCTTGCTCCTTCCTTGTTATTGCTGTTTATCTCCCAGCGTGCCTCTCAAGTCATAAAGAGCCAGTTTCCTTGCGGTTCACAGTGTGCATCCGATCAAGTAGGCTATTGCCTATATACACAAGAAGAACAGTTGTTTTTATGGTTTATAAAACGTACAAACTGGCGAGAATTGTGATGGAGGGTCTTGGTAGTCAATACCGCATATGGAAAATAAAGAAGCGATCGATTAGTGGACTTTGGGAGGAATGAGACCACACTTGGAAGACTGTGTACTGTTCTGGTCACCACACCTCAAAAAGGATATTGCAGAGCTTGAGAAGGGGCAGAAAAGAGCAACCAAAATGATCAAGGGACTAAAGCAACTGCCCTACAAGGAGCGGTTAAAATGCTTAGGGCTTTTTAGCTTGGAAAGAAGGCCGTTAAGGGGAGACATGATAGAGGTCTATAAAATTATGCATGGTATGGAGAGAGTGGACAGGGAGAAGCTTTTCTCCCTCATTCATGATACTAGAATGCGGGGTCATCTGCAGAAGCTGGAGGGGGAGAGATTCAAAACTGATAAACGGAAGTGTTTCTTCACACAACGCACAGTTAATTGTGGAACTCCCTGCCCCAGGAGGTGGTGAGGGCTGCCAATTTGGAAGGCTCTAAGAAGGGAGTGGAGAGGGTATTCAAGGAGGAGAGGGGTATTCATGGCTGCTAGAAAAAAATGGATAGTAGTCATGATGCATACCTATTATCTCCAGGATCAGAGGAGCATGCCTATTACATTTAGGAGCTGTGGAACACAGGCAGGGCAATGCTGCTGCAGTCGTCTTGTTTGTGGGCTTCCTTGAGGCACCTGGTTGGCCACTGTGTGAACCGACTGCTGGACTTGATGGTCCTTGGTCTGATCCAGCATGGCCTTTCTTATATTCTTATGCCAGAGATTTGTGCTGCTTTAAGGCATAGAATCCTATAGCTGGAATGGATCCTTTAGGCCATCTAGTTCAACCGTTTGCATCCCCAACAGATGACTGCCCTGTCTCTGCTGAAAGATCTCAAGTGAGGGAAGGCTCCTCCTTTCCCCGGGCCATTATTTCCATTGTCAAAGCACTAACATTAGAAATTATTCTAATGTGCAACCACAATCTACCCTCCTGTAACTTGTATGAGCGCAACCAGCTCTAGTCTTACCCTCTGGGGCAGAAGAGAACAAGCCCTCGCCCTCTACTCTGTGGTTGTTTATGCATGGGTACTTTCACTCATGTTCGCCCCCGGTCTGAATCGGTTGTTGCTTGGAGTTATGCATGAGATTTCCCTCCATTAGAGATGACCTCTCGCCCAGCCCTCGCAATGTCCAGGTCTTCCCATTCCTCTGTTAACCCGACTCTTCCCTCTCCCCTGAGCAAAGCCCGGGTGAAATCCCTGTGCATAAGGCAAAGTGCGGGACACGCAAGCTTCGTTTCGCTCACAGCCTATTACAAAGCAGCATGTCCAGAGGCAGGGATGGGAATACTTCCTGCTTTCTCAGAGCAAAAGAAAAGCTTTTTAAAAACTAGGCTTGGATTTCTCTCCCCCCCCCCCTTTCAGATTGCTCTGCTTTTTTGTTGTTGTTGTTCTTAAAATGCTTTTTTATGTGGCAATTGGGTTGGGGGGGATTTTCTCTCACAGTAAGCCAATTACAAAGAAGTATTTCAAGGGTCGGGGACTTGATTTGAGCTTGGAGACTGCTGATGCATAGACTCCCAACAGGAAAGTGTTGGTCCAGCAAGCAAAGATCCTCAGGTAAAATTCCCAGGCATAAATGACCCGCGATAGCCCCTCTTGTGAGATGGAGCTGTGTCGTGTCTCCACTCAGCCTTCTTGTCTCCTGGCTAATCCCATCTAGTCCCTTCAACCTTTCCTTGTAGGACTTAAATTCTTGCTTAAATTGGCTGAAGGGGGGATTCTTCGTGGAGCGTAGGGTTAGCCACAACGATTGCCAGTAACAGCTACATAAAAATGGTTTCTTGTTTCAATTTTTATTTTTCCTAACTGCCAAGAGACAAACAACAACAGCAGCAGTAAATGACACGGCCCCTGTGCTTGCAGGATGCAGACTGCAGTAGCACAATCCCCTGGTAACCTCGCTGTCAAAGTGGATTTCTGGGATCATGTGCGTGTTAATGCTGGACAGCAGAAAACCTCTTCTCCTTGTTGGATCAGCTGGGCAATAGATTAACATTGCACTCCTAAACAGGGCAGACCCTTCTAAATCCATTGAAGCAGATGGGCTTAAAAAGAGTGTAACCCTGCGAAGAATTGCATCGTGCGTCGCTCCGGGAAGGTGTAGACTCTCCTTCCTTCCTCAGATGTCTGTTGCAGACGTCTGCACAATCCTGCCAGCAAAGCCATTTGGTTTGGAACTGATGTACACAATTAGCAGATCTCTTGACAAAATGGTTCTTCGGCTGTGACATTTCAGACTTCAGGTTGGCGGAGTCACCGATTTGAATACACACCTCATCTACTGGCTGTAGAAAAACTAGCATGCCAAAAAGGAAAAATGTTCTGGAGGCCTCACTTCAGAAAGGATGTGGACAGAATGGAGCGGGTGCAGAGGAGAGCGACGAGGATGATCAGGGGCCTGGAGACCAAGCCCTACAAGGAAAGGCTGCAGGACTTGGGAATGTTAAGTCCGGAGAAGAGGTGGTTGAGGGGGAACATGATTGCTCTCTTTAAATATTTGAAGGGCTGTCACTTAGAGGAGGACAGGGAGCAGTTCCTGTTGGCAGCAGAGGATAGGACTCGCAATAATGGGTTTAAATTGCGGGCAGAAAGGTACCGGCTGGATGCTAGGAAAAACATTTTTACACAGTTGTTCGGCCGTGGAATCGGCTTCCTATGGAGGTGGTGAGCTCCCCCTCACTGGCAGTCTTTAAGCAAAGGCTGGACAGACACTCGTCAGGGGTGCTTTAGGATGATCCTGCGTTGGGCAGGGGGTTGGACTAGATGGCCTGTATGGCCCCTTCCGGCTCTGTGATTCTATGCTAGACCCTTTTCCCTAGAGTGGTTATTGTATGGGAAATTTAGTCAAGAGAATCCCGCTTGGACTTTCTGAAGCGCTATAAACCAGGAACAGTTTTATCCTGTGCGCTGTTAATGTATCAAGAAGTTTGTATATTAACCTTGACTGTTATCCTGCCAGGAATTAATCTTATTCTTATTATTATTATTCATTAGGTCTAACAAAGCGCACAACTAAACTGTGGGTCTTAATTGTGATTTTTCCAGTTTACCAATAAAAAACGAGAGTGTTAGTTGTTGGGGGGAAATATCCAGTTCTGTTCCCTTAGATAGCCTTGGCCCATTTTGTATAAAATGTATTGCAAGCTAACCACTATTGTGTTAAATTCATAAGCCTGCCAGAATGAAACAACCGTCCTTTTTGTTCCTCGCAAGGTTGTGATTCCTTGTATTTTTTCATGTTTGCCAAGAGGCAGAAAGATGCACTTGGGTTCCCTGGAGTCGAGCTCCTTTTAGCTCCGTCTCTAACACTTTTTTTTAATATAATTGTGTTCATTGTTTGAATGAAATTGAAAGAACGTTTGACCTGAAGAGATCTCACAAAATTTTACAGCAAGCTATTTAAATTCTACCGTCAGCTCAAAGGGAGGGACAAGTGAATCGCCCCCGTTCTGTTCTGTGGTTTTTCTTGGCTTCGCTCTGCCCTTCATCCCAGTTCCAATTCCACTTCGACAATGCTTAAAATTAATATTGGAATTGATGTTTTGGCCGTTTGCTGCAGTATTCTGCTTACAGTCTCCCCACCCCACCCTCATCCTTATATGTTATTGAGATGCATCAGTGTCTCTTTTGCTTTGATTAAAACACAGAGCAAAAACAACAGAAGAAGGAGAAGAGTTGGTTATTATATGCCAACTTTGTCCACCACTTAAGGAAGAATCAAACTGGCTTACAATCACCTTCCCTTCCCCTCCCCACAACAGATACCCTGTGAGGTAGGTGGAGCTGAGAGAGCTCTAAGAGAGCTGTGACTAGCCCAAGGTCACCCAACTGGCTTCATGTGTAGGAGTGGGGAAACCAACCCGGTTCACCAGATTAGCCTCCGCCGCTCCTGTGGAGGGGTGGGGAATCAATCCCAGTTCTCCAGATCAGAGTCCAGTGCTCCAAACACCCGCTCTTAACCGCTACACCATGCTGTAGAAGAAGAAGAAGAGTTGGTTTTTATATGCTGACCCAAGCTGTTATCGTCCAATCAGCCTTTTGTCTTGGTTAGGCAAATTGTATTCCTCCTACTTATTAAAGAGGCTGTTGGACTGGGTTGAGAGTAATGACATCCTTGGCTGGGAACAGATTGGCTTTAGAAGGGGTTGGTCTGTCACGGACCACTGTTTAGTGCTCTCCCATCTAGCCGAGAAATATTCCTCCCCCAGAAATGGCACCCTTTATGCGGGTTTTATGGATCTTAAGGGAGCTTTTGATACCATCCCGAGGGAGAGGCTATGGTTGAAACTATCACATTCTACTATGGATAGGAGGTTACTATGGCTTATTCAGCAATTTCATACCGACCTCACAGCTCAGGTTCGCTGTGGCAACCAAGGAGAACTAACCGAGCCCTTTGAGCTGGTCAAGGGAGTTAGACAAGGTTGCCTCCTTGCTCCTCTCTTGTTTAATCTATACCTGAATGATATGGCAACCAATTTCTCAGAGTTTTGCCACCCCCCAAAGCTTGCAAGTCATCCCGCCCCGATTCTACTCTATGCTGACGATGCAGTTCTCCTGTCCCGCACAAGAATTGGTTTGAAAAGATCTTTGCAAACTTTTTCTGAGTACTGCTCTAGGGAAGGTCTTAAAATAAACCATCATAAATCTAAGATTATGATCTTCACTAAGAGGAGAAAAATGCCTCTTTTTTGCTGGGTATTAGATGGCTTTGAGGTTGACCAAGTCAAGGAGTTTGTCTACCTTGGCATTCTGTTTTCCCATAACCTAAATTGGAATGCCCATCAAAAAACAGTGTCCAACAAAATTAAACCTGGGGTTGGTGCTATTGTCAATTTTTTTCACACCAAAGGTGGCAAATATATTACAGGGGCTATTCAGGTTTTTAACCTGAAAATTACCCCAATTATCCTCTTTGGTGTTGCCATCTGGATTACAGTCATCAATGAATCTATAGATCGTCCACTGCTTCAGTTCTTACGAAAACTCCTAAATGCCCCTCGATGTGTTGCTGGCGTTACTCTTTGTTCCGAGTTTGGCCAAATGTCACTTGAAGCTAGGGTGTGGTTGGCCGCCTTTAAACTACACCTTAAACTGTGCTTTAGCACTGAGGGGTTCCTAGCTTCTCTGAAGCATGACCCTTTTAAATCCTCATGGCAAAAAATCTTAGATGAGAAACTGGCGTTGTTGGGCTTCTCGCAGGATATGTTATCAGATCTTGGGAAAACTGAAGCTTTTGCCAAAATTAAAAAGTGCATTAAAGAGCTCGATTATAACAGCACTACTTTTCGTGCTCGTCGCGTCTCCTCATCCCAGTTCTTCGGAATACCCCCTCCACGTGGTCTGCCTGCCTATACATATTATCTAACAACTCCTCATCTCTGTAGAGCTTTTTGCTTGGCTAGATTGAATGCTAACCCTTCTATGGTAATGCAGGGCAGAATTCTGAATATACCATACTCAGACAAGATCTGCCCTTGCTCTTCTGGCTCTATTGACTCCTTAGCCCATGCCCTTTTGGAATGCCGCTTTTACGAGGAACTTCGATCGCACTATATTTCCCCCCTTTTAATATACAAATCCAATGCCTCTGTGACTGACATAATGCCTTTTTTACTAAGTGATAGGGACCCCAAGGCTACATTGTCAGTGGCAAGATTTGTTTCAGTCCTTATATCCCTCCAACACTAGATATATGCTGCTCAAGATCAATTGATCAAGGAGCTTCTAAGGGATAAAAAGGAAAGGAAAAAGGTTTTTATATGTCGACTTTCTCTACCACTTAAGGGGTAGTGATGTTAGAGGAGTCCCCCTCTACATGATGCGCCGCTTGACTCCTGGCCACTAACAATGCGTTTGTTGTAAGTTGGCCTTTGTTTTGTACATTTCACATGTATCAGATAGCAAAGATCTAGCTAAGGTCTTTTATGCATGGCTGTTTCACTTGCTGTCACCCCTCCAATGACTTTGGGACTTGGTTTGGATCATGCACGCCGTTTCCGACCATCAGAGGCTCTCCCCCTGCCTTTCCCTCATTTTGCCCGCTATCCCGATTCCTCTGTGTGGGTACTGAGGGAGACAGAGCTTTACTCGTTTGCGAGAATGTTTATTTGGAGTTTCAGTTTTCTCCTTCTTAGTCCTCTTTACTTATTTTACCTCCGAAGAAATTAGACATCAGAGGCTTTTTCAAGTTAACAAGCAAGTAACAGAGATTTATTAAACACTGTACAAGGGATGGATTTGGATGGAAAACGGTGGTTAGGAAAAGCACAGAACCAGAGTATTTTTATAAGTTTCACTTCAGAGAAGGCATAGATCTTAGATGGCTTAGTTGGTACAGTATTACAATTCTTAGATTCAGGGGGTTGCCGTACTTGTATTCCCAGCGATGTATTAAGAGTTTGAAAATGTTATTAAAAATACTGTTCGCACTTTCTGTGTATTCCCACCGATGTATTAAGAGTTTGAAAACGTTATAAAAAATACTGTTCGCACTTTGTTTGGCCCCTTTAGCTGTGAAGACGTCTTCCAACCATTTATAAGCCGTGGTATCCAAAAACCCTTTTAAAGCGATGTTTTTTACAACATTTTCAAACTCTTAATACATCGCTGGGAATACAAAGTGCGGTAACCCCCTCAGTTCACAATTTCAGTTCAGTGCCCAGAACGTCTTATAGATGTTTCTATTCAGACTCTGCTGCCTAGCTTACAGGGAAATTGGAGATTATGCAATCTCTCTTCCCCAGAGAAACACAGAAGTATGGAGATTTTCTCCTCAAATCTCTCTTCCAGCTCTCACTATAGGATATAACCCACTTTTGTGGCAGAAGCGTAATGTTTGTGGCAGAAACTGAATGTTTCGGAAACAGAATGTATAATCAACACAAAGACCCGAAGTTGTTGGAGGGGTAACTGCGAGGGAAACAGCCACGCACAAAAGACCTAAGACATCAGACCGCGATGGGTATCGGGCCACCTCTTAAGCCCGCTTTCATCTTTTCTTCTAAGTGACTTGTATATCCTTTCAACTCTTGCTGCGGCTGTTTGAGCATCTTTTTGTATCAAGTTTGCAACCTTCATTACTGGCTCGGTGAAATAAATGAATCATGGGCAATCCAGCGATTAGACAGCATAGCTTCAAGAAAGGTATTGTCTGCAAAGCGGACATATGTATTCTCTCTGAAGTCGATGCCGTTCCCGCTGCTACTTTTTTTCAAACATCTAAAGCCATCTGTTTGGCTCTGGGAAGGCCATTTGTTTCTTTTAAAGGAACATGGCTGAAAACCAGGCCAAAATCTACCTATTTTCATCTGTGAAAATGCCGGAGGGCATCGATGGTTTTTTCATGAGCTGAACAGATTGAGCTGCTTAAGGCTGGACTCCCAATGCTTGTTTCTGGGTGGGGGAAATCCACCTCACAACCAGATGAAGGCATTTTTTGGATTTTTCACAAGAGTTACTGTTGAAATTTCTTGAAAAGTGAAATGCAGTTCAGAATTTGCAGTTCTGTTAACATGGGATGGCAAACGGGGGGCTGACTCTCCCAAATCCATAATTCTTGGACAAATTCGCCGCAAGGTAATTCATGTCGGAAATATGCTTGTATGTTTCAGTATCATAGAAACAAAAATTTGTCTTTATCTGCCTTTGGGGTATTTTAAGCCTGTTGTGCCAACCAGTGTGGAGCCAGTGTGGTGTAGTGGTTAAGAGCGGTGGTTTGGAGCGGTGGGCTCTAATCTTGAGAACCGGGTTTGATTCCCCACTCCTTCACATGAGCTTCGGACTCTAATCTGGAGAACCAGGTTTGATACCCCATTCCTCCCCAACGGCAGCGGACTCTAATCTGGAGAACCAGGTTTGATACCCCATTCCTCCACAACGGCAGCGGACTCTAATCTGGAGAACCGGGTTTGATTCCCCCCACTCCTCCACATGAGCGGTGGACTCTGGAAAACTGGGTTTGATTCCCCACTCCTCCACATGAGCGGCAGACTCTAATCTGGAGAACCGGATTTGATTCCCCCCACTCCTCCACATGCGGCCTGCTGGGTGACCTTGGGCTAGTCACGGTTCTCTCCGAACTCTCTCAGTCCCACCTCCCTCACAAGGGGACCATTATGGGGAGGGGAAAGGAAGGAGATTGTAAGCCGCTTTGAGACTCCTTAAAGTAGAAAAAAGCTGGGTATAAAAACCAACTCGCCTTCTTCTTCTGTATTCTGTAACATCCTTAAATTGCTAGTAACACACATGATCAAGAATAACTAGCCATTTATCCTTTCCTTTATTCCATTCTTTATGCTTGTGGACCAAGAGGTCATGAGCAAAACAAATTCAATACATTCCATATATCTGTTCTAGCCAAGTTAGGTTTTGTCACCTTAACAACTAATGAATTGATTGTGATTCAAGCTTTTGTGTGCCAAAGCCTATTTATCAGATGCCGCTAATACAGAAAGCCACTAATGCAAGCATAAGACTACAAAACCTAGTGAGCAGTGTGACTTCAAGTGAAATTATTTTATTTATTTAATTAATTCATTTATAGCCCACCTTTCTCCCCAAAGCGACTTACATCTTTCTCCTTGCCTCCATTTTATTCTCACGATAACCCTGTGAAGTAGGTTAGGCTGAGAGAGTGACTGGCGCAAGGTCACCCAGCGAACTTTCATGGACCGAGTGGGGATTCGAACCTGGGGCTTCCAGAATATTGTCCAACATTAGATCACATGCTATTGCCATTGGGTGTCTGGATTCACTCTTCTCTACTTAAGGATAGATGGACTCACATTCTAGCTGAATCTGAAGAAGTGAGCTGTGACTCGCAAGAGACTCACCAGAAATTTTGTTAGTTTTTAAGGTGCTCCTGGACTTTTTCTCTTTTCTGGTCCAACACTACAGAATATACAGAAAAATACCTACAGCCAAAATAAAGAATTTAATGTTTTAGAAAGCTTTTTTTTTTTTTTTTTTAGCAAACAAATCATCTAGAATTCATACACAGGTTGATTTTCTAAGTTTAAGTGAAACCGTTTGACTCTACCTGTGCGTTCTGCATTGCTGAGTTGTTTATATGGTGTCTTTTGCAAAACAAAAACAAACTCAAATCTCCTTGTATAAAAACTTTAACATCTAAAATCATGTTTAGAATTGAGACCTAAATCTTGCGCTTTAATGTACCCCATTCTTTGGTCAAGAGTCAACCTGAAAGAACAAGAAAAAGCCTGGAGGGAGGAGGAATCAAAAAGTTACCCCACTATAGTTCACGTGTAAAAATGAAAATAGCCATTTTTATTTACTTATTTAGGACATTTATATGCCTCCTCTCCAGTGTCCTGCTTCACAATCTCAGTTTTAAAAGTGTAATTAGTATTTACCCAAATTGATGTTTCACTATTAAACTGTGCCTCTGGGACTTTTAGAAAGTTACTTTAAAGGAGCTTTTAAAAAACAGTGTTATAATCTTGATTGTGGGGGAGTTAAATTGCTGTTTCTCTGAGACTCTTTGATTTTGGTGGAGCTGATCAGGATGATATTTCTGCTAAAGCGGCACGGGTGCGCTTTTTAACATCTTTGCCTGCACAGAGGCTTGAGAAGTTCAATACCTGTGAGCCAGCATGGTGTAGTGGTTAGAGCAGGAGAACCAGTGTGGTGTAGTGGTTAGAGCAGGAGAGCCAATGTGGTGTAGTAGTTAGAGCAGGATAACCAGTGTGGTGTAGTGGTTAGAGCAGGAGAACCAGTGTGGTGTAGTGGTTAGAGCAGGAGAGCCAATGTGGTGTAGTGGTTAGAGCAGGAGAACCAGTGTGGTGTAGTGGTTAAGAGCGGTGGACTCTAATCTGGAGAACCAGGTTTGATTCCCCACTCCTCCACATGAAGCCAGCTGGGTGACCTTGGGCTAGTCACAGTTCTCTTGGAGCTCTCAGCCTCACCAACCTCGCAAGATGTCTGTTGTGAGGAGAGGAAGGGAAGGCGATAGTAAGCCAGTTTGACTCTCCTTAAAAAGGTAGAGAAAATCGGCATATAAAAAGCTCGTCTTCTCACAACGACGCACTTTGCACAATCGCTGATCGATGCCAGGTTACTGACGCCGCTGATCGCTACGCAAAACACACACAGTTGGTGTGGTTCTCTTCTGGTAAATGAGATCAGAAATCCGGCGCTGCTGACGCGCTTGCTTTCTGCTGAACTTGCAAACCAGACAGACGCCGAGCAAGGGAAGCGAGCGGGCACACTTTCTGTAGACGCATTAATGCAACTCTCCTTTCATTATCTCTTACTCCCTGTCCGGGAAATTGACACGTGAAGAGCAGACTCTGTCCAAAGGTCTCAGACAAGCTGGCCCAGAGCCGGTCGTGACTCATGTGTCCTTTCTGTTCCGTCTGCAGCACGGGGACGCAGTCCACGACCTGCTCCTGGACGTCATCACCTGGGTCGGCATCCTCCTGTCCCTCGTCTGCCTCCTGATCTGCATCTTCACCTTCTGCTTCTTCCGCGGGCTCCAGAGCGACCGAAACACGATCCATAAAAACCTGTGCATCAGCCTGTTTGTGGCAGAACTCCTCTTCCTCATCGGGATCAACAGGACGGACCAGCCGGTAACTACCCTGTCCCGAAAATACGGAGCCCGTATTCTTTGCACTGGTCCAGCACTAAAACATCTCCCAGTTTGCTGGAAGATGAGTCTGTCGGGAGGTATTAAGCGCAACAGCTAGGCTTACATACTCCGGCTTCAGAAACGGTGTACTTCTGAATACCATTTGCGGGGAGGGGTGGTTGTGGCCTGTTGGAGCACTTCTGCTGGGCTTATGGTTGAGGCCAGCGATGGTTCTCCCTATAAATACTGGCCTCCCTAGTCCTTTTCCCCATCCCGGGGTTGAGCCCTTCCCCCTATTTAGGGGGAGGTCCATTCCATCTCTTATGCTGCAGACCATTGTTATGTGAGTTTAGCACCATCAATGAGACTATTTGTTGAATGGGTTGAACCAACGGGTTGAAATTAAATCAAAGGAGTTTCCGTCTAGACATTAGGAAGAATTTTCTAACAGTTAGAGCAGTTCCTCAGTGGAACGAGGCTTCCTCGGGAGGTGGTAAGCTTTCCTTCCCTGGAGGTTTTTAAGAAGAGGCTAGATGGCCATCTGTCAGCACTGCTGAGTCTATAACCTTAGGCAGATCATGAGAGGAAGGGAACCCTTGGCCATCTTCTGGGCATGAAGTATGGGTCACTGGGTGTGTGTGGGAGGGAGGGAGTTCTGAATTTCCTGCATTGTGCAGGGGGTTGGACTAGATGACCCTGGTGGTCCCTTCCAATTCTGTGATTCTGTTATTTTATTCTATGATTCTATGAATGATTTTGGCTATTTTAAATGTATTTAAATTATATTCTAAGGTTTTTTGTTGATTATATTCTGTATTTGTGAGCCACCCCAAGCCTGACCTTTGGGCTAGGGAGGGCAGGGTAAAAGTGTAATACATTAAAATAAATAAATGAAATAATTTTGTCCTCGTCGTTGTTCTCCTAGATCGCCTGTGCGGTGTTTGCTGCCCTCTTGCACTTCTTCTTCCTCGCTGCTTTCACCTGGATGTTTTTGGAGGGAGTCCAGCTCTACATCATGTTGGTGGAGGTCTTCGAGAGCGAACATTCACGAAGGAAATACTTCTACTTGGCCGGCTATGGGATGCCCGCCCTGATTGTGGCCGTTTCGGCAGCAGTAGACTACAGAAGTTACGGCACAGATAAAGTGTGAGTTTTGCCGTGTGCCCAAATTGTGGTTGGGACTGGGTTGCCAGCACAGGGTTGGGAAATACCTGCAGATTTTTGGGGCAGAGCCGAAAGAGAGCAGGGTTTGAGGTGTGCAGTCCAAATTCCATCCATCCATAACCTTATTTATTGGCATGATAGCAAAAACATCGAATACAAAAATAAGACATCCAGTGCAAAATGCAGACCAATTTTAAAATGGCCGTTCTTTGGCCATACATATACAAATAGTAACTACAAACAGCTTTCATAATCCTTATAGAGACCAGGGAGACCATTATATAACCTGAATCCTTCGTTCGTTAACTACACTCACTCTTGCTCCAAAGTAATAGTAAGAAATTTAGCAACCACTTCAGAAAGCTGCGGATTGTGATCCTTTAATAGTCGATGGACTATCCATCTACTTTCACTGACCTCGCTATTTTTTATTCAAACTTCTCTCGTTTGGCTCTATGTTTCTCACAGAACAATGACACATGTTCCGTGGATTCAGGCGACTTTCCATTACAACTGCATACTCTATACCCGTAGGGCATTTTTTGGTATCTGCCATGTGTGATAGCTGTCGGTAAAGTATTCAGTTGGGCCAGTCCAAATTCTTAATCAAAAAGTCCATATATGAGCCCACAAAATTGTGTTAATTGTGTAAATGGTCCATGCACTTGCTGTGCTTAAGTTGTCACTCTGTTCCTCTGCAGGAGAGCATGTTAGTAACTCTGGAAGACGACTCTTCTCAAGACCACAACTGAGGAAGAAGTTTGAAATGAGGTGGTCTTCCAGTGTTACTAACATGCTCTCCTGCAGAGGAACAGAGTGACAACTTTTGCCCAGCAAGTGCATGGAACATTTACACAGTAACACAGTTTTGTGGGCTCATATATGGACTTTTTCATTAAGAACTTGGACGGCACACTATAGGTTTTGTTAAGATTCTGTAATGTGTACGTGGTTATATAAGAGGTGATAATATAGAGACTATAAGCTGATTTTGCCATTCTGTGTCAGGTTTTGTTGTATCTAACAAATTGCACAGAGCTGTCATAATTCACTACCTGGAGTTGGTGGGAATCCAAGAGAGAGGCCAAATTCAAACATGTTTCGGGAGTCCTGCTCATGAGGCGGAGCAAGTTATGTGATATCTTTGGGAAGCAAGATGGTGTGAGGGAATCCCTGTTTGAGGGGCCAAAGCCACGGTCAAGGGAACATTGGTCTGAACAGATTAAGATAGTCCTTTCCAGATGAACATTTAATAGCCCCAGATGTTGTCATTGTTAGCACCAGACTTGTACGAGTCCCGATTCAGTGCCAATACACTGAAGTAACGGGTCATTGTCACATAAGGAACACACAGGAACACACGAAGCTGCTGAATCAGTCCATCAAGATCACTATTGTCTACTCAGACTGGCAGTAGCTCTCCAGGGTCTCAAGCAGAGGTCTTTCACATCACCTACTACCAAGTCCTACTTTGGGGAGGGGCTGTGGCTCGGCAGTAGAGCATCTGCTTGGCATGCAGAAGGTCCCAGGTTCAATCCCCAGCATCTCCCATTAAAAGGACTAGGGAAGTAAGTGATGTGAAAGACCTCTACCTGAGACCCTGGAGAGCCTCTGCCGGTCTGAGTAGACAATACTGACTTGGATGGACCAAGGGTCTGATTCAGTATGAGGCAGCTTCATGTGTTCATGTGTGTCCATTTTAGGGGAGGGGCTGTGGCTCAGTGGTACAGCGTTTGCTTGGTATGCAGAAGGCCCCAGGTTCAATCCCTGGCATCTTCAGTTAAAGGGACCAGGCAAGTAGGTGATGTGAAAGACCTCCGCCTGAAATCCTGGAGAGCCGCTGCCAGTCTGAGTAGACAATACTGACTTTGACGGACCGAGGGTCTGATTCAGTATAAGGCCGCTTCATATATATATGTACTTCCTGGTCCTTTTAACTAGGGACACAGGGGATTGAACCTGGGACCTTCTGCATGCCAAGCAGATCCTGTATCACTGATCCAGAGCTCCTCCCCAAAATAGGTGGCATTTCTTTAGGGAGGGGGAAAACAGTGGGAGAGAGACCTTTGTAGCAAGAGGAGAAATGTTCATCCCTTAAAAACAATAATCAGGCCATACATCTGTTCCTGGATGGGAGAAGGACAAGGTACGGTTTTGAAAGAAGTAAATAAAATACACATAACATGATTGTAAAACAAAGGTTCATAAAACGGTCCGGCATTGTTCCAAGGAGAGAATATAGCATTGCTGGTGTCTGCAGTTTTATTGGAAAGGCGTGTGTGAGTGCTGACATTATACAGTAGGGAGAATACTCAAAAGATCACAAAAAGATGCAGACGTGGGAGGAGGTGCTTTATAGTTTGTCACTGGCGAAGTCGAAGGACATATCTAGATGATGCCTTCAGCCACATTCCACACAGATGTCAGTGGGCTGAGTGCGGGGATGAATTAAATGTTGATAGCCTGAGAAAACCGCTTGTGCTGGGAAAAGGTGATCTCTCTGCAGCGAGATCCGACTCTAGAGGGGGATCAAGGCTGGGGGTTCGCTGTGGTCCTGACACAAGCAAAGGGGCCACTTGCCCAGGACTTCCCGGCACAGAAGGTTAGAGGCAAGGCGCTACTCCCAGTAGGAACTTCCGCTACTCCCAGGAGGAAATTGTCGTGGCCCAGACCTCACCAGGCAAGGAATCGTCAGAGGAAGAGCCATGCCAGGAAGAACCAGTCTCCCCTGAACCTCGGTCGGCCGAGGGTCCGTGCCAAGTTGAACCCCCAACAGGAAGAACCATACACCAGTTCTGCGGAGTGGATGCAGAACCACCTCACTTCGCAGACCCAGCTCCAGCTGTAACTCCACAGACCCAAGACCCACCCAACTCACCTGAAGTAATTAAGCATCACAGGCAATGGGGAAGAGCGGAGCTTCAGGCTAAAAGACGAAGTGCCCTTTTAGAAGCATTAAGGAGACATCTGGAAGACTGTGAGTCTTCGGAGGATGAAGGCTGAAACAAGCGGAAAACAGCTCAAACCCTTTCCGAAAGCAAACCGGCATTGCGAAAGCAACTTTGCAAAGGAACCTGAGATGTTTGCTGCTGACGCTTCCCTGCAAGAACTCAACGGTATTCTGACTCTCTGGACCGGACTACTGACTTTGCTCCTGCATGCCAACTTTGGGCAAAAACGCATGGTCGCTTTGTCCTCCTTTAATCCCTGTTTCAGCCAGGATTCAGCCTGGATCGAACGCATGCGTTTCGCCTAATGTGCGTTCGATCCTGGCTAAAACAGGGATTAAAGGAGGATAAAGCGACCGTGCGTTTTCGCCCTTTGACTCCTGTTCCCAGCTCCCAGCAAGACTCCCACAGGACTCCTTCTTTACATTCTTGGTGATGGCATTCAGCCTGCTGTCGAGCCCTCCAGCCTTCGGTAACTTGAGACTCTCTGACTACAGGCCGGGCCGGCACAGAAACGGCCCATGGAGGCTGCCGTGCCCGTGGGGCCAGTTCGCTAGCCAAGCCGCCAAAGCAACTGAAAGCGAACATTGCTGCTCTGCGAGGGTTTGGGTTGCTTCCGTCCGTCAGTGGCACAAGAGGTAACCTGGCATCGTCTTGGGGGCTCATGCCACTGCCTGCCAGGTCCAGGAGGGATCCGCTGGCAACCGTGTGATGTGTTTGGGCAGCTGAGTTGACCTCTAGAATTTCTTCAAGAAGAAGAATGCGACTGCCTGGAAAACCCTCCTGGCCTGGTAACGGAAGGTAGATGATGGATGCGGTCAAATTTCTCATCCCTGCTGTTTGAGACTCCTTAAAATAGAGAAAAGCGGGGTATAAAAACCGACTCTTCTTCTTCTACTGAAGTGGGGATTAGCATAAATGTTGCTGTTCATTTCGGAAGTGGTAGAACCATGTGGAGAAGCATGCCGGGAGTACAGAGGGGAGCCATAAAGATTCTAGAAAAGTAGTAATGGAAACGGTTTTTGATTTTCCCTGAGCCAGCGTGGTGTCGTGGTTAAGAGCAGCGAACTCTAATCTGGATAACCGGGTTGGTTTCCCCACTCCTCCACATGAAGCTGGGTGACCTTGGGCTAGTCACAGTTCTCTCCGAACTCTCTCAGCCCCACCTACCTCACTATGTGTCTGTTGTGGGGAGAGGAAGGGAAGGCGATTGTAAGCCGGTTTGAGACTCCTTAACGGTAGAGAAAAGCAGGGTCTAAAAACCAACTCTTCTTCTTCTACTGAAGTGGGGCAGCCCAGACCTAGATTTGCTGCCTCAGTGAGAAGAAGGCCCCAAGTCCGACTGTTATGCCAAGGCCAGGAAACGGAGAGGAGTCCGAGTGCCCAGCATTAGTTCTTCAATGAATCCTGGCAATTTCTCAGGGTCTGTGCCCTCTAATTTCGATGGAGCGCAGTGCTTAATTCATTAATTCGCCAAGATTTCTGCTGAAAAGCTGAAACAAGGCTGATGAAGCCAGCCGAGCCTTCAGTCACGCAAATGGCGACGGAAGCGTTTATTCCGCTCGGCGCAGCAAATTTGCCTCCCTCGTTTACGGCTGTGAATATTCGTGAGTCTTCACTATTAATGAAGCCATCGTTGATGCAAGCTTTGATGATCCTGCACCACGGCCGGCAGCGAGAGGCCGCGGGTTCTCATAGCTGACCCCGACACAACAGCATCCAGGCCTGTTCTCTGGCCCAGCCAACCGAGCAATGCAGGCATAGGGAGAGAGTCCAAAAAAAAGAGGGGGGGACGACAAAACTTAATTCTAACAGTTAATTTTTCCAAAAGCGCGGTTCCTCAGTGGAACTGTCAACAATGCTGATTCTATTGGCAATCCTTAATGCGACAGAGGTGGAGGGAAAGTCTCTCTAGGAATCTAAGTGTGAACACACATTTTTCCACCTCAGATTCTAGTGCTGAAGTTGCTTTTCAGTTGCTTTTGGGGCTTTTGGCGCATGCGTTTGTGTGTTGGCTAAGGCAGGGGGGAGGATGGAAAGTAATTTGCCTGCGATTGATGTTCTGGTGCCATTCAGTTCCCTGGTGTGCACAGAGTCTTTAAAACAGCTTCTTCTATCATCGTATTTATCCCATTTAAATGCTGTGAAATAATTACCAAATACAAGTGGCTGTTCGGTCCCCTATGAGCAACGTGAACATTGGAAAACATTAAAGGGGCGCACAGACTCCGTCCATTTGAAAGCACGCGGCCAACTTCCGTATGTAATAAGATTTGCCTCACGCGGAGTGGGAAGCGGCACAGCCCTCGGAAGCGGACTATCATGCATTCACAAAAGAGTGCGATACGTTGGCGCTCTTCACATTTTATGGTCCAGCGGCATCTAATGATTGTTTATCGGGTGCATTTAATACACACCAGGGATAGCTTTTGGGGCTTGATTTCTTTTCAGGCAGAAAATAGAGCCAACCTTTATAGCTGTTATTACTCGGGGAGAACAGTGTGGCTGAATAGACCCCGGTTGTCACTGTGGCAGCGAGGAAATGAAAAAGCAAAGAAGGACGTCGCCGTACGGAACTTGATTAGCATATGCTTGGCACCAATGAAGACGGTCCAGCCTCTGGCAAGAAAGCCGGAGCGCTGCTGATTCTAAAGATGAACGCAATGTGTGTTTGTGTTAAGTGGCATCAAGTCGCTTCCGACTCATGGCGACCCTATGAATGGAAGTCCTCCAAAATGTCCTATCTTTGACAGCCTTGCTCAGATCTTGCAAATTGAGGGTTGTGGCTTCCTTTATTGAGTCCGTCCATTTCTTGTTGGGTCTTCCTCTTTTCCTGCTGCCCTCAACTTTTCCTAGCATGACTGTCTTTTCCAGTGACTCTTGTCGTCTCATGACGTGACCAAAATACGACAGGCTCAGTTGAGTCATTTTAGCTTCTAGGGTCAGTTTAGGCTTGATTTGATCTATAACCCACTGATTTGTTTTTTTGGCAGTCCGCGGTATCTGTAACACTCTCCTCCAACACCACATTTCAAAGGAATCTATTTTCTTCCTATCAGCTTTATGCGAAACAGGCTCGGAAAGGCCTGCATGTGAGATTGGCAAGAGCTGTTCATAAAGCCATCAAAAGTCACAGTTCTTGCAGCGTTGCTTCCCCAGAAGATTTTTTTTTAATGCTGATTTTAAAGTGCTGATTTTTAAATGCTGACTCTCTCCACCACTTAAGGAAGAATCAAGCCGGCTTACAATCACCTTCCCTTCCCTTCCCCTCCCCACAACAGACACCCTGTGAGGTAGGTGGGGCTGAGAGAGCTGTGACTAGCCCAAGGTCACCCAGCTGGCTTCATGTGTAGGAATGGGGAAAACCAACCCGGTTCACCAGATTAGCCTCCGCCGCTCACGTGGAGAAGTGGGGAATCAAACCCAGTTCTCTAGATCAGAGTCCACCTCTCCAAGCCACTGCTCTTAACCACTACACCAACAGTTGGCTTTTTATACCCCAATTTTCTCTACCTTTAAGGAGTTTCAAACTGGCTTACAATCTCCTTCCCTTCCCCTCCCCACAACAGACAACCTGTGAGGTAGGCTAGGCTGAGAGAGCTGTGACTAGCCCAAGGTCACCCAGCTGGCTTCGTGTGGAGGAGTGGGGAAATGAATCCAGTTCACCAGATTAGCCTCCGCCGCTCACGTGGAGGAGTGGGGAATCAAACCTGGTTCTCCAAATCAGACTCCACCACTCTTAACCACTACACCACACTGGCTGTCCTGCTCTAACCACTACACCATGCTGGCTCTCCTCCTCTAGAGTACACCGCTCTTAACCCCACTACACCATGCTGGCTCTCCTGCTCTAACACCTACACCACGCTGGCTCTCTTGCCAATCATGCTTGGAGCTAAACCCGCCAGTTCCCACTGGCTAGGGATGCCAGGCTCAACCCTTGAGATGCCCTGAGAATCCTCTAGACCAGGGTTCCAATGGGGACCCAAAGGGGCTTACGTCATTCTCCTCTCCTCCATTTTATCTGCACAACAACCCCGTGAGGTAGGTTAGGCTCAGAGAATGTGACTGGCCCAAGGTCACCCAGTGAACTTCCATGGCACGAGTGGGGATTCGAACCTGAGTCTTCTGGATACTGGTCCGAGACTCCATATGCCAATAAAGGTGGTGGTGGTGGTGGTTGTAGTCCAAGACTCTGTACCACTACACCATGAACACATGAAGCTGCCTTATACTGAATGAGACCCTCAGTCCATCAAAGTCAGTATTGTCTACTCAGGCAGGCAGCGGCTCTCCAGGGTCTCAGGCAGAGAACTTTCACATCACTTCATTGCCTAGTCCCTTGAACTGGAGATGCCGGGGATTGAACCTGGGACCTTCTGCATGCCAAGCAGATGCTCTGCCACTGAGCCTCAGCCCCTTCCTGCAGAATGTACAGAAAAATACCTACAGCCAAAAGAAAGGATTTGGTGCTTTCAAAAGCATTTCTTAGCAAACAAATCATTTAGAATTCATACTCGGGTCTCCCAGATACTACTCCGAAACTATTAACTACTACACCATACTGGATTCAAGCCTGATGAGATCTACATGATGAATAGGAGCAAGAGGCAGAGGGGGGGGAGCATAGCAGATGGAACCATCTGTTGGATTCTGGCCCCTCTTTATCCTGGAGACTCTAAAACATCAGTGAAAACTTGGCAATCCAGACGGCGGCTGGGAAATACTAGGACTGCTTCCCGTTCTCACTAATGGGTGTTGTCCAAATTCAGGACCTTTGTAGGAATGCAGGCTTTATGTGTACAACAGTGGCGTGGCGGCTGGGAAGCAACAGTTGCGGCACACCCCAGTGTGAAGATGTCAGTACTGAGGAAAGTTTATTTTTGCCTACAGGCAGACTCCCCACACAATACTTCCTCCCCTAGCAGAATGAGGAGGAGGAGGAGGAGGAGAAGAAGAAGAAGAAGAGTTGGTTTTTATATGCTGACTCTCTCCACCACTTAAGGAAGAATCAAACTGGCTTACAATCACCTTCCCTTCCCCACCCCACAACAGACACCCTGTGAAGTAGGTGGGGCTGAGAGATCTCTAAGAGAGTTGTGACTAGCTCAAGGTCACCCAGCTGGCTTCATGGGTAGGAGTGGGGAAACCAACCCAGCACACTAGATTAGCCTCCGCCGCTCATGTGGAGGAGTGGGGAATCAAACCCGGTTTCCCCTTCTTTCCACTTTGCTCGCTAAAAATCACCCCCCCAGCTGTTCCCTCCCCCACAAGAATAAAGCTATATGAAGCCCATCTTTTGGAGTGGGAAAGCAGCTTAGAGGGGCTGTGGCTCAGTGTTAGAGCATGCTGGGCATGCAGAAGGTCCCAGGTTCAACCCCCGGCATCTCCAGTTAAAGGGACCCAGCAAGTAGGTGATGTGAAAGACCCCTGCCTGAGACCTTGGAGAGCCGCTGCCGGTCTGAGTAGACAATACTGACTTTCATGGGCCAACGGTCTGAATCAGTAGAAGGCAGCTTCATGTGTTCAGGTGCAATCTTGAGTGGGGAAAATAGGAAGGGAAAGAGTTATACTGATACACGTACAGAATCGACATAAGTCTGACATCAGAAACCACAGGACATTCAGTTGCTGACTTAAGAGTAGCAGTTCTCTTACAAGGGGACTTCAAAGGGAGATTAGAAAGAGAGACTGCTGAATTACAACTAATAATAAAGTTCAGGACTATGCATTCTCCTGGACTGAAAAGAGATCTGGGATTCCTGTTTCATTACCAATGCTGATTTCTCCACGCCTACAACCCCTCTGCATATCACACCTAATGCAATCACGCCTGCTAATGTTGTTTACTTGCTTTTGACATTTACATTACCATTGTGTGTCTAATTCACACATCTCTGCTTAAGGATAGATGGACTCACGTTCTAGCCATATCTGAAGAGGTGTGCTGTGGCTCACGAAATCTCATACCCTGCCAGAATTTTTGTTAGTCTTTGAGGTGCTCCTGGACTCTTGCTCTTTTCTACGGCTAGTGACAGACTAACACGGCTCCCCATCGTGGTCTAACACACACACATGTTCATATTTCTGCACAGATACCATCAGGAGACTCTTTGGCCTTTTATGCATGGCTATTTCCCTTGCGAGTGAAAATTGCGGGGAGGAACATTAACAATTTGAGATATGCCGATGACACTACATTACTGGCAAAAAATAGTGAAGACTTGAAATGACTACTGCTGAAAGTTAAAAGAGAGAAAGTGCCAAAGCAGAACTACAGCTGAACATCAAGAAAACAAAAGTAATGACTACAGGAAAATTACACAACTTTAAGGCTGACAATGAGGAAATTGAAATTGTTGAAGACTTTCTATTCCTTGGTTCCATCATCAACCCAAAGGGAGACTGCAGCCAAGAAATCAGAAGGAGATTGAGACTGGGAAGCGCAGCCATGAAGGAGCTAGAAAAGATTCTGAAGTGTAAGGATGTGTCACCGGCCACCAAGACTAGATTAATTCATGCCATCGTATTCCCTATTACTATGTATGGGTGTGAAAGCTGGACAATGAAGAAAACTGATAGGAAGAAAGTAGATTCTTTTGAAATGTGATGTTGGAGGAGTTTTACGGATACCCTGGACCACAACAACAACAAAAAAAAATCAGTGGGTTTGAGATCAAATCAAGCCTGAACTGACCCTAGAAGCTAAAATGACTAAACTGAGGCTGTCGTACTTTGGACATATTATGAGAAGACAAAAGTCACTGGAAAAGACAATCATGCTAGGAAAAGTTGAGGGCAACAGGAAAAGAGGAAGACCCAACAAGAGATGGATTGACTCTATAAAGGAAGCCACAGCCCGCAATTTGCAAGATCTGAGCAAGGCTGTTAAGGATAGGATGCTTTGGAGGACATTGATTCATAGGGTTGCCATGAGTTGGAAACGACTTAATGGCACTTAACACACACACACATTTCCCTCGCGGTCACCCCTCTGATGACTTCAGGTCTTTGTTTGTTTGCTGTTCTGACCGTCAGAGGTCTCCTCGCTCTCCCCCTGCGTTTCCCCGCGTTTTGCCTACATTTTCAAATTTGTGATAAAACTGGTCCCTGACAATGCGGGCAAAACACATGGAAACGCAGGGGGAGAGCAAGACAACCTCTGACTGTCAGAAACGGCATGCTGAATCAAAACAACAAGAAGAGTTGGTTTTTACTTGCTGACTTTCTCAACCACTGAAGGGAGACTCAAACCGGCTTACAACCCCCTTCCCTTCCCCACAACAGACACCCTGTGAGGTAGGTGGGCCTGAGAGAGCTCTAACAGAGCTGCAACTTGCCCAAGGTCACCCACTGGCTTGGTATGTAGGTGTTCAGTTCGCCAGCCTCCACCGCTCATGGGGAGGAGTGGGGAATCAAACCCGGTTCTCCAGATCAGAGCCCGCCGCTCCAAACCACCGCTCTGAACCACGACACCCAGCTGGCCCGATGTCATCTGAGGGGTGACTGGGAGGGAAACAGCCATGCATAAAAGACCTTGTGTTGGTGTATCTCCCACTATCATTTAGTTTAGTGCTTAGTCAAACGTTGGCCCGGGCCAGTTCTACCCTGCAGATCTCCCATGCAAATTTAATTGCGGAATATAAACTTGCCGTGTCAGATGCAAGTAAACTGATACCTTTGGTTGGGAGAAAATTATGCAAGTTATGCAGAACCTCCGTCAGGCAGATTGGAAAGCCAACTAATTCAAAGGGGGAGGGAGGGGGGGAGAGAGGGAGATTAATGCAAATATCTCCGGTCTTCCGCTGAACAGAGACGTAATCGCTGAACGGTTTGTGAAACACATGCGCGACACCATATTATGGCAAGGGGAGGAGGGATGGTGGCAGATTGTTACGTTGATTGAAAATGCTAAGCCTCAGATCCCTCCTTCCAGCAGAAGAAATCCAATAACCGCAGAGCAGGATGCTGTTCTGTAGCCCCGGCCCCGCCAGCCGCGTATAAATAGCCAGGAAGGAGAGATCAATGTTGGCAGCTGCTTGTAGCAGCGTTGGAGGCCCCCTCCCCCCGGCACGCAACTATTTACTTAGCGCCCTGCACGACCAGCCAATCCGCCAGAACGGAGGTCAGCTTCCTTTTGAGAAGGAAGCTCCGGCCACAGAACCGGTTCAGCGTTCAGGAGTCATGATGAATTCCAAAAAGAACGCGGGATGAACTTTCGTGGCAAGGAAAACAGTCGAACTGAGGACGTGTTCCAATCAGATCTTTTGGGACCTCTTGGTTTAATGTTTGGGCAATGGAGTGGCCAAGCGGGAAGCCATGCCTGAGGGAAAGGGGACTGTGTGGTACGTAAGGTTGCCAGTCTCCAGGTAATGCTCTCACTAATTGCAGCATAGGTTTTCTATATCTCCAATCTCCAGGTAATAGCTGGAGATCTCCTGATATTACAACTGATTTCTAGCCGGTAGAGATCAGATCACCTGGAGAAAATGGCCAATTGGACTCTATGGCATTGAAGTCCCTCCCCAAACCCCGCACTCCTCAGGCTCCACCCCAAAAACCTCCTGCCAGTGGTGGAGAGGGACCTGGCAACCCTAGTGGTATGGGAAAATGGTGTAACATGTGTCTGGGCCCTTGTTCCCAGAACTCTCGGCATCACATCCAATTTGGTCCTGGACTTCATAGTGCGAGTGCATAAAAAGATCAAGTTAATTGATATGCAGGAAGCCCTGGAATGGTCTCCGAACTTTATTTTTGGAGTGAGAAGAAGATTCCTAGACATCATAAATGACTGTGCACTGGAACGGTAGAAAAGAGCAATCCAGTAGCACCTTAAAGACTAACGAAATTCCTGGCAGGGTATGAGTTTTCGTGAGTCACTGCTCGCTTCTTCAGGTACAGCTACAATTTGCACTGGATCAGTTGGTCCCAGAGCCAATCAGACAGGTAGTGATCTTGGACTTGCTTCTGAACGGGGCTCGTGATCTGGAGCAAGGCATAGATTCTGCTGTACCAGTAGAGATCAGTGACCACAGTAGTATTAGGTTTAGTATTCAAGTCAATGGAAAGTTGCCCCAGAAGTCCAAAGCACTTACATTAGACTTCAAAAGAGGGAACTTTATAAAAAATGAGGAGACTAGTTAAGAAACTGAAAGGGAACTCCAAACAAATCAAATTGCTAGAGGATACTTGGCAGCTACTTAAAAGCACACTAACTAAAGCTCATATGGGGAGGGGCTGTGGCTCAGTGGTAGAGCATCTGCTTGGCATGCAGAAAGTCCCAGGTTCAATCCCCAGCATATCCAGTCAACCCCCAGCATATCCAGTTAAAGGGACTAGGTGATGTGAAAGACCTCCGCCTGAGACCCCGGAGAGCCGCTTCCGGTCTGAGTAGACAATACTGACCTTGATGGACCGAGGGTCTGATTCAGTGTAAGGCAGCTTCATGTGTTCAATGCATAGCTTGAGTGAGGCAAGTCTAAAAGGATGCCAGCGTGGTTAAACAATCCAAGTCAGGGAAGCCATAAAAGGCAACAGGGCTTCTTTGTAAAAGTGAAAGATCCCCAACAAGGTGAATAGAAGGGATCACAGGGTCTGACAGAATAAGTGTAAAGTTAATAATTAGTCAGGAGAAAGGAGAATTTGAGGGGTGGATAGCTAAAAGCATCAAGACAAACCTCAAGCATTTCTTTAAATATATTCAGAGCAGGAAATCAGCCAGAGAAGCAGCTGGGCCTTTGGCTGACCAAGGAAAAAGAGTACTGCTAAAGGGGATGAGGAGATGGCAGAGAAGCTAAATGAATTCTTTTCATCTCTGTTCACTGTGGAAAATGTGGGGCATGTGTCCAGGTCAGAGCAACGGTTTTCAGGAATGGGGGCTGCAGAACTAAATTAAATTGAGGTGACGAGATCAAGTTCTAGACCTATCTGAGAAGTTCAAAACCAGTAAGTCCCCAGGTCCTGATGGCACACATCAAAGGGTTCTTAAGGAACTCAGATGTGACATTGTTGATCTTCTAACCAGTATGTGTAACTTGCTGCTAAAATTAGCCTCTGCACCAGTGGACTGGAGAGTAGCAAATGTTACACCAATTTTCAAAAAGGGGTCCAGAGGGAGACCAGGAAATGACCGGCCAGTTAGCCTAACATCTGTCCTAGATAAACTACCAATGTACTCTGCATTGGTCAGACCTCACCTGGAATACTGTGTCCAGTTTTGGGTGCCACAATTTAAGAAGGATGTTGACAAGTTGGAGCGTGTCCAGAGGAGGGCGACCAGAATGGTCAAAGGACTGGAATCCATGCCCTATGAAAAGAGACTTAGGGAGTTGGCTTTGTTTAGTTTGGAGAAGAGAAGGTTGAGGGGAGACATGATAGCCATGTTTAAATATTTGAAGGGATGTCATGTTGATGAGGGAACTATCTTGTTCTCTGTTGCTCCAGAGACTAGGACACGGAGTAATGGATTTAAACTAAGAGAAAAGCGATTCCACCTAAACATTAGGAAGAACTTTCTGACAGTGAGGGCGGTTCGACGGTGGAATGCCCTGACTCAGGGGGTGGGGTGAAGTCCCTGTCTTTGGAGGTCTTTAAACTGAGGTTGGATGGCCATCTGTCGGGAGCGCTTTGATTGTGGGATCCTGCATGGCAGGGGGTTGGACTGGATGGCCCTTGTGGTCTCTTCCAACCTTGTGTGATTTTGTGATTTTTTGTGATTTTGTGAAGTGGTATTAAGGATAAAATTATTAAGCACACAGAAGAACACAGCAGAAAATAAGCATGGCTTCAGGAGCATCCAATGAAGCTGATGAGCAGTAGATTCAGGACGGAGAGGAGGAGGAGGAGTTGGGTTTTATACCCCAATTTTCTCTACCCTTATGGAGTCTCAAACCAGCTTACAATCCTCTTCCCTTCCTCTCCCCACAACAGACACCTTGTGAGGTAGGTGAGGCTGAGAAAGTTTGGAGAGGTCACCCAGCTGGCTTCATGTGTAGGAGTGGGGAAACCAACCTGCTTCTCCAGATTAGAGTCTGCTGCTCATGTGGAGGAGTGGGGAATCAAATCCAGATTAGAGTTCACCGCTCTTAACCACTACACCACATTGAGCAAGTGATTAAAATGTGGTAGTCATTGCCAGAGGATGTAGCGAAGTCCACAGGCATACACGGCTTTAAAAGGGGATTTAATATATTCATGGAGGATTGGTCCATCAGTGACTACTAGCCATGGTGGTAAATGGTGAACCTCCATATCGAGAGGTAGTAAACCTCTGAATACTAGTGCCAGGGGTCAACATCAGAGGAAGGGCTTGATTTCTGTGCCGTATGTCGGCCCTCCAGAATAACTGGTTGGCCAGTGTGTGAGACAGGATGAACTCTTCTTCGAGTTGGTTTTTACATGCCGACTTTCTCTACCACTTATGGGAGACTCAAACCGACTTACCATCACCTTCCCTTCCCTTCCCCTCCCCACAACAGACACCCTGTGAGGTAGGTGAGGCTGAGAGAGAGTGACTTGGCCAAGGTCACCCGGCCGGCTTCGTGTGCAGGAGTGGGGAAACCCACCCAGTTCACCAGATTAGCCTCCGCCGCTCATGTGGAGGAGTGGGGAATCAAACCCGGTTCTCTAGATCAGACTCCACCACTACAAACCACCGCTCTTAACCACTGCTGGACTAGATGGGCCACTGGCCTTATCCATCAATGCTGTTCTTATGTTGTGTTCTTATGTTGTGTTCTTATGTTGCCTTTATACCCTTTCTATGCTAGTTTTATTACATTTTATGCTACTTTTACTGGATGTAGTTTTTTAAGACTGCATAATTGTAAGGCTCTTTGCTGATGGAGTTAATGTTGTTTTGCTGTCTCTTTGTTTTACTGTTGTGGTTATGCTTGTGTTTGTTTTTTATTAGTAACTGCTTTGAGCAGGTCTCTGGAAAGGTAGCATATAAGTCTTATAAATAAATAAATGTTCAAGATCCCAGCAATATACAGAGAGACACAACCTGTACATTCCCTCCTTATTTTCCTCTTGAGAAAATTGGAACTGAGCATGCTTGGGGAATAAGTCTTCTCTTGAACAAGTTCAAGTTCCATCATCTCCAAAAGAGGGACCCGAGTGAGAAACCAACCAGGGCTGTCCGCCTGTGATTTAATTTCCATGTAAATCTCCATAATTTCCAAGGGAAAGTGTTTTCACATTTCATTGGACAGCAGGTATTAAAGCATCTTTCCAGTCTCCAGCCTTACCATAAAACCACCAACAAGAAAAGGTGTTCATTTAAAGATCATACGCGATTTTTGCAGAATTTATGTCCATCTGTCTCATAACTATTCAAGTCCATTTTGTCATCGACTGAACTTGGAGTGGAAATGTAATTTCCCAAGACCGTTAGCCATTGGGGTACATTAAATACCGACAAAATTAAGCGATTAATAATTTAGGTTGGGTCATGAATCACTTAGCTTGATGGTAAAGGTCAGTTGTACTCCTAGAAATATTCATGAAAACAATACATTCCTCCATGGGGGGAAAACCCTCTTGAATCTAATTAAGGTTCAGCCTTCTATTCCCAAATTTATTTCTCCCTTCACCCAGTTGCTCAGATCTTCCTGGTAGAAGAAGTCACCTGGAATGAAGGTTGAGAGTCAGGTTGGGCAGCAAAAGATAGCTTGGTTGAGTGGCTGTTTTAAGGCTTTTTATAAAGATTTTCTACGGCCAAAGTGGAAAGCTTTAGCAAGTAGGCTCGGTGCTATTTTCTTCTGCTTCCTCCAGAGGTAATTATCTCACTCCATCAATAGCACTGTCAGAAACCCAGCGCATAATTCAGCTTTTAAATGAACAAGCCACGTAATATTTCCTGCCTCCTAGTGGAATGCTGTACAGCTCCCATTTCTCTCTGTCACTCGCTCACTGTTGATATATGCCCCCATGCACAGACTCTGAACGCCGTCTTTTCCTGCTTTCCCGTTACAGATGTTGGCTTCGACTTGACACCTACTTCATCTGGAGTTTTATAGGACCCGCAACCTTGATAATTATGGTAAGAGTTCCTGACTTCCCTGTTTTGTTGAGGACCAGAAGCCTAATTTGAAACCCACCTTTATGATCTTGTCTCTCTTCAACATATATAGATTAATTTCATAGAATTGTAGAGTTGGAAGGGACCACCAGGGTCATCAAGACCAACCCCCTGCACAATGCAGGAAATTCACAACTATCTCCCCCCACACATCCCTAGTGACCAGAAGATTGCTAAGATGCCCTCCCTCTCATCATCTGCCTAAGGTCACAGAATCAGCATTGCTGACGGATGGCCATCTAACCTCTTCTTAAAAACTTCCAGGGAAGGAGAGCTTACCACCTCCTGAGGAAGCCTGTTCCACTGAGGAACTGCTCTAACATCTTCCTAATGTCTAGATGGAAACTCTTTTGATTTGGGAAGGACACCAATGGAAGGACACCAATGACGAAAGTTTCGTCTGAATGCAAAACCCCTGCAAAAATTATAGATAGGTGGAAAGAGGCAGGTTTCTGCCCTCCTTTTCATCGCAACGGGACATGCGGAGTTTGCAGTGTGATGTGAATACATCGCCTGTGCTCCTCTGCAAGTGTTTTTCTCTGCACTGGTTCCAGCTGGAATACCAGGTCAGATTCAAGGTGCTGACTATGACCTTTAAAGCCGTACACGAGCTGGGACTATCATATCTACGGGACCGCCTCTCCTGACATGTTCCCCGGATAAATTTACGTTCGTCTAATACCAACTTACTGGTGATTCCCAGCCCAAGGAGTATCCGGCTGGCCTCGACCAGGGCCAGGGCTTTTTCGGCCCCGACCCTGCCTGGTGGAATAGCCTCCCTAGTGAAACCAGGGCCCTGCGGGATCATCCGCAGGGCCTGAAAGTCGGAGCTATTCCACTGGGCTTACCGAAAGTGACGGTTCTCATGAATACTGGCCTCCCTAATCCTTCCTTCTCCCCTGCTGCAGAGCCTCACCCCCGCTTATACCATCATGGGGGTGGTCAGATTCATCTACTGACTGCAGATGGCTATTTTTAGAATTTTAGCGCCATCAGGGGGCATTATTGTCCTATTTATTAGATTGAACTGGTCTATTTTAAAAAGGTAAAGGTCTCCTGTGCAAGCACCGGGTCATTCCTGACCCATGGGGTGACATCACATCCCGACATTTACTAGGCAGACTTTGTTTGCGGGGTGGTTTGCCAGCGCCTTTCCCAGTCATCTTCCCTTTATCCCCAAGCAAGCTGGGTCCTCATTTTACCAACCTCGGAAGGATAGAAGGCTGAGTCAACCTTGAGCCCGCTACCTGAAACCAACTTCCGTTGGGACCGAACTCAGGTCATGAGCAGAGCTTGGGCTGCAGTACTGCAGCTTACCTCTCTGCGCCACGGGGCTCCTGGGCTATTTTAAGCGGTATTTTAAATTGTATTTTAAAATGTTTTATTGCTTTATTGTATTTTGGATCACGTAAGCCGCTCTGAGCCTGACCTTCGGGTTGGGGAGGACGGGGTAAAACTGTACTAAAATAAACAAATATGCAGAGAAACTGTTAGATTGGAATCTATCTTGGTCACTTTCCCACTTCAGAAGGGGAAGATATGATTCCTCGCAGAGCCGATGTATCTTAACAGTGTCTCTGCTGTACACATCTATCTCATCTGGGGAATCTACACTGTTGCATCCGACCATGCCAAAATGTTACCGAATAGGATGAGACGTTGAGTAGAAGAACGGACAACAGCGTTTGAGATTGGAAAGATGAACTGGCGCATGATGAAGCATGATGAGGCATAGTTTATTTAGCCGTCAGATCCTGGCAACCAGTCTGAAGCCAGAACAGATGTGGTTTCCCTTTAATGCTGAGATCGGTGGGGGGTTTTAGCCCAGACCTCTTAGCCCCATGGAGAAATCTCCGTATAGCTTTAAGAATTGTCTGTGGAATGAAGTCCAAAGGGTCTTGAATAGGAACAAAAAAAACCTTGGAACTCTACCACAGGGGTGTCGAACTCATTTATTAGAAGGGTTGGATATGACAAGCTGGGTATGTTTAGCCTGAAGAGGAGAAGACTGAGAGGGGATATGAAAACCATCTTCAGGTACTTGAAGGACTGTCTAATAGAGGAGGGTGCCGAGTTGCTTTCTGTTGCCCCAGAAGGTCGGACCAGAATCAACGGGTTGAAATTAAATCAAAAGAGTTTCTGTCTAGACATTAGGAAGAATTTTCTAACAGTTGAGTGCTTTCTCAGTGGAACAAGCTTCCTCAGGAGGTGGTGGGCTCTCCTTCCCTGGAGGTTTTTAAGCAGAGGCTAGATGGCCATCTGTCAGCAATGCTGATTCTATGACCTTAGGCAGATTATGAGAGGGAGGGGACCTTGGCCATCTTCTGGGCATGGAGTAGGGGTCACTTGGGGTGCGGGGGGAGGTAGTTTGGAATTTCCTGCATTGTGCAGGGGGTTGGACTAGATGACCCTGGTGGTCACATCCAACTCTATGATTCTATGGCATAAATGTCACTTGGTGGGGGCCGAGTCATGCCTTGCCAGCCCAGATTGAGAATGGGGGGGGTGGCTGCCTCAGCTGGCTCACGGGCCAGATGAGAGCTCTCAAGGGGCCGGATCCGGCCCACAGGCCTTATGTTTGACGCCCCTGCTCTACCAGGTTGCTCTGGACCAGATGACCGACTAGCAAAACAATGAGCTCATCCCAGGAAGGCATGTCGCAGCCTTGTTCTGGACCACGTTCTAGAACAACTGCCCTATGAGGAGCAGTTGAAAGGCTTAGGGCTGTTTAGCTTGGAAAGAAGGCGGCTAAGGGGAGACATGATAGAGGTTTATAAAATTATGCATGGTTTGGAGAGAGTGGACAGGGAGAAGATTTTTTCCCTCTCTCCTGATACCAGAACACGGGGTCATCTGCTGAAGCTGGAGGGGGAGAGATTCAAAACAGATTAAAGAAAGTATTTCTTGACACAAGGGATCATTAACTTGCTCCTCTGATCCAGGAGAGAATAGGTCTGCATCATAAGAACGTAAGGAAAGGCCATGCTGGATCAGACCAAGGCTCATCAAGTCCAGCAGGCTGTTCACACAGGGGCCAACCAGGCGCCTCCAGGGAGCCCACAAGCAAGACGGCTGCAGCAGGGGTCAGCCCTGCTCCCGTGTACAAAGAAAAAAAGATGGAATGGTATAGTGGTATGGTATGGTGGTAGGTGGTGCAGCTGGCGGTGCGTGCCATTAATCGGGCACTGCAGAGGCGCCAGTGTGCACTAATGATGCACCTCGGGAGTAAGCTGTATGCTGGAGTAGGCACCTTTTGCCCTCCTGACAAGCGTCCTTGGGAAGCCGGGCATCCTAAGCCCGTGCCCTCGCCTTATTCTGGCAAAAGACTAAGCAGCTTTCTTCCCCGCTTGGAAGGGCCTCCGCAAACAACTTGCTTGACTAATGAGAAATTGCCCCTCGCCTCCAGAAACTCTCTGAGTAAATGAATGAAAGCCGGGGCACCGTTGTGATGACTCTGTTCCTCGTCTGGCTCGCCGAGAACTCGGCGTCCCGAGCCTCCTCTGTCTCGAGCGACTGAGTATTTTTGTATCTTTACCGAGACTTAACAGGCTGCGCTTTGTCTCGCCGTCGCAGTGTGGATTTTTTTAACAATTGCTCTCTTTCCTGTATATCCCGTTCTTCCGCCTTTGAAAACGGCCACACACAGAGTTCCGCATGCCGGTGTCACCGCCGCGCCTGAAGAGTCAGGATTAAATAATACACCACAGAGACCTCCCCCCCCCCAAAAAAAGCAACATGTCAGATTTTTAAACATCTGTTTTTCTATAAAAGCCCTTGTTAAGACCAGTGTATCTGACTCGGTGGCTTTGTGTCCTTCTGCGGATTCTTTTCTGTAAGCTCCCATGCCAGAGAAGTTTTTTTGAAGCAAGTCTGTAAAATGAGCAAGGCCTAATTTCTCACTGTGTTTTGTTTGCGGTGAAAAATGTCTTACTTTGCCGTCCATGTATACAAGGAAGGCACACTCCTTCATATATTGAATGAACTTAGCACGGAAGGACTAAGAGCTTGAAAAAGTTTCATATGAAATGGAATTATACCGGATTTCCATTGCACCACGTCTTGTCTCCGTTGCTTGAATTTTGCAATCTACCTGCATGGACTTGAAATTATGATATGCATTGAGCACTTTTGCCTATATTTATCTTTGTGTAAAGATTGTATGCTGTTATATTGAATTCACTTTGAACCTTTTGTAAATTTCCTGTTTGCTCAACCAAGGTTGTGCCTGTTAGTAATTACCTTTAATATACATTTTAAGAGCAATTTTGTATTGTAGTTACCTTATTTTAGGTTTACTTTTGCTGGTGCTTGCACCTTGAATTCTAAACTCCCGAGTAGCACTTGCAGCCGAATTTTGACTACAACCTCCAGGTACTAGCTGGAGATCTCCTCCTATTACAAGTGATCTCCAGCTGACGGAGATCAGTTCCCCTGGAGAAAATGGCTGCTTTGGCAATTGGACTCTGTGGCATTGAAGTCCCTCCCCTCCCCAAACCCCGCCCTCCTCAGGCTCCGCCCCCCAAAAAACCCTCCGGTGGCGAAGAGGGATCTGGCAACCTTCCAAATTTAGTAGGGGTTCCATGTGGCCACTCATGGTGGGAGACCTCCAGCCAATTGGAGCTCTTGCCCGCCAATGGTTAGCTGACCAGTGGGTGGAAACTGGAGCCAAATTGGAGGGGGGGGTTGTCCTGGGGAGAAATATTTAAAAGGCCTCGGGCACTTACCGGAAGTTCTGACCAAAGTGTTCCTGGAGACTCCTAGAGCTACCGAGAAAGGCCTGCCTGTTTGCCCAAGCTTTTGAGGGGGTTTGAACAGCAGGCTTCTTTTAAGGGAGGCGGGGGGATTTTGGACTTGTTATTTTAACTTTGGTTTTAGCTGAGGGTGTTTTAACTATTATTGTAAGCTGCCTTGAACCAAGAGGAATGGCAGGATATAAATGGTTTAATAAATAGATAAATAAATAACTTGCTGTCTAACTCTCCCCTTTTTAAAAAAATTCCAGCTTAACGTAATCTTCCTCGGGATCGCGCTTTACAAAATGTTCCATCATACGGCCATATTGAAGCCTGAATCTGGGTGCCTCGACAATATCAAGTAAGTGATGTTTTCACCCCCTGTCTCTAATGGGTTCCAACTGTGTTCCTCTTTGCACAGTCTGTACCATAGTTCCATTACGGCAGAAAGAGCAGGAGCGCACGGGTGTTCATCCGTTCACGATCCAGTAGTTTTCACGAGTGATTGGCCTTTGTCAGTTACGTTACTCTTCAGACGTTAAAGCTGCCCTCACTGGGTGGGAACCGCTTTCTTTTGTAAAGAGGAGTCACCTGACTGGCAGCTACGAGTGAATGAATGGCTGACCCAATGGCGTAGGTCTGGCCAAAGCAATTCCTAGGGAAGACCATGTGACCTGTTCCAGTGATGGTATCATTCTCATGCAACCCTCATCCATCTTCTTCTCTATATGAAGGTGTTCTTAAGACCATATAGACAGGGGTGTCAAACATACGGCCCGTGGGCTGGATCCGGCTCCTCGAGAGCTCTTATCCGGCCCGCGAGCCAGTTGAGGCAGCGCACCCCCCCCCCAGTCTCGATCTGGGCTGGCCCAACCTGACATTTACATCGTATCCAGCTCTCATAACAATTGAGTTTGACACCCCTGATATAGAAGGTGAAGTGGGATTTAAAGAGCCGGTGCCCCCAAATAGGCATATTAAGCATTCAGGGGGTTTTGTTTAAGGGGCAAACAGGCCCTTTGATTTATTGGGAAAGTCCCCGGTGGGCTGCTAGCGGCAAGGAGCAAACTAAGCCAAGTGGCCTCTTCATTTCTGGCAGCATCACCACTTAACTGAGCTTGCTCCAGGGCTACTTTCAAGTCCCTGTCCACCCTGTGTCCTTCTGTGGCACAAGGTGTACATAGTTGATACTGAAAGTGGAAGCAGATCCTTGGAAGAGAAAGCTGTAGGTTCTTTTTCATAACAAGAAGAGTTGGCTTTTATATGCCAACTTTCTCTACCACTTAAAGAGGAATCAAACTGGCTGGCAATCACCTTCCCTTCCCCTCTCCACAACAGATACCCTGTGATGTAGGTGGGGCTGAGAGAGCTCTAAGAGAGCTGTGACTAGCCCAAGGTCACCCAGCTGGCTTCATGTATAGAAGTGGGGAAACCAACCCGGTTCACCAAATTAGCATCCGCCACTCATGTGGAGGAGTGGGGAATCAAACCCAGTTCTCCAGATTAGAGTCCACCGCTCCAAACCACCGCTTTTAACCACTACACCACGCATAGAGTCATCTAGGAATACTTCAGGAAAATACGTAGACAGGGCTCTTTTTCAGGGCAAGTGAGATCGAAGGCTGACCCAGCCTTTGGGTGATGCCAATCCCTGCACTCTGCTTTGCTTGCTTGAGGGACTTCATCTGCTCTGGAGCCAGTGTGGTGTCGTGGCTAAGAGAGGGGGACTCTAATCTGGAGAAGCGGGTTGGTTTCCCCACTCCTCCACAGTAAGCCTGTAAGGTGACCTTGGGCCAGTCACAGTTCTCTCCAAACTCTCTCAGCCCCGCCTACCTCACAAGGTGTCACAAGGTGTCTGTTGTGGGGAAAGGAAGGGAAGGAGATTGTAAGCCGGTTTGAGACTCCTTAAAGGTAGAAAAAATCATGGTATAAAAACCAACTCTTCTTCTAGGCAAAACGATGTTTAGACTGGATTGGAAAGTCATTGGGTTGGATCCTGTGACTCTCTCCCACCCAGTCTTCTTCCAAAACAAAAGCACTTCTTCCCACAAGGGGAGACTTTTCTCGATCAGAAGAAGTCTTTTTCCCTTGAAGGAAAACTGAAGCAGAAGGGGTATTTGATAAGTTTATAGACATGGTACCTATAGATTAAATTTTATGTCAAAGATGTGTGATATGGAAGCCAGGATCAAGGATTACCGGTACTTCAAACAACCCTCCAAACCTTGGCTTGGAGGACTAGAAGAAAGTGTGGGCACGTGGGTTCTCTTCTCCATTTACCTTCTTTCATGCTGCTCTAAGCTTCTCTCTCTCTCTGGTTTCCTGTTCTGTACTACCCATAGTTTTGCCATGATTTTGAATTGACAAGCTGTACAGATAGCGCTTTCTCTCCAAACCTGAGTGAAAAACCATGGTTTTCTGATACTGGTTTGGAGGCCAAGAGCTTACCAGAATTTGTCAGTTCGTATGTCAAAACAATGGTTACCATTAAACAGGAAATGTAAAGGGAATCCATGCATAAGAAGGGCACAGGGGGTAATAATTGAAAAGCATCACATTCCCATTAAACACAATTTAATCAAGTCATACAAGAACCATTAAAAGTATCCAGCTGCATGCAAGGTTAACCGTGACCTGAGACCAAACTGGCATTCTTGCTTCGCCTCTAACAGATAAACAGGCATAAACTTTGGAAAATTCTCACCATTTTTCTGTCCAATCCGGCTGCAAAGATGACATCATTGGTAGATCACAGAGCTCATCATGGGGGTGGGGGTGAATGGCCTCCTTCCTCCATATTAGAAATGTTAGAATTACTTTGGCTTGTCCTTGCCCCATAATCCCTAAACGGTCTGGGACCATAGTATCTGCGGGACCATATCTCCTGGTACACCTCCCAGAGAGCACTACGCTCAGCCAATACCAACTTACTGGTTGTCCCCAACCTGAAAAGTGTCCGTCTGTCCTCAACTAGGGCCAGGGCTTTCTCATTCCTGGCCCCAGCCTGGTGGAGCTCTCCAGCGAGACGAGGGCCCTGTGGGATTGGATACAGTTCCGCAGGGCCTGTAAGACCGAGATGTCCCACCAGGCCTATGGTTGAGGGCAACAATTATTTTAACCATAGCTGCCTTCCCTTCCCCTGCTTTCAACCTCCTTTGAGTTCTCTATCGAGGATCCTGATTGCTTTTCCCTGGGCTCGCCCTGTACCTGTGTGCCAATAAAGGGGCACCAATTCGATTTTAATGTCAGAAATACTTGGTTTTAAATTGGAATTTGAAATTAATTTCTATATTTGCTGTGGTATTGTATTATGTGTTAATGGTTGTTACCCGCTAGGAGCCCAGCTTCGGCCGGGATAGAGTGTGGGAAATAATATAAACAAATAAATAAATAATCTTTGCTCAATGGAGCTAAATATTAGAGAAGAGGAAGCATGCAGAGACAGTTCTGGGAAATGGCTTGTAGGTTTTTCCAATCGTATCTGCACCTGGCACAAGAACTACAGCTCAGATAATTCGGTTGGTACTTTCTGGGCACAAGGAGGAACTTTTCACGAAAAAATATATTTAGGACGTTAAATTCTGAGAAGAGACCTTATTCTTCAAGCCTAAATTTAGGGCCTAAAAATAACCTTAAAATTAATTGAGAAAGGGGAATAACCCTGCAGAACAAAAATAATGAGACTTTGAATGCAATCGAGACCATAAATCATGCACAGTTTTAGTTGTAATTGTGGAAGTTCTTGTTCCTCAAACATTAGTTCCATAGGATGCCTTTGAGAGGAGTAGTACCCCAAAACTCAATGTGGTACTTTCAGATCTAAAATGCACGAATCAGTAAGTTGAGTTTTTGATCCATAAAAGAAGAATCTGGTAGACAAGCAAGTTATTTTCTTTCAATCCAAACAAGGAGAAGCTTTCTTAACCAGGAGCAATCACAGCTGTTCGTTTGGTAGCCATAGACAATCTTGGCGAAGTTTGAATAGTCAGATTTTATTTGCAATGTGACCAGCTTTAAATATTTTCTTTGCTCCATTTTGCTTTATTATCTGTAACCGTTTGCTCTGCTTTCCTGCTTGCTATTTTATTTTCCAAAAAGAGATCTTATAACCTCAAAGATTTGTTCTGTACATTCATTTATTTCTTTATTACTTAAATGAAAACTACTCATTCGACTCAGTGGTCTTGAGTAGTATCACACTGATAATGTTAAAAAACAGTAACGTGTGGAAGGGGTGGGAATTTGCAACATCCAAATTTGTCTTGTGTTCAGTGCCTGCTAGGAGCACTCTCAGTTTCTCTTCAGTAGGTATATTTTCCTCCCCTCGAAGAAACAGCAAAACCCACAGTTCTTTTATATCGGAGTGAAACGCACATTCCAAAAGGCAATGCTCCGATGTATCAGTTTGCCCCAATTGACACAAGCATAATCAATTCAAGTAAGGAAGCTTCTTACAGCAACCACCCATTACCTGAGAAGGTATCACGTTTAATCTGGCTAACATAAATGCCCTATACAAACACACATTTTTCCTTTAAAATGCTAATAATAAAGCAGGGAGCCCAGTTTGGACTACTGCCACCATGTGAAGGTTGATGAGGTCAACAACCCTGCTCCCTTTCCTGCACAGCCCCAACACAAAGTGAGGCTACAGGAATCTGCCTTTCACATTTTAGGGACGATGAAGAAGAAGAGTTGGTTTTTATATGCCAGCTTTCTCTACCACTTAAGGGAGACTCAAACCGGCTTAGAATCACCTTCCCCTCCCCACAGCAGACACCGCATGAGGTAGGTGGGGTTGAGGGAGCTCTAACAGAGCTGTAACTTGCCCAAGGTCGCCCACCTGACTTCACATGTAGGAGTGGGGAAACCAACCCAGATCACCAGATTAGCCTCCACCGCTCATGTGGAGGAGTGGGGAATCAAACCCGGTTCTCCAGATCAGAGTCCGCCGCTCCAATGAGAACGTGGAATGAGAAGGTGTCATCTTTCTCTTGTCTGTTTGCTCTTCTGATCTCATGTTGAATGATGGTCACCTGATCCCCAGCTGATAGAAAAGAGTGCAGATTACGCACCTAGTATAGTTTGTGAAAGGCTTTCCTGTGATGTGAACTTCCAGGAACATCCCAAGATTGCCTACCTGATTGATGGAGACGGTGCTGAATCCCTACTAAAATAGAAGGGCCAGCTTCCCCACCACCACAGGGCCTGCCAACTCTCACCAATTTCATTTTCTCAGGATTCAGTCCACCACCTGTCATTCTTTCATCTTGTCGGGATTTGGCTTCAGGTAGTTTATGTATATCCAGTCTCTCGTCATAATTCATAAAATGCCTAAGCACCAGAGGATCAAGTTGGGATAAAAAAAAGTATGTCAACCTCATATTGGTGGCTTCATAAGCAAGAATAAGGTACCCTAAGGTCAAGAAACAACATGCGCCATGGGGCTTAAGTTGATACAAGTGATCTTATGAATGCTATATTATATACAAAAGATTTAATACGTACAGAAATAAAGAACTTCCCTCTAGCCCTGTTCAAGCCTCTGTATATCCAGTGTGAATATGAAACCTACAAAACGAATAAACACAGAAGTACACCCAGACAAAAATACCAAAGCTTAGACCAAACGTGTTTCGGTTGTAAAGCCTTCTTCAGTGGTCTGCAAACATAAAATTATGAATATAATTATGCCATTCTACAAGGACCTAAATATATGTGAATAGTACAATCTTTGTGACTGAGTAAAAGGGTGTTTGTCAAATTAAAAATGCACTCATACAAACTCCATCCAGGGTTGCCTATTATAGATTTAGGCTTCTTTGTATCTACTGAAGTACTCTGTTCAAATTCTCTCAGTCATGAAGATGTATGAAGTGAAAATAGGCAACCCTGGATGGAGTTTGTATGAGTACATTTTTAATTTTACAAATCCCAATTTACTCAGTCACAAAGATTGTAATATTCACATATATTTAGGTTCTTGTAGAACACTGGTTCCCAACCAGGGGTCCGTGGACCCCCAGGGATCCCTGAGAACTAAATTAAGGTCCGCGAAACAAAGTTATAAACCCATAATAAATTAATATTTTCAATTAAAAGTTCTCTGTTATAAAAATATATATTCAAATATTATTCTAAGTTTAATGTTTAACTAACAGTTATGATTAAAGATTATTCTCAAATTCTCGGCATTTTTATTTTGAACCTTGGGGTCCCTGCACCGAACAAAAAAGTCCTAGTGGTCCCTGGTCAAAAAAAGGTTGGGAACCACTGTTGTAGAATGACATAATTGTATTCATAATTTTATGTTTGCAGACCACTGAAGAAGGCTTTACAACCGAAACGCTCAAAATTACAACAGCACAACAATGTATCCAAACAATATCACAGCTCAGACCAAACACGATATGGTTTGGATACATTGTCACACTATTGTAATTGTGTGTGTTTATGTTTATTTGGCACGCTTAGCATAGATACATAGAGGCTTGAACAGGGCTACATACAAGTTGTTTATATTATTTTTGTGTCTGTACTAAATTTACTGTATATTATTCACAAAATCACTTGGATCAATATTAGGCCATGGCTTCGTGTTGATTCCTTACTTTTTGGGTACCTTACAGCGCATTCCTGAGCCTGAAAGGCGAAAACCCTTGGGAGGCCGGGATGGTGCTGCGCCGGCATCCGGGACCCCTGCGCCGGCGTCCAGGCAACTTATGCCGGCGTTAGTGGCTCCAATGCCAACGGGAAGGCCTGGCACCGGGCGCCGGCATGGCAACCCCACCCCAGGATGCCGACAGAGCCTTCTGCTGGCGTCCCACTGGCGTAAAATCTCGCACTGGTGTCCCAGGAGGCGTCCCAGCGTCCGGGAAGGCATTCCCGGGGCAGGCCGGGGGGGGAGGAGTTGCCATTAGGCAGCTTCCTGTCCCCTTTTGCCCCGTGCAGAGAAGAGCGCAGGCACAGCCTCTCTTTTCTCTATGGGGCGAAAAGGCCCCGTTTTGTGTTCCGGTGTTTCGTGTTCCGGTGTGCGGGGAATGGTTTTAGGAGGCAGTTCCGGCATGCGGGGAATGGTTTTAGGAGGCAGCGCGGCGGTGCCACCTCCCCACCATCCACGCCCGCCAAATCTCAGGAATGCACTGTTAGTCTAGTTTCATAGGGTTAAGGTTTTTCTTCCCCTAGTTTTCTTGCTATACCTTGAATTTGGTACCTGTGTATATGTTAGAAGGCAGTGTGATATGGTTGCAAATCAAAATAAAAAAGGCCAGTGCAATTTTGGGCTGCATTAATAGATTGGTGGTGTCCAGGTCACACAAAGTAATCAGTCTAGTCTACTGCATGCTAGTCAGACCTCCTCTGGAACTCTGGTTCCAATTCCAGACAGCTCCTATGAGGAAAGGTTTTTTTAAAAATTGGGCACGTTGGGCGAAGCGAAGACTCAGGGAAGACATAATTGATTGTGCTCTTCAAATACCTGAAGGGCTGTCACACGAAAAAGGGCAAAGATCTGTTTTTTCTGCTGCTCCAGGGCTAGGTACAATGAGCTTAAGTTACAGGAAGGTAGATTTCCGTTGGATCCAGGAGAAACTTATTAAGAGTGGTTTGACAACGGAATTAAGAAAGTGCATATCACTTTTTTTGTGCTTATTTTTACATTCTGGAATTAGAAGAGATATTTTTAAGCATACGTCATGAGCGCATAAAGCTATTTTAATAAAGTGAAATTTAGATAATACATTCGGTTGAGGAAACAATGAATTAATTGTCTTACTGTTGCACTGTTGCTGACATAACATGTCAGTATAAATCACTTAACCTGACATAAAAACCTCACCTGGTTAATAAAGACATGAGAGAGCAATAAATTCCAGGGTAGGCAGTGGCTGTAACTTGATGCTATTCCTTCTGTAGCTTTTGAGGCCGCAACTGTCTAACCTCCTTCACAGACCACCTCCTTGCTGGTATAGAAGAATAAATAGCAAATAGCTTTGCCCATACAACATAATTTGATTCATCTTTAATCTAGAGAGCTTGTCAAACACAAAGCCCTTCCATTGTTTACATCATGGCTGGAATCAACTACCATTCAATAACATTGATTATCTAATCCCAATGTGTTAAAAAATTACCAAATGATCTTATGGAACAACCAAATGTCAACTGCAAGGAAGGGCAATTGTTTCTCCTGGTGTGCACCTCTAATCATGATAAGGATGTGTGGGGAGGGGCTGTGGCTCAGGGGTAGAGCATCTACTTGCCATGCAGAAGGTCCCAGGTTCAATCCCAGGTATCTCCAGTTAAAGGGACTAGGCAAGTAGGTGATGTGAAAGACCCCTGCCCGAGACCCTGGAGAGCCACTGCCAGTCTGAGTAGACAATACTGACTTCGATGGACCAAGGGTCTGATTCAGTATAAGGCAGCTTCATGTGTTCATGTGTTCAAGTCCACGACCCTCACTCAAAGATAGACCTTCTCCACCAATGTCAAAGCACACCTATTTCCCCAGACCACAGTTTTGAGGATACTGTTTGTACAAGAGATGCTCCTTCAGTGCTTGGGGCTGGAGATATAAATGATGGACCACTTATAAGCTCCTTTGGGAGACTGGCCATGTTGCCTACTGTACAAGCAGAGCCCTCCTCGTGATGGAAGAGAAGGAAGCAATTTTGCCCCTTTCCCATGACAGCCACCCGACCAATGTAGCTATTAGTATACTCAAGTCACTTGATCCCAGGATTAACTTTTCCTGGGATCACAAATGGCTCTAGGGGGAAGGGGAGGGCAGAGAAGATCCCACAATCCTTGAGGCTGTGGATGGTGGAATCTAACCCACTGCCTGGAAGGGGGTCCTCCACACCTATTGGAAGAGGATATCATCGCTTTCCTGAGCAGGCTCCTGAAAAGGCAGGTTTCAGCGTTAATCAATGGACTTTGCTTCACTACGTACTCATGCGCAATACACCATGCAGAACTGACCAGGAGCATCTGCTGCCGTTGGCTGTGGAATGAGCATCACCAAGGGCTGGTTCTCTTGACAGCCTTACCCGGAAGCGGGACTGGAAGCCCACTGTCATGTCTGTAGACAAAGCTCAAGGAAGTCATCCGTATAAAGTATGCAGAAAACCTGAGGGGAGCCAATGAGAGGAAGGTCTTCAAGGTTGTCTCTGAGAAGGGTACTGTGAAGAAGGCAATAGAAACCAGGAAGCTGGTTATAGATCAATGGGTTATTGATCAAATCAAGCCTGAACTGACCTAGAAGCTAAAATGACTAAACTGAGGCTGTTGTACTTTGGTTACATTATGAGAAGACACCAGTCGCTGGAAAAGACAATCGTGCTAGGAAAAATTGAAGGCAGCAGGAAAAGAGGAAGACCCAACAAGAGATGGATTGACTCTATAAAGGAAGCCACGGCCCTCAATTTGCAATATCTGAGCAAGGCTGTTAAGGATAGGATGTTTTGGAGGACATGATTCATAGGGTCACTATGAGTCAGAAGCGACTTGACGGCACTTAACACACACACACACATAGTCACTTTGGAGTTTTGCACTATTGCATAGCATTCTTGACACATCTTCAGTTTGATGCTCACTGTATCACCTAAATCTTTCATGGGACTCCTTGTACTGTAACAGTCAAATTATAATAGTCAACAATTACCTTATTCAACAGTTTAATGCACTAAAGCGGGTTTTATTTAATAGTTCAAGACTCCTAAAATGGGATCAAGTGGCTGCCTGTCATGCATCTGTCTCTCCAGGGTAGATGAGGCAGTATTATTTTTTGGCTGAGATTCCAGTCTGGTAAGCTAGACAATCAAGAAAGAAACCCTGAACTAAAAATTTAAGAGAGACATTCAGTTTTTCAGGGGAAGGGGGATTACCAGGCCCCGCGATATATCCTGAAGTTCCAGGGCTTGTGGCTAATCCTATATTTGTTTACTTAGAAGTAAGTCCCACTGTGTTCAGCGGGACTTAATTCCCAGTAAATGTCATCAGTTTTTAGCCTTAGCTTTTTCCTCAGGGTCTCATAAGTAAGGAGTATGTTCTCAGGGTGACAGTCCACAATCAAGGGTGCAGGCTATTTTCTGCTTCTCTATAAAGGCTTTGCCATTTGCTTTTCAAAATGTGTATTGGAAACCAAACGGTGCAGTTCCAAAATTCAAGTCATGCAAGAGTTGCATTACGTAGAAGAATTGCTCTTAGTTTAGAATTCCAGAGAGACGCCCATGTTAGTTTTGTTGCAGCAAAATCGAACAGGGCTCCGGCGGCCCTTTAAAGATTAATAAAATTTATTCCTGCATAAACTGTTGTGAGTCAGTTTATTTTGCCAGACAAAGTGAGCTCTGAGTCGCAAAACCTGGTGCTGGAATGAATTTTGCTATCTATTAAGGTGTCATTGGACGCCTATTTGTATTAGGGGTTTGCATAGCAATATTCCACATTTAAAAACAAAACAAAACAAAAATACCTTTTCGAAGCATAGAGAAGGCCAGCGGGGCAGATCTGAAAGATCCAGTTTTTCCTCACAGTATTTTTCAGGTTTGGGTTTATTAACCTGAAAATTTCCAGGTATGGTAAACTTGAACCCAAAAAATACTGGAAAAAAATTTGTGCATACTCCTAATTAGTATTTTATTAATAAATGGCTTCCTTTTGTTCTAATGGGGTATGATATAGTGTGTGGACTGAAAAGATTGTGAGCTGATTCCCACACAGCTAATTGGAAACAATAGGCAGACTGACAAGTTAGCCATAATACTAGAAAGAAAACATGAAAAAAAAATCTATAAAATCATGCATGGTATAGGCAGGGAGAAGCTTTTCTCCCTCTCTCATAATACCAGAATGCGGGGTCATCTACTGAAGCTGGACGGTGGGAGATTCTAAACAGATAAAAGGAAGTATTTCTTCACCCAACGGATAGTTAAACTGTGGAAGTCCCTGACCCAGGATGTGGTGGTGGCTGCCAACTGGGAAGGCTTGAAGAGGGGAGTGGACATGTTCATGGAGGAGAAGGGTATTCATGGCTATCAAAATGGATACTAGTCCTGATGCACACCTATTATCTCCAGGATCAGAGGAGCATGCCTATTATATCAGGTGCGGTGGAACACAGGCAGGATCATGCTGCTGCTGTCGTCTTGTTTGTGGGCTCCCTGGAGGCACCTGGTCGGCCACTGTGTGAACAGACTGCTGGACTTGATGGGCCTTGGTCTGATCCAGCAGGGCTTTTCTTATGTTCTTGTCTTGTTTATTAGTGCTATACTTACAAAACAGCCTCGACATTCCGCTTCCTAGGACTAAGAAGCAGCGTCCTGGCCTAGCCTGCAAGGGCTTGCCTTTGATATCGGCAGCTTGACATGGAAATCCAATCCAGGCTAACAGTTTTATAGATTTTCTGGCAGCCTGGGAATTTCCTGTCTAACCCAATCAGAAATCAGGGCTGCAGGCTCAAAGTTTCCCTCCCAGCCGGCTGTTGACCATTCACTTCAAAAGTCTGGGTAACGGAGGCTAAGGCAGCGTGCAGGGAAATTAGAAATGATCCATCATGGCACCTTTGAAAACTGGGTCAAATGGTGAGACGGGCCCAGGATTCAGTCCCATTCTTAGCTCCATCTGTCACCGTGTACCTGTCCCTCCCCCATCAGCCGCCAGGAGAAGCCCGCGGTTGCTGGAAAGTAGTTGGGATACCTGCCCGTGCCTTTGGGGAGGGGCTGTGACTCAGTGGTAGAGCATCTGCTTAGCATGCAGAAGGTCCCAGGTTCAATCCCCGGCATCTCCAATTAAAGGGACTGGGAGAGTAGGTGATGTGAAAGACCCCTGCCTGAGACCCTGGAGCGCCGCTGCTGGTCTGAGTAGACACGGTTGACTTGGGTGGACCGAGGGTGTGATTCAGTGAGGGAGGGGCTGTGGCTCAGTGGTAGAGCATCTGCTTGGCATGCAGAAGGTCCCAGGTTCAATCCCCAGCATCTCCTGTTAAAGGGATTAGGCAAGTAGGTGATGTGAAAGACCCCTGCCTGAGACCCTGGAGCGCCGCTGAGTAGACAATACTGACTTCGATAGACCAAGGAGTTCCACAATTTAACTATGCATTACGTGAAGAAATACTTCCTTTTATCACCCTCTGGCTTCAGCGGATGACCCCGCGTTCTAGTATTATGAGAGAGGGAGAAAAGCTTCTCCCTGTCCACTCTCCATACCATGCTTAATTTTATAGACTTCTATCATGTCTCCCCTTCACCGACTTCTTTCCAAGCTAAACAGCCCTAAGCGTTTTAACCACTCCTCATAGGGCAGTTGCTCCAGCCCCCTGATCATTTTGGTTGCTGGTAGCACTGTCCTCTAGCGAGGCTTCCCAATGCTCCTCGCTGCCTGCCCTTTGGAATAGCATGCCAGTTTGAATGCCCAGGTGCAAGGAAGAGGGATGGCTATCCTGTCACCCATCCTCCATATTTATTCCTTTACAAACCCTGGTTATATCTTAAAAATCACCTCGAACAGCCAAGCCTTATCTTCCTCCCTCAGCCCTTGCTCCAACACCCTCTTAGAAGTCGGGCTCAGTACAGATTTTGGAGGCAGCCCTCGATGTGTTTCTGTCTTCAGGGCCCTTTTCCTTCATCACGGCTCTTTCTTTAGCATTTATGTGGCAGCTGCAATACACCTTAGACTCCAGATACTCCTCTCACCCTAATATCCATTTATGCTTGTTTTCATGATAGCTAGATAACTCTCCCACGGCCACCCTATTAACTCTCACCCCCTGAGGTGTTCGCTGAGCATCATAATTCATTGTTCTCGCCTGGTGTTGTTTTTTCCCCCATTTTCTTTCTCTCGTTCTCTCTTTTTTGGTTGAACGAGTCAGCCGTCTCAGCTCCTCGCTTCTCCCCCCCCCCACCGCGAGCCCTCTTCTAAGGTTTGTGGGCCTGTGTGAATAGTTTGTTGAACGTAGAGCCTGAGGAAACGCGGGCCCAGATCTCTACCATGAAACTCGCCGGGGGTCTGCGGTTCATCACTTATCGAAAAAGGTTGCCGGTGAGGGTAGGAGCGGAGATATACACCCCCTTTAACTCAAATAATACTTGTAGCTCTTCTGTGTGTTTGTGTAAGTGCATGCATTCTGCTTGAAGACTTCTTAAAGCCTCTTCTCCCCTAACTCCCAGACCCAGGTCCCATTTCTGTTGGATTATGAGGGCGTGCGCTGTGCCCAAATCCTTGTTAAAGCAGCAGAGTGATCAAAGGCTATTGTTAACAGAGAAGCTCCTCCAAACTACTTTGTGTGCCAGGAACAAAATTGCTTGGAGCCTTTTGTCTATTCATTCATTTCATTTATTGTAGGAAATCCATTTCTGGATAGGATAGAGTTAGGACTGCCAGCTCCAGGTTGGGAAATACCTGGAGATTTTGGGGGTGGAGCCTGAGGAGGGTGGGGTTTGGAGAGGGGAGGGACTTCAATGCCATAGAGTCCAGTTGCCAAAGTGGCCATTTTCTCCAGGTGAACTGATCTCTATCAGCTGGAGATCAGTTGTAATAGCAGGAGATCTCCCACCACCACCTGGAGGTTGGCAACCTTAGATAGACTATAGTTCCCTATCTATTCTAACTAACTAGGATGGAGGGAGATCCAGGACTTACATCCTTTGCTCATGGTGGCAAGATGGAGAAGAGGTACCCGTGTGTGTGAGTAGGTGAGGAAGAAGCAGGAAGGAAGGAAGTTTCCCTAAGAGTAGCAATCTACATATCAAAGGGATAGTTCAAAGCGCAGAGAAAGGATGCCCCGTGCCTTGTCCTCTCTATCTCTCTGACTCACTAGTCTAGTCCCCCTCTGGAGTCTGAGGTTAAAAGGCAGCGTAAAGTCCTTAACGTCCAACAATTTCCCTCATAAAATTGTCTTTGGTTAGCACCCCACGAAGTCCTCAGCCCTTTCGATCTGGTTAATGGAACCTACAGCTATAGCCTATCGGTAGATTGCTCGGTTCCTCCTTATCGATGAGATCTTTCCAAGGTTAGTGGGTGAGGCCAGACTGTCCGGGATAGAGGAGGGGATATACGTCCAATAAATAAAGAAATAAAGAAATAAATAGGAAGCAAACCAGCTAGGCCTCCCTGAGCCAAGAGCGTGACCAGAGTCCCTGAAACTCCTGCCCAGCCAAAGTGGCATCGATTGAGCGGGGACGAAATTTTAGTGGAAGGAGCATCGGAGAACCTGAGGGAGCATTCCCCCCTTGTCTCACATCCCTCAGCACCAGAATAAAGCCTTTCTCCCCACCCCATCTGTCCCGAGGCAAGGTTAACATGCTCCTCTTGGAGGGCTGGTGGGTATCCTTCTTGGACAAGAGGAGTTCTCCATACCATAAGCCTTACAAACTGCTCGGGCCCAGTCAAAACTATTGTCTGAACCATTTGGGATCTGTTTTATCCGCGTTTTCTGTAAGTCCCCAAAAAAGGCGCATGAAATAAAATTGGATCCCGAGAGTAATTCTGGCACAACTATAGCAACGTTTCTCCAAGAGCCCTTTGCTTTTCTCTTCCCACTTGTATAGGTCCATCTTTCCCAGTTTTACGAAACCGTTGGGGGTGGGAACTGCAATTGCCGCAGTGTTTGTATACAAGTACTGTTTTGTGCTCGGGACAGAATGGAGCATGTGTGGTTTGTTCACTTTGGCGGTGCGCTACCACATTATTCATCGAATGTGCTATCATACAGTTGCCATTTTTATTATTTTCCCTGGCTTGTTTTAGCTTTTGTTTTTATGACTGCTATGTTCATGTTCTTAGGAGCCCCGTGGCCCAGAGTGTTAAGCTGCAGTACTGCAGTCAAAAGCTCTGCTCACGACCTGAGTTCGATCCCAATGGAAGTTGGTTTCAGGTAGCCGGCTCAAGGTTGACTCAGCCATCCTTCCGAGGTCGGTGAAATGAGTACCCAGCTTGCTGGGGGTAAAGGGAAGATGACTGGGGAAGGCACTGGCAAACCACCCCGCAAACAAAGTCTGCCTTGGAAACGTCGGGATGCGACGTCACCCCATGGGTCAGGAATGACCCGGTGCTTGCACAGGGGACCTTTACCTTTACCTTTATGTTCATTTTGAATTGCAGGGGGACACACTAATTTTTTTGCGGTCAGATGTATTCCATCCCCCCCAAAAAAACCACACCCTAATCAATGGTTATCAATTTGGCATGTGTCCTGAAAGATATTAAATACTCAAGGCCTTGATATGAAGCCATTAATCATAATGGTTGCTTTAAGGAATCACACATTTAATAGTCCATAAGGAAGTCCTGCCTGGGTGGTCTGTAAAACGTAGATTAGCCCGAAATCTTTGCTGAATCTGTATTGTACCAATATGTGGCTGAGCTTCACTAGCAAACAAAAATATTTGCCCATAGCAGCAAAAGAGGATTTTTGACAACAGGATACACAAAGCACCAACTGAAACGACTGGAATCTCACACTGTGCAGGCTGCCTTTGGGCAAGAAGGTGTCCTCATTACTTCCAGATGGCTCACTTACAGTGATAAATTAACTAAATTTGGCATAATTTAAAGGAACGGTGTAAAGAACAAGCTTTCGTGTTGATGCACCAGCTCCAGATGCCGGAATTGGTCTTCACCGCCAAGCACCAACTTAGTGGGAGAAAACCACCCGCTTGGCAATATTTTCAAGGCACTAATGCTGTGTTTGGGTAATTCTGAGTGCGGGTCCCCCAGCATCTAGGGTTGCCAACCTCCAGGTACTAGCTGGAGATCTCCTGCTGTTACAACTGATCTCCAGCCAATAGAGATCAAACAACCTTTATTGTTACAGTCAAAGACCAGCATATATACAAATTACAATCAATTGTTATAAAAAGAGAAAAACTGTATAAAATCCAAAACTAAAAACCCTGATTGAATAAATAAGCTCTGTATAGCCGTCATAAGTGACTTATGCGAACCTCAGCTACAATATCAGTTAATACTGTGTAAATAAGACCATTAATCCACCTTCTTACTTGTGAGTGCGTTTCTCTTCTTAATGGCTAAAAAGCAGAATTTCACCATTGCATGGGATACGGGCCGATAGAGATCAGTTCGCCTGGAGAAAATGGCCGCTTTGGCAAATGACTCTATGGCACTGAAGTCCCTCCCCAAACCACGTCCTCCTCAGTCTCCACACCCAAAATCTCCCAAGTATTTCCCAACCCGGAGCTGGCAACCCGACCAGCATCTCTTGTAGAGGCAGGAGTACAGGTCTCCTTTCAGTTTGCCTCCAGACAAGATTGCAAAGAGATAGGGTGTAAACATATTGAATAAGCTGAGCAGTGCAGCCGCTCAAGGAGGGAATGTGCTCTGAGCTTGTCCCTCTTTTGCAATCAGAAAACAGTTGACTGGAATCCGGTTTGTGCTGGGACCGGCATTAATTGGCTTCTTTTCAGCAAGAGAAGCCATTGTATATTATTGTTGCTGCTGCTGCTGTTGACATCCTTCTCCTCCAAGGATAGGGTTGCCAGGTGCCTCTTAGTCACTGGCAGGAGGTTTTGGGGTGGAGCCTACGAGTGCTGGCTTTGGGGAAGGGAGGGACTTCAAAGCCATAGAGTCCAATTGCCAAAGCAGCCATTTTCTCCTGGTGAACTGATCCAGGTGAAGGGAGCCAGTGTGGTGTAGTGGTTAAGTGGTTTGGAGAGGTGGACTCTGATCTGGATAACCGGGTTTGATTCCCCACTCCCCCACATGAGTGGTGGACACTAATCTGGTGAACCGGGTTGGTTTCGCCACTCCTCCACATGAAGCCAGCTGGGTGACCTTGGGCTAGTCACAGTTCTCTCCGAACTCTCTCAGCCCCACCTACCTCACAAGACACTATAATAGATGAAATAGACCAGGCATCCTCCATCATGTTGAACCTGTGGGTGCTTTTGGAATTTTGAGAAAGGGAAGTGGGCACTATCACAAAAGGGTTGCCATTTGGGCTGGGAATAGTCACAAAATGTGGGACAGTTCCAAGCCAAGCGTCTTCTTAAGATGGAAGCAGCTGTTTCTACATGGGCGCTCTCTGCAGACACAAAGGCCACATATGCATGGCTGTTTCCTTGCGGTCACCCCGCCGACTACTTCGGGGTTTTGCTTTGGTTATGCTTGCATTATCTGACCGTCATAGGTCACCTCGCTCTTCCGTGTGTTTTGCACGCGTTTTCTGGATTGGTGTTTAGCCAACATCCAGAAAAAGCGGGCAAAACATGCACAGGGAGAGCAAGGCGACCTCTGACAGTGGAAAAACGCAAGCATAACCAAAGCACAGCCCCGAAGTTGTCGGCAGGGTGACAACAAGGAAATAGCCATGCACAAAGGGCCAAAGGTTGCTTCTGAAAAACCTCTTTCTCCACTGAAGTAGAGGAAAGCCAGGACCAGCTTGTGCTTTGGGGAAGAAATGTAGAGAGGGAGCAAATGGGCACCAGGAAACCCATCAGGAGGGGCCATGTCGGGGACCACGAGAAATAAACCATGCTGTCCATGGATTTCAGTGTGATGAGATGATCCCTGTCAGCCAAGTGAAAAGTAGCCAGGCTTTGAGTGTAGAAGAAGAGTTGGTTTTTATATGCCGACTTACTCTACCCCTTAAGGGAGACTCAAACTGACTTACAATCACCTTCCCTTCCCCTCCCCACAACAGACACCCTGTGGGGCTGAGAGAGCTCTAACAGAGCTGTAACTTGCCCAAGGTCACCCAGCTAGCTCCATGGGGAGGAGCGGGGAAACAAATCCAGTTCGCCAGATTAGCCTCCGCCGCGCATGTGGAAGAGTGGGGGAATCAAACCCTGTTCTCCAGATCAGAGTACACCGCTCCAAACCACCTCTCTTAACCACTACACCACGCTGGCAGATTGTGAAGGCACCCTTCAGCCAGACATCACACAGAGAGAAGGAACCTCTCCAGGCTAATGGCCTTTCTGTCTCTCATTATCTGACTCGGCTAACCTCCCTTGATTTTCAGTCGTTAGGGATAATTACCCGAGTGAGATGGCCAGAGATCAAACGCCCTTCAGACAGCCCTGCTTTCTTTTCTCTCTGCATGATAGCAGGCAAACAGTTCGAAGTTCTGGGATGTTGACTGTCCAGAAGGTATCTTCAGACTCTGAAGTAGTCAAAGTACCAGATATGAGGAACATAACACAGGGGTGTCAAACATAAGACCCGCGGGCCGGATCCGGCCCCTTGAGAGCTCTTATCCGGCCCGCACGCCAGGAGAGGCAGCCACCCACCTACTCTCGATCTGGGCTGGTGAGGCATGGCCCAGCCCAACGGAGTGACATTTATGTCATATCCAGCCCTCGTAACAAACAAGTTTGACACCCCTGCCGTAACAGGTACCAGGTTCCATGGAAACTGGTGGGGGAAATGAACGGCTTCAGCAATATAAGCAAACAAAGACGGAGAGGGGGGAAGCAGGGCTGAGGATTCTCCTACTAGCATCGCTGATCTTTCTCCCAGGGACCTGAAGAGCATCGACAAGATCCTCATGTTGTGTTTTCAAGCGACGCACTTGCATGGCTTTTCTCACATTACGGCTTGCACCACCTTTATCTGGAATGACTGTTAATTTCTGTTAGAAAAAACCACCTGAGAATCTGTGATTAGTCGCAACAGGAGTACAGATGCAAGGGGGGGGGAGAGAAGGAGATTACTTACGACCGAAGGCTGCAGAACTGTATTTTAATGAGAAATTGTGGGTTATTTTTCATCTTCACATCCGGTTAGCTCTCCTGTTTGGTAGGCGACCAAACGCCCGTGTTCTTTTGAACAGCCGTAAATAGGTCAGCTGTCAGTAATGAGCAAGAGCAGATTTTGGAGACCATTCTAGTGCCATTATCTGCAAAGAGGATAATGGAGTCTGACTCTTGCAAAGGAGGGGATCGAGGAATTGTTATTGTCAAAAGCTGATAATAAAAAGATAAGGCATGTAGAATGCATCTTCATATATCGAGGGGGAAAGAACGCCTCAGGTGCAAGGAAGCTTGTCATCCTCTGCCAAGGCTTCCCGAGACGACTATATTAAATTTTCCAATATTAATGCTCTTCAAAGGCAGCAGATTTCTAAATCAATTGACATTTCGCGAGCCGAACGAGAGCAGGCGCAGGAGCTGCCGAGCTGGAGGGTGGCCCCTCCTTCTGTATCCAGCACTATCATTGCCACTGTCGGGAAATGACGGTGTTCCTGGTTCCTTGGGCGTCCAGTAGAGTCCATAAGAGTACCGTTCTCACAGCGGCAGTCTGTGCTATACCACTTTGGACTACAACTCATCTGATGGTGTTCTCCCCCAGGAGAAAAAGAGTCGTATACATAGAAACCACCATGGGCCAGCGTGGTGAGGGGTCAGCGTGGTGTAGTGGTTTGGAGCGGTGGACTGTGATCTGGAGAACCGGGTTTGATTCCCCACTCCTTCACATGAGCGGCAGAGGCTAATCTGGTGAAACGGGTTGGTTTCCCCACTCCTCCACATGAAACCAGCTGGGTGACCTTGGGCTAGTCACAGTTCTCTTAGAGCTCTCTTAGCCGCATCTACCTCACAGGGTATCTGCTGTGGGGAGGGGAGGGGAAGGGATTGTAAGCGGTTTGATTATTCCTTAAGTGGTAGAGAAAGTCAGCATATAAAAACCAACTCTTCTTCTTCATCATCTTCTTCTTCTTTATGTTTGGAGAAAGGTTAGAACCCTGTTCCATTTTTCTGTGGGTAGGACTTTTTTTTGTAAATATGGAGAAGCATACTGTCTTGGAAGCCTGTAGGGGCTCGTTAAAGTGGTATAGCCCAGACTGAGCTTTACCACCTCAGTGCGAAACTTAACGAGATACAGAAGTTGGGAGATCCAGAATACAATTTCCCACGAGGGCCTTGAGATCTCTCGGAATTACAACGGCTTTCCAGACTACAGAGATCAGTACCCCTGGAGAAAATGGCAGCTTTGGAGGGTGGACTCGAAAGCATTATACCCCACTGAACTCCCTCCCCTTCCCAAACCCTGCCCTCCTCAGGCTTCACCCCCAAAACTCCAGACATCACCCCCAAGGCTTCACCCCCAAAACTCCCTCTGAAGTTGACAAACCTATCTTCCATCATTGGCTTATCCAAAGCAAAATGGAGTACTGAGGAAGAGTGTTTTAACCCTTTCCTGGCTGCTTTCCCTGATCAAAATTCCCCCTCCCTGAATGCTTTCCCCCCTCCCCTTAAAGCAGTCAACTTTGGGAGGAGAGCATTTGGATTAAATAAAGATCATTTATGCATGGGAGTTTTACCTGAGGTTCATTGCTTGCTGGACCCACACTTTCCTGTTGGGAATCTATGAACCAACAGGCTCCAAACTCAAATCAAGTCCCCGCCCCTTTAAATGCTGCTTTGTAATTGGCTTACTTGTAGTGCTTACTGTGAGAAAAATCCCCCCCAATCCAATTGCCACATAAAAAAGCATTTTAAAAACAACAGCATAAAAAATAGAGCAACCTAAAAGGGAAGGGGGAGAAATCCGAGCCTCAGTTTTAAAAAGTCTTTCTTGTGCTTAGAAAGAGCTCTGAGGAAGCAAGAAGTATTTCAGTCCCCGCTTCTGGACATGCTGCTTTGTAATTGGCTGTGAGAGAAACCAAGCTTGCATGCCCCGCACTTTGCCTTATGCATGGGGCTTTCACTTGGGCTTTGCTCAGGGAAGATGGAAGAGTCAGGTTAACAGAGGAATGGGAAGACCTGGACATTGTGAGGGCTGGCCGTGAGGTCATCTCTAATGACAGAAAACTCATGCGTAACTCCAAGGAACAACTGAGTCAGATAGGGGACGAACGTGAGTGAAAGTGCCCATGCATAAATGACCAATGATTATCTGGGAAAGGATTGAACACCACCTCTCCAAGCATGCATCCTCGCTCTGATTTGCATTTTGTGGGCCAAGAACAAGGCCGAGTGGAGCTCCGGCTTTCTCTTGACTGAACTGAGGATCTGCGTGTTTGATTGATTTAACGCATAGTTAAATGGTGGAACTCCCTGCCCCAGGATGTGGTGATGGCTGCCAACTTGGAAGGCGTTAAGAGGGGAGCGGACATGTGCATGGAGGAGAGGGGTATTCATGGCTACTAGTTAAAATGGATACTAGTCATGATGCATACCTATTCTCTCCAGGATCAGAGGAGCATGCCCATTATATTAGGTGCTTTGGAACACAGGCAGGATGCTGCTGCTGCAGTCGTCTTGTTTGTGGGCTTCCTAGAAGCACCTGGTTGGCCACTGTGTGAACAGACTGCTGGACTTGATGGGCCTGGGTCTGATCCAGCAGGGCTTTTCTTATGTTCTTATGATCTGATTGCTGACCTGCCTAGTACCTCTTTTGTCATTATATTCTAATGTTGACGTTCTTGTCTTTATGTCTATGCATTCTTCAGCTTTGAGGATAACAGACCCTTCATCAAGTAAGAATGACCTGACTGTCTGATAAATCCCATTTATCAGCATGGTCCCATGAACTGGCTCGTCAGATCAGTATTTCTTTTTTTAAAAAAAAAATCCATCACAGCTTCTGTCATTCACATTTAAGGCAGAAGAGCAAACTGTGCAGGAAAGCAGGAAAGCCTACTGCTTTTAACCTTCGTGTTTCTTGATTGGCTGTCATCCGAATTTTTCTGAGATCTCGTGGAGTACAGACTCGGGATCCCTCCCGAAGAGCTCCCCTGGTGCGTTACGCTGCGCATCTCTGAACGCCGAATGTGAGTTCGGAGGGATTGGTTCAGATTGGAATTGTGAATACATTTGAGGGGTAAAATGTTCAAAAGGCATCCAAGAGCATTCATGCTTTTATTTGAACTGATATTAAAGGAGCCCTGACTCTGCGTTTCCGGGCACCGCATGAAAAATTCTGCTTTAACGATCAAAAAACGCGCAGCTGTTCCAAACCGTCAATGAGAACGCGGCAAATATTTAAGTATTCTACTTCTTTGAATAACGCTGATTAACATAAAGCCTTTGAATAAGTCTGTACAAAAATGCTGAAAATTAACAGGAAACACACACAAAAAGCACCAAGTATGGGCCTTGGATAATGTATTATTTATCCTGCAAGAAAACCTAAATCCCAGTACCATAGCTCATTCCAGTGGCCCAAACTTTACAGCGGACTTTCAGTTTGTTCTTCTGGTGAAGAGTCCTTTGTGTTCATTTCTTTTGTCTCATGCTCATCTCTGTCATTCTTTTTCAAGATTTCGGGGGGTGGGCACATGGGGGCGTACCGGAGCATCACAGCAGCCCCGGAGCAGGTGAGCCTAAGCCCCCCCTGCTGGTCTTATGGGCTATACCTGTTCTTGTTGTCACAGCCTGGGACTGAGCTGAGTGGATCTTGTAGTACTGCGGGCTCCGCAGGGACCACTTGGGCTCAGCAGGTGTCCCGCCGGAAACTTTCCGGCAAAAGAAATGGCTGGTCCAAGAATGGGCACAATGCATTCGAGGCCGATCTCACTTATGCGCAGGTCTGTTTTGGTCAGGAAAAATAAAATCCCAAATTTGTTCTCGAACAATAAAGCAGCTCATTTGGAATTTCTTTACAGCAGCGTTTCTCAACCAGGGTTCCCCTGAACCCTAGGATTCTGCGAGAAATCCCTAGGGGTTCCGGGAACAATAGTGATGAATAGGCTAATCATATGCAAATCATATGTAAACATATGCTGCATATGGTGGGGCAGTTCCAGCCTTCGTCTAGAACTCTATGGTTAAACCATGGTGTTTTGGCTGAATGCTGTAGCGTCCCCAGTAGCATGACATCACTTCCGGTCACTCCAGAAGTGACATCATTGCATCACCAGCTGGCAAGGCCCTCCCCCCGTGACATGATAAGTCCCACCCACGCTGGCAACCCTGCTTAATGAAGGCTTGGAAACCTCAGCAGTGTTTTCAAAATGGGTGCCAAGAATGGAGCAGACATTGTTTCTATTCAGTCTATAATTTTAGTGGGGGGGGGTGTTCACAAAAATGTAATTTTTTGCACTTCACACACACATAAACACACATACACATTTGCAATATTGGCAGGACATTCTACATTGCAGCTGTTCTACTTTGCTACAGCTATAACACAGCTACTTTGCTACAGCTATAACACAGCTATAATTGTCTAAGTGAATAATCTCTTGCCCCTTGGAAACTTGTGGTGAATAAAATATCTGTGGTGCAACCTTTGAAAAGGGATTTTATATAAGGCCAAACAAGCAATAAAATCAGACGTTGCTAAAACAGATTGGGTTGTAGCCAACCAGTTTTCTGCTGGTGAAAAAGGAAAGACCACCAAAGAAGGCTACACTGGGGATCATGGGCATGGACAAAAGCAACATGGAACATGGCGTGTAGTAGGGTTGCGATCTGCTGTGTAGGAGGGGATCAGAAAAAAAATCTCCCCCCCCTTTCTATCTGGAATCCTCTGTGGGATCCGACCACGTGTCTTAGTAATCATTTCAGTAACTTTGCAAGGTAGGTGATTATTATCGTCCCTATATTGGGAGCAAGATTGAGCAAACAGTGGCTTGCTTAAAGCCATCTACCAGATTCCCTGTGAAGGCAAAAACTGAAATGGGAATTGCCCAATTTAGAGCTCAGTGTCTTAACCGCTACGCTACAGCATCTCTTACCAGGTTGCGCAATGGTACAGACAGAAGAGCCAGGGCCAGTTCGCACGTTCAAAATAGCCGAGTGGTTTCATGCATTTGTGAACATGGAATTGTTTTAATATGCACATATCTGGCAACCTACAGGTATTGCGTTAAAGCTCAGCTTATACTTTCCTACAGTGCAATCGGTGTTACTTGAATTGCGGACTAGGCATGTGCTGAAGCACTCCCACAAACCCTCTCCCCTATTCCAAACTCCCCCAGAATCCTGCAGACCGATTACTTAGACCAGGGGTGTCAAACTCATTTGTTACGAGGGCCAAATATGACATAAATGTCACTTGGACGGGCCGGGCCACGCCTCGCAAACCCAGATCAGGACTGGGGAGTGTGGCTGCTTTGGCTGGCTCGCGGGCCAGATAAGAACTCTCAAGGGGCCGAATCCGGCCCTCGGGCCGTATGTTTGACACCCCTGGCTTAGCCCCTGAGAACGGCCCATCAGTTAACTGCTTCTCGCAACATTAGCTGTGATTCTACATCACACCAGTAAGAGTCACCGTATTCCCTGGTGGCGGTGAGAACGTCCAATCATTTACATTTACGACTCATGCCGGAATATGGAGAGTGATCATTAACAGGGGTGCACGTCTAAGGCTAAGGAACGAAACAGAGCTGAAACAGGGTATGAACAGCAAATTGGGTACAACTCATGAGGATACTCCTTGGGCCCCACAACCCATCTTTTATACTGGTAAGTAGCTGCCAGTTCTGTCACTTCCCTGATAAAATATAGGAACAGGCTTATTGGAAGAGGAAGTTAAGGTTGCTTTCATCAAATTGATCTCATGCCGGGTGAACTTGATCTCCCACCAATGAGATACCACCGAAGCCATCTGCTTCCCACACACCAGTCTAAAAGTTTACTGAGAAAGCCGTGTAATTGGTCAGTATGCCAGTAGAATTTTATGTGTCGTAAAATAAATATCAATTACATAAGTATAAGGAAATAAAATAGAGGACTTGTTGAAACATATGCGATACACACTTTCCTACAGCCAGTGCCTACATCACAGCAGAATAATTAAATGGGCGGTCCCTCTACAACGGCTGCTATGAGCCAGCCAATCCTTTTGTTTTTACTTAGCCATGATCAGTTCCTTCATCCTTTCCCCACATTTGGATTTTTAGCCCCCAGAAACTGAGCCAAATATGGTAGTTTCAGGGCTTTTCCGCACGCTCAACTTACTCCTGGTTTTCTTGGCAATCGATCCACAAGCATTGGAATTGGTTTGGGCACAGTTCATTCGCACGTCTGCCCTCCCTCTGCATTTTCACAGTTGTGAAGTCAGTTTATTTTCTTCTATATGTGCTTAAGTAATAAGGATTTTCAAGGGAGATTGCTGTTGTCATTGATGGCATTACAGCATACACGCCTTTTTAATTTTTGTGCTTGGTTATATCGATAGGTTGATTTTTTTAAAAACAAATGGCATTAAAATATTAATATTTCATATATCATTGCAATGATAGGCTTAGCAGGTTCTCTGAATTTCCAGCTATCTCTCTCTTTTAAAGTAAGTCTCTAGGTCTTTCCCTTGTGGAGATATAAGGGAAAAGGCATAACTCTGGGAAGGAAAGGACTAGAGACTTTTTTTTTAATGAAAGCTGGGTGTTCAGAGAACCTGCTAAACCTGTCATTACAAGGGTATATCGATATATCAATATTTTAGTGCCTTATTTGAAAATGAAACCAGTCATCTTCAGGGCGTGGGGGAGGAAAGGGAGTGGTTTAATGATGACGACAGTCCAGCAATTAAAAAGGGGGCTGGAAGTTTGTGGGAATAGGCCGGACAAACAGAACTGACGGAAACATTACACACGAGGAAAAAGGTGACTCAAAATTGGTTTCTTGAAAAAGATCGGGATAAAAGTGATTGCAAAAGGACAGCAAAGAAATTGGGGGTGGGGCAGACAAAAAAACTTTCAAAAACTAAAAGCACAAAAGTGCATGTGGAAATCTGGGGATAAACCAAAGCAGTATGGGGCCATAATAATTTTGTTACAGCTCATGTGAAACAGCCAATGCCAGTCAAATTAGTACCAATACTCTAATAGGCTTAGATAGGACACATCTGTTGGTGCCAACTTTGAATGATGGTAGTGGTATAGTGGTTAAGGGCAGTGGTTTGGAGCGGTGGACTCTGATCTAGAGAACCGGGTTTGATTCCCCACTCCTCCACATGAGTGGCGGAGGCTAATCTGGTGAACTCGGTTGGTTTCCCCACTCCTCCACATGAAGCCAGCTGGGTGACCTTGGGCTAGTCACAGCTCTCTCAGCCCCACCTACCTTACAGGGTGTCTGTTGTGGGGAGGGGGAGGGAAGGTGATTGTAATCCGGTTTGATTCTCCCTTAAGGGGTAGAGAAAGTCAGCATATGAAAACCAACTCTTCTTCCTCCTCCTCTTCTTCCTCCTCCTCCTCTTCTTCCTCTTCTTCTTCCTCCTCCTCCTCTTCTTCTTCTTCTTCCTCCTCTTCTTCCCCTTCCTCCTCCTCCTCTTCTTCCTCCTCTTCTTCTTCTTCTTCCTCCTCCTCCTCCTCCTCTTCTTCTGTACTAGATTGTAAACCCATCTGCCGTTTGTTAGCCACCGCCCTCCTCCACAGTGATTCCCCCTAGCCAGTTATTCGCACACCTAATTTTAGACTTGTTCGTTCCCTATCTATAACTTTGGCATTTATCCCTGCTTAATTTAATTTCCACTAACGGATCGCTTGTAAGAATTCAGTCAGCGTTACCCCTAAAATATTTGGGTTCCTTCCCAATATTGCGTCACACACTCACTGCAATTCTGCAGCCTCAGCCATTGATTATTCACCATAGCAAAGATTCAGCAGGGACCCAAAGTCATCACATCGGTCTCCCCCCTTCTCCCAGAACACACAGGGATAGGGGCAGGGGTAGTGCTTTACTTTCAGATTTGAGTTGATTTTATTGAGTACTCACTGTGCTGCGTCTATGATGCTTGCAAACATTTTTAAATTATTTGCAAGTCTCCTCCGAAACACATCCTAAAAGGTGACTAAATAAACGAAAAACAAGCAAATACAGAAATAGTCAACAGTGAAGCAGGACTCCTATCACTCCCAGAAAATTTTTGCGACTATCTGAAAATGTTGACACATCCCAGTAAGAAGCCAGCGTGGTGCAGTGGTTAAGAGCAATGGACTATCTTCTGGAGAACTGGGATTGATTCTCCCCTCCTCCACAATAAGCCTGCTGGGTGACCTTGGGCTAGTCACAGTTCTCTTCAAGCTCTCTCAGCCTCACCTACCTCACAGGGTGTCTGTTGTGGGGAGAGGAAGGGAAGAGGATTGTAAGCTGGTTTGATTCTGACTTCTGACACCATGTTATGCCTTTAGGGAGGGAAAGGATAAGCGCTGGAGGCAGAACTGCTCATTCGAACTGTGTTTATTGGAACACAACAGCCAACTAACTAAAGAAGAAGAAGAGTTGGCTTTTATGCGCCGACTTTCTCTACCACTTAAGGGAGACTCAAACTGGCTTACAATCACCTTCCCTTCCCCTCCCCACAACAGACACCCAGTGCCAGAATTACGTATAAGCTAAACAAGCTATAGCTTAGGGACCCACTCTCTTGGGGCCCCCCAAAAAATTTAAAGGGAAAAAAACTGGATGCATATTTCCAAAATATAAGATAAAAAACAAATACTTTGATAAAATACATATTTTGTTATGTGCAAATGGCTTTAGATACCTATTAGGTCCATAAATTACCATATAGCATATATTCAACACAAAAAACAGCGACATTTTGTTGCTGACAAAGGACAGCTGGACATATAAAAGGCCCCATTACCTTCAATAGCTTAGGGCCGCATGAAACCTAAATCCGGCCCTGCCTGTGAGGTGGGTGGGGCTGTGAGAATGTGACTTGCCCAAGGTCACCTAGCTGGCTTCATGTGGAGGAGTGGGGAAACCAATCCAGTTCCCCAGATTAGCCTCCGGCGCTCATGTGGAGGAGCTGGGAATCGAACCCGGTTCTCCAGATCAGAGTCCACCCCTCCAAACCACCGCTCTTAACCACTACACCACGCTGGCTCCCCATGTAGGCCTCAGTCATTCTAAACCAGGGATGTCAAACATACAGCCAGAGGTAGGGTTGCTAGGTCCCCCCTCTCCTTCGGCGGGAGGTTTTTGGGGCGGCGGTGGGAAGACCATGTCACGTCCGGTTTACACCCGATGTGCCGCATTGCAAGGGGCCTTTTACCACTCAGACCGGGATTTTGGGTGGTAAAAGGTCCCTTGCAATGCGGCACTTCCGGGCGTAAATGCATCCAAGGGGCCGTTTGCCACTCAAACCTCCAGGTACTAGCTGGAGATCTCCTGCTCTTACAACTGATCTCCAGCCAATACGAGATCAGTTCCCCTGGAGCAAATGGCTGCTTTGGCAATGGGACTCTATGGCACTGAAGTCCCTCCCCTCCCCAAACCCCGCCCTCCCCAGGCTCCACCCTAAAAACCTCCCACCAGTTGTGAAGAGGGACCTGGCCACCCTACCCTCTTACCTTTTTATAAAGACAATTGGGAACCATGAACATTTTCCATATATTATCCTTTTTTCCCCCAAAAAATGTTCTTAAGATTTCTCCTGCCAGCTAACCGTTATTGAAATAATTCACTCCTTGCCCCAGTAGATAACAACTGCAACATTTTGGAAGTTCAGCCACGAAAAACTGCAGCCACTGAAGAAGGAATTTGTGTCCCCAGACTGGATTTATATTTTGTTTAAACTGTGTTTGCAACCAGCTGAAATTAGATTACATTGAGCATAGAAATACGGGGAGGCGAGCTGACTGCAGAAAAACAAAGGTTGAAAGGCGTTAAGCCTAGTACCTACCCGGTGCAACCCCACAGGTAGTTCTTCTTTGCAAGCAGCTTGGAAAGTAAGACGAGCTGTGTAAGACCTAGGGTTGCCAACCTCCAGGTACTAGCTGGAGATGTCCTGCTATTACAACTGATCTCTAGCTGATAGAGATCAGTTCACCTGGAGAAAATAGCCGCTTTGGCAATTGGACTCTATGGCATTGAAGTCCATCCCCTCCACAAACCCTGCCCTCCTCAGGCTCCACCCCAAAAACCTCCTGCCAGTGGCAAAGAGGGACCTGGGAACCCTAGCAAGACCCCCCCCCCCCCCGTGCTCTTGAGGATTTCCCATTCTTGTCGGCGGAGCTTGTGGAGGGAAATTCTTTGCGATATCCTGCCCACGGCCAATAGGAATGGAAGACAATTCTAAATATTTGGGGTTTTTCCTTGTCATGCAACACTGACATCTTCCATTGCATTGACGCCGCTTCTGCCCCCACATTTTCAGCAAAACCAACTTTACCCAAGAAGCGTTTCCATGCTCATAACGTTTTCATCTGCGTATTTTTTTGTTTCCTTCGAGCTGCAAATTGGGTAATAAGCTGCACTGAATTCAAGGAGGGCATTTCTCACGGAGAATTCCCACGGAATGCCTTCCTTCTCCTCCGAGGATGGCTTGAAATGCTTGTTTAGTGCATTGTTCAGATTTCCGTATGAATCAAAGACGTTTTCCTTTCTGTCTTTTTTCTCTCTCTGTGTCTCTCCACAGGTCATGGGTTATAGGTGCAATAGCTCTGCTCTGCCTGTTAGGACTGACCTGGGCGTTTGGACTTATGTATATTAACGAAAGCACAGTCATCATGGCGTACCTCTTCACCATTTTCAATTCTCTGCAGGGAATGTTTATATTCATTTTCCATTGTGTTCTCCAGAAAAAGGTAAGGCCAATTATTCCATGGCGAACAGAAGCAAGATGGCTAATTTTTGTTGCCTAGCAACTGAACGTTACTGACGGCACCTAGCATTTTAACTTGTCAATTTGTCGGCGGGCCGGTTCCCGTCACCATGCCAGCACATTGCTGTCTCTGGACCAGTGGATATTTATTATTATTATTATTATTATCATCATCACCATCATCATCATCATCATCATCATTGGCATCATCATCATCATCATTGGCATTATTGGCATCATCATCATCATCATCATCATCATCATTATTATTATTACCTTTATTGGATGTGAGGGCGATCTGGCTGCGACATCTGTCGCCCCATTTATCGCCAGGGTTGATTCGGCTGATCTGGCTGGCTAGGCGGGTATCCCCTACCTCCGTCGCCGCTCCGTCTGCGTCCCTCCCGAAGCTGCGTGCTCGGTGGAAGAGGACGGCCATCCCAGATAGAAGGCGTGTACCGTTATTCGGTCAAGGGTATACGATAGCTGCGCTCCCCTGCTAGAACCTCCAAACAAGATCAAGGTCCATTTGTAGGAGTGGATATAGTTAGTAGGGTTGCAATACCTGGAGATTTTGGGGGCGGAGGCTGAGGAGGGCGGGGTTTGGGGAGAGGAGGGACTTCAGTGCCATAGAGTCCAATTGCCAAAGCGGCCCTTTTCTCCAGGGGAACTGAGTTCTGTCAGCTGGAGATCAGTTGTAATAGCAGGAGATCTCCAGCTAGTACCTGGAGTTTCAAAGGAAAAACAACCTATGCTATAACTAAGCAATCTCTACACAGAAACAACAGCACGAAGGCTCATTCTAATAACAATATAATTCAATTCTCCACTTACGACCCTAAATATAACTCTAACAAACCTTATAATAACAAACATAACATAAGAGCTACAAAATAGAATACTAATAGTTACGCACTGAATCGGCTGGGTTACAATGCGTTCAGTAGAAAGAAACGCGCTGGTTCAGGGCCACGTAAATCGGTTGTCGAGCAGTCCTCCAGATTTAAAGAGACACGCCAATTCCAGTCATTGCAAGCGGAAGAAAAGTTTTAACCTGGTGGACTGTTATCCTAATCTATTGGCATAACACGCGAAGGGCCCGTATTCAGTCCTTTCTTTGAAGATTTTGGGATCGACACTTCTTCTTGTAGTCGGGCGGAGCTTTGCCGCGGAACCGTAAGTAGAGAATTATATTGTTATTAGAACGAGCCTTCATGCTGTTGTTTTTGTATAGAGAGTACCTGGAGTTTGGCAACCCTAATTGATTGTTACAAAGTGTCCACGGAAGGAACGCGGGGTCGTCTGCCGAAGTCGGAGGGTGAGAGATTCAAAACTGATAAAAGGAAGTATTTCTTCACACAACGCATACTTAAATTGGGGAACTCCCTGCCCCAGGATGTGGTGATGGCTGCAAACTTGGAAGGCTTTAAGAGGGGAGTAGACATGTTCATGGAGGAGAAGGCTATCCATGGCTACCAGTTAAAATGGATACTAGCCAGGATGCATACCTATTCTCTCCAGGGTCAGAGGAGCATGCCTATTATATTAGGTGCTGTGGAACACAGGCAGGATGGTGCTGCTGCAATCGTCTTGTTTGGGGGGCTTCCTAGAGGCACCTGGTTGGCCATGGTGTGAACAGACTGCTGGACTTGATGGGCCTTGGTCTGATCCAGCAGGGCTTTCCTTATGTTCTTATTTTAATTATATTATATACAATTATATTATTTGCCCTGGAACACAGGCAGGATAAATGCTGCTGCAGTCGTCTTGTTTGGGGGCTTCCTAGAGGCACCTGGTTGGCCATTGTGTGAACAGATTGCTGGACTTGATGGGCCTTGGTCTGATCCAGCAGGGCTTTCCTTATGTTCTTATTTTAATTATATTATATACAATTATATTATTTGCCCTGGAACACAGGCAGGTTAATGCTGCTGCAGTCGTCTTGTTTGGGGGCTTCCTAGAGGCACCTGGTTGGCCATTGTGTGAACAGATTGCTGGACTTGATGGGCCTTGGTCTGATCCAGCAGGGCTTTCCTTATGTTCTTATTTTAATTATATTATATACAATTATATTATTTGCCCTGGAACACAGGCAGGTATGCTGCTGCAGTCGTCTTGTTTGGGGGCTTCCTAGAGGCACCTGGTTGGCCATTGTGTGAACAGATTGCTGGACTTGATGGGCCTGGGTCTGATCCAGCAGGGCTTATCTTACGTTCTTATGTAAGATTTAGGGGATGATCAGTGAGGGCTGGAGACGTTTGTGACATTTCCCCCGGGTTTGAATTTCTCTCTGAGTTTTGGTGTTCCCAGTCGCCATGTGTCCTGTTTGTGAAATAGCATGCTGATGCGTTTGCAATCTGCTGTTCTTCCAGTTTTGATATCTGGGCTATGTTCAGACCGCTGCACATGTATTGTTTTCCTCTGTGTTCATTTCTTCCTGCTTATTCACGCCTCGGTAACCTGGAAGGGAGAGGGGGGGAGCAGAAGGTACTAGGAGCCCCGACAAACTACGCACACGCCAGATCCAGAATTAGCTTTAGAAATTCTTCGTGTTGAATTAGAAGGAAGTCTGAGTGGAATATGAATCAGAGAGAGCCAATGCAAAAAAATATACTGGAATGGGGAATGTTGGCTTGCCTCTAGTTAGCACTGCCAAAAAGAAAAACACATGCACACACAACCTGTTTTTTTGGCTCGGACCTGTTGCCAGATTCCCCCCCCCCCCGGTGAAACCAGAATTTTGAGCTGATTACCAACTTAGGGCTTTTCTGCACTGGGTTTTCACTCCAGCTTGGCTTCTTAACCACGTCGCTGCTCCCTTCCTTTAAACACAACATCATTTATTTGCCTGTTATTTCTCTCCCATTTGACTGGTTTTTGTTTTTTTTTAAATCCTTGTGCTTTTTCAGTGGTATGAAAAATACAGGGGGGTGGGGATTCAAAGAAAAACTGGGAGAGCGGTGACTGCCAAGTGATACTGTGTGTAAGGAAGGAGAAAAACGGATGCAGTTAAGAAGCCGAGCTGGAGCAAAAACGAAAAGCCCCTTGTTAGTGGAATGTTTTTTAAAATAAAAATATGCAGCATCCTTTTTATGTTGTGCACATGCTGGGTTATACAACCATTGCACATTGAAGAAGAAGAGGAGGAGGAGGAGGAGTTGGTTTTTATACCCCTCTTTTCTCTACCTTTAAAGGTTTTCTCTACCTTTAAGGGGTCTCAAAGAGGCTTACAATCGTCTTCCCTCCTCTCTCCACAACAGACACTTTGTGAGGTAGGTGAGGCTGAGAGAGTTCGGAGAGAACTGTGACTAGCCCAAGGTCGCCCAGCTGGCTTCATGTGGAGGAGTGGGGAATCATACCCGGTTCTCCAGATTAAAGTCCACCATTCTTAACCACGACACCATGCTGGCTCTTGACATCAAATAGGAAGAAGAAGAAAAAGAAGAAGAGTTGGTTTTTATATGCCAACTTTCTCTACCACTTAAGGAAGAATCAAACTGGCTTACAAGCACCTTCCCTTCCCCTCCCCACAACAGCCACCCTGACGAAGGGAAATCCTGCCCTTCTCAGGCTCTGCCCCAAAAAACCTCCCGCTGGTGGCGAAGAGGGACCTGGCAACCCTACAGCCCATCCGTGTACCAAGATCAGCATTGTCTACTTTGACTGGGAGGCCTCTCCAGTGTCTCAGGTCAAGCTATTTCCAAGTGCCTAATAAAAAAGTAAAGGTCCCTTGTGCAAGTACGGGGTCATTCCTGACCCATGGGGTGATGTCACATCCCGACGTTTACTAGGCAGACTGTGTTTACGGGGTGGTTTGCCGTTGCCTTCCCCAGTCAACTTCCCTTGACCCCCAGCAAGCTGGGTACTCATTTTACTGACCTTGGGAGGATGGAAGGCTGAGTCAACCTTGAGCCGGCTCTACCTGAAACCGACTTCCGTCGGGATTGAACTCAGGTCGTGAGCAGAGCTTGGACTGCAGTACTGCAGCTGACCACTCTGCGCCACGGGGCTCCAAAGTGCCTAATACCTCAACTTTAAAAAAAAAAAAAACTGGAGACCTCCTGCAGGTATCCTGGTTTTGAGTCCTGGCCCTCTCCAAAATGCATACAGGAAGCTGCCTCACAAATTACTGGTCTTCCAGAATCAGTATTTCCTACTCTGACTGGCAGCAGCTCGCCAGGGTCTTGTGCATTTTACTGCCTACTACCTGATCCATGAAACAGTAGATGCCGGAGATTGCCCCCCGGGACCTTCTGATGCTTCAGTGCTGAGCCGTTGATCGACCTTCCAGCATTTTATAGAGGAAAATGAGGACAGTTTCGCGTGCATCTAATCCCCTTATTCTGCCACCGAGGAGCACTGCCTGAATGCCCTTTACACATTATGGAAGATTCTTCTCCATCTGCTGTTCGCTGTATTCATTTCTTCTGAAACAGCTTGTTCTACAGACTTCTGAAGCAGCCTCCAACTGCCTGTAACAATCTCCTTTTTAATATAATACGCAAGATTATCTGGCAGAATGTTTAATCTTGCAGTGTAATTCTTCAGAAATAGCTGCGACTCAAACACATCCAGAGGTGTTTGCCATCTGGCTTGGCAGGTCTGGAGGGAAGGGGGGGGATAAACAGAAAGGGAATTGGCGAAGGACATTTTGAAAATGCATCTCCAAACTCTTCCTAAGAGAAACAACAGGGAGCGTGATTTTACCAGAACACAATGGTGTCAGGCTGCTATCTCGGTTTCGTTATTGCCTCTGTCTCTGTGCTGTATTGTCTGCCCCCCAAGGTCGCATGCCTAAGCCTAAGCCTGGGAACTCAGCTCCTGGGAAACTGTATTCCTGCGTGTAATCTCCCGCCTTTCCTGCCTTATAATATCTCCCAGCTAGTGAGCCTTTCATAGCTGTCATTTTATTCGTTTGCACTGTATGCCTATTTGATCAGTAAAATCCACCTGTTTGGACTCTATACGACTTTGTGGTGATTTCTGGTTCTGTGGGCCAAGGGCTGACATTATGACAGCTATCTCACATCTTCACCGTTCTCCTAGCCAGGCTGGAGCCCAGGGGGGTTCGCCTGCCACTTGGATGGGAGCTGTGCAGCTCTCCAGGTGATCTACTACCCTGGAGCCCTTCTCAGAGGACCCTACTCTGTTACAGGACTTAATTGCTGAACTTTTCCGGACGAACCGAGAGGTTTGCCGCTTGAGGGGACTGGTACACGCGCAGTGGCAATCTCTTACAGGACGTCTCTGGATGTTAACATCGGAGGATACTGATGCTCGTTTAGATCTTCAGGACTTGGATCAATTACTGGACGATGCCCGATTGGCGACTGAGGATTTACAAATATTAACTGGACTTCTGGATAATCTTATTTCTCGACAAACTCTTTCTACCATGGCGGGAGCCCCACCGGAGGGTTTTTCCCTGATCCCGGATGCGGCCAGCTGCCAGGCTGAGGCCAAGCGAGTCGCTATTAGCACCGCTCTTCTCCTTGTGGAATGTACAAAAGACACCCCGGTAGCCACCTTGGCTCAAGTTTTGACCCCGACGTTTGGAACCGAGGCATCCGCACTGGCGGTTCGAGTACAACCTCTGCTGGGCGGGGAACCTGACCCCATACTCTTGCTCCTCGAGACAGAACTTTTGCCGCGCATTACGGCAGAGGCTGCCCTAAGACTTGAGAACGCCAAAGTTCTTGCGGATCAGCAAGCCGCCGAAGCGGCTAGGGTCGCAAGAGAGAGAGAGGCGGCGGAAGCAGCCAGGGCGGCTGCAGCAAGGAATCAGGCGAACGTGGACACGCGCCCCAAGGACTATGTACTGGGACTATCAGGTCTCACCTTTTCCCCGGCGTTTGTCCCGTCGCGTACGACCCAACGCGCACGCCGTTTGGCTGACCGACGTCAAGACTCAGATGAGTCTGAAGACGAGGATTTATATGGGGATAGCTCTCAATGGGCCACGAGCTTCCGAACCAGTAAGCCTCATCTTACTGGGGGCCCAAGTGAGGAGGTTCATCTTTTACGAGCCCAGAATCGGGAGCTCTCCGACCGTGTGGATCAACTCCAAGAAGTAATGGAACTTATGCTTCACGAGAACAGGCAATTACAACAAACCCTGATAGCTCAGAGACAGCCCGTTCCGATACCGGGTCAGGCGGTACCCGTACAACCACCCGCTAATGTGCCTGCTCCACCCTTACCTCCTGGAGCTCCTGTTGCTCCTCCGCTCCGACCACCCGTGCAACCACCTGCTAATGTGCCTGCTCCACCCTTGCCTCCTGGAGCTCCTGTTGCTCCTCCGCCCGGACCACCCGTGCAACCGGGTCAGCCCGCGCCCGGCCCTTGGAAGCAACTCAAATTGAGGACTACGTATGACGGATCTCTTGAGACTTTGCCTTGTTTCTTGCATCAAGTGGACAGTTATATGCGAGAACAAGGTCAACTTTTCCCCACGGAAGATAGCCGGGTGCGGTATGTAGCTTCCCTCCTGACAGGCAAAGCGGCTGACTGGATGGTCCTCCAGTTTGACACCCGCTCTCGTGCGATTCGTTCCCTCAACAACTTCATGACTGCCCTGAGAAGGAGGTTTGAGGACCCCTTCCTGGGAGAAAGAGCCAAAACGGAACTTTTACAATTAAAACAAGGCTCTGCTACAGTTCGGGAATTTGCCGATGAATTTCAGCGACTGGCAAGTAAAATTGTAGGTTGGCCCGAGACCACCCTAATCCATCATTTCAGGGAAGCCTTGCATCCTGACATTCTGAACTGGTCTTACATGCGGGGCGATCCCGATACCCTCGAAGGCTGGATCCTATTAGCCGAGGAAGTGGAAAGCCGCCGCCGCTTTATTTCTCTCGTCCGTCAAAAGCACAAGGAGAAGGGCACCCAAAAGCCTCAACCCAAGGCACCACTGCTCGTCCCACGAAATCCCCCACGTCCGCTCCAGGAACGTGAAGTCCGATTTCAGAGGGGTGCCTGTCTTACATGCGGAGAAATGGGCCACTTTGCAGCCGTTTGCCCACGCCGCCAGGAATTATTTCGTCCCAGCACGACAACCCGCGCCCGAGGTCGTCCACCACGCAGAGGCACCGCGGCCACCCGCAGCGCAGCTCCGGGAAGGCCCACACCCTCTGCACTCCATGCCGGGGACCCAGCCTCCCTGCCTGCTTCCAACGACCCCGCCGGGTCTCGGATTACAAGTGCCCCATTGGGGGACAGCTTTCCCTCTTCGGATGAGGAAAACCCTTGGATTTCTCCAGCCTTAAACCTGGAATCTCCCCTCGACTTGTCAAAAAACGGCTCCGGTCTGTGGTGAATGGAGCATCTCCACAGACCTCTCAGGATCTTCCTATCAAACCGAATGCTCCTACCAAAATCAAAGAAGTGGACTCCACCGTCTACGTAGATGCAGTTTTACAACAACTTAACGGAGGTCCACAAATCCCCGTCAAAGCACTAATTGACTCCGGTTGCTGTCGCACTCTCATAAGCGAAGCCACGTTTGCTGCCCTCAGAGCCGACTCAGAGGCTTTACCCGCCCCCGTCCAATTTGCTCAAATGGACGGGAGCCAATTCCAGGGGGGTCCAGTTGATCATCGCACCATAGGGGTGGCAATGGGAATTGGTTCCCACTGGGAACAAATAGACTTCACTATAGCCCCTATCCGATTTGAAGTGGTCTTGGGAATTAACTGGATTAAAGGACATAGTCCCAGTATTGATTGGGAAACAGACACTATTTCTTTCGCTAGTCCCACCTGCGACCAGCATCGGCAAAACTTTGCTCTGCCATTTCCGCCTGTTCCAGCGTTAACCTCTACTGCCCCAGTACCACCGGCTCTACCCGCTGTATACCGGGACTTTGAAGATGTCTTCGACCTTAAGGAATGTGATGCCTTACCCCCCCACCGGGCCTCAGACTGTGCGATTGAAGTAGTAAAGGACTGCACATTAACCAAAAGTAAGATTTACCCTATGAGCGCTTCCGAGCGCACTGTCCTCCGGGACTTTTTGGACAAAAACCTCGCCAGAGGGTTCATTCGCCCTTCGAATGCCCCAAACTCGGCCCCCGCGTTTTTCGTCCGGAAAAAAGAGGGCGACCTTCGCCTGTGCATTGACTTCAGAAAGCTCAATGCGGTTACCCAGACCAACGCCTATCCTATCCCATTAATATCGGATATTTTGGGACAATTACAGGAAGGCCGTGTGTTCTCTAAATTAGACTTGGTGGAAGCCTACTACCGAGTCCGTATCCGCGAAGGAGATGAACACCTCACTGCCTTCTCTAGCTGTTTCGGAATGTATGAATTCCTTGTAATGCCGTTCGGATTAAAAGGGGCCCCGGGGGTCTTCATGCAACTCATCAATGAAATCCTACATGACCTTCTATATCGTGGGGTGGTGGTCTACTTAGATGACATTCTCATTTATTCGAAAACTATGGACGAGCATGTGACTCTGGTCAGAGAAGTTCTACAACGCCTGCGTAACCATCAACTGTTCGCTAAACTAGCTAAGTGTGAATTTCACCAAAGCAAACTCACGTTTTTGGGATACATCATCTCCCACCAAGGTCTTCGCATGGACCCCGCCAAAGTCCAAGCCGTCCTCGATTGGACTCCCCCCACCAACCGTAAGCAAGTACAGCAATTTCTGGGATTTGCAAACTTCTATCGGGGATTCATCCCTAACTTCGCCCAAGTGGCTCTACCCATTACGGACCTGCTGAAAACTAAAGGAAAAGTAAGCTCGGCTGCCTTGCCCTCCGCAAAGATCCTATGGACTGAGCAATGCCAAGCCGCCTTTCTGGCCCTCAAACGCCTCTTCACTTCGGAGCCGGTGCTACGGCACCCAGACCCAAATCAAATGTTCATTGTGCAAGTCGATGCTTCCGATGTAGCCATGGGAGGGGCTCTCCTCCAGCAAGGACCGGACGGTCTTCTTCACCCTTGCGCTTACTTTTCAAAAAAATTTGCGCACGCTCAATTAAACTGGCCCATCTGGGAGAAAGAGGCCTCTGCAGTTCATCATGCACTGACTTTATGGCGGCAATTCTTGGAAGGGTCTAAAATACCCTTTGAAGTTTGGACCGATCACAAAAATCTAGCTGCCCTCACGGGGTCCCATAAGCTATCGGCGAAACAACAACGGTGGGCGGAGTTCTTTGCTCAGTTCCGTTTCACCCTGAAGCACGTCCCTGGGAAGCAGAACGTTCTCGCGGATGCCCTCTCCCGTTTACCACAATATCCGGTAAAACTCGAAAGACCCACCAACTCTCTGTTCACCCCTATGCAACGTGGGGCCCTACCTATGCTGGCTGTGCAAACCCGATCCCAGCATCAACACACCTCGCAAGCTCCGCCAGCCCAACCGGCTGCCCAGCCGCCACCGCAACAGACCGGAGTTCCCGCCCCTCCTACCCCTCCGACCGCTCAGCCGCCTGCAGTCTGCACGCCGCCACACGTAAGCACTAGCCCTATAACTAATTCTCAGATCTCCAGAACCGACGGGGGGGCTCCCTCCAAACTCCCCATCTCCGAATCCTTTTTAACTGTCCTTCGGGACCAGTGCCTTTTAGAACGTTCCGCTCATACCCTACCTCCTGGTGTTTTGGAACAAGGGGGGTCCTGGTACAAAGACTCAAAATTGTATGTACCCAAAGCTCTCCGGAAGGACGTTTTACATTTAGCTCATGGAGCCAAAACAGCTGGGCACTTTGGGTTTCTGAAGACCCTTCACTTATTGCGCAGACAGTTCTGGTGGGGGGGAATGCGTTCCGACATTGACTCCTTCATCCGCAGCTGTCCCGTTTGTGCCGCTGCGAAACGATCGCAGGGCAAACCCCCGGGACTGCTACAACCTCTTGAAACGCCCAGCAAACCTTGGGAAGTGATCGCTATGGACTTCATGACTGATCTCCCTCTCAGTGGGGGTAAAACTGTGTTGTGGGTTGTTACTGATTTGTTTTCTAAGCAAATACATTTGATTCCGTGTGCAGGGATCCCCTCTGCTCAGAAACTAGCCCGCCTCTTCGTGACGCATATATTTCGTTTACATTCGTTTCCGCGTAAAATAATTTGTGACCGCGGAAGTGGTTTCGTTTCTAAGTTTTGGAAAGCTTTCCTCAAGTTGGTGGGGGTGGAACAGGGATTGTCTAGTGCATACCATCCTCAAACTGATGGTCAAACTGAACGTGTCAATGCTGTACTCGAATGTTATTTGCGTTGTTATGTTAACTACCACCAGGATAACTGGGTGGAACTGCTACCTTTAGCAGAATATGCCTACAATAATGCCATGCATCAATCCACAGGTTTTAGCCCGTTTTTTGCTGTGTATGGACAAGATTTCAGTCCCATCGTTCCTACAGATGATGTAGAGGGGGAGGGGAACCCCGACATTGCCTCCTGGGCACACGCCCTCCGTACCACTTGGCCCTGGCTCGTTAGCAACCTCGACCGGGCCAAACGTAAATACAAAGCGCAAGCTGACAAACATCGCTCCCCCGGGGGTGATCTGCAAGTGGGTGCTTTGGTTTACCTTTCCACCAAAAACCTCCGGTCCACCCAACCGTGCCATAAACTCAGCGCCAAATTCATTGGCCCTTTCCCCATTACTCGGGTCATAAACCCTGTCACAGTGGAACTGGCTCTCCCCAAATCTTTGAGGCGTGTGCATCCTGTTTTCCACATAAGCCTCCTCAAACCCCATGTTGCTTCTCCACGGTGGCATCCGGACCCACCGCCTGCGCAACCCATCATGGTGGGGGGGGAAGAACACTTCGAAGTCTCCAAGATCCTTGACTCCCGTATTCACCATGGTACTCTCCAGTATCTAGTTCGTTGGAAACATTTCCCCCCTGCCTATGACGAATGGGTGCGCGCACGGGATGTCTCCGCCCCCGACCTCATTGACGCCTTTCACATTGCTTACCCGAACAGGCCAGCCCCCTTGCGAACTGGGAGGGGGCCTTGAGGGGAGCAGAATGTCAGGCTGCTATCTCGGTTTCGTTATTGCCTCTGTCTCTGTGCTGTATTGTCTGCCCCCCAAGGTCGCATGCCTAAGCCTAAGCCTGGGAACTCAGCTCCTGGGAAACTGTATTCCTGCGTGTAATCTCCCGCCTTTCCTGCCTTATAATATCTCCCAGCTAGTGAGCCTTTCATAGCTGTCATTTTATTCGTTTGCACTGTATGCCTATTTGATCAGTAAAATCCACCTGTTTGGACTCTATACGACTTTGTGGTGATTTCTGGTTCTGTGGGCCAAGGGCTGACAAATGGCCATTTTTGCATGGTCAATTTTGATGCTTGCTCAAAGCTCTTTTTAAAAATGCGACTTTAAAAATGCCTTTTCACAGTCCCGATGCAAAAGGAGAAATGCCACCCCCCACTCGCCTGCTCCTTTGTTCCTGTTTGCATAGCCATTAGCATGTGCATAGCTAACTCGTCTCTGTTGTTTTGCATGGTTCCTTGAGGGAGAGTCTTCACCGGAAACACCAAAGGCCACGTTAAATGGGCTCTTTAGAAATGCAAAGCAGGTATGCGCCGGCTTCACAGTCACTTCCAGAATGATGGTTCAGTGTGCAAAATTCAAAAAAATATGCAGGGCACTTTAGCTTGGAACGCTCTGCTGATCACCATGCAAAAATGGCCAATGAGAAAGGATAGTCATAGTTTCTGTCACTTGCCCCTGATAAAATCACTGTCCCTGTTTCGGTTCTTGGGGCAAATTTCTTTCACATTTGTTTTTTTTGGGGGGGGGGATTGCACGTTTGACCCCTGGTCTTTTGAGCTTCAAGCGTCAGGTGAAGATATTTCTATGGTCATGGGCCTTTGGCAAGGGGTAAGTATCTTTCTTTTTCTCCTCTCTCCATTCTTGGAGGATGAAAACGCCAAGTCTGGATGTTCATTCGCTCCTCAGACAGCCAACGCTTTGACAGCAGGGTTATCATTTAATTATGAGAAGCCCTCGTTCTCCCCAATCGTTTTGCCTCGCCCAAAGGGATGGCATAACTGTGTTTTGAAATGTCAGATTTTCGTTCTGATCTTATTTCTGTTTGTTTGTTATTTGTACAGAAAAGAGAGGAAATGTTAATGAACTATTGATACGAAAAGAAAATCTGTCAGTTTAGGAGATCACGAGAGACCGAATCAGGCAGGGAGTGCTGCTTACTCATTTGGAGGGTCTGGCAGGGTCTGCCCCCCAGGATCCAAGCTGGACTACCATGCAGCTTAACTACCAAGGCGAAATGTGAGCAAGAAAGGATTGCCTCTTCACCACCGGCGGGAGGTTTTGGGGGCGGAGCCTGATGAGGGCGGGGTTTGGGGAGGGGAGGGACTTCAATGCCATAGAGCCCACCTTCCGCAGCGGTCATTTTCTCCAGGGGAACTGATCTCTATCAGCTGGAGATCAGTTGCAATAGCAGGAGATCTCCAGCTAGCGCCTGGAGGTTGGCAACCCTAGAGCAAGACTCAAATCCTGACTACTAACATTGAATTCTTTTTTTTCTCTTGCTCTTGCGAAAACCACACCAGGAGGGGGGGGATCCTGTTTTCATCTATTTTGTTCAATCACACATTGTACAGATTTCCCGAAGGCATTCGAAAACAAATATACATCCAGGGCATCCCTGCAGAAAACATCCTTGTTTTTAGGCTGGCTGAATGGGAGCGTATGGTCGCACGAGGAGAACAAGGGAGGGAGGGAGGGAGGGAGGGAGGGAGAGAGAGAGAGAGAGAGAGAAAGAAAGAGAGAGAGAGAAAGAAAGAAAGAAAGAAAGAAAGAAAGAAAGAAAGAAAGAAAGAAAGAAAGAAAGAAAGAGAGAGAGAGAGAGAGAGAGAGAGAGAGAGAGAGAGAGAGAGAGAGAGAGAGAGAGAGAGAGAGAGAGAAAGAAAGAAAGAAAGAAAGAAAGAAAGAAAGAAAGAAAGAAAGAAAGAAAGAAAGAAAGAAATTAAATGTGTTTGGTATGCATGCCATTCACCCTGCAGAGAGAAACATCAGCTAGATAGATCCATATATAATTTGTGTGCGAGAGAGGGAGTGTGGGTAGATTGGCGAAGTGATGTAATTTCCAAAAGTGAGGCGTGCCTCGCTGCAATCAGACTGCTGCATACTATGTAGTTCTTTTTAAACGCCTTCTTGTTTGCTTTCGGCTATGGCCACAAACGCTGTTCAAGAGATACCTCGCTTTTCTGCAGAGCCGAATCCCCACTTCACTTCTGGGAAGGGTGGGTGCTGTTCTTCTCCCACACTCCTGGTTGGAGGTAAAGGAGATGCTTAAAAACAACAGCGACGAATCTAGGTTGTCATCTTAGGGGAGGGGCCGTGGCTCAGTGGGAGAGCGTCTGCTTGGCATGCAGAAGGTCCCAGGTTCAATCCCCGGCATCTCCTGTTAAAGGGACCAGGCGAGGTGATGTGAAAGACCCCTGTCTGAGACCCTGGAGAGTCTCTGCCAGTCTGAATAGACAATACTGACTTTGATGGACCAAGGGTCCGATTCAATATAAGGCATTTTCGTGTGTGCTCATCTTGCAATTGTGTGCTTGTGCCGCGTTTTGTTAAAAGGAATGGTTTAGGAGTTTGGCAACACATATTTCAGTTGTGTCAGCGCAATGGGGAGAAAACAGGGAAGAAAGGGAACTGTTTGTCAGTGAGGCTGCACCTCCGTTTTCAAGCAGAACCGATCCTGTGGGCAGACCTTGCCGCTTATGTTCTGTACTGCCCAGATACCTAAGCCCTCTTGGAGAAGATCCTGTTGCGGGAATGGCTGACCCATGCATTTTTTCAGTGAAAAGAAGACCATGCAAACATAAGAATTCTAAATCCCACTAATTTATTTTTAAAGGAAGGGCCCTGAACTTTTTTTTTTCCCAAACAGCTGCAAACCTATCACCTCAGGTATTGTTTTCATTGGTCCTTCATGCATGGTTGTTTCACTCTCTGTCGCCCCTCCAATGACTTTGGGTCTTTGTGTTGATTGTGCCTGCCGTTTCCGACCGTCAGAGGTCGCCTCGCTCTCCCCCTGCGTCTCCCCGCATCTTGCCCACGTTTTCGAATTTGAGATAAAAACAGGTCTCTGAAAACTCGGGCAAAACACAGGGAAACGCAGGGGGAGAGCGAGGCGAACACTGGCGGTCGGAAACGGCATGCGCAATCAATACAAAGTCCCAATGTTGTTGGAGGGGTGACAGAGAGTGAAACAGCCATTGATTTGATCTTTATGTAGCCACTTGCTATATGAATATTGTCAAACGTTTGTGGATGTGTGGTATTTCACTTAGTTTGCAACTTTGTGAAAACTTGTTATAAATTGCTGCATAACACTGCCTTGTCTAATTTTTGTATTGGGCTTAATAGCATGCATGTGCCGTAAGTGTTCTGTATTTGATTTCCAAAAAACCTCCTGGTAAAACCTCCTGCTATTACAACTGATCTCCAGCCGATAGAGATCAGTTCATCTGGAGAAAATGGCTGCTTTGGCTATTGGACTCTATGGCATTTAAGTCCCTCCCCTCCCAAACCCCGCCCTCTTCAGGCTCCGCCCCAAAAATCTCCCGCAGATGGCCAAGAGGGACCTAGCAACCTTATCACAAAACCATTGTAAGGACAAAATGGGGAAGGAAGAGCAGGGAAGAAGAGATAGTAGTTTGCATCGGTGAAACCAGGAGAGATGGAAAGAATCCCCCAGAACCCTACTGATCTGGAGATCCACTTGGATATTCCCCATAAAAAACAATTAACCAGAATGATCCATTCACAGATCTCGTTTGGCACTACAGAAGTCTGCATGTGGCAGATGTTATAATCATTAAACAAAAAATGGGGGGAAGAAACCCAACACAGGTAATATACAAATGTATCACCATATATAGATCAAAGCTTCTTAAACTGTGGGTTGCGACCCTATAAGGGGTCGCGTAACTGAATGTGGGGGTCACAAAAAAATTTTTTTTACATAAATGTCTTTATGATTTATTATCAGTAAATGTTTGATTTGTATACCTATTTTATATAAATATATACTCGGGGTCGCGTAAAAATTTCTCGGGAGAAAAGGGGTCGTTCGTGGAAAAAGTTTAAGAAGCCCTGGTATTGATAACTTTATACAAGCCTAGGCATGCATGTAGGGTGTAGAATAAATTTCAAATTAGAAAGTCCTCTAGGTGGAATACCTGCAAGTTTTTCCTTTTGTGGGCTGTATTAGTCTCTCATACAAGTTGTGCATGCTATATCAACCTGGTATATTACTTGTGTGTGCGTTATATGTGTATTTGACCACTGACGAAGGCCCGTTGGCCAAAGCGTGTATGGTGTGTGGTTTAAATTTATCAACCTTACAAGTTGCCATTGTGCCTTGTTTTATCATTTTTAATGTTTTTAACCTTGATATAAGTTCCTTAAAATAAAAATATTTCTCTATTATATAATTTTACCTTCTCCGCCCAACCTTGGGTACCCAGCTTTAGATATTATAATCATTGAGAGCCATTGTGGGGTAGTGGTTAAGAGCGGTGCTTGGAGCGGTGAACTCTGATCTGGAGAACTGGGTTTGATTTCCCGCTCCTCCACATGAGGCCAGCTGGGTGACCTTGGGCAAGGCACAGCTCTCTCAGCCCCATCTACCTCACAGGGTGTCTGTTGAGGGGAGGGGAAGGGAAGGCGATTGTAAGACGGTTTAATTCTTCCTTAGGTGGTAAGGGGAAGTCGGCATATAAAAACCAACTCTTCTTCTTCATTCTGGCAGGGTAGCCACATTCGTTCGTTATAGCAAAATGAAACACAAGTCCGCCTGTCCCTGAAAAACTAACGATACTTCTTCCAGCATAACTTAACTGCAGTGCGACTCCTGAATGTTAACGCTGGAATAAATTTTGTTCATCTTTAATGGGGCACTGGACTTCTGTTCTATTCTGCAGGTACTGGAGGTTCCAAGGTGTGTGTGAAGGGGGCCTTTCTGGTGCTTTTTCACCCTGGCAGACAACCGAAGAGCGTCCAGACTTTCCCGGTTGCCGTTTTCATTTTCATGGGAAAGCTGAGCTTCTCCGATCCCTCTTGGCCTCTCCGGCTCTAAAAATCCAGTCAGGCATGCAGGTGTTTCAGCTAATGAGCTTTTCTCTCCGCTGGCCGCCATCCAACAGGTTCTGTTCTCTCGTCCCTTAAAGTGTCTGCCTCAACAGAAAGTGCGTTTTAGCATGGGAATAGAACGGGCCTTGAGGTACTTCGTAGTCCTGAGCATGGATAAGCTCCTGATTCACGCGCTCCTCTTTTATGGATTTTGATGTGAAGCCAAACTGGCACCAGTACAAGTGAGAGGGGAAAAAATGATGTCTGTGCTTTGATGGCCCATGAAGTTTTTTTCTCTTTGCATGGAATTAGTAGCCTGTCCTCAGACAGTACATTCTCCCGAGAATTGCCTCTCAGTCCAAACTGGAGGCTGATCTGACTGGCTGATGGTACTTCCGCCTATCCAGTAGTAGAAAGAATTAGTTAATATTCTTCTTCTTCTTCTTCTTAGCACCAAGAGTTGCATACTCAGAGCTGTATGCAATGGTCCCTTCCCGTCATGTTTTTCTCCCTCTCCCATAATACTAGAACAGAGGTCTGCAAACTGCGGCTCCTGAGCCGCATGCGGCTCTTTGGCCTGTTGAGTGCGGCTCTCCAAACTTGGTTCGGAGCCCCAGCTCTCGCGCCCGCTCACGCCGGCAGCCGGGCTGCAGAGCCAGCGCGTCTGAGAGAGAGAGAGAGAGAGAGCGGGCAAGCGGGCGCGCTGTCTCTCCCCCCCCCCCCCGGCCGTGGAGAATGGCTGGGTCCCCCTTTCCCTTGCCCTCAATGGTTGGGAGGCTAAAGCCTCCCCTCCCCTCTAGCTGCGCGATTGCTGGACGGGCGGCTCAGCGGTTCCTGCCCCCCCTGCCTATCAGCTGTTGGGCGGGGCGGGCTTCCTTTGGTAGACCTGGCCTCCGGCTGAGTCCCATTGGGAGGCCATGTCTACCCACTGGCTTTCTTGGCGGTAGACCTGGACTCCGAAGAGGGGAAAGTCCCCCTTCAGAGGCCAGGTCTACCAATTGGCTTCTATGGGCCTCCGGAGGCCAGGTTACTGCCAAGAAAGCCAATGGGTAGACCTGGCCTCCCAATGGGACTCAGCCGGAGGCCAGGTCTACCAATAGGCTTTTATGGCGGTAGACTAGGCCTCCAGACGAGGACTCCGGATGGGGAGGGGGAAATGGCAGGGACTTACAATTAAATTTTTATCAATAAATAAGATCACTATTAAGTATGATATCAAATTTTATTCATTGTACCTATAGTTTAATTAAGACTTAAAACTTTAATTAAAGTTTATTAAGTTAATAAACAGTGTACCTACCTATATAGTTTAAGAAATTTGGCTCTCAAAAGAAATCTCAATCGTTGTCCTGTTGATATTTGGCTCTTTTGACTAATGAGTTTGCCGACCCCTGTACTAGAACGTGGGGTCATCTGCTGAAGCTGGAGGGTGAAAGATTCAAAACAGATAAAATGAAGTATTTTTTCACACAACACATAGTTAAATTGTGGAACTCCCTGCCCTAGGATGTGGTGATGGCTGCCAGCTTGGAGGGCTTTAAGAGGGGAGTGGACATATTCATGGAGGAAAGGGGTATACATGGCTATTAGTTAGAATGGATACTAGTCGTGCTGCATACCTATTCTCTCCAGTATCAGAGGAGCATGCTGAATATATTAGGTGCTGTGGAACACAGGTAGGATGGTGCTGCTGCAGTTGTCTTGTTTGTGGGCTTCCTAGAGGCACCTGGTTGGCCACTGTGTGAACAGACTGCTGGACTTGATGGGCCTTGGTCTGATCCTGCAGGGCCTTTCTTATGTTCTTATGTTCATGTACACATCAGGAAAAACAATTTCAATAATTGAAGAGGGAGATGATTTTTATACCAACAACTGATGGAAAGGAAGGCTTGCAAGGACTGAGTGTGGAAGAGTTCATAGATTTCTAGTAGAGCTCACACTCGGCATACAGAAGGTGCCAGGTTCAATCCCCAGCATCTCAACCTTTTATAAAGGACCCCAGGCTCCATAGGAGTCAAGAAATACACTTACCTTTGTTTTGTGCACAACCCTCTCATCCAAACGTGGCACAAACCGGACTTGAGACGTACATTAAGAGTCTATATTAGAAGGACAGTGGACATTCGTAAGGCAGACACTATGTTCATTTCAATGAACACACAAGGAACAAAAGGGGAAAAGAAGTCCAAACGGGCCATTAGTTATGCAATTGGGCAGTGTATAGCAGAGGCATAAAGAGCCAGTTAGCTTATGGTCCCTGAGGGCATCACAGGTCATTTATGCCTGGGAGTTTTACCTGAGGTTCGTTGCTGGCCGGACCCACACTTTCCAGTTGGAAATCTTTGCACCAACAGTCTCCAAGCTCAAATCAAGTCCCGCCCCTTTAAATGCTGCTTTGTAATTGGCTTATTCTGCAGCGCTCACAGTGAGAAAAAATTCCCGGGTTTGATTCCCTGCTCCTCCACATGAGTGGCAGACGCTCATCTGGTGAACCAGGTTGGTTTCCCCTCTCCTCCACATGAAGCCAGCTGGGTGACCTCGGGCTAGTCACAGTTCTCATAGAGCTCTCTCAGCCTCACCTACCTCACAGGGTGTCTGTTGTGAGGAGGGGAAGGGAAGGCGATTGTAAGCCAGTTTGATTCTTCCTTAAGTGGTTGAGAAAGTCGGCATATAAAAACCAACTCTTCTTCTTCTTTACCTTTAAGTGTGCTTAGAACAACAGATTCATTTTTTTCCTATGGTTAATACTAGGCATGGGCTATGATTTTCAAGAAGAATGTTCTGCCAGGCATTAACAGCTCATGGGTCTCCCCCGAGGAAGGTCGTCTGTGCTGCTCATTTTATTTTTGTTGGGCTGCACTTCTGGGAAAGAAGTCCGTCTCGTCAGGCAGCAATACCATGGAGACCGGCTTTTAAAGTCACGGGAAGGGGAAGGGAGGGGCGAGGATGGTGATCTAGCATCCAAGACTCTCCACCACCACCATCTGTACTGACAATTTCACTGTTTTGCTGGGTCCAGACAGACGCGGCCGACATTTCACTGTGTGGAGAAAAATTCAAGTGTGTGTCAGAAGTGTTCGTGTGAGATAAAAGTGTGAGATAGTTACACCTTTGCTTTCTGATGGTTCAACGTACACACAATTATTAAAAATATTGTTTAAAATTACACTCAGTCTGTGTGTAAGAAAGAAGAAAGAAAGAAGAAAGTAGATTCCTTTGAAATGTGGCGTTGGAGGAGAGTGTTACAGATACTGTGGACTGCCAAAAAAACAAATAAGTGGGTTTTAGAAGGCTTTCGTACTGAGGCTTTCGTACTTTGGTCACATTATGAGAAGACAAGAGTCACTGGAAAAGACAATCATGCTGGGAAAAGCGGAAGGCAGCAGGAAAAGAGGAAGACCCAGCAAGAGATGGATTGACTCTATAAAGGAAGCTACGGCCCTCAGTTTGCAAGATCTGAGCAAGGCTGTTAAGGATAAGACGCTTTGGAGGACATTGATTCATAGGGTCGCCATGAGTCGGAAGCAACTTGATGGCACTTAACACACACACACACTGTGTGTATAAAGGGTATATAAAACATCAAGGAATTGGGGTCCCATCCCAAAGGTATTTCATTATGTATATACAAAAATTCCAAAATATTCCGATATACGGAAAGATCCGAAATATGGACCACTTCTCATCCCAAGCAGTCCGGATAAGGGATACTCAACCTGTAATGATGATGATGATGTGCTATCAAGTTGCAGCCAACTCAAGGTGACCCCTCATAGACTTTTCAAAGCAAGAGATGAGCCGAGTTGGTTTGCCATTGTCTTCCTCTGTGTGGCAACCCTGGTTTTCCTTAGTGGTCTCCCACACAAGTACTAACCTTGGCTGACCTTGCTTAGTTTCACACTCTGGTGACCCTGGGCTATTCCGGCTGTTTATTTCCAGAAAAGAATTCTGACAGTTTGACTTTCCAGCTAGTCTGGCTGAAAAGTGGAGTATATCGACTAAGTTCCTTGTAATGTGTGTGATGCTTTATTAAATAGTTGCAACTTCGATATCTTAATAACTGATGCTACAAATAAGGTTTTTCCTTACAGCAGTGGATGCTCCATTTTGTCGATGTCATCCACTGTGTCCTTTTAACTTTGGCAAATTCCTTTTAATTCTCTCCGCTATTTATCAACATCCGAGACACTTAACAAAGCTGTTGAATCTTAGCCGAGTCAGGAAAGATATCCCTAGGAACGGTGCTTGACGTCTTTTCCCAATCTGTCTTTGATTCACAACTTACTCTTGTTTGGCTCCTCTTGTCAAGGTGTGAAACCTGCTTTCTGCTAATCCTTTCTAACCAGCGTTTCTGCAGTTGTTTTTAATGGATCCTGGCGGACTATATTACAAATCCTACCGCTGCCTTCTAGTAGTAATCCATCCAGAACCCAGCACACTGTCGGGGTTAAACAAGAATTACAGAATAATAACAGCAACTTTTCCATTTTGTTTCATGGGTGGCGGCGGACGGCTGCCAGTCTGATAGAATTTCCTTGGGGATTTCTCGCAGAGCTTTGCTAACAGCTCCGAAGATTCATCCCTCCCGCACAAGGATAGTTCCTCAGGCCTGCTGCTCCAGGTCGCTCGTACTTTCTAATTGTCCTCCAGCCAGCTTCTTTCCAGACTGAAAGTTGGCGTCCCCGCCTTCCTTTTCCATGCTGATTCTGCAAATTGTTTCTCCTCTTTCCTTTTTTTTCCCTGGAGACAACCGAAGCCCAGCGGGAACTGAGACCCTTGTATTTCCTCCTGTCATCTTTTAAGCGTTCCCTTTCCTTGTTAAAAGGCGTTCCAGGCACTTTGTTTGATCGCGGGACCGACAATGCCTGCCGCCTCAGCAACTTTCTTATATGCTTGGAGAATCTCTTTGTATCATAATTAATATCTCTCACTAATTTGGGGGGGGGGAATAGCTTCTCTAATTCTAACCCTACGTGTTCGGGCTGCTTCTCTACGCACTTCTGTGGTGCTACGGTTCGCATTTGTTCTTACGCTGCCGCCGCGACGTTGCTGCCCTGCGTCGATTCTGTTTGTTTTCATTTTTTCCCAAAAGACAGCACTAACCCTGAGTAGTTTGAAATGGCACCGCTCTTTCCGGGACAAAACGAAAGAGGGAAGGGGGATCCTTGATGCAACTGCCATTGGGCTGTTGGATCCCCTGTCCCTCTTAGTCATAGTTTAGCAGCGGCAGCCTCTTCTCTTCTAGTACTTCGCCCTTCTGAACATTGCTTCTTGCAGCATGGTGTAGTGGTTAAGAGAGCGAGCATGGTGTAGTGGTTAAGAGTGGTGGTTTGGAGCAGTAGACTCTAATCTGGAGAACCGGGTTTGATTCCCCACTCCTCCACATGAACACCTCCCTGGTCGCTGCCACAGCCTTTGCTGGCATCTGGACACCGGTGGCAGGCTCTGGCAGCATCCGGGCCCCAGCTGCCAGAGACCGGCATCCAGCCCTGCACACCAGCGCTGGGGCCACAAACGCCAGCGTGCGCCTCCCGGATGCTGGCACTGTGGGCCCTTGCGCTGGCGTGGGCCGTCGCCGGCCTCCAAAGGCCTTTGGGCGCGGCCACTAGCACAGGTCAGGAATGTGCTGTTCTTCTTCATCATCATCATCTTCTTCTGTCCTTGCCCATTCACTACTTTGCTTCCTGATAGGGGTGGATTGGCCAGTATGGTGTAGTGGTTAAAAGCAGTAGACTCTAATCTGGAGAACCGGGGTTTGATTCCCCACTCCTCCACATGAGCAGCGGACTCTAATCTGGTGAACCAGTTGGTTTCCCCACTCCTACACATGAAGCCTGCTGGGTGACCTTGGGCTAGTCACAGTTCTCTCAGAACTCTTCCAGCCCCACCTACTTCACAAGGTGTCGATTGTGGGAAAAGGAAGGGAAGGCAATTGTAAGCCATTTTGATTCTCCTCAAAAAGGTAGAGAAAATCGGGGTATAAAAGCTAACTCCTCCTCCTCCTTCTCCTCCTCCTCTTCCTAGGATTGTCAATCTTAGCTCGGCAATTGTTTCTCCTGGGAAAGCATTTATAGGGTTGCACACAGTTAGTGAATTGACCTTGGATTTCCTTCATTGAGCAGGGGGATTGGAATAACTGACCCTTAAGGCCCCTTCCAGGAAATGGTCCAATAGTGCAGAGTCAGCTTTTGAAAAATAAAAGAAGGAATGGTCTTGAATAATTGAAAGGGGCAAAGACAGTGGCCAGGGAGAGGCATACCAGAACCTTCCATCAAAACCGTCATGCCAACTCTTGCCTGTCTTTAATGAGGTGCCAGTTTTTGCACAATGTCGGAATAGCAACAGTGACCAATTACCAGATGGGTTCAGGTCTGTGCCGCCTCTCACAAAATGCCAGTAGCAGATTACAGAGGATGGTGGTTGGCATGCAACCTAAATTCCCCAGCATACCACTGCGGAAATGCAAGTCCCACAGTGATTACTACCTTATTTCGTATGGTGGCTCTTCATTAGGGTTGCCAGCCTCCAGGTACTAGCTGGAGATCTCTTGCTATTACAACTCATCTCCAGCCGACAGAGATCAGTTCACCTGGAGAAAATGGCCTCTTTGGCAATCGGACTCTATGGCATTGAAGCCCCTCCCCAAACCCCACCCACCTCAGGCTCCACCCCAAAAACCTCCCACCGGTGGCAATGAGGGACCTGGCAACCCTACTCTTCATCCCTGTTCACTGTGGTGGACCAGACTTTTCCATTTCAGACATCATAGTGAACGTTTCGATGGCAACGTATTGACGCCAAAGGTTCTTGCAATGCAATCCTGTGCTGAGTTACACCCTTCTGAGTCCATTGTCTTCGATGAACTTAGGTGCAAGTCGACTTTAGATGGTGCTGTCTCAAAGACATTTTTTATAAAATGATGTATCATTGGTGCACGTCTCCAGATAAATTGGCTAAAATGTATAAAAATGTTCCAAATGCATGTTGGAAACGTGAATAGCATGAAGGGACTTCCTTTCACTTATGGTAGACCTGTAAAAAAAGTTTTAAAAAATATGATCACAATTACTTTCTATAATACAGAAGATTTTGAAGTTTAACATACAAATGAAACCAGAAATGTATCTTTTGGGTTTTATGGATAGCCAGTTTGGGGGGGGGGGAAATGTGGATGTTTGTTTTTATATATGATTTCAGGAGCAAGAATATTATATGCACAAAAATGAAAAAATTCATATATACCTACAATAGAAGAATGGCTTGTCAAGGTGTTGGAATTAGCGGAAATGGCCAAACTGACTGCTCTGATTAGAGAAAATAACTTATCTAAGCTTGTAGAAAAATGGAAACCCTTTATAGTCTTTTTGCATAATACGGGGGGAAATGAATTGATGATTTGTGGGTTTGAAGATTAGAAGAATAAGAATGTAGGCATGATAGAGAAAAGTTTGATTTTTAGTTGTAAGAATAATTTTAAAAATAATTTTGTATTTGTAGTTAGAGAACAGGTAGTAATTTCTTAACTAGATTTATATTCAGTACAACCGAAAATGGAAGTATCTTTTTGCCTGTGTGTTTGTATTTTTATTTTTTCCCCTTTCTTTCCTTTTTCTTTTTATTCTGTTTATCGTCTTGATGTAATTTTGTTAACAATAAATTTAATAAAATTCAAAAAAAGAGATGGTGCTGTTGGTTACCCAGATGGACTGAAAGGTCCTGCTTCTACAAGAGGGCATAACGTGGGGGGATCGTGGCCTGAAAGTGCAGAAATTTGAAGGCAGAATGCCAAGGTGTGTTGCTGCAGAAAAACAGGGGAAATCATGTGCACTTCTGTGTCTCTATAACTTTTTTAAAGCCTTGCCAGAAAGCAAAAAAAAAAATTATCCAAGTACCAGATCATATAAATCTTAAAGGGGTATTGATTTTCAGTCGTAAACCGAATGACCGGTTTATTTTTGCATTGCTTGGATGTGGCTGGATGAGTGTTGAGGTCTGAAGTTGTCAGCAGCAGAAGAGCCTCAAGCATTCCCTTCCAAAGTCATAAATGTGTGTTAAAGCATAAAATTGCCAATTTTACCAGGTATGCACAAACAGCAGATGTTTTAACTATCTCCTCCCCCCGATATGCACACATAAGGGTTGTGCATATCGATAGACCCGAACCAAAAATAAACCCCCCAAAAACTTTTTCTGCTTCTTTCGGATTTAATTAAAGCCAAATATCAAAACTGGGAATAAACCCGAAGCCGGATAGGTGATCACCGAATCAGCTGAATAGGTATTCAGCTTTTTTCCGGCTTATTCTGGGTTTACCGAAAAAATCGGGCCCAATAAACCCAAACCTGAAATTTACGGGGGGGAGGGGTTTGCTCAACCCTAGCACGCACACACACAAATATCAGTTTACAAAGCCAAAGAATGGGTTTCTTGCTAATGAATGTTGCGGTTTAATTGTTTAGGTACGAAAAGAATATGGGAAATGCCTGCGCACACATTGCTGTAGTGGGAAAAGTACAGAGAGCTCCATCGGCTCAGGAAAAACATCTGGGTCACGAACTCCTGGAAGATACTCCACAGGCTCACAGGTAAAGCATGCCATTGTAAGCTTGAACACAATACGAGCAAGTTTGTCGGTATGCCAAAATAGTTACCTGCTCGGTCACGATAATTAGAATTCAGTTCAATATCTGAGAGCATAACTGTGCTTATAATCAAAGTTTCATCTCTTCTGAACTGAAGAATGGGTTTCCTGCTAATGAATACTGTCCTGTAATTGCTTAGGTACGTAATAATGAGTAAGGGGAAATGCTTCATTTCATTTGTACTGTAATTGATGGAGGACTTGGATGAATTACGCAATTATGTCTGACGCAGGGCTTCCACTGAAAATTGCATCCCTATTTCATGTTTCCCCCCATAATTCCCATATAGAATTTCTTAGCATATATCACACATGATCATCACACTGAGCACTGGTTAATGCTTGCAGATACACGGAAAAACTCAAGCAGGTGATATCATGAATCTATCGGATCCATCAACTGTTTTTGGAAATCCAAGTTGAAACCCTTGTGCTGCTTTCCCTTTTCCGTGGATGCCACAGATTTTTCAGCAAATGTTTTTGGCAGCCAATCTTAGCTTGCTCGACACTCATGATCAGATTTGAGCCAATCTGTGATGTGTTCAGGTTGCATCGAGAAACTTGAACAGCTGCCGAACAAGCTCGCAGCTGCCTGTTGGTCAGAAGCTGACTCTCAGCTGATGAGAGGAGCCAGAGACAAGTGAAGTCTCAAAGGGGAGAGGAGAAAGAGCTGGTTTCTCTTTCCTCCTCTCCAATGCTTCTGAGCTCTCCATTGCAAAAGGGAGAGGAGAAAGAGCTGGTTTCTCTCCATTTCTCTGTCGTTCAATCCAACAGCTTGGGGTGAGGAGAAGAGAAGGATAATTGGCTGTGCTTCTGGTTACAAACACACTGTTCAGTTTGCTGAAACTCAACAAGTCTGGGAGGTAATACAGTTTCCTGGATGAGACATCAGAAGAACCTGCCTTCCAGCTGACCAACTTGAACTCAGGTCCTGATTCCCTCCCCCTTAAATAAAAAAAAAACCTTTGCTGGGTACAAAGTAAAATTTTCCGAGCTGGAGATCATACTGAGGACCCTCCACAGCTGAGCGTCGGCATCTGGTGGCTTCAAGTAGCCCATCCCCGCAAAGGCATTCAAACAGGTTCCAAATAGTCCATTGATTTAGTTAGCTGCCCTGATCACCGCTCATGAAAGGGAAGTCAGCCGAACTGGGGGGTGTCCGAGCATCTCTACCATCTTCTGCCTTCCCTATTTCCCTTTTGTCTCTTTTTGTGTCCAAATTTGAATTGCAAACTCCTTTGGGCACGAAGCTCTCTATTTCGAGAGCCGTGCCACAAACTGGTATTTAAATCTGAGAATGGATGAATTAGTTAATGAATGTTTTGTAACGTCTCCTCTCCAAGGACTCAGCCCAACCATCCCTGTTTTTCTCTCTCTCTGGTATAGCACGGTCTTGTGGTAAAATTTGTGGTGCCTTTTTGGAAAAAAGATATTTTTAGTGCAAGTTGCTAGAATTCAGGAACACTCTTTCGAATGTTTGAAGTTAAACCTCCCAGTGTATCTTGCCACTAATGCACATATTGGAAGTACCCCGTAGCACATATCCTGCTGTTACAGGAGCCCAGTCACCTTTTCCTAGCATAGCTATAAACACTCTCTTTATTTTTAAATCAAGTTAGTTTATTGGAGAGTAAACGGAAACACTCTGCAGCAGGTGGAAAAGAGCAGGACTCTAGAGAGGTGACATATAAATCTCTCTAAATAAATTGTGTAGTAACTGGGTGGGGTTTTTTCAGGTATGCAGAAAAAGGGTTTTTACAAGTATATGAGAATGCCCTTGTTTTGATCGATGGAGGACCTGTCGTGACCGGCGTCCTATCTGTGGTCCTAAGTCCTCCTGCCTTGTCCTTGCCACAAATTCTTCCCTTCCCTTTAAACCTTACCACCGGTTTTCCTAACTATATTTTCCTCCCCTGCTACCGCTTTTACAACAGCCGGGGAACTACGTATTCCTCTAGGAAAACCTCGCCCTTTGTTTTATTTACTCTTGAGTTATTGAGAGGGTTCCCAGACTCCATTATTCGTTTATAGTTCCAGGTTGAGCTTCTTATTCAGTCGGGCACCGAAACAGATTTACGAGGAGCAGTTCATATAAAACAGGGTAGTTTACTACTTAATCAATAGAAACGAAACACAAATTTACTCGGTATTGCTAATAGATGTAATTATATCTGGCACTTCAGCAATTATATTTTGAACTAAAACATGCAAGGTGTAACCATTAAGTTCCCGGGAAAACGGCTCATGATCTGCGTTGTTGCCCAGGCAACGTTGCTAATTCATAACAAGATGCCGGCTGAGTAATTTCCGCAGGTACTCGGGAACTGCTAAGGGTAGGCAGGAGTAGCAACGGAAAGTGAAATAAATGACGCTTTGGCCCAAATGCTTCTCCTGACCTCACCGCAGGCTCAGAGACTTTACAGACGAGGCCTGAACGCGCTGTGTTTGGTCCAAGTCTGGTTGATGTGAAAGAGAAGGAATCGGCCGTGTGATGCTACACCTGGCCCCTAAGAAGGATTCTGAACCCCTTTGCTGCTTTCCATTCCATGAGGAGTGAGTCCAGAGACAGGCTCCTGAATCTCATGCCTTAATTGGATCTTTTATATTCAAAACAGGGCAGCTTCATGTTATGAAAACAGTCCGGGCTACATTCCCATGTACATTTTATTACATTTTTATAAAAAGTAAAGTACGGCCGTCCCAAATATTCGATTGCGGAAGTCCATACAGTAAACATGTGACTTACGTTGGTGAACTCACAAGCCTTATGTTCCAATAATTACGAAAAGCCCAATTCCGACCAAATTGACTGCATCGTTGGCTACTTTCTTTTACCCTGACATTATAATTAGTAAGCTTACGCAATGTAGCTTATCCATACCATTTATTTTCCTGTTCAGCTAATGCGGGTAAAGCTACTACTCTTCAGTATTTTGCATAAGTTATTCTGGCTGGGGGAACTGTATATGAAATCAATTCTCAGTAATTAGGTGTCTCTGTCTTGAGTGCAAGTAAAAATAGGAAGGGATCTAACTAGAGTTGTAACACAGATACCTTTCAAAATGTGTTTATCTGCTGCTCAAATATCCTAGCTGTAAAGCCTTTCTTAGATATAAAGCATGGATGGGGGGGCACCTATTTTCCTCTTTTTTACATTTCCAAGATGTGCATCTGTAATATGCCTGTGGCGTTACATATTATAACTAGTGTACCATTTTGTCAAGCATGCAAAACAGGTTGGTACATGAGAAGTTATCTCCAGGTTTCCAAATATCAAAACAAATAGATTTCCTAAGATCATGCCTGCAACTGATTATATAGCTCCATTAAAAACAAAAAAGATGTTCCATATTGCAAACATCAGGTGTTTGTTTTTAAATCTTGACATTACTATTTTTTCCCCAAGATAAGGTTCTAACCCTGATTAAGTAATTTCTCAACTGGATTTGAAACAATTCATCTCATGGTGGCAGCTGATTGGTCGCCTTTCTTTTGCTACCTTTATAGAATCATAGAGTTGGAAGAGACCACCAGGGTCATCTAGTGTAACCCCCTGCACAATGCAGGAAATTCACAACTACCTCCCCACACACACACACCCAGTGACCCCTATTCCATGCCCAGAAGATGGCCAAGATGCCCTCCCTCTCATGATCTGCCTAAGGTCATAGAATCAGCATTGCTGACAGATGACCATCTAGCCTCTGCTTAAAAACCTCCAGGGAAGGAGAGCTCACCATCTCCCGAGGAAGCCTGTTCCACCAAGGAACCGCTCTAACTGTTAGAAAATTGATCCTAATGTTTAGACAGAAACTCTTTTTATTTAATTTCAACCCATTGGTTCTGGTCCGACCTTCTGGGGCAAGAGAAAACAACTCGGCACCATCCTCTATATGTTTTGGAGCCATGGTGCAGCAGAGGTGTTTCTGGTGTACTCCTTACTTGAGTAGGCACCCTGCACCCATGGGCCTGGCCAGATCTTGCATTGGCATCTGGAGAAAAAGGGCATCAATCTCTGTATCGATCAGGATGTGTGGGATCACACAACCGAGTACTGTTGCCTTCTTGCCTTGCTTGGAAGTGTACTGCTGTCCACTCTTGGAACCAGGAGACTGGATTAGCTGCTCTGATCCAGCTGGGCTTCTCTTGTGCTCCTAAGTGAAACTCTTAAGAGTCTAGGGCAGAGTTCCCCAATGTCGGGTGTGTTGGCACCATGGTGCCCACCAGTACTTCCCTTGGTGCCCACCAAGCTTTTCACAAAGTGGGCCAGGCCGTTAGAACGCCAGGCTTGTTTTTCGGTTGCCCTCATTCCAATGAAAGGGTTTTCCACTGGAGGATCAGAACTGATAAGCACCTGGGGCTTTCCTTAGTCAGTGTGTGGTTCCACTCCCCATTCAGGCTTTTCTTCTTCCCAGGAGCAGTGAGGAGGGAAGTATTATGTTTGGTTCTCCTTGAGAGCCAGTGTGGTGCAGTGGTTAAGAGCGGTGGTTTGGAGCGGTGGACTCTAATCTGGAGAATCGGGTTTGATTCCCAACTCCTCCACATGAGCGGCGGACGCTAATCTGGTGAACTGGGTTGGTTTCCTCACTCCTACAGATAAGGCCAACTGGGTGACCTTGGGCTTGTCACAGCTCTCTCAGCCCCACCGACCTCATAGGGTGTCTGTTGTGGGGAGGGGAAGAGAAGGTGATTGTAAGCTGGTTTGATTCTTCCTTCAGTGGAAGAGAAAGTTGGCATATAAAAACCAATTCTTCTTCCTGTTGAAGCCCTTCTCAGAATTCCACAGGTGCCCACAAGCTCAAAAATGTTGAGGACCCCTGGGGTCCGTGAGGGATCCTTTGCCTGGGCAGAAAATCATAGATTTGAAACGACACCTTACAGTGCCTTGCTTCGCACCTGAGATGCCCTAAGACTTCTCGAGAGAGACAGGAAGGAACGAATCCTCGCCCGCCACAGCTGAAGCTCTTTCCTCTTGTCCTCCTTCAGAGTCGTATCCGCAGGATGTGGAATGACACGGTCCGGAAACAGTCGGAGTCTTCCTTCATCACTGGCGACATAAACAGCTCAGCGTCACTTAACAGAGGTAATTATGGACTGTCAAAATATGCGCAACCTTTGTAATTGTTAAGGAGGCCGAATGGTAGCGCCTTTTCAACTTTGGAATGAGATGTCCCTTGTTTCTTTAGATGTAAAAAAAATGTGACCGCAGAAAATAAAAACATGCAGCATGCACAATGAATCATTAACCGAAAAGGTTTTTTTTTTCAATTTTTGCTTATTTTTTTGACATACATGTTCACAAATATTGTTTCTGAAAAGCCGTTGCAGCGGGTGCGGAGGGCAGCGAAGCAGAATCTAGTCAGCAGCGAGTGCCAGGAATTGGAAGCTGTCAGGCTTCGTTGCTAGCAATGAAATGGGCAATTACAAAACGATAGAGTGTGCTGAGATCATTGTCCCCGGCAAAAAAAAAAAAGCAATTTCAAAGGCTTTGCGAAGGTGAAAACCTGCCGCTGAAAACATACTTAAGGGAGACGGCGCAGCATGGAACCGACTGATCTGCTCGGGACCCAGAATGGACGCCCTACTAATGAGCGCTGTCCTGTGGTTGATAGGAAAATATCCGTTTAAAAAATCTGTCGTAACCAAATAGAGTAAAATGAAAAATTCAGCCTGGAATAGTGTAAGGTGTTCGTCAACGCAGGCAGAACCACTTTATCAAAGCTTCTTGTTTGTGGTTGCCAAGTGGCAGCCCAGAAATTCCAGGTGGCTTTTTAACATCCCTGCAGCCCAGTTCCGAGACAATTTCTTCCACTCGAGACTTTTCCAGGCCCATCTCCCCGGTCATTATTTTCTTCCAGATGCAGCAAGCAGGATACTTGTTTTGCTGCACAGCAAATGGGGGGATGAAGAGAGTGGGAGAAGTCGCTTGACATCCAGCGTGGTGTAGTGGTTAAGAGTGGTGGACTCTAATCTGGACAGCCGGGTTTGATTCCCCGCTCCTTCACATGAGCTGCCGACTCTAATCTGGTGAATCAAGTTGGTTTTCCCCACTCCTACACATGAGCGACGGATTCTAATCTGGTGAACTGGGTTGGTTTCCCCACTCCTCCACATGGGCGAAGGTCTCTAATCTGGTGAACTGGGTTGGTTTTCCCGCTCCTCCATATGAGCGGTGGACTCTAATCTGGTGAACTGGGTTGCTTTCCCCGCTCCTCCACATGAGCAACAGATTCTAATCTGGAGAACTGGGTTTGATTCCCCGCTCCTCTACATGAGCGACAGATTCTAATCTGGAGAACTGGGTTTGATTCCTCGCTCCTCCACATGAGCGACAGATTCTAATCTGGAGTATTGGGTTTGATTCCCCTCTCCTCCACATGAGTGGCGGACTCTGTTCTGGTGAACCGGGTTGTTTTCCCCGCTCCTCCACATAACCGATGGATTCTAATCTGGTGAACTGGGTTGGTTTCCCCACTCCTCCACATGAGCGGAGTCTTAATTCCTTGAAGGCAGATGAAAGCAAGACTCCTTTTTTCCTGAGGGCATACAGTGAATTATAGGGACTTACTGACACTAAAGCTTATCCATCACATGGGAAGGAAAAATGCAGGAGCTGAAAGGGCAATAGGGGTAGAGAAATTTTCATTGGATAGAAGACTCTGCATGGCCTGAATGGGTTGGAGCCAGTGGTTCATCCAGGGCTGGGCAGTAAAATTGAGGCCCCAGCTACCCTGGCTCAGTGGGGGAGAGGGGGGCGGTTTCAATGCATGTTGTAGCTAGAGATGGGTGAGCTCCTCCCAGGGTGACGTAGTGGTCAGAGTGTCATGCTAGGATCAGGGGGACCCCGGTTGGAATCCCCATACTGCCATGGAATCTCACTGGGTGACCTATGGCCAGTCACACAGCCTCGCAGGGTTTTGGTGAGGATAAAATGGCGGAGAAGGGAATGATGTAAGCTGCTTTGGATCCCCGTTAGGGAATAAGGTGGGGGATAAATGAAGTAAATCTTTATTCCACTGTTTCTTTCCCCCCTCCCCCAAGTGCATTTTGCAACTAAGGGCTCAGTTAGATGTGGCAGTGTCCCTGAGTCCACCATGGGAACACCTCTACCATTTTAGGGATGAAATTCCCTCTTTTTTACAATTGCCATGGGGGGGGGGGCTAGTCCTGATTAGGACCACAGCTCGGGGGTGGGGGAGGGGTTCCGGTGTCCCCCCCTACACACACTGTTTCCAAGAACCCAAATCCCCGGGGTCCCAATCGTAGAGGCATTCTCGTGGTAGAGACATCCCCCTGGTGGACTTGGGAACACCGTCACATCTGGTTGAGCCCTTAGAATTCCCAGAATTCATGAAATTAAGGCCTGGAGGGGGTGCTGTGACAATTAAATTCAGAGTTTTGGATTGCTCTGTAAAATGCAGCTTCCAGTCATTTGGCATTTCCTTCTTTGATTCTTCTGAGGCACTCAAGGGCACAACTTGGCCCAGGGTCACGTTTGCTAATCCTGGGTGGGAGAATGCATTGGCAATTGTAATTTTGAATGTCATCCAGTCTCAATATTTGAATAGGTATTTTTTCCCCTCTCTTATAATTTAGATCCTGTATTTTATACGGATCTACAAAGACATAATCTGAAATGTACACAAGGAAAAAAAGGGGGATATTGTTGTCATCACTGTCTTCAAAGATAATAAGTTTAATGTCAATTTTATACGGATTCCTTCATAACGAGTAGAGCAAATTAATCTCAGATTCAAGCAGCGGGAATCTGGGTCAGAGAAGAAATTAAAATGCATAGCCTCAATATCCACTTTTCTTATCCCAAGCATAACCTGAGTATTTTCAGACTGAAATCTCTCGTTCCCTCCCCAAATATAATTAAGCTGTGGTTTCTAGAACGGAAGGAGTCTGCTGTGCTGTAACTCAGAAGGAATGCCTGGGAGGGGGGTAGGCAGGCTTTTAAATTATCCCCTGATGAGGGCATATTTTTCAAACACCAATATTAAATTTTGGATTGTCATTCCGCTTCTAGCTAAAATGCGGCAAGTGTCACATTTTTAACTCCTGGGGACGAGTCAGTAATTACAGTCCACGAATCGAACCCTTTTTCATTTTGGAAGCGGCCCGTTTGAAGGTTTCGTCGGGGGCTGAGGCTGGCCCTTAATCTTTTCCCCACATTCAGCCCTGAGGCAGCCTGGACTTGTTCCAGAGCAGTATTCTCCACAGTGGCGCTCTCTCGGTGGATTTTCCTATGCTGAGGACATGCAGCAAGCCGGGCACAGCATTTGTGTTGACCAGTAGTTGCTGATGTTGTTTTATTCGTGGCATGATCCGATCCAAGCAGAGCACGCATTTCAATAGGAAGAAGTTAGGCGTACGCTTGACTCTCACATCAAAATCAGTGGGGACGGGGATGTCTCTCAGGATCGTGAGCTTAGCGATCAGGCAGGATTATGGCTGGCTGGGTACACCGCTTGTTCTGAAGTTTTAAAATGCTTTGTTTTTATTAACGGGTCTTACATGGTATTGTTACCTATTTCCAACTTTCACTCACTCAGTGAGAACATCCGGGAACGTTGTGAAAGGGCTTCCTTTAGAGGACAGAGGGTTGGTGTAGTGGTTAAGAACCGTTGACTCTAATCTGGAGAACTGGGTTTGATTCCCAACAGGAGCGGTGGACTGTAATCTGGTGAACCGGGTTGGTTTCTCCACTCCTCCACATGAAACCAGCTGAGTGACCTTGGGCTAGTCACAGTTCTCCCAGAACTCTCCCAGTCCCACCAACCTCACAAGGTGTCTGTTGTGGGGAGAGGAAGGGAAGGCGATTGTCAGCCAGTTTGATTCTCTTTAACAGGTATAGAAAGTCGGCACATAAAAACCAACTCCTCTTCTTCTTCTTGCCTAGTCTTCGTGATAGAGCAAAAAGTGCTGGAATCCACTTTACTTCTGTAAAGATAAATATGTGAAGATAATATTACTCCAAGTGATGCTAGGCCGAGGTTGCTATCCTGTGTGTTGTAGTGAGCTGAGTCCCAACTCTGCCATGGAAACTGAGTGGGCGACCTTGGGCTTATCACTCTCTCTTGGCCTAACCTACCTCATGGGGTTGTTATGAGGATAAAACAAAAGAACCATGTATGCCCCCCTAAACTCCTCGGAGGAATGAAAGGATAAAAATATAGCAGACAGATAAATACCGCTGCTCTGCCTCACCATCCAGCTTGCTTCCCCAACCCCCAACCCCCGGCAAATTTTTAACTTACTGGAAAATTTCCCAGTGAGGCACTGCCATGAAGCTAGGGTTGCCAAGTTCCCGCTGAGGGCAGGGAATTCCTGCCCACACCCTCTGTTGCCCATCCACATGAGCAATGGACTCTAATCTGGAGAACCAGGTTTGATTCCCCTCTCCTCCACATGAGTGGCAGACTCTAATCCGGAGAACTGGATTTTATTCCCCACTCCTCCTCATGAGCAGCAAACTCTAATCTGGTGAACCGGGTTGGTTTCCCCACTCCTACGCATGAAGCCTGCTGGGTGACCTTGGCCTAGTCACAGTTCTCTCTCTCAGCCCCACCTACCTCACAAAGTGTCTGCTGCGGGGAGGGGAAGGGGATTGTAAGCCGCTTCGTGACTCCTTCAAGGTAGAGAAAATCAGGGTATAGAAACCAGTTCTTCTAAAAAATTAGTTGCAATTTCCCAACCTCTTCCTGGGCAGTGAAGTGTTCTGATGTACAAACTCCCCTTTGATCATGAGCACACAGATTTTACTTTGCCAGTGGCCCATCTACAAGGCAATGCACAGGCCGTTTAAAAGTGGGATTTAGTACCCAAAAGGTCAAGAAAATATAAATAAAAGTAAAAATCCAAGGCCCAAGGTTGTATGCTCTAAAAATTATGTAAATACAAAATAGGTATTCATTTATTTCAGGATAAAATCTAGTACCACATATAACACATATAGGGCATTGAAATAGCCTACCGAATTGACATACTCATATAACAGTAAGACATAAAATAACATAGTTGTACTCTGACCATACGAGTTTTGGCCATACAGCCTTCTTCGGTGGTCTAAGCCAGTGGTTCCCAAAGTGGGCAGTACCACCCCCTGGGGGGGCAGTGGGATTACCTAGGGGGGCACTAAGAGCCAAAGGAGCAGCAAGGGGTGCTAGAGATGGGCCCTTTCAACTGTGTTGTTCACTAATTTACAATAGACCAAGCTATGGCATCATGCTGGCAAATTTGGTGGAAGCTATTAGAATTTTTTCCCAGATTTAAAGAGCCGGTACCGCTGGACCAAGTTCATCAGTTTTGTTGAATAAATTTCAAATGAAAAGTTTTAATTTGAGTTTGAATAGATGTGCAATTAATTGCGACTGTTTTGAAATTGTATTGTTATTATCTTCTTTAGTGCATCATGCAAACCCCTATTTTGAATAATGCTTTTTATAGGATAGGGTAGGGGATGCTGGGGTTAAGTTTGTGGAACCAAGGGGGCGGTGGCCCAAAAAGTTTGGAAACCACTGGTCTAAGCAATCAACACTCAAAGATATATACATAAATAGATTAAAAAATCTTTATGACTGTGTGTGCGTTGTTATTGCAAAGTAACGTTTAAAATATAAAACTGCACCCCTTCTTCCTCTGTTTTAGACTTCCATCCACAAGGGAGAATAATCCTTGTGTATGTATCCCTCTTAAATGAGGGGATGTAATATTGCAGCCCTAAATACAATTATCAGTTTCTCATAGTCAAAAAGTACTCATAAAGTCTGGAGTAGTCATCAGGAAATAAAAGTGGGGACAGAACATTCCAGTGTACAGAACTCAGGGCCAAGGCCTGCCCATGCCTTTCTATCAAGATAAGCTGTTCTCCAATAATGCGTAATTCCTGGGGAAGACAACTGTCTAGTGGCTTTTCTTGTTGCTTTTGAATGTTAATGCCTTTCACCAGCTGCAGTACCTACTTTAGGATGGCCACTGGGTAAATCAAGAGAGGAGATTGGTTAGCTTGGAGAACTTCAGAACTGATGCTTCAGACAGATGTCCTCAAGTACCCATTTCGATTGTCTTCCAGTGAAACAATCAAGATTCCAACGATAGCTTCCTTTTGCATTTCCTTCTTGACCATTTATCTGTGATGGTTGTGTACACAGCCCCTCACTTACCAGTATCAATCAGTACAGTCGGCTCGGCTCTTCTAATAATTTCCGTGAACTACTTCTATTGCAGACCCTGAGGATTTTCAGCTTAGAGAAAAAGGTAACTCAGGAGGGGGATATGATTAGGGCTGTCAAAAAAAAAAATTCGGTACAGTTCGGATTCGGCCGAATTTGGCCCTTGTGGGTTCGGTACGTGCCGAAGTCCGAACTCCCCCACTTCGGATCCGTTCAATTCGGCGGGAATTCAAAGTTCGGAAACAAATTCGGCCGAATAAAGCCATTAAAAACACAACCGCGCCTTTTCGCGGCTCGGGGGGGGCATTTTTGGGCTTAGAGGTCCCAAACTTTTGGCAGAGCTTCAAAGGACGTTTATTGAAAGACTCCCCAAGTTTTGTAAAGATTGGGTCAGGGGGGGGGCTGAGATATGGGCCCTGAAAGGGGTCCCCCCCCCCTTAATGTTGTGCATCTCTCAGCAGAGCTTGCCGCCCACGCACAAAGCTCCCAGCCCGACAACAGCGGAGAAATTAGCAAAACAACTGCAAACACAACCTTGTTAAACAACACCTTTGCAACACACAACTGAAACCTCCCCCCTCAAACCAGGGAGCGAGAGACTCGAGGGGGAACACACACCCCAGGCAGAACCGACGAAAGCCCCCTTTGGCTTCCCTCCCACCCACAGAAACTGCTCCCTCCCCACACACACACAGACTCTGTTTTCCCCCACACACACACACACATACACAGGAGAAAAACTATAGATTAAAGCCCCCAAAGAGGTCTTACTGTGGCTGTCTTCTGTTCCATCAGGACGGGCTGTACTCCAAGATGATTCCAATTAGGCACGGAACGTTTTGCTCTGGAGAGGAGATGCACACAGGATCGGATCGGCTGCCCCATTCATCCCAATAGGGGAAAGGGGAAAGCCCATATCTCGGGACCCCCTGACCCAATGTTCACAAAACTTGGGGGGTTCCTTAAGAAGCTTAATCTAAAGTTCCAGTGAAAGTTTTGTGTCTGCACCCCCAAAAATGCGCCCCCTGCAGCCATGGAAAGAGAAAAGGGGGGAGGCGATATTTCTGCCCCCACTGAACCCATCTTTACAAAACTTGGGTAGTATCTTAAGAATAATTCACTGAAGCTATGCTAAAAGTTTGGGGGCTATATCCCCCAAAAAGCGCCCCCTGCAGCCACATAAATGGAAAAGGAGGGGAGGGAAAAGGGGGAGAGCCCATATCTCGAGACCCCCTGACCCAATGTTTACAAAACTTGGGGGGTATCTTAAGAACACTGGTCTGAAACTCCGCTCAAAGTTTGGGATTTGTACCCCCAAAAATGCGCCCCCTGCAGCCATGGAAAGAAAAAGGGGGGAGCCCATATCTCGGGACCCCCTGACCCAATGTTTACAAAACTTGGGGGGTACCTTAAGAAGCTTCATCTGAAGTTCCAGTGAAAGTTTTGTGTGTGCACCCCAAAAAATGCGCCCCCTGCAGCCACAGAAAGGAGCGAATGTGCACAAACACCCCCCACACACACACGAGGATTTCGCTCTCTCTCTCTCTCTCTCCCTGGCCGGGCCGCACATCAGCTGATTCCTCCAGTACTCAATCCTGACTGATTGGCCAGAAGAAGACCCAGCTTGGCCACCGATTGGCCGGGGGAGGAGAATGCTGCTTACTGACGGTTATGCTGCTTACTGACGGCCGAATTGGCCGAATTTATTCGCGAACTCCCGAACTCGCTGAATTCGGCCCCCCCGGTTGCCCGCCAGTTTTGAGTTTGGATCCGTCCGAACAGAAAAGCACCGAATCAGGGGAAATTCGGTTGATTTTCAGTTCGGACCAAACCGAATTGACAGCCCTAGATATGATAAAGGGTTATAAAATTATGCAGGGGGTCGAGAAAGTGGATGACAGAATTTTTCCCCTCTCCCATAATATTAGAACTTGGGGGCACCCAGTGAAGATGATGGGCAGCAAATGCAGGGCAGACAAATGGAAATACTTAGAATCATGGAATTGGAAGGGGCCATACAGGCCATCTAGTCCAACCCTCTGCTTAATGCAGGAACAGCCTAGGGCATCCTGACAAGTGTTTGTCCAGCCTCTGCTTAAAGACTGCCAGTGAGGGGGAGCTCACCACCTCCCTAGGAAGCTGATTCCAATGTTGAACAACTCTTACTATGAAAAAAAAATCCTAATATCCAGCCAGTACCTTTCCGCCTGTAATATAAACACATTACTGAGAGTCCTGTCCTCTGCTGCCAACAAGGACAGCTCCCTGCCCTCCTCTAAGTGACAGCCCTTCAAATACTTAAAGAGAGCAATCATGTCCCCCTTCAACCTCCTCTTCTCCAGACTGAACATTCCCAAGTCCCTCAGCTTTTTCTCATAGGGCTTGGTCTCCAGGCCCCTGATCATCCTTGTTACTCTCCTATGAATCCGCTCTATTCTGTCTACATCCTTTTATAAGTGAACTCAACAAGTAATTAAATGGTGGAAATCACTGCCAGGGGATGCGGTGATGGCAACTTAGCATAGATGGCTTTACAAGGTGATTGTATATAATCATGGAGGAAAGGTCTGTCAATGGCTACTAGTCCTGAAGGCTCCGGAACCAGAGGTAGTAAACCTCTGAATAACAGTGCTAGGAGGCAACATCAGGGGAAGCCCTTGGCCTCGGTGCCCTGTTTGTTGGTCCTCAAGGGCAACTGGTCATCCACCATGTGAAACAGGATGGAAGTAGATGGACCACTGGACTAGATGGTCCAGCTGGTCTAGTCCATCAGGGCACTGCTGGCGTTCTTACAACATCCTCTTGGGCCAACTGCTGGCGTTTTTAAAACATCCTCTTGGGCCAACCTAGGGAAAGTGTTGCAGAATGTTGGTTGTGCTTCAGTATTATGCCCAAGGATGTATGTATTTTGTCACCTTATTTCCATGCAGTTTTCTGTTTGGCCTCCCCTCACTCTCAGATATCCCTGGACTGGCACAACTAGATCATTTAATTTACTGGGAAACTTCCCGTAGGCTGCTGGTAGCCTCTAGGATGAGCTAGTCCCTGGCCAATAACAGCGCAGGAAGAGGCAACAGGCAAGCCTGTGTCCATTGCCACCAGACAAGTCCAAGGAGGAGAAGGGCCAGGTTTGAGGAGAGGGCATGAGGCTGAACTCATGCTTAGACCACCATCTTTGCCAGGAGGTGGCCAGTAAAGTGAAATTGGCAGCATCTCTCATCACAGTGTGCCCTAAAGGATTATGGGGTTGGTGATGCAGCTTCTGGTAGTGATGGCTGCCGTGGCTTAAAGTCACAGAAGGATGGTGCAGGCAGAAAGGCCTGCGACTGCCACTGTCTGAACTGCTCTGAACTTAGTTGGGAGCAAGGCAAGCAGCGTGCGGGGAAACGGGGTCCGTGCGCTGCAGAACAAGCCATTTTTCCAGGCAACTGAGCCTCCCCCACCTCCTGCCGCCGCCCCCTCTCTGCCTGCCACCTGGGGCACCTGCCCCCCTCGCCCCCCCTAGATCCGAACGACACGTCTAATGAAGCAAGAGGCTGGGCCTATGATGGCAGCACGTGAAAGGGAGCAGACGGGCCAGTTAAGGCCAGGACGGTGGCAAGAGGGAGCACGTCCATTAAATGAGGGACTGAATAGGGACAGAAAATCAGAGTCAAGAATTAGCAGAGAGCTGGAGCTGCCTATGTTGAGGAAGTCCTTTTCCCACAGAGATTCAAAGTAGCCTGCCGAATCTTCGGCTGCAAGCCGAACAAGCAGAGATATGCTGGGGTGTCAAACTAGTGGCCCTGGTCACTGGCCAGTCACCTCCAAGCACGAAGGGTCATAACAACTGGAAGCTACTTCCAAAGTCACTGCCAGGGAGCAAGTGGTCTTTTTGGAACACTTAAAGGCACAGGTTTCTTTGGTGGCTTTTCCCTTTTTGTTAGTGCGAAAGTTCAGACAGAGGGAGAATAAATACATACAGTACATGGTCCAGCCAAAGCTAACACTGAGCTTCCGTAATAGATAGGTCTGTGAAATGCAACTTTTCCCAATTTCTACATGTTCTGAATTATACCAGTGTGGCCCTTAGGTGTGAAGCCCATTAACCAGTCGCAGGTACAGGACTTCCAGGAAGTTTCTCCTTGTGAGAAAGTGACCTCTCGATCACCCAGTAGCTTACATTTGACTTCCCGCACTCTGAATTCTGTCACCATAATGCCGCATTACCATCTGGATGGCCCGGTTTTCGGGAGGGGTGCCTTCGCTGTTGTTTCCTCCGCCAGCTTGTATCTAAAGAATGCATCTGCGTGAGGTGCTTTCAGAAAGCATGCTGCTTGGACTGTGTACTTTCTGCGCTTGGATTGGTTTGAGTTTTATTGACAAAGACGTTTTCTCAAAGAGAGCACGGTCTTTCGTCAGCTCATCTGCTCATGTTGTTCTCGAAGTGAGAGGAATGTTTCTGATAGCTAAGTTTAGATCCATGATTGTGAAGTAGTTACCCCTAAATATTTAGACCTGCAAAGCTTGCTGTCCAGTGTTCTCCAGATATTTTCTCGGTAATCAAATTTTTTCCTGCTAGTCACTGAAAATTTGACTGGATATTAATATAAGACCTTTGTCCTAGGGTAATCAACCTCCAGGTATTAGCTGGAGATCTTCTGCTATTACAACTGATCTCCAGTTGATAGAGGTCAGTTCACCTGGAGAAATGGCCGCTTTGGCAATTGGACTCTATGGTGTTGAAGTTTCTCTCCTCCCCAAACCCCGCCCTCCTCAGGCTCCGCCCCAAACACCTCCCACTGGTGGCAAAAGGGGATCTGGCAACCCTAGGCTGAGGGGCATAATGGTACCAAAGGCCTGCAACTCTATTTCTCTCTATCGTAGGCTTGCCAATTGCCGGGTGGGGGCGGGCAAAAGCCCACCAATCCACCGGGCTATCTGCTGCCCCATAGCTGGTCAGCAGGCAAAAGATGGCCAAGTGGAAGGGGAGGCGTGTGATGCACGTGTGCACGACCCACGCAATGCGCCAATGTCATTTCCGGGATTCCATAGAGCTTCAGCAGAGATTGCTGGAGGGTCCGTGCCACTTCCAGGTAAACCTAGAAGTGACGTTGGCAGGGCGCATGCCCCCAGCCACACCCCTGAAAAGCTCCCAGAGGTGAAGCAGAGGAACCTGGCAACCCTACCTTTTTCACAAAGTCCGGGGAAACAACAGGTATCTTGACCAGATGTCCGGAGGTGGTAATGTAGGGTTGCCAGCTCCAGGTTGGGAAATCCTTAAAGATTTGGGTACAGAACCTGGGCAGAGCATGGTTTGAGGAGGGGAGAGAGCTCAGTGGGGATATGATGCCATACAGTCCACCCTCTGAAGGGGTCATTTTCTTCAGGGGAACAGATCTCTGTAGTCTAGAGATCTCTTGTAATTTCAGTAGATCTCCAGGCCCCATCTGGAGGCTGGCAACCATACAGTAATGGGCTGGACGAAGGCCAATAAATCAAAGCTCACTCCAGGCAAAACTGTAGTTGACTATGCAGCCAATCTCAGTTTGAGGAGTCAGCCTGTTCTTGACCGGGTTGTGCTCCACCAACGGAACAGGTGCGCCACGTAAGGGTTTTTATATCCATATCTGCAGATGGATATTTTGATCTCGTTTGGCTCATAACGCTTTTCACCAGTCTTGGTTGGTGCACCAGTTCCTTGTGGTCTTTCATTTTGGTGCCCTCTCTACATTAGGCAGCCTTTGAAAATGGCATGGAAAGTACAATTGGTTCAAAATGCTGCCGCAAGATTGTTGGCTGGCACATCTATCTACAGCATTTAGAGGAGGGGCTGTGGCTCAGTGGTAGACCATCTGCTTGGCATGCAGAAGGTCCCAGGTTCAATCCCCGGCATCTCCAGTTAAAGAAACTTAAGCAAGCAGGTGATGTGAAAGACCTCCGCCTGAGACCCTGGAGAGCCGCTGCTGGTCTGAGTAGACAATACTGACTTTGATGGACCAAACATCTGATTTAGTAGAAGGCAGCATTATGTGTCAACACTGCTGCCAATTTAGTTTTGGGTAAAATTAAAAGGGCTGTTTTTTACATTTACATCCTAGAAGCCCTGTGGAGTCTGAAAAGTATTCTAAATAAGCAAACAAATGAAAGGTCTAGGACTGAAGAATCAATAATACCAGGTGAATTGCCCATCTGTTCAGGTCTTTTCTGTAGTGGCCCCTTTTCTTTGGGGGGAAAACCCACAGTCATTGGCGTGGTTCCAAGTACATTGAGTTTTAGTTGACAGGTGAGAACATTCTTATTTTCCCAGGTTTTTTTGAAGACTGTTGGTTTCTTCACCTCTCACCATATTTTTCTTGCGCTATCCTATCATCTCTTTTTAACCAATAACCATTTTATTGCTCCAGATTGTTGTAGAACATATTACGCGGTGCCTTTTATGTGTTTGTTTTAGTCTCTGTTTTAATCAACCGCCGTTTTATTGCTTTCTTTTTAAAGTTCTGTGCCACTCATTATACTGCTGCTAATTGTTTTAGTTTATATTGTGCTCTGCTGTATTTTAAGAGGCATAAGCTAGGCGTTTTTAAATTGAATGTGCGGATAAAAATACTTTAGTAATTAAATAAATTAGGACAGTGCATTGTTGGTGGAATCCCATTTCTGAAGCTCCTTGTTTGCACAAGGATGTGCCAGTCTTAGACGTCTTTGGGATTTGGCAAGGCCTCTCTTTAGGGTTACCAACTGCCCGGTGGTGGCGGGCAAAATTCCACCAATCTACTGGGCTGCCTGCCGACCAGCTGAGGGTCGGTGGGCAAAAAAGACCCCCCAGAAAGGGGGAGGGGCACGGGACGTGCATGTGTGCCCTGCACGCTGCGCCTACATAACTTCCGGGTTTACCCGGAAGTGACCCGGACACTCTAGCAATCTCCGCCAAAACTCTATGAAAACCATGGTGTTTCAGCAGAGTTTGCTAGAGCATCCGCATCACTTCTGGGCAAGCCCGAAAGTGACGTAGGCGCAGCATGTGGGGTGTGTGCGCACGTCACGCACCTAAAGCCACGCCCCTGAAAAGCACCCACCGGTGGAGCAAGGGGACCTGGCAACCCTACCTCTCTTGCCACCTCTCTTGCCACTCTTGTCACTGAGAAGATCCTGGGGCAGCACTGGCACAGTAGAGGGGCTCCCCCGCCCACGGTGCCCATGGCAGCCTGCTACAGTCCTCATTGCCAGCCCAACTAGGATTGCCAGCTCCGGGTTGGGAAATACTTGGAGATGTTGGGGGTGGGGCCTGAGGAGGGCAGGGGTTGGCCAAAGCAGCCATTTTCTCCGGAGAGACTGATCTCTGTCCCCTGGAGATCAGTTGTAATAGCGGGAGATGTCCAGTCACCACCTGGAGGTTGGAAACCCTAAGCCCAACCCCAGAGCCAAAGGAGTGGGCATCCATACAGTTCTGAGTCTGATCCTATTCAGTCTGGGCCCAAGGAGGGTTAGGGTTGCCTGCTCCGGGTTGGGAAATACCTGGAGATTTTGGGGGCAGAGCCTGAGGGGAGCGGGGTTTGGGGAGAGGAGAGACTTCAATGCCATAGAGTCCATTTACCAAAGCAGCCATTTTCTCTAGGTGAACTGATCTCTATCGGCTGGAGATCCCTTGTAATAGCGGGAGATCTCCAGCTAGTACCTGGAGGTTAGCAATCCTAAAGGACACCTCTGTACCAATACCTAAGGTTAGTAACTAAGCACAGGCTATGGCTATATATAACTCTATGGTAAGTGTATTTGAATGATCCACAAAGGCTACAAGGCCAATGTTACATGAAAATTACACTGGTATTACAAAAAGTACGAAAAGTACAGTCGCATTCATTCAAAAAATACAATCTTCTCTGAAGGATGGTGCACAGTGACGATGCCTAGGGAGATGATCGTTTTATAGTTCTTCATCAGTCCCGTTCCTGTACCAATAAACATATCTTACAATATTGTGCAATAAATATCTAAACTTCTATATTAACAATATTATCAAATATCAAATCATACTTATTTCAAGTTAATTCACAGTGGGTAGCCGTGTTAGTCTGTTTGCAGTAGTCAAAAAGGGCAAGAGTCCAGTAGCACCTTAAAGACTAACAAAAATATTTTCTGGTAGGGTATGAGCTTTCGTGAGCCACAGCTCACTTCTTCAGATACAGCTAGAATGTGAATCCAACGGTCTTTGAGTAGAGGAACAGTATGTAAATGTGAATAGCAGGCTTGATTGGATTAGGTGTGATATGCAAAAGAGTCTGTGATGTCCAGGGGAGAGATGGGTGTGGAGAAATCAGCATTGGTAATGGGCCATGAATGCAAGGTCTTTATTCAGCCCAGGTAAATGCATTGACTTTAGTTTGAATATCAACTGTAATTCAGCAGTTTCTCTTTCCAATCTCCCTTTAAAATTCCTTTGTAAGAGAACTGCTACTCTTATTTCAAGTTGTTACTTACAGTCATCATATTTGCACACATATTCCTTAATTTTAGCCTCAGTAGCTCCAATACAGTCTCCAATGATGATTAATCTTATTAAGTATAACAGCAACCACATACAATTTTTCAGTTCCAATAGTTCCACAATGGATATCCATTCACAGGTTGCACCAACAAATTCACCTTTCCTCTGTTCCCAACCGGGATATCCACAACTGCTTGTATCCCGGTTGGGAACAGAGGAAAGGTGAATCTGTTGGTGCAGCCTGTGAATGGATATCCATTGTGTAAATATTGGAACTGAAAAATTGTATGTGGTTGCTGTTATACTTAATAAGAAGATTAATCATCATTGGAGACTGTATTGGAGCTACTGAGGCTAAAATTAAGGAAAAGTGTGCAAATATGATGACTGTAAGTAACAACTTGAAATAAGTATGATGTGATATTTGATAATATTGTTAATATAGAAGTTTAGATATTTATTGCACAATATTGTAAGATATGTTTATTGGTACAGGAACGGGACTGATGAAGAACTGTGAAACGATCGTCTCCCTAGGCATCGTCATGTGCACCATCCTTCAGAGAAGATTGTATTTTTGGAATGAATGTGACTGTACTTTTCGTACTTTTTGTAATACCAGTGTAATTTTCATGTAACATTGGCCTTGTAGCCTTTGTGGATCATTCAAATACACTTACCATAGAGTTATATATAGCCATAGTCTGTGCTTAGTACCTGGAGGTTGGCAACCCTAAGGAGAGTCCAGATCTTTCTGTGGACTAATAAAAACTGTTGGCAAATTTCTTGCAAAAATTTTAGAAATCAGAGGAACTATTATTAGAGGTGCTAGTTTCCACAGATTATGACAAACCCCCTCCATAAAGTCGTACAAGTAGAGCTTATTGGGGAGGGGGCTGTCATGTTGATCTAAGGTTCAAAACTCAAATAAGGGGCCATTTCCCCTCCTTCATCTTCCTCCTCCACTAACAGAAGTAAAGGAGAGGTAATTAAGGAGATTGGCTATGTGATATTTACGCTATTCACAAAATTTGAATTTCTTCCTCACACTGCTGGTGAATGTTTAGCATTGAATTGACAGATGTCCCAACACTTCTTCCAGCCATAACCCTCAGATGCCTTTGGGTCAAAGCCAAAATGTCAAACTACGTGTGATGAGCACTTGAGAGACCATACCCTTGGTTTTTAACTGTATATCCCCTTTTCCTTTCCTCTGTTTTGAATTATTTGCTGTGTTTTGCACACCATCTTCAGGCACCATCTACCCTAATTTTGTCCTGCACAAGCCCCATTGGAATGAATGAGTGGGCCACCAGAGCATGGTAGAGCTTCTAGAATTTCCTGGATGGATTATTTATGCTTTTAAGCCATTGGAAGAATTTGTTCATGGTTCTTTCGTCAGGGGCTAGGGTTGCCAGGTCCCCCCTTGGCTCCAGCGGGAGGTTTTCAGGGTGGAGCTGAGGCAGGAATTGAGTTTAAACCCGGAAGCACCACTGTGCTGGTCTATGACCATAACAATAAAACTACTACTACTACTACCCGGAAGCACCGCATCACAACGGGCCTTTTACCACTCAAACTGGGAGTTACGCAATTGCATCTTTGTGGCTGCGCGCACACGCAACCCCCACTTCCAAGCCAGACACTGGATTGGCGGGCAATTGCCCGCCAATCTAAATGACCCAGCAACCCTAGCTGTGGCAGAAGAGAAGTAGTCTTTTTCCATAGTCCCCAGTGTTTGGAGCAGTCTCTGGCACAAGAACCAATGTTTTACACTCGAGGGTCTCCATTATTTCTGCACCCCGGTCAGTCATAGGATCACAAGGTCAAGGGATAAGTGAAATTCAAATAGAGTTGACTTGAACTAACAGACGAGCGTCCGTATTTTTTACCTATCTCTATGTACCATATCTTATTTTGGTCTTTATGTTTGAAAATTTACTACATGAAGCAGTATAACATCGTTTTGCATGGGCGGGCTTCTTTCTCTAAGAAGGCAAGATAGCCCATCCTATAGCCCAGGTGTCCCCAACCTTTCTGAGCCTGCGGGCACCTTTGGAATTCTAACACAGCATGGTGGGCGCAGCCACAAAATGCCTGCCGTAAAATGGCTGCTGCAGGAGGCGGAGGAGGCTAAAAAATGGCCGTCCCAGCTTACCTTCAGTCATACAGCGAAGATCCTTGTGCTGTGGTGGCAACCGCTGCCGAAGCAACCTTTTAAAAAATCTGTCCAGCCTATCCACTCTCCAGTGGCCAATCAGAAGCCTTGCTGGGCAAAAGCCCCACCTGGCCCCGCCCACTTTCTAAAAACACTTGGTGGGCTCCAGAAAAGATGTCTGGTGCCCTCCACGTAGAGGACCCCTGCTGTAGCCACTGGCTAATTGGGTCCGTGGCGCAGTGGTAGAGCATCTGCTTGGCATGCAGAAGGTCCCAGGTTCAATCCCTGGCATCTCCAGTTAAAAGGACTAGGCAACTAGGTGATGTGGGGAACCTCTGCCTGGGACCCTGGAATGCCGCTACCAGTGTGAGTAGACAGTACTGACTTTGATGGACCGAGGGTCTGATTCAGTAGAAGGCAGCTTCATGTGTTCATGTGAAAAGAAATGACTGCTAGGCCACCTCCATTTCTGGGTTCTCCAGGTGCTTTTTAAAACGGTCCGGGTCGCATCCTCTGATGCCAATAAGCTGCTCTGAAATGAAAGGGCAACCTTTACAGGACCGCAGCAGCAGCCCAGAATCTGGAGATAAATCATAACTAGTCCTTAGCGAGTGTTAAAATGTACCATTTTTGTGTGACTCGCCATCGTCTTTATTTCTTTGGCCTTTCCCGGTGGAGCTTCTCGCTGCAAAGTGGCTGCAGTCATCCTTTCTTTGTGGCTCGCATGCTGAGCGTCTCCTCACATTATACTCCGAGCAGATGGTTGGGGGATATCTTTGGCGGGGCTGGTGGAGCATCGCTCGGATCCATTCGCCTTGGCATTTTCGGTGGCGTCTGTGCTTTCGGTGGCCTTTTAGCTTTCCCAGTCGTATTTAGCTGGCTGCTTTTAAATTGGGACTGTTGAAACTGTTGTCAGTCTGAATGTTTTCGTTTTTTTCCCTCCCCTCACATTTGCCTGATTGACCTTTTTTTTTGCTTTTTTTTCTCTGTCTTTCTATCGGGCTGCTCCAGGAGCCATGGCTAACCATCTTATAACCAATGCTCTCCTTCGTCCTCATGGCACTAACAACCCTTATAACACATTGCTCGGGGAATCGGCGGTCTATAACAACCCTTCCGTCAGCATGTACAACACACCAGGTGTGGTGGAGTTTCTCTCATTTTTCTAGCGAGTCACATTTTACGTGGCTTATGTAGGCACAGTTTTTCTTTCTTTTCCTTCTTCTTTTTTTTTGAATGAGCACAAATAATTCTCTCCCTACCCATTTCAGAACATTTTTTTCCATTTTCCCAGGCTTTTCTTCAAAGGATCTAAATTAATTTTAAAAGACACCCATTAGTCAGACCCATTCAGACGTCTGTGGCCTTTTTTCCCCCCTCTTCCTTTTTAAAAATCTTTTCAGTGTTTGTTTTACTCTTTAGTATGTGTTTGGTCAGTTGTATCCATTTATCTCTTGTATATTTCTTTGTCAAATCATTCATTTGATAAACAGGAGCCTTGTCTAAGGTAAGTGATGTCTAAATGGCATTTTAAGTACCAAAATGAATGTTGGTTTTTGGAATTCAGAGCAGGATGGGAGTAGTGCAGAATATGAACTGATCGATCCCTTACATGCACATGCAATAATTCATGAGTCCCTCCCTAACATGATTAAATTTCTTTTTCCTTAAGCTCCATTGAAATGAATGGGCTTTAAGTTAATTACAGCCAACTTATTCCAATTATTTCAGTGTAACTTCAGTGCAATTAACCCAAGTTGAATTGTAGCCTAATGACATTAGCCGTACTACATCGTTTCCTTTGGTCTGGGGTGAAGTAAGCAAATTCAATTGCAAAAAATTAGACGGGAATGCAAAGTTTGGGCCGAAGAGGGATCCTCTTCTTTGGGTCATGCCTATCTGCAATGGAGAGCATGACTGACAATGTGCACAAAGATCTTACAGTCTTAACAACACATGCGCTAGGTTGGGGCTATTCACGATGAAATGATGAATTTATTCATCCCGTTAGTCTTTCAGCCGCAGAGATGAAAGCACGTTAAGTTTACATTTTGTTTCCGTTGCAAATGTTTTGCATGATCATGTTTTGCAATACATTTATTTCTGTGAAAAAGTTAATGTAGAACATCAAGTGCTCTGGTATTTACCCATCACAAATGGTGGGGGGAAATTATAGTATAAAGCATTCATCAACATTTGCCTTTCATTCGCCAGAAACATGCCGTACCCGATAGTAGTATTAAGAGTTATACTTTAAATCTCCCATAAAAGTGTTTCTACTGCAACAATATTCTCTGGGAATATGGCAAGATATTACAGCTCAAAGATGTTCATCTCAGTGTTGCAGACTCTTTTTTTATTACCTTGATTGGTACCTTATTTTACTAATTCCATGGTCCTAATCAACATAAGAGAGTTTGATTGGAGTGCAAATTATGAGTAGAAGTGACCTGTAGTGCCTGGAAACAACAGCTGAACAGTGTTACTGTTTGTTCCATTATAATTACTGACAAGAGATGCATATTTTCAGCTAAGCATTTTCTTATTTCATGTCATACTGTATACATCCCATGAGCAAATTCAGAATAAATATCAGTGCTGTGGGAAAACAGACAATGGATAATTTCAAGGGACCCATGCCAACTATGAATATCTCATTACCAAGAACAGGAGCAGACATTGTTCTAGTCAGATCTTTTTCAGTCTGTTATGCTGTATGAATAACTTTATATAATGCTATCAACGAATGACGGACATAAGGATGGAGAGCCACAATTAGTACTTCTAGCCCCCAAAAACTGGCAGTTTGGGTCAAGCTGACTAGGATTGCAGCTAGAGCGAGTCCAGAGAGAGTCCTTTTCACAGGACCCCATAAGGCATTTTTTTTCCAGCTTTGTGGCCATGGATGACCACCAGAATGGTCCCCTAGACAGAAGTGGATCCAATGATGAACTCTAAGAGATTTGTGTGTGTATTTCTCTGGTGGTAGTATAGCCATGACTGGGATCAACTTCGTCTTAGAGTGATTCATACAACCATTTTCTGGGCTTAGTGGTGAGCAATCCATGTGAGTCAACACAGCTTGAACCATATTAGTCAACGCAGATTGAACATGTTCATAAAGAACGTGAAATCTAAGAAATCCACTCCGTGACCAGATCCTGATTTATTTCAAGATCATCTTGGGATTTTGGTTGGTGGAATGCTCCGTTGGCCGCCCCCTTATCCAACCCAAAGCTGTGAAGCCAATGAAACATAGGCCTTTGGAACTGACTGTATGAATTAACCATTGGTTTCAGTAGAGCTTATTAAGAAGCAGGAATTAGGAAGCTCCTTAGAGTAGGGCGTGAAAATGTCCCATTTGAAATGCCCAGTGGGTAACACCCAAAACCACATCCATGCTCTCTGTTATAGATGCCCTTCAAACTCAAGCATGCATACTGGAGAGCCAGCGTGATGTAGTGGTTAAGAGCGGTGGTTTGGAGCAATGCACTCTGATCTGGGGAACCGGGTTTGATTCCCCACTCCTCCACACGAGCGGCGGAGGCTAATCTGGTGAACTGGATTTGTTTCCCCACTCACACACATGAAGCCAGCTGGGTGACCTTGGGCTAGTCACACATTCTCAGCCCCACCTACCTCACAGGGTGTCTGTTGTGGGGAGGGGAAGGCAAGGTGATTGTAAGCCGGTTTGATTCTTCCTTAAGTGGTAGAAAAAGTCGGCATATAAAAACCAACTTTTCTTCTTCTTTCCATCTCATTAGCTTGCACCAGAGTTGAGCAACAAATGGATTAGGAGAAAACCACTGATGGCAAGAACAGGGAACCCCACGTTTTACATTCTTCTTTAATTTGCCTTGGGGACAAAGCTACTTCTCATCGCTATATTCCTGTTTTTGTCTTTTGAAAACATCCTGCTTTATGAGTTTTACATATCAAATTACTACAGAACAAAGCAAATATTTAAAAAGGTTATCAGTTCAAACCAAATGTTACACTGTTAGTTTAATCCATACACCTCAATCCCTAGAAAATAAATTGCTCTTTGACCACTCATAGTAAATATGAATACCCAGTGCAACCCAATATGAGAAAAAACATATTTTATCTAAAGGTTGTTTTTAATTTCTGCATGCAGCAATTAATACAACCCTACTCAATAATCCTTATTGATGGCCTGAACTTTATAGGAACCCCCTCTCCCTTTAACTATTAATAATGCCATCAAACTCTAATTGATCCCAAAATTTCTGACCTTTCCCATTAGTCCCAATATATATGATCTGACATTTCTAAAAAGAGCTACCAATTTAAAAGGAAAACCCCCATCAATAATTTATTTTATGTTGCTGTAGTAAAATTGTCAAAAATCTTAATGATCTGCCATTCTAAAATGTTTCCCGAGAAAGGTCAGGTAGTAATTGCACTGGAGATTAACACCATTCTATCAGATATCTGCAAAATAGTTACTGTAAAAATGTTTGGAACAGCCTGATCAAAGTACTGTTGGGTCTCCGGTCTGTAACGTGATAACAGATTAAGATAAAAGGTTCCTTCTTTTAATTCTAATCACAATGTAGTCTAATTAACAAAGAAAACGAACAGAACTTTCAGGAAGTTTTCAGAATTTTCAAGCACTCCTTACCTAATGTTGCTTTTAGTAAACTTGTCTTCTAATTCTTCCATTTATCCAGTTAACGTAAGGTTGAGTACCTATTAGTAGAACTCTGCCTAATGTTCTTTCAGTTCATTTCCCCCCCCCCCCTTAAAAATAGCTTTTAGGAAATGTGAGAACCCCCTTGAAAAACTCTTCATCCTTTTTCTGATTGTTCTCTGCCACATTGCTCTTTCCACCTACCTCCTGTTTGCTTGGGGTTGCCAACCTCCAGGTACTAGCTGGAGATCTCCTTCTATTACAACTGATCTCCAGCCGATAGAGATAATTCACCTGGAGAAAATGGCCACTTTGGCAATTGAACTCTAGGGCATTGAAGCCCCTCCCCTCTCCAAACCCCTCCCTCCTCAGGCTCCGCCCCTAAAACCTCCCACCAGTTGCCAAGAGGGACCTGGCAACCCTATATTGGTTACTGCTTTCTCTATTTCATTGCTTCTTGTGTGATCCCAGCCCAACAGAGATCACATACTTGGTGTGATGACATCACTATGCTATGTAGCCAATAGGATTTTGCTGTATGCTAAATAATGAAGCTCATTTAGAGTGAGGCAAATGAAGCTCATTTAGAGTGAGGGCAATGGTCACATTTTAGCCAATCCTAGCCAATTGTAACAACCGAATACTTTCACATTTTTCGAAGCAACTCCTGAAAAATCATCAAAAAGAGAAAATGCTGATAAAGATTTTCACAAAATGCCCCCACTTCAGTTCAACCCTATATAGGTACTGAACTCTCTCCATAAGTTATTTCTTCTGTTTTTAGCATTGCCAACCTCCAGGTGGCAGCTGGAGATCTCCCACTATTACAACTGATCTCCAGGCAACAGAAATCAGTTCATCTGGAGAAAATGGCTGCTATAGCATTACACCCCATTGAAGACTCACCCAAACCCCACCCTCCTCAGGCTCCACCCCCAAATTCTCCAGGTATTTCTCAACCTGGAGCTGGCAACCCTATCTGCTTTTCATACTGACCAAACTTATTTTCTAATGTATGCATCTTTTTTTTCAAATAGAAATGGATGGCATTAGTGTTCTATATTTTGACCAAGCTCTTAAGGGGCAAACAACATCTTCATGTTTTTACAGAGTTGGGTCAGGTTCCACACAGCCACACAGCAGCTGCGTGGAATGGCTTTTTAAAAAGAAAGAAGATCCCAAATGGGCTCAGAACACCACCATGGATGGAGAAAGAGCTCCTGCTCCCCCTTCCCCCGGTGCTGGAGAGGTTATTTCCCCATTTTTGCTGTTCCATGCATTCTGTGCATGTGTAACAGCAAAAATGGGGGAAATTACCCTTCCCTGGGTCTTTCCCCTGCGTCTGCGTTCAGAGCCTGTTTGGGCTTGCCTCAACTCTTTAAAAACATGACCGTCTAGCTTGGTGCTTAATTTATGCCAGACACTAATTTCAGACTTTCTGCAGAGCTAACTGTGGTAGATTCCAGTAACCATTGTGTTCCTCTCATCCCTGAGTTTGAGCATGTAAAAGAACTTACACACACAAACAAAAGAATGGAATTTTGTTTTTTCTTAATCTTTGCCATCCACCAACATTTATCACAGAAAATAATCTAAGTATCAGTTAATCAACCCAATTTGGTATTTGCGAACCATCAATATTTCCAAAAGTACTGTATTTTTCCATGTATAAGACTACCTTTTTTCTTTAAAAATTAGCCCCCAAATTAGGGGGGTCGTCTTATACACTGAAGGTGGCTGTTGCCGCTGGCCCCGCCCGTGACAGGCAGGGCCAGCGGCAACAGCCACCTCTTTCCCTGCTCACTCTCTTTCAGCTGACAGGCAGGGAAAGAGAGCGAGGGGAAGAGTCTTGTCCCCTGGCCGGCCAGCGTCTGGCATTTAAACTGATCACCATCCACCCAGTAGGGTGGGCGGCGACCAGTTTGAATGCCCGACACCGGTGGCCAGGGGACAAGACTCTTTGGCTGCTTCCTCTCTTTCCCCACCTATCAGCTGACAGGCAGGGAAAGAGAGCAAGCCTATAAGATGCCCCCATGTATAAGACGCTCCCTATTTTTTTTTTAATTTTAGGTTAAAAAAATAAGGGTCGTCTTATACATGGGGGCGTCTTATAGACGGAAAAATACTGTATAATCAATCCAAAAATGATTATATTGGTGTTAATTTAATTAATGGACTAGAATCACTGATTTCACAGTTCCTTAATGTGTCGACTAAAATTGCAGCTCTAATACCTCTGTCTTCACATACTCTTGCGCTCATCGCAATAACCCATTATAACCAATAGACACAATGCTTTGTTGAAGAACATTATAACCAATAGATGGGCTTTAAAATAACAGCACTAAAGTCTTGAAATACTGCCCCCAATGTTTTTCCAACTCTCCTCTCTGGTGCAGCTGTCTGGTGCATAGCCTATTGCCTGTCCCCTCTGACCCTAGCTAGCTTAGCAGGAGAACCAAGCTGTGTTCTGGTTCCACTGGCAGCCGTCCAATCGAGCAGCAAATCCAATTATAGGGAAAGAAGTCATTTGAAACAGAAGCGGAGTTCAAATGACGCTCCAGTCCTGTCACAGAAGCAAGCACCCCTGAGCGTGAAACAATGAGTGCCCTTGTCCCTTAGAAATGTCACTCCTATTTGTCATGGCCCATAAAGGTAAGGGCAGGATAGGAAAAAGAATAGAAATGAGCAAAGTTAATAAGGGCAATAAGGACTCTGCAAGAACCTGACGGAAAACGAGGCAGGTTATCCATCCTTCCATTGAATTGTGTCCTTCGATATAAACGCAAATTAGTTTAGCAAACAAGGTTCTTGTAATATATCTGAACTTCGGCAAAGCTTTCGATTCAAAGCTTTCAATTCATTCTCGAGATTATGTTCCCATTAGAGAACTTGAGGAATGTGGACCAGAAGAAATTGCTATGATATCTATGCAGTCACTTCAAGCAGCACACTTAACATGGTTGTAATCAAAAGATTGGCATCAGACTGGAAAGGAGAATTTGACAGCCCGAAAGGGGATCGATGCAAGGCTGTGCAAAAAAAAAAAAAAATGTTAATCAGGATCTGCAGGTTCAGAGGGGATCTGTGTGTGCTCGAGTGGAGAGGCGAAAAGCTCATAATGGTCTCATCAAGCTGATGATCCGAGCAGAGCAGGAAAATGGACAAAGTAAAGAGTTTCTCATTGGAAATGCCAAACTATGCATCTGGAGAGAATTGCCTACACGGCAGCACTTTAGTGAAGAATTTGGGGAGCTGGTGGATTACACACTGATCAAGAGATTCCCCGGTGTCCATTTTTGGTTACCTGAACAATATTTCGAAAACTCTGGAAGCAATATCATCTCTTCAGTACTGATAGTGAAATCTCACGCGGAGTACGCTGGGTCAAAGCACACAAGGCAAATGTTTACAAGTGGCAGAGAAGTGATATGAAAATGATGAAGAATAAGAGTTGGTTTTTATACCACAATTTTCTCTACCTTTAAGGAATCTCAAACTGGCTTACAATCACCTTCTTTTTCTCTCCCCACGACAGACACCTTGTGAGGTAGGTGGGGCTGAGAGAGTTCTGAGAGAACTGTGATTAGCCCAAGGTCACCCAGGAGGCTTCATGCGGAGGAGTGGGGAAATCAAGCCAGTTCTCCAGATTAGAGTCCACCACCCTTAACCACGACACCACACTGGCTGCACAAAAAGGTCTTGAAGACAAAGCCTGCAAGACCGGATTGATGGAAGAACAGAAGATTAGAGGGCAAGACAGATGGACAGAGGCCGCCTTGATTGACCTTCTTCACTAGAACTGGGGCATGGAGGCCGAGACATCAACTAGATTTAGGGTAAACGTGAGAGTGGCTTGTTGAATTGTAAAAGCAGCTGAGCACCAGACAGAGGTCAAGCCTTCACAGGAATCTTCTGCTGCATTTCAGGTGCACACCATCTTGTCCTAGGGGAACAGTTTAGAGCTGATGTGCCATCAGGCATCTTCTGTCTTCGTGAATCTATTATAAGCTACAAAGTGTCAACAAAAAGCAGAAAAAATAGTTTGTCAGTCATGACTATCAGTAAATTTCTACAGCCGTTGTTACAGTTTTATCCCTGTCCCTATTTTCGAAGCCTCTGTAGATTGCGCCCGAACTAATACATGGTCTAAATGATACACTTACTACGTTCCTGGCTGGTGAAGTGTGGCATGAGTACTTGCACTGTGTATTGATCACTACAGATGATAATATTCATTGTGTGTGGATTTAAAAAAAAAATTCTCATTGCAATGTGTTTTTCCCCCTCCCTCCTCTCAGAATCACAGAGGTTTCATATGCCATGAGTCGCTGTGAACTTTCTAAAGGAAATTGTAGAAGCCAGTCCTTTGAAAGCTAGACTGGCTCCATACTTTCAGACAGCTTGGATTCGAAACACCATGTCTGTGTGGATAATAAAGCCTTGTCCTCCCATCAACATAATGCAAATGTACAAAATGCCACAGGCCAAAAAGAATTCTTGAGGCGGATTCCTAAAGTGGCAAGCAAACATCTCAACATGTCAATTGCATCTAGTGATCTTTACAAGTGAACAAATATGTCGTGTGAAAACAGAAAACTCCCAGATAGTAAGTGTACTGTTTAGACCAGGCCTAATCATGGCCAAGGAACCTCTTTAAAGACATATCTGTATACTGCTTTGTATAATGAGAATCAGCATTGTAACCTCCCTAAACACTGCATGCTTCCATCATTATTATTTTTCTTCCATTTCATAACGAACGGAGAACAAGTAACAGGAAAAAAGGCTCTGCATTTCAGATTTACCTGAACCCCAAGGGTTGAAACTGTGTACTGAGGTTTCAGACTGAATTGGCATTCCTCCTAGACCGTATGTTAGTTAGATTTTTAAGAACGATAAACCAAGCAAGCAAAATCTCTCTGGGAGTCCTGAGAAAACGCTTTGCTGGCACGAGGGGGAAAGCTGCTGGAAAGATGGGAACAAAAAGGCCTGAGGTTGGATAATCAGCCATTAGGGATCCCTTTAGAAGAAGGAACAACTTGAACTAAGGGCATGATACAAACTGAGACCCTGTGAAATATTCCGGATGGCCTGCGTTGTCAATTAAAATGTGTAAAAAGATAAAACAACATCAGAAGTCCTTTGTTCCTAAAACAAGATAGGGAAACAGCATGTTTTGGCCACGGTGAGGGAAAAGTTATAACAGAAGAGCAACAGGGAACTTCGGATCGATGCAATTTAATGGGACAATAAAACATTTCATTTCTGTGCATTTTCTGAACAACCAGAAAGTAAGAAGCTTTTTTAAAAAAACTAATGAGAAAGGTTTCACACACGTGTTTTCCTCATTGCTTGGAAACGGCATTCTGATGTAACTGTGAGGGATGATCGAATTCCTAGTTATTCTTAATAGGATTTTTGTTTTTCTTGTTCAAGGAACAGATTTGCAACTAGTATTCCCTTCCACCGTGGTTAAGAGCAGTAGTTTGGAGCCGTGGAGTCTGATCTGGAGAACTGGGTTTGATTTCCCACTCCTCCACACGAGCGGCGGATGCTAATCTGGTGAACCAGGTTGGTTTCCCCACTCCTACACATGAAGCTAGCTGGATGACCTTGGACTAGTCACACTCTCGGCCCCACCTACCTCACAGGGTGTCTGTTGTGAGGAGGGGAAGGGAAAGTGATTGTAAGCCGGTTTGATACTTCCTTAAGTGCTAGAGAAAGTTGGCATATAAAAACCAACTCTTCTCTTCTTCTTTTGTTTCTTAAAGCAAACAGGAACATTTTCCTACTTGGATAGTACAATAGCAAGGAGCTGAAAAGTGGGATTGCCTTGTGTTGCCATAAGAATAAAGGATGCCCCTCTTTGTAGAAGCGTCAGGCTTCTCCCAGTTGGCCCACTTAGGAATGAGCAGTGCAGCAATGCTCTTCATGACTGTCAAGAGATTATATACACCTCCTTTCAGGTGTTATGAAAAAGAAAGCCTAAACTATATCTATCTACTATTTTGCAGTATGAGACATTTTAGAGCAGGGGTGTCGAACTCAATTGTTATGAGGGCCGGATAAGACATAAATGTCACTTGGTCATGCCAGGCCATGCCTCGCCGGTTTAGATCAGGGGGTGGAGGGTGGCTGCCTCGGCTGCCTTGCGAGCCGAGTTACAAGGGGCCAGATCCGGCCCGTGGGTCGTATATTTGACACCCCTGTTTTAGAGCATTCAGTCTTCTGAAAAGCAGCCTCAGATGCTTCAACCAGAAGACCAGCAGGTGAGAGATCACTGCTTAACCCGTTTCCTTCATGCCATTTGAAAAGCAAAGATCCCTCCTGGATGTTTTTCCTCCAGAGGCAAAAAACATTAAAAGGGCCCAGAGTCCTTTCCCTCATAGGGAGGAAAAGCAGGTTGGGTAGGGTGACTTTGAACGGACAAATGGCAGAAATGGATGCTCAGTGGCTCGAGGGCCACGTGTGGTCCTTTGGTATACTACCCTCTGGCTCTTCTTAGCTCTGTTCCAATGCTGTGGCACCTCCCCCATGTTTCAAGAAAGCAGACAAGGAGGTCCTTGCCCCCCTGGGGATTGTGGTCAGCAGGTGGTTCCCACCTAGAGTTGCCAACCTCCAGGTGGTGGCTGGAGATCTCCTGCTATTACAGCTGATCTCAGGCTACAGAGATCAGTCTCCCAAGGATACCTTCCCTCTCAGGATGATGGCTTTTCATGTTACACAGAGATTTTAACATGGTGCATTCAAAGTATGCTACCCTCCATGTGGATATCTAAGGGTTTATAGTTCTTTAGGGGCTGTATCATGTGTACCTAGGGTTGCCAGGTCCCTCTTCGCCACTGGCGTAGGGTTGCCAACTTTCAGGTACTATCTGGAGATCTTCTATAACAACTGATATCCAGCCGATAGAGTTCAGTTGCCCTGGAGAAAATGGCCGCTTTGGCCATTGGACTCTGAGTCCCTCCCCTCTCCAAATCCCACCCTCCTCAGGCTCCGCCCCAAAAGTCTCCAGGTATTTCCCAACCCGGAGCCGGCAACCCTATTCCCACCTTGAAACAGCTGCCACTGGAGGAACTAGAAAGCTCTGAGCCTCCTTGAGGGGAGGTTGCCATCAGCCGACTCTCTCGGTTGATGTCAACCGCAAACGCGTCTCTGCGAGCCACGGGGTAAGGACCACAGAGTTAGCAGAAATTTTCTCCTCTCTCCACTGCCGTTCTTCGTACTGGCAGCTTTACGCTACTGCTTTTAAGTTAAAACGAAACATTACGAGTCTAGTCATGCATCTCCCTCTGTACCATCTAGTTTGACCCTGAGAATTTGGGTGACCTTCTCTTCCACAAAACTCCGAGAATCAATGCTGACACCTAACGCTTTGGCAGTGATCTAAAAATGTCCCCTTTTCCTCCCAGTTTGAATTTCAAATATACAGGTATGTTTCACGTTGTCTCGGCCTTGCAGGTTTTGAGCCCGCAAATCCATTCTACTTCCAGAAGTGTTTTCTTCCAGCAGAAGAGGCTTTCCCGTCACAAGTTCCCTCTTACAGCTGGGGAAGGCTCTTTCCACTGTACGAAAACACATCCATTAGCAGAACGGATCTGCCAGAACGAACCCTAAATCTCCATCTCCCTCCACAAGGAATCTTGTTCCTGTCTTTATGTATTGAGTTGCATGCAAATTTATTTCTTTGTCTATTTATCTCTCTCAAGCGCTCAATGCATGTAATATCCATTTTTGCACAAAATATGCAGATCTCTATCACTGGAGGGCTCCCCTTCTTACTCACTTTTCCAAGGTAATTTTTCCTAGTCCCTATCTAATACTTTCATACCTAAACTCCCACCACCACCGCTCTAGCTCTATACTTTACATACACTAGGGTTGCCATTCTCCAGGTGGAGCCTAGAGATCTCCTGGAATTATAACTGATCTCTAGACTACAGAGATCAGTTCTCATGGAAAAAACAGCGCCTTAGGAGGGCAAAGTCTATGGTATTATCGAAGATGAAGAGTTAGTTTTTATACCCCGCTTTTGTCCAACTTTAAGGAGTCTCAAAGAGGCTTACAATCACCTTCTCTTCCCCTCCCCACAACAGACACCTTGTGAGGTAGGTGGGTCTGAGAAAGGTCGGAGAGAACTGTGACTGACCCAAGGTCACCCAGCAGGCTGCATGTGGAGGAGTGGGGAAACCAACCCGGTTCACCAGATTAGTATCTGGCGCTCATGTGGAGGAGTGGGGAATCAAACCCAGTTCTCCAGATTAGAGTCCACTGCTCTTAACCACTACACCATGCTGGCTTTCATGAGGTCCCTTCCCTCCCCAAACCCTTCCCTCTCCAGGCTCCACTTCCAAATTTCCAGGAATTTTCCTACCTGGTGTTGGCAACCCTGTTCCACCCAGTGAAAATTTCCATGCTCTTCCCTGCATAACATTATCAGTGATCTCTGAAGCAGAAAAATATAAAAATGGGCAGTTGGCCTTCAAAATGGGCGCTCAGCAACAGGTTTGGTGGTAGTTTAGCTGGTCCCACTCAACAATTCTTCTCCAGATTGGTTAGCTTACCATTTAAAAAGAAAACCCAAAAAAACCACCACCTCATCGGGACCTCTCTACATGGAAAGTGCATTTGGGATGAGCCAGGCATGTCACTGAAAAAAGTACTACACCACTTGGCATATGAATGATGGGGAGCAAATTGTTGAATATAGGCCAAATGATAGTCTCCCCAGGATACCTTCCCTCTCATGGCGCATTTAAAGTATGCTGCCTTCCATGTGGATATCTAAGGTTTTATAGTTCTTTGGGGGCTGTATCGTGTGTATTATAGGGTTGCCAGGTTCCTCTTTGCCACCGGCGGGAGGTTTTTGGGGCGGAGCCTGAGGAGGGCAGGGTTTGGGGAGGGGAGGGGCTTCAATGCCGTAGTGTCCAGTTGCCAAAGCGGCCATTTTCTCCAGGCGAACTGATCTCTATCGGCTGGAGATCAGTTGTAATAGTAGAAGATCTCCAGCTAGTGCCGGGAGGTTGGCAACCCTACATGGCAGAGCAAAATTGGTGGTCCACAGGAAAAGCCATGGCACCCAGAAGAGTTGTAGGCCCAAATGGAGCAATGACCAACTCACTTTAGACTGAATAGGGATTTGGCTGAGGGAAACAACAACTAAGAGAAACACTATTGAAAAATTCTTAGGGGATTCATTTCTTGATTAGGGTTGCCAGGTCCCTCGTAGCCACCAGCGGGAGATTTTGGGGGTGGAGGCTGAGGAGAGTGGGGTTTGGGGAGGGGAGGGAATTCAATGCCATAGAGTCCAATTGCCAAAGTAGCCATTTTCTCCAGGGGAACTGATCTCTGTTGGCTGGAGATCAGTTCTAATAGCGGGAGATCACCAGCTACTACCTGGAAGTTGGCAACTCTATGCATAATTTTCGGTCCACAAGGTTAGGAATTAGATATATTTTTATCCAGGCCCGTGGGCAATTGTTAGGGTTGCCAGCTTCAGTTTGGGAAATACCTGGAGATTTTTGGGGTGGAGCCTGAGGAGGGCAGAGTTTGGGGAGGGAAGGGACTTCAATGTTATGGAGTCCAATTGCCAAAGTGGCCATTTTCTCCAGGGGAACTGATCTCTATCAGCTGGAGGTCAGCTGTAACAGCAGAAGATCTCCACCTGCTACCTGGACGTTGGCTACCCTATTCCTGATAGCCCATGAAGTGTTCTTTGGTCCAACAAGCATTGTACCGATTTCAGTGGGATTCGCACTGGGGCCTAGCAAAGCTTGGCATAGTTTCTGAAATACCCTTCCAAACACTGAAGCTTGGTTAAAGAGTCCTTAGCACTGTGTGGATGAGGGAGACGTCTGCAATAATAAGGTAGCACTTAGAGAGAAGGCGCTTATTTTTAACACTAGAGCTAATCAGTGCAATAAAGAACAGCAAATAAAGGCCTTCATTTTAAAACTTCCGGAAATGTCTTGGGTGCTTTCGGACGTCGAGGCTGATACTTTTCAGTTTCTTTTTTAACATTTTGGATTGCAACTGGGGAAAAATATGAGGAAGGGGGTCGGTTCTATAACTACGTTTATTGTTGCGCATCAATCACGCTGTCGCTAATCCTTTCTAAACCCATGTAAAGTTGCTTCATGTGCTTCCAGAAGTTGAAATGGTTTCCGTTTAACCCTTTTCCGGCATACCATCAATTTGCTTTTGACTCACCTTCCTCCTATTGTCGCTGTAAGCTTACTTGTTGTTTTTTCTTTCCTTTTCTTCATGCTGTCGTTTAGAGCCCTACAGAGAGACAAGTATGGGAGTAAAGCTAAACATTGCATATCAAATGTAATTTTTTTTTAGTTCACTTTTTTTAAAATGCATCGTATATCGATGATGTCGATAATTTAAAACCAGTCCATCCGTCACAATGCAGAAATCGAGAACAATAAGCCACATTATCCGTGTCTTGATAGAGATTAGATAACTTTGGTTGCGTCTGTTTTTCGTTCTGTTGCGTCTCTTTTTTGTTCTGTCTTTCATCCGGTGTGCGTTTTTTCATTCGTTTGTTTTAGTTTTTGTGCGTTTGTGTACGAGAATGACATTGCAGTTGATGCCGTTTTTTTTTTGTCTGCTAAACATTCACGCCATCCCCTCATGTCTCTGTGGCACATCTCATGAGAGGCAGAATCCATTGGCAATGCAAGGCAATTCCTTTGTTTCCCTCCCCCCAAAAAAATCACCTCGCTGGTAATTCTATGCATTGGCAGAAGGAATGATGAACAATGTCGTAATGCATAGACTACCCAGCCACGGCCGCTCCAGAGAAAGAGGCGCTCATTACCACACCAGACCTTTGCAACACCTTTTTGTGTTCCCTCCCTTCAGCATTGTGGATTGTTGGTCGAGATTTATGCTATGAAAATAAATGGCTTCATTCTACATCTGTGATGGCTGCCCTGTTATTTATTTATTTTTAGGCCCGGCCTTTTCTGTCTGCCTGAAATACAGGTTAGCCGTATATCTGGTAAAAGATCTGAAGGCCAAACGAAGAGTGACGTTTTGGGGACATTTCAGTCCCGAGAAATCGCAGGCTCTGCCCTGACACTTCCCCAAACAGACATGCTATCTGTACTGCCTCACAGATGCAGACTGAATTCAGTATTTTCGGAAGGTGCCCGGACAGTGTATTAAAAGGTTTTTTTTTTCCCTTGCAGATGTGAATGGCCATTAATCTTTGTTGTCAACAAATTGCTTTTCTAATCCAAGAGTCTCAGTTCGGCCTGGTTTGCCGTCTTCGGCAGCAGCGTCTGAACTAACGGGGGTGGGAAGCATACGGAAGCCATAATCCTCTCTCGTGTTTTGTGTTTATCTCGAGGATTACAATATTAATTAAGGGAATCCCGGGCGGATGAGAACCATCAGAAGACTGACCCTTGTCTCCCAAAGGGCAGGCCTCCCAGATGGTGGCAGAGCGTTGCTCGTTTGGCACTTCCCGCACAGCTGCCCGAGCTTTCCGGCTGCTCCACATGACCAACAGAAATGCCCTTGTTAGGGCGAACGAAAAACCACAGAGCAATGAAACACTTTTCGGGTCTCACAGGCCTCCTCCTCAGAGCAAAACTACACGTTACAGCAGACACGGGCCCAACCCGTGGCCGTAGGGTTGCCAGGTGGGGTGGTTTCGGCGGGCAGTTGCCCGCCAATTCACGGGCCTGCTGGGGAGCGGGGATCGCACGCGTGGCTGCACGCGCCGCAATCACGTCACTTCTGGGTTTACCCCCGGAAGCGCCGCATCGCCATGGCCGCTTTAGCGCTCAAACCCCCAAACCACCAGTGTTTGGGAGGGTTTGAGAGGTAAAGTGGCCATGGCGTTGCAGTTCCAGGTAAACCTGGAAGTGACGTAATCGGTTGCAGGTAAACCTGGAAGTGACGTAATCGGTTGCGTGGGGCTGCACGCTGGTGATCGCCCCAGCACCGCCCCCCCCAAAAAAAAACCCTCCCACCGATGGAGAGGGTGGACCTGGCAACCTTACATGGCTGCCAATGTCATGTTAGAGGAAAAAATTCAGCCATTTAAAAATAGCCACAAGGGCCCAATCGTGATTGGGCCACAGTATGATCTTGTTTCCCACCCCTCCCCGCCTGTTCAATTCCTGAAACAGCCCCCTATGGCTGTCCTGGCTCTTGAAAAAGCACATGGGGAGGGACAAGATCAGCTGGTGACATGGTGCTACAAGCCCAGATAAGCTGGTGACATGGTGCCACAGGCCCAATCAGGACTGGCCTCATGGCACTTTTTAAACATCTAAATCTTCCTCTAAAGCAGCATTGGCAATCACGGGTATGGGACCCGGCTCCAGTGGCGGATCTACTATGAAACTAATGAAGCTTGAGCTTCAAGGTCCCTAATCCCGGAGGGGCCCTGAAGCAACTTTTTTTTTAATGAGTGAATTTTTCAACAAAATCAATGGGAGTTTTTTTAAGTTATTAAAGTAAGGCTATTTTAGTGATAGAATCATAAGCCAGTGGGTTGAACTACTTAATATTGACCTTAGAATATGCTCTAATACCCAATTCATATGGCCACAAAATGTCCCAGTAATTGGTCAGATTTCAAATCTGAGATGTAGTTGTTAAAAAAATTTTAAAATTGTGGTAATCTGCCATAGAACTACCCCACTGAAGAAGATAACAGCGGTTACCCAGTCCTCGTTTCTGGTGGGAAGGGGCTTACTGTATGGCCCATTTTCAAGGACTCCACCCCACCACCCTGTTCTCTGTCATTTGGGCCGTGAGGTCCTTGCAAGGGCAGCGAGGCCTTATGGACCTTTTTGGATATTGCCCTATTGTTGCTGGTTGTGAAGGGCCCCCCATAAGAGTTCAAGCTTCAGAGTCCCAAAAGTGTAAGTCCGCCACTGCCCAGGTCCACTGTAACATGTGGTTTGGCTCTCAGGCTCCACATTTAAAAGGTGAAAGATGGTGGCTTGTATCCTACCCCTCTATTCAGCCCAAGTTTCAGAGCCTTCCTTGGGCCAGAGTGAGGCTTCAAAATGTGGCTGAGCCGAGGGCTAGGGTATGAGACACGGTCAGTTTATGGCATGGTAATACCAGTGCCAGGAGACAACATCAGGGGAAGGCCTCAGCCTCTAAGTCCTCCCGAGGAACTGGTTGGCCACTGCGCGAGACAGGATGCTGGACTAAGATGGGCAACTGGTCCTATCCAGCAGGGCTTTTCTTCTGTCCTTGAGAGACTCAAAGACAGATTTAAACCTCACATGGAAAATGTTCTCAGGCTCCCAGTACTGGTGCCACTTCATGCCAGCAGAGTCTTCTGTGATTCTGAATCTTTCACACTTTAGTCTCCTCATATTTAGGGTACAGGAAACAGATCAGTTTATGAACGAAAAATGTATACCTATATATCTGATTGTACAAACATGATATGTGTTGGTCATGTGTATAACTAATGATACCCGCCCCCCCCCCCAAAAAAAGCTTTTCTGTTCCCAGGCCCTAACCCTAACCTAATTCCCTGCACGCCAATTCAGACGCATTCTTGGGACTTCTGCATCACGCAAGGCCTAGCAGCAGAGACCCCAGCACCGGCAAGGGCAGCGTTGAATTGGGGGGGGAGAAAACCCCAAACACAAATCAACAGAGTTAAATCTTCCAAACTAAAATGCAAAAACCTCACAGTTGTATTACTTAACAAACACAGCAGCAAAATTAAGAGAATATATTCACAGGTGCAACCATCGACACAGCTCTAGATATCATCACTTATATATTATAACTATATTAATTTATTTGGGTTCTAATTAAATGACTTGAAAGACAGCGTGCAATTTTACAACATTAAATCTTCATTAGCAGCTGGCCAGTTCTAGTAATTAATACTGCAAATTGTGGTAAAAGGTAAAGGTCCCCTGTGCAAGCACCGGGTCTTTCCTGACCCACGGGGTGATGTCACATCCTGATATTTACTAGGCAGAGTATGTTTACGGGGTGGTTTGCCATTGCCTTCCCCAGTCATCTTCCCTTGACCTCCAGCAAGCTGGGTAGTCATTTTACCGACCCTGGAAGGATGGAAGGCTGAGACAACCTTGAGCAGGCTACCTGAAACTGACTCCCATTGGGATCGAACTCATGTCGTGAGCAGAGCTTTTGACTGCAGTACTGCAGCTTAACACTCTGCGCCACGGGGCTGACTCTTAAAACTTCCATAGCAAAATTTGTTGATTTGGACGCCTCTGCAAATGCAGATTGGTTTTAAGCATGTTTACTCATAAGCGAGTTCGACTGAGTTTCGACTGAAATTATTGGCTACAAAGTACGTTTCGAACTGTATTTGTGCACCCAGATTTCCTCGGACTCACTGTCTGTGTTCAGTGAGATTATTCCCAGGTAAATATACACAGGATTGCTGCAGGATTACTAGTAGGGTTGCCAGGTTGTTCTCCGCCATTGGCTGGTGGCCGCAATTGGGGGGCGCACAATGTGTGCAACACACCGATGTCACTTTTGGGTTTACCTGGAAGCAACACGGACACTCTAGCAATCACCTCCAAAACTCAATGAGTTTCGGAGATGATTTCTAGAGCATCCACGTCATTTCCAGGTAAACCCGGAAGTGACATCAGTATGTTGCACAGGTTACGCATGCGCCGTTCACGGGGGGCCCCTCTGCTGGGCCTCTTTCACCCGCTGACCTGCTGAGGGTTGGCGTGCAGCCCGGTGGATTGGTGGGCTTTTGCCGGGCAGTTGGCAAGCCTAATTTCTAGAGATCAGGACCAACTAAAATCATCTTGAGTAAGCCATAGGATTGGGTTGCGCATCACCTTTGGGTGGCTGTGCTTTACATTGAATTGTGTCAGTGGTGCACCCATGAGTGTGATCTTAAATATCTGCTACTGCTCTGCAGAGTAACGCAGTTGAATTTTGCTGGTTTTGTATTGTACTTTGGAAGAGTGCGGTCTTCGATTTGGTTTCCCTAGCAATCACAAACAATCGCGTCACAATCACTTGCCAACGCATAGGTAGTTCTTCTAGATGCCTCAAATGAGTTTCAGAAATAATTATCCACAATAACTTCTTATAGGTAAACTCGATACCAAGTTCAAGCTGTGCGTGAGAAATTGAATTTTATCCCGAGAATTTGTGCTCTAAATGCAATTTATTTGCAAAACAAAACCCACCCCAAATAAAACCCCTCACTCATGCTCAGAATTTAAGCTCAGTAATACTGCCTCTGCCTTAGCATCAGTAGGATAGCAAGTTCAAGCTGGGCGTGAGAAATTGAATTTTATCCCGAGAATTTGTGCTCTAAATGCAATTTATTTGCCAAAAAAAATACCCCAAATAAAACCCCTCACTCATGCTCAGAATTTCTATAGTAAAACCAAGAGATCCTTTCAGGAATAATTTTGAGTTAAGCTCAGCAATACTGCCTCTGCCTTAGCGTCTGTAGGATGCCAAGTTCAAGCTGTGCATGGGAAACTGAATTTTATCCCGAGAATTTGTGCTCGAAACGCAGTTTATTTGCAAAAAACAAAAAAAACAAATAAAACCTCTCACTCATGCTCAGAATTTCAGCAATAAACCAAGAGATCCTTTCAGAAATCATTTTGAGGTAAGCTCAGCAATGCTGCCCCTGCCTTAGTGTCAGTAGCAATGCTTTGGTAGGCTCTTGGGAGTTCTGTGGAGACCTTCTTTCCAACAGGTAAAAAAGTACGTTGTTGTTAACAAGAGGCCCTTGTTTTCATGCAACAAACCTGTTGGAAAAGCCTGTTTTAGTCCATGTGGTTTTCCTTGCCTCCAAACCTTATAATTTATGTACTCCCCCCCCTTCCATTCCTTTTCTCTCTCTTGTTTTTTTTTGCACGGTTACTGTAGAATGTAGCAAAAGAGTATTGCGTTGCCCCTTAGGGCAATAGCCGTGTAGAGCAGGACGCCCCATGCATATTCCTGTTGGTACAAGTCAACCTTTCTTGTGTGATATTTTTCAGAGGGGCTTCTGAACAATGCCAGGGATACAAGTGTCATGGATACTCTACCACTGAATGGTAACCACGGCAATAGCTACAGCATTGCCAGCAGCGAGTACCTGAGCAACTGTGTGCAAATCATTGACCGTAGCTATAACCACAGTGAGACTGCCTTAGAGAAAAAGATTCTGAAAGAACTCACTTCCAACTACATACCTTCCTACCTGAACAACCACGAGTGCTCCAGCGAACAGAGCAGGAACCTGATGAACAAGTTGGTCAACAACCTCGGCGGCGGGAGCAAGGACGACGCCATCGTCCTCGACGACGCCACCTCCTTCAGCCAAGAAGAGAGCCTGGGCCTGGAACTCATCCATGAGGAATCGGACGCCCCGTTGCTCCCCCCGAGGGTTTATTCTGCAGAGAACCACCAGCCTCTCCATTACAGCCGGAGACGGATTCCGCAAGACAACAGCGAGAGTTTTTTCCCCTTGCTAACCAATGAGCACACAGAAGATCTCCAGTCACCCAATAGGGACTCTCTTTATACTAGTATGCCTGTGTTGGCTGGCATGCCGGTCGCGGAAAGCATCGCCGCCAGCACTCAGACCGACCCTCCGTCAGCCAAAAGTAGCGATGTTGACGACGTGTACTACAAGAGCATGCCAAACCTGGGCTCCAGAAACCACGTCCAACAGCTAAACACTTACTACCAGCTGGGGCGAGGCAGCAGTGACGGATTTATAGTCCCGCCAAACAAGGATGGGACCCCATCGGAAGAAACCTCCAAAGGACCAGCTCACTTGGTCACTAGTCTATAGAAGGTGAAGCGAAATGTTTGGACAAAACAAACGCTCCTCGCCCAGCGCTCGGATTACTGTTCAGAGTCAAATCAAAGCGGTGGTAATATTGTGTATTCTCCCACTTCATTCTGTTCGAAACGACAAACAATTCTCATACCTTTTTAATAGGATTTCTAGGCACGCCCAGGAAGAATGCTAATGGCTGTGATCCCCCCCTCTCCTGTCCCCCCCCCCCGTCCCCTACCCCCACCTCAGAGAGACTTCAGGAAGCGGATGAAGGGATGCGACAGAAAAAAATAAAATGGCCCACTGCGGGGGCCGTCTGAAATTATACTGTGTTTGTTTAAGCATCTTTGGATGCGCTCTTCCTCTTATTACCAAGGACCTGATTTCCACAAGGCCAAACGTGCATTTGCGACGACTTAGCGACGATGCATCTAGATTGGAGTGCTGCACAAAACCGAAGCAAAAATAGCAAAAAAAACTGTTTATTCCGAATCTGTATCACATAATAGTTTTTTGGTCTCTCACCATTTGATTTCGCCGCAGCTCACTTAAGCTGTGGCGCAAACCTTAACGAAATAGAAGGGAAGTCTGTAACTGTATGCTACACAGCATCTTTTTTATGTTTTGCTGTATTAACTGATGATAATTCTAATGGCAGAGGGGGGGAAAGGAACAATTCCTATGTAATGTACAGATATTAGCATTGCACATATAGTCTGCTTTTTGTTCCGCCAGAACTTGCGTCCTTGTTAATGTAGTGGGGGAAAACAAACAAACAAAACTTTTTTTCTGTTGTGCTGGTCTCGCAAGGTTGTCTACCAGTAGGAGCAAGATTTTTCATACCTTTTTTGCCATTTTCCATTAAAAAAATTGTTTTTCACCAGGCAAAAGAAAAAAATTCACTCGATAAAGATCCTCCCCCCCCGTATTGATTCAGAGACACCATTCTTCAGTAGTCTAAGATATATTTTTTCCCTAACTCTGTATTTCTTTATGAATTTGCCAACTGAACATTTTGCAAATTAGAGACCTGGACAAACTTTTATGTTTACAGTGCACAACCGGTGAGAAAGTGCGGCGTCCGTCTGTGGCATGCACCCTTTCTCCAAGGCATCTGTTACCCTTCTAAGAGGTGGGAAATCCTTAGGATAACCATTGGGACTTCTGCATTTGAACACACTGTCCTCTGCAGGCGTCAAAATGTGGTCCCTGAGCTAGGAACTTGTACTGCAGAGGTTAAATAAAAATCGACTGACTCAGCAAAGATGAAAAAGAAAAACCTATTTTGAGTGGTTTGAAAAAAAATCCTTCCATTATTTTCCTAACAGGAAATGTATTTATTTGACAAGATTTAAGGTAATGTAGGCCTTCCCAGGAGGTAAATTAGCAGCACAGATTCTACTTTTTTTTAATTTATGATGCATTTTGTATGGTCGCCAAGTTGAATGACCTCATTACTAATATTTGTTGTAAAAGTGAAATTTGTTTGCCAACCAATAAACAACTGATTAAGATTTAGAAGGAACTGTTATGTATCTCCTGTGCTATCAGTCTCTTCTGATTTCTCTCCCTCTTGCCGGTTTGAGCAAAAGCGATTCAGCTCTCTTCCCCCCACCCCCGGCTGAAGGTAGCTATGCAAATAAAAGGATAATTCAGCACAGAATGATGCAAGAAAGATCTTGAAAATACAGGCCTTTTATGCAGGGACTTTTCCCCACGGTCACACACCCCCGCCGAATGCATCAAGGCTTCCTTTTGATTATGCATGCCTTTTCCGACCGTCAGAGGTTGCCTCGCTCTCCCCCCGCGTTTTGCCTGCATTTTCCAGATTCTGTCTAAAACGGCATCCGGAAAACACGGGCCAAACACGCGGGGAGAGCAAAGCGACCTCTGACGGTCGGAAAAGGCATGCATAATCGAAAGGAATCCCCGAAGCAGTCGGCGGGGGTGACCCCGGGGAAACGTCCCTGTATGAAAGGCCGTAGACGAAGCCGTTGGATTCTGGAGGCAGGCAAAGGACCCGTTTGGACCCGAGGACTTTGTGACTGTGGTTCTGCTTCAGCATTGGTCTTTGATGTGGACAGGATTGCATGTCTTATAAGTTGTACCTGCCCTGTGTGTAGCTTTTGCTGAGGGTGTAGCGCCACAGAGGAAAAACCAACTCCTAAGAAGCCTCTCCGAGATCCTTTGTTCTTCATTTCACTGCTCCTGGGCGGTTGATAATCGTGTTATCTGGAAAGGAGGCATCTCTCTCCCAGTTGCTTTGGTATTAGGAAGGGGGAATATAGTTCTCCATATTTCAGGAGACGATGAAATAGCGGTTCTGAGCGTATCCTCCAGGGAGAAGTTGGCAGAAAACCTCTGGTATTCCACACTCCAACCTAAGTGCTCTTTTGTTGATAACTTGCTTGCAGGATTTTGAAAAATAAAAATAAAGTCCACCAGTTTTATTTGATGTTTATTTGTTGAGATAGAAGCCTGAGCAGGCTTTTCTGGTAGATAAAGAAAATTAGGGTTGCCAACCTCCAGGTACTAGCGGGAGATCTCCTGCTATCACAAGTGATCTCCAGCCGATAGAGATCAGTTCCCCTGGAGAAAATGGCCGCTTTGGCAATTGGACTCTATGGCCTTGAAGTCCCTCCCCTCCTGAAACCCCGCCCTCCTCAGGCTCCGACCCTAAAACCTCCTGCCGGTGGCAATGAAGGACCTGGCAACCCTAAAAAAAACACATAATTGCAAATAAATCAACGAAGCAGAAATAGGCTGATTTCTAGTTAATATGAAATTATTCCGATGCCCCCTTCGGGATAGCTGTGTGCCAAAGTCATCTCTGGCTCTAGGAGTAGGGTTGCCAACCTCCAGGTTGTAGCTGGAGATCTCCCACTATTACAACTGATTTCCAGCCGATAGAGATCAGTTCACCTGGATAAACTGGCTGCTCTGGCAATTGGACTCTATGGCATTGAAGTCCCTCCCCTCCTTAACCCTGCCCTCCTCAGGCTCTGCCCCCCAAATCTCCCGCCAATAGCAAAGAAGGACCTGGCAACCCTATTTTTAGCCCTATGCAAATGACAATCAAGTGAAGGCACTTTGTGAAACCAACCCATCATTGTGCGATACGGTTGCCATCCTCCAGGCTACACAGATTAGCTCCCCTGGAGGAAATGGACACTTCAGAGGGTAGACCCTATGAAATAATATACCCTCCCATCCCCAAACTCCGCCTTCTCCAGGCGCTGCCCCCATATCGCCAGGAATTCCCCAAGCAAGAACAGGCAACCTTGTGGTGCGGAGATCGGGATCAGCACAAATCCTGCTCCCCGTTTCCATACGTTGATTATCAGCCACACAGGGCTATTCTTGGTACAGTTGTTTCTATTACAGGTGTGTCTTCAGGTCTACTCAGAGTAGGGCAGATGTACTGAAAGCAGCGAACACAGCCAAAGTGAGGCAGGAAACTGCAGAACATCTAAGCGAAATCTGCAAAGCGTGTCCCGACGCGACGTGTGTTCTGGAACCCTTTCTTCTCCAGGATTATTTGACAAATAGGTAGGAGTTAGAAATGGACTGATAATTGTGGGGAGGGTTGCCAGCCTCCAGGTGGTGGCAGGAGATATCCTGCTATTACAACTGATCTCCCGCTGATAGAGCTCAGTTCACCTGGCGAAAATGGCCGCTTTGGCAATTGGACTCTATGGCATTGAAGCCCCTCCCCAAACCCCTCCCCCTCAGGCTCCGCCCCAAAAACCTCCCACCAGTGGCAAAGAGGGACTTGGCAACCCTACTTCAATGCCATAGAGTCCAACTGACAAAGCGGCCATTTTCTCCATCATCATCATCATCATTAACCTTTATTGGCATGCCAAGGAACAAAAATAAAACAACAATATACCTCCGAAGGACAATACATATAATTCACAATTCGGGTTAATAAAACTTTTCTTGTTCTTTAAGAACTCCTGTAAGAAATTCAGCCAAAGTAGCCGTAAATTTTCTCCAGTTGTACTGATCTCTATTGGCTGGAGATCAGTTGTAATAGCAGGAGATCTCCAGCTAGTACCTGGAGGTTGGCAACCCTAGGCCAGCATGGTGTAGTGGTTAAGAGCGGAGAACCGGGTTTGATTCCCCACTCCTCCACATAAGCGGCGGACTCTAATCTGGTGAACCGGGTTGGTTTCCCCACTCCTCCACATGAAGCCAGCTGGGTGACCTCGGGCTAGTCACAGTTCTCTCCGAAATCTCTCAGCCCCACCTACCTCACAAGGTGTCTGTTATGGGGAGAGGAAGGGAAGGAGATCGTAAGCCGGTTTGATTCTCCTTAAAAGGTAGAGAAAATCGGCATATAAAAACCAACTCTTCTTCTTCTTCAGCCGGAGGAACTGAACGTAGGTTATCTTTTCAGCAGCTAACCTCCTGGAAAAGAAGCATGTGATGGGGAGGGGCTGTGGCTCAGCGGGAGAGCATTTGCTTGGCATGCAGAAGGTCCCAGGTTCAATCCCCGGCATCTCCAGTTCAAGGGACTAGGCAAGGAGGTGATGTGAAAGAACCCTGCCTGAGACCCTGGAGAGCCGCCGTATTGTCTGAGTAGACAATACTGACTTCGATGGACCGAGGGTCTGATTCGGTATAAGGCAGCTTCATATGTTCATATGTTCACGCGCGCCATGTTTCTTTTTCTTTTCTGCACAAGTCTGATGGCTGTAATTTAAACAATACACACATTCCCCCCCCCCCTCTAGCAGCAGCCATATTTTTTAAACTGTGCTGTTACCCTGGGCTGCCGTACAGGAACATATTACAATAAGCTCACGGCAAGGGAAGCGCTGGACGAGGTTTGCAAATCGTACACCCAAAGCTGGCGTTTTATCCGGGGCTCGCGTGACGCCTCGAGTCCGCCAATTAGCCCCGCCAACGAGCCAGCCGTTGGTGCACACGCTTATCGAGAGAGCCGTTGCGGAGAACGCGTCGCCTCCTGAATGTTAATCACATCTAAAGGGTTTCGAGACATCTGATCATGAACGGTGAAATCTCCCTCACCCGAGACAGTAAAACAAAGCCCTTTTGGGTTTAATTAAAGCAGTGGTTCCCAAACATTTTGGGCCAACCCCCCCTTGGTTCCACAAACTCAAACCCAGCGCCCCCTACCCTAATAAAAAGCATTAATCAAAATAGGGGTTTGCATGACTCACTAAAGAACATAAAAGGTAAAGGTCCCCTGTGCAAGCACCGGGTCATTCCTGACCCATGGGGTGACATCACATCTCGACGTTTACTAGGCAGACTTTGTTTGTGGGGTGGTTTGCCAGTGCCTTCCCCAGTCATCTTCCCTTTACCCCCAGAAAGCTGGGTACTCATTTTACCGACCTCGGAAGGATGGAAGGCTGAGTCAACCTTGAGCCGGCTACCTGAAACCAACTTCCGTCGGGATCGAACTCAGAAAGAACATAATAACAATAAAATTTCAAAACAGTAACAATTAATTGCACATCTATTCAAAAACCAATTGAAACTTTTTAGCTGAAATTTATTCAACAGAACTGATGAACTTGACCCAGTGGTACCAGCTCTTCAAAGTCTGGGGGGGAAACTCTGATAGTTTACACCAAATTTGCCAGCATGGTGCCATAGCTTGATCAATTGGAAATTAGTGAAGAACACAGTTGAAGGGGCCCACCTCTAGCGCCCCCCTGCTGCCCCCTTGCCTCTTAGTGCCCCCCTAGGTAATCCCATTGCCCCCCAGGGGGTGGTACTGCCCACTTTGGGAACCACTGAATTAAAGCAACCCCACTACACAGGCAGCTCCTCTTGGGGAAATTAAAAAGCAGCAACTCTCAACTTTCTTTGAGAGTTGGTCTGCCGATACAGTTGGTCTGTGCTTTGCATGCAGAAGGACCCAGGTTCAATCCCTGGCATCTCCCATTAGAAGGAGCAGGCAGGGGATGATGTGAAAGAGCTCAGCCTGAAACCCTGGAGAGCTGCTGCCAGTCTGAGTAGACAATACTGACCTTGACGGACCAAGGGTCTGATTCCATAGAAAGGAGCTTCATATGAGAGCCAGCATGGTGTAGTGGTTAAGAGCGGTGGTTTGGAGCGGTGGACTCTGATCTGGAGAACCAGGTTTGATTTCCCACTCCTCCACATGACTGGCGGAGGCTAATCTGATGAACTGGATTTGTTTCCCCACTCCTACACATGAAGCCCTATGCTCTCAGCCCCACCTACCCCACAGGGTGTCTGTTGTGGGGAGGGGAAGGGAAAGTGATTGTAAGCCGGTTTGATTCTTCCTTAAGTGGTGAGCCTAATTTCAATGGACAAGGAGGATCTAAACCTATAACAGCATTTAAACCTGTGATCTCCCACCTCCAATGTGAACTGTTATCAATCGAGAGCTGTTTTCTTAGGGGAGGGGTGAGCTCTTTTCCTAGGCCAGGCATTACTTAGGCCAAGGCTCAGTTCATGTCTGTAGCAGCAAACTGGTTGCCCCGGAGTGCCAAACCTGGTGCATGCTGGGATTTCTGCATTTAGCGAACGTAGTGATATCTCAAGCTCAATTTTCAGGTGCGTGGGAACCCGAACTGGAGCATGACTTCAGGGAGACTTTTAATTTCTCTCTGTCTTCCCGCTCTGAATCAGGCCCCTGCACTAGCGTCCCCAGCCTCCAGGTAGGACTTTGCATTCCCACCTACACAGGAGTACGCTACGTAGCAGCCAGTGTTGGTCCCTGAGGAAGACTTTGGTTGAAACAGGGCGTTATCCGGACCCCTGTAGCCTGATGCCCAATGAACGGGCATAGTTTCAGGGGTCGTGCAGGTTACTCAACCTTTTGAGGATCTTGGAAAGCTACACCGTTACAATGCAATAGTGGCTGATCTAGAAGAACTTCACAGCATCTTTTCTTCGGAATAACCTTTTTGACTTGGAAGTCTGGATACTAAAATATAAGGACTTTGGCACCAAATAATAATTTAGAATAAGTAGAAAAATTGTTCGTTATTATGTGTATGTATGACCTGGAATGTAGTGATAAGCAGTGACAATATAACTGCAATTCATAAACCTTTGGCATTCTGCTGCTGGTATTTTGTTTAAGCATACTTTACAGCAGGCTAGCGTTTGTTATCTCCCTAACCTCCAGGTAGTGGCAGGAGATCTCCTGCTATTACCACTGATCTCCAGCCGATAGAGATCGGTTCCCCTGGAGAAAATGGCCGCTTTGGCAATTGGACTCTACAGCATTGAAGTCCCTCCCCAAACCCCTCTCTCCTCAGGCTCCGCCCCAAAAACCTCCTGCCAGTGGCGGGAGTTGCTTACAATCCCTTCTCCTCCCCACAACAGACACCCTGTGAGATAGGTGGGGCTGAGAGAGTTCAGAGAGAACTGTGACTGGCCCAAGGTCACGCAGCAGGCTTCATGTGGAGGAGTGGGGAAACAAACCCAGTTCACCAGATTAGAGTCTGCCACTCAGGTGGAGGAGTGGGGAATCAAACCCGGTTCTCCAGATTAGAGTCAACCGCTCTTAACCACTACACCACACTATAATTAGTTTACAAAACCTGTTTTAGAAGCCAGTGCTGGATATGCTGTTTCAGAATAGGTCAATAAAATGCTCGTCTTTCTGGTATGCTTAAATTGGGGGCAGGTGGGAGAAGAGTTCCCAGGCAACAGTCTTGGGTACGTGAACGTTACAAATGGGTAAGTATTCCTGTTTTAATCTCAGAAACGTTGGAGGATTGTGGTTGTGGGGTGGGGCAGAGGAGACTTCCGAGGGAAGAAACGCAAGCATTATGTCTTCCTAGCTGACAGTGTGACCCCCTCACTGGCAGTCTTTAAAGAGTGGTTGGATGAACACTTGTCAGGGATGCTTTAGGCTGATCCTGCATTGAGCTGGGGGTTGGACTAGATGGCCTGTATGGCCCCTTCCAACCCTTTGATTCCATGATTCTATGATTCAACAATAGTAATTGCAAGAAGGAAGGAAAGTCAGTAGTGGGCAGAGGGTATACTTTTGATTATGATTTGGGTAGTGAGAATAGGGTTAAGGGATGGGGAGGGGCTGTGGCTCAGTGGAAGAGCTTCTGATTGGCATGCAGAAGGTCCCAGGTTCAATCCCCAGCATCTCCAGTTTAAAGGACCAGGGAGTAGGTGATGGGAAGGACCTCTGTCTGAGACCATGGGGAGCCGCTGCCAGTCTGAGCGGACAATACTGACCTCCCTGAACCAAAGGTCTGATTCAGTAGAAGGCAGATTCATGTGTAATCATGTGTGATGTTCTTCAGAACTTTCATGTCAAAAGCAAAAGTACCCAGACATTTCCTTTTATTTATTTCTCCGACGCCCCAGTCCCCAATTAGTTATAACCTGGCCGAGTGTGTGTGTGTGTGTTAGGTTCTGAGCATTTGCTTTTTAAATACTTCTTAAACTAACTTAAAACCTGCAAGATGGAGAAGAGAACCATATCCTTGAGACTTTTGCTTGTGGACATTATTGGGATTTTAAGGCAGTGTCTTTGACTGGATCGTGGCCAAGGTATCAATTTTAAAGGACAAAAATGCAGTTATTAAAGAGCTAATGTTCAGCATGAGTGGCGGAGAACGGCAAAGGATTTGACGCTGTGTCAGCAGTTACTGTCAAAGATGTGAATGCCCTTCTCTAGGAGATGGCTACAGATACCTCATTTGCAGTGCAATCCTGTGCAGAGTTTATCCAGTCTGAGCCCATTTATTTTGGTGGGCTTAGACTAGGGTTGCCAGTAGGGGTGTGCAAAAAAACAAATTGGGTAAATTTCAGGTTCGGGTTTATTGGGCCCGATTTTTTTCGAGAAACCCGAAATAAGCCGAATTCCCATACCGGTAAATATGAGGATTCAGCTTTCTTTTAGGTTTCCCGGGAAAATTCAGCCCATTAAAGCCTATGGGGACTTTTCGCAGCTTTTCACGGCTCCTGAGGGGCATTTATGCAGGCAGAGGTCCCAAATTTTCAGGGTAGCTTGAAGGTACTCTCCTTGCAAGAACCCCCAAGTTTGGTGTAGATTAGGTTCCAAAGTTATGGGGTCTGGAACTGGTCGCCCCCATCCTCCTCCACAGAGAAGAAATAGTGAAGTGGCTGTGGTCAGATTCTCTATTGCGAACTTGACAATGCTTTTCTATGAGACTTTGCAATGCTTTTGTATGGGGGGCGACCTCTTCCAGACCACATAAAACCAGACCCCTTGACCCTATCTTCACCAACCTTGGGGGTTCTTGCAAGGAGAGTCCCTTCAAGCTACCCTGAAAATTTGGGACCTCTACCTCCAAAAATGCCCCCCAGGAGCTTCGAAAAAAATCGCCATAGACTTTCCCATAGCTTTGCATGGGCCCAGGCCAAAAAAAATGGCCCATTGAAAGCTATGGGAGGACAGGTCTAAGTTCTAGTGGAAAAGCAGAGACAAGCACAGACCAATGCCTCCCTCCCCAATAACTCACACAAGCCCTACCTACACCACCAGACACCAACCCAATCCAACAGCACAAGAAACCACATAGATAAGTCTAATGATGAAACACAGCACACCACAACAAAATCAGAAATGGGGCCCCTTTTGCCATCCCATCCCATACAAAGCCTACACTATGCACTGGGCGGAGGCCAGACACCAGCACCCGGGCATGCTCTGCCAGCACATGCCCCACAAAACCCATGTCCAGCCACATGTAGAAAGATGTAGACAAGCTGGAACGTGTCCAGAGGAGGGGCAACAAAGATGGTGAGGGTTCTGGAGACCAAGTCCTATGAGGAAAGGTTGAAGGAGCTGGGTATGTTTAGCCTGAAGAGAAGAAGACTGAGAGGGGATATGAGAACCATCTTCAAGTACTTGAAGGGCTGTCCTATGGAGGAGGGTGCCGAGTTGTTTTCTGTTGCCCCAGAAGTTTGGACCAGAACCAACGGGTTAAAATTAAATCAGAAGAGTTTCCATCTAGACATTAGGAAGAATTTTCTAACAGTTAGAGCGGTTCCTCGGTGGAACAGGCTCAAACTCTCTCAAACCTCTAAGGAATGACCTGATCTTTCTTTGGCCAAGTACAGAGAAGTCTGAAAATAATTCCAACTTCTGTGATTGGCCAAAGACCACTGTTGTTCCTGACCTGGCCAATGAGAATTCATGGCCCTCCTCCCTCCCCCAAATTAGATTGTCCTCCCTTGCAAAAAATCAAGGTAGGCTGCAGCAATAAGCAAGGAAATAACTCCCCTTCCAAAAAAAAAAAAAAGCCAGGGGAAAAGCCGATTCCCATTTCCTGTGGGGGAACTGATCTCTCAAGACTGGAGATCAGTATTAATTCCTGGAGGTTGGCAACCCTACTCCTTAGGATTGCTCCCTTGGTTCAAGGTATCTTTTCAGAGATATTGTGGGCATTTGAATTTGATCTGGGGATTTTCTGCCTTTACTGAGAAAGAGGAGCACTCATTTGTGTTCGCTGTTTACAGAAACAGTAAAAACCATTTAATGTGGCTTCCCACAATTCCCTGGCATACTGAAAGTTTTACAGTTTCTTGGTTTGTGTTATGAATAAACTCAGAAACTACTGATGGACTCCTGGAGAGTCATAAGAGATTTTCCTTTCTTTTACAACAAAAAAAGTGTAATTTTCATCTGTTTCTGTCTTCCCAACTTCAGTGGTAGGGTTGCCAGGTCCCTCTTCCCCACCAGCGGGAGGTTTTTGGGGTGGAGCCTGAGGAGGGCAGGGTTTGGGGAGGTGAGGGGCTTCCATGCTATAGAGTCCAATTGCCATTTTCTCCAGGTGAACTGTAATAGCAGGAGATCTCCAGCTAGTACCTGGAGGCTGGCAACCCTATGCAGTGGGGACAGAGGCGTATCGCAATACCTGTTCATTACTGACATCAGCCAGATCAATAGATAGGTAGGACATGCTTACTCATGTGTAGGGTTGGTTTGCTTATCAAGCACATGTGGGACATACGGTGGGAGGGGACACTGGTGTACTGCAGGGCCTCGACTCACTCCCTAGCATCTGCAGCATGGGAGGGGACTGCCCTTGCCAGTAGAGTTGCCAGTAGAGTTCACCACCAGCGGGAGGTTTTGGGGGTGGAGCCTAAGGAGGGCGGGGTTTGGCGAGGGGAGGGACTTCAATGCCATAGAGTCCAATGGCCAAAGCAGCCATTTTCTTCAGGTGAACTGATCTCTATCGGCTGGAGATCGGTTGTAATAGCAGGAGATCTCCAGCTAGTACCTGGAGGTTGGCAACCCTACTCCCCAGCCAGTCACATACTGCCACCAATACAGCAACTGTACAGGCTCCAGAAACCTTGTTGGCGTAACAAAATATTTTGAAGTACCCCTCGATCCTGCACCAGAAGTTCAGGGCCAAACAAAACACATCGGGTGTTTTCACACATGCTGAATAATGCACTTTCAATCCATTTTCAATGCACTTTAATGATCGTTTGCAAGTGGATTTTGCCGTTTCATGCAGTAAAATCCAGTTTCAAAGTGCATCGAAAGTGGATTGAAAGTGCAGTCGATAGAGATCAGTTCACCTGGAGGAAATGGCTGCTTTGGCAACTGGACTCTATGGCATTGAAGTTCCTCCCCTTCCCAAACCCTGCCCTCCTCAGGCTCCACCCCCCCCCCCAAATCTCCAGGTATTTCCCAACCCGGAGCTAGCAGCCCTGTCTCTACTGCATCACATCCTCACAGAGATTCCTCCCCAAACTCCACCGGCAAATCTCCAGGAATTTCCCAATCCAGAGTTGATAACCTTCCATAAAACTGTCTTCAGTTAGCTGTTTGCGGACAACAGACAAGAGGGTAGGCCTACATGTAAAGCATTTAAGAACATAAGAACATAAGAAAAGCCCTGCTGGATCAGACTAAGGCCCATCAAGTCCAGCCGTCAGTTCACACAGGGGCCAACCAGGTGCCTCTAGGAAGCCCTCAAACAAGCCGACTGCAGCAGCAGCATCCTGCCTGGGTTCCATGGCACCCAATATAATAGGGATGCTCCTCTGATCCTGGAGAGAGAGAATAGGTATGCATCATGACTCCTATCCATTTTGACAAGTAGCCATGAATACCCTTCTCCTCCATGAACATGTCCACTCCCCTCTTCAAGCCTTCCAAGTTGGCAGCCATCACCACATCCTGGGGCAGGGAGTTCCCCAATTTAACTATGCATTTTTTAAAAAGAAAAACCCCTCACAGCCACCTACGTTATTCACACCCGAAAATGAAAATATTTTCCCCTTGCAATTAAATTTTAAAGGTATGTTTGCAAAAAAAAGATTGAATAACCATCAAAATATTTCTGTTTTCTGGGAGAAAAATGTAAACACCTCAGTGTGATAGAGGGAACCCTCGGCTTCCCAGGCACTAGTCACATAACGTACAATTTAGGCAATAATAAAATCACTTAGCAACCCACCATGAGAATGGTGCACTGGGGGGGAAATAAATCCGAATGGTTTATCTTTATTCAGGTTGCATTTTCCGCCGTATAGAATTTTCCTTTTTTTGTTTTGTTCCTTCTATGCTTTGTACAAACACCTGTGAAAACCTAAGGTGAAACCTCAATAAAAGAAGATCGGTAAACATCAGATCGGTAAAAAGCAGTAATGAGGCACTGGGTTTATTGTGGTTTGGAAGGAAAGATTTGTGCGGTTTGTTTTTGCAGGTGTTTGTTTAAAACACAAAAACAAAATAGGGTTGCCGGCAGGAGGGTTAGAGGGCGGGGATATGGGGGCGTGACATTAAGGTTGCCAATCTCCAGGAGTTTGGCAGTTGTACTCTATAGCATTGAAGTCCCTCCCCAAACCCCGCCTTCTCCAGGCTTCACCTCCAAAATCTCCAGGTATTTCCCAACCCAGAGCTGGCAACCTTAGTTTGAGTTTCTGTCCTCCTTAGGGTTGCCAACCTCCAGGTAGTAGCTGGAGATCTCCTACTATTGCAACTGCTGTCCAACCGATAGAGATCAGTTCACCTGAACAAAAGGGCCGCTTTGGCCATTGGACTCTATGGCATTGAAGCCCCTCCCCTCTCCAAACCCTGCCCTCCTCAGGCCCGACCCCCAAAATCTCCAGGTATTTCCCAACCCATAGCTGGCAACCCTACGTGACATTGACTGCGTCCCTACATCACTTCCGAGGAAAACCCAGAAGTGCCACAGGGTAGCTCTAGGAAGTGTCAAAAACTCTATGGTTTTCCAGGGAACTAGCAATCCAACCGATATAGCTAGTTTTTCTTATTTTTCTTCCACAACTGCTCTGAGCAGCAGCAGGCAACAAAGGCTAGCAGCATAGGGTTGCCAACCGCCAGGTACTAGCTGGAGATCTCCTGCTATTACAACTGATCTCCAGCCGATAGAGATCAGCTCACCTGGAGAAAATGGCCACTTTGGCAATTCGACTCTATGGCATTGAAGCCCCTCCCCTAACCCCGCCCTCCTCAGGCTCCGCCCCAAAAAGCTCCCGCCAGTGGTGAAGAGGAACCTGGCAACCCTATACCAGCAGGAAACCTCCCTTCATAACAGGGGCCTGGCATCCCTACCTGAATATAGTTTGAATGAAGAAATGAGAGACTCTGTTGAAGACCTCAGTCTCACTAAAATGATGAACCTGGGTCTGGACTGTGCCACTTCAGACTGTGGGCAGGGACTCCCACCTAGAGTTGCCAACCTCCAGGTACTAGCTGGAGATCTCCTGAAATTACAACTGGTCTCCAGCCAGTAGAGATCTGTTCCCCTGGAGAAAATGGCCACTTTGGACTCTATGGCATTGAAGTCCCTCCACTCCCCAAACCCTTCCTTCCTCAGGCTCTGCCCCAAAATCCTCCAGGTATTTCCCTAGGAACGTGTCACATTTTCCAAAACATGCAAGATGTAATAAAACTTCTGCAGGCACTTGCAAACGGTTTTCCATGGTGAAGGAGGCAGAAGGAGCTCCTGCTTTAATGGTGGTTTGTCCATTCAAATATATAAATTTTAATCAGGTGCACATATAGATTAAAAGCATAAAACTCCTAGTACAGACAAAAACTTACTCATTCAATAAATACAAACATGAACAACTGCGATGTACATTCTTTCATTGACCAATTTGAGATCCAGAAAGGACCAGACGCGTTTCGGCCTGGAAAGGCCTTCCCCAGCGGTCAGTATAAAATTATAACTTAACACACAACCTAATAATATAATCATATCATAATGGGCGGTAAGAAATATCGAAAAGCCCTTCTAGTACAGTGAAACTCCCTGTAAATTTCTTTGCTTCTTATATGTTAAAACCTGGCTTCACTGCCTCACCTTCTGTTGTATGCCGGGCTCTTAAGGATGTGGATACATCAAGCAGTGTATTAGGTCAATTCTTACATCACATCAAACCCAAGTTAGCACAAGCCTTTCTAAACCATGGTTTCCGGTTTTCATTTGCTGGACCATCACCCCCAGGGCTTTGGCCATTCCAACATCCAACAGCCCCCACTTCAACTTCCCGAACTATGACATCCGGTGACGTCTGAACTCATGCCTCCCCTCTGAAGCTGCGCTGACTTTTGCCACCCAAGAGACAGGGGGAAGAATGGCAGCGATACAGAATATTCAGAGCGCTTGGAAAGGTAATTGTCAAGTGTGCAAAGTGCCCGGAGTTTTGGAAGCGAATTGTATCGAAGAGATATTACGATGCAGCTCTTCCGAGTCTGCTGCCATTGACAGAAATTCACTGGGGATAAGATGATGATTGCAATAAGACGGATTTTTTTTTTTATCCTGCCTCTCCGCTTACCTGCAAGGCAGAATTTAATTTGGGCCTCGGCTGCACGAAAGCTAAACATCTGCCTGTCAAAATATGGAAATTGTTAACGCGCTGTTCTGTTTGCCATGTATCCGCTCTGACAAAACCGAACCTACTTTGATTGCTGTAAAACATTGTTACGAGAAGCGGTGACTGGAAACCCGGCGTTTCCATGTCGAGCGATCCTGGCCAGAACTTCCTTCCAGAATTACCCACGGCCGTTGCGATAATTGCAGAAGTAATTTCACGTTAATTGAAAAGTGGATTGGCCGCGGTGCCGGCGAAGCTCGAGAAGCCTCGCCCCAACGTTTGATCAACGTTCACGTCAGCCTCTGATATTTCATAGAGAAACTTCAGGCACTAGTGAAACCCGACCAAAAATGGGCAGAGGGATATTCTGTGGGAAGTGAACTGGGCAGAGGAGGACAGAAATTAAAATTGGGTTGCCAGGTCCTTCTTTGGCACCAGCGGGAGGTTTTTGGGGTGGAGCCTGAGGAGGGTGGGGTTTGGGGAGGGGAGGGACTTTGATGCCATAGATTCCAATTGCCAAAGTGGCCATTTTCTTCAGATGAACTGGTCTCTATTGGTCGGATTTTGCAATTTTTGCAACATGGCGATAGGTCTGTAAAATGAAACGACTGCATGTTAGAAAATTGATCACGCTGAAGGAGAGTTCTCTGTTGAGGAACCGAGGAAGGCAGAAGCTTGCGATTCGAAACGAGGAGTTCTTGAGAGTAGTCATTGCCTTCCTGGAGAAGTGCATACTCTCCTGCTAAACAAAGAAGAGGATATTGGTGTTATTCCTTAGAGGATTACTTTTGGACTTTTGTGATACCTATGAGGATCACTGTATCGACTCTCTGATGCTGCATTAAGAGTATTTTTTGTGCGCTGTGCCTTATTTATGTTAGGTAACTATAAGAATTAAGTTGTGAGACACAATATAGATGGTCAGTTGTACTCTTGCAGTTCTGCGTTAATTTTTGATCTACTTTCTTGTACTGAACTCAGAGGTGTCAGGTTTCTCTAACACTACCTGGAGGTTGGCAACCGTAAGGAGGACAGAAACTAAAACTAGGGTTGCCAGGTACCTCTTTCCCACCATTGGGAGGTTTGGGGGCGGAGCCTGGGGAGGGTGGGGTTTGGGGAGGGGAAGGACTTCAATGCCATAGAGTCCAATGGCCAAAGCGGCCATTTTCTCCAGGTGAACTGATATCGATCGGCTGGAGATCAGTTGTAATAGCAGGAGATCTCCAGCTAGTACCTGAAGGTTGGCAACTCTAACTAAAACTATAGAGCACAGAAAGGTTAGGGGAGAAGAGAATTAATCTTCCCATTTTCTCCAGGTGAATTGATCTCTGTCACTTGGAGATAGGGTTGCCAACCTCCAGGTACTGGCTGGAGATCTCCTGCGATTACAACTGATCTCCAGCCAATAGAGATCTGTTCACCTGGAGAAAATGGCCACTTTGGCAATTGGACTCTATGGCATTGAAGTCTCTCCCCTCCTCAACCCCCCCCTCCTCAGGCTCTGCTCAAAAAACCTCCCACCGGTGGCAAAGAGGGACTTGGCAACCCTACCTGGAGACCAGTTGTAATAGCATATCTCCAGCTACCCCCTGGAGGTTGGGAACCCTAGAGTACAATGAGGAGGGTATCTAGGATTGCCAATTCCAGGGTGGGAAATTCCTGGAGATTTTGGGGTGGAGCCTGGGAAGGGGGAACCTTGGGGTATGATGCCACCCACCAAAGCAGGCATTTTCTCCAGGGGAACTATTCTCTAGAGATAGTTGTAATTCTGGGAGAGTTTCAGACCTCACCAGGAGGTTGGCAATAGGGCAGACATGTGGATACCATCACCTCTAGTTTAGCCCTAAGGTATCTAAAGGTAGAGAGAGGTAAGCAGACCTCATACTTCAGGCTGACTGATCCAAGTTCCTGGAGAGGAAACTCTTCTATGTTGGAATCGAGGTATAAATCCTCACACTGCTCGGCACAAGGAATGATCTTAGAATCATAGAGTTGGAAGGGACCACCAGGGTCATCTAGTCCAACCGCCTGCACAATGCCGGAAATTTACAACTACCTCCCCCCACACCCCCAGTGACCCCCCACTACATGCCCAGAAGATGTCCAAGATGCATTCCCTCTCATCATCTGCTTATGGTTATAGAATCAGCATTGCTGACAGATGGCCAGATCTTCATGGGCAGCATCTCTTTGCCCATATTGGTGTGCCAGCAAGGATAAGTGAAGAACTGCTCTTCTATTGCTCTAAGCTTGGAGCCAGCTGGCACAACCCAAACACTGGCAAACCCTTTGGGGTAGCCACTGAAGGAGCCCGCACTGAAAGGGTGGCCAAGAGTTTAGTAGACCCAGGTCAGGTGCTAAAATTTAATAAACCTGATTTTAAGGCAAGTTTGGAGGTAGCGTCTTGCTTGCTAGGGTGGAGTAGCTAAACTGTGAAACGGATCATTGAGTTATCGCACTGTTAACAGCCTTTTTCACGCAACTAATGTTCGTAAACCTTTATTAAAATGCAAAAAAAAATGACATTCGGCATTTTGCCAGTTGGTGTCATCAAAATCTCATAGAGTGGGAACATATCTTAATTCTTACCTATACAGCAATAACGCATGACATTTAGTAAATGACTCTAAAGAACTGAATGTGTTCTGAGCCCCCGGTCTTTAAAATTGTTATTTAGCAATCTCAACGGTTCGTGCTCACGGTTATGCAGCAGAGCAGATGAGTCGCTTTATCATCCTCAGAGTGAGACTATAAATCAATACCCTTGGTTATATGATTAAGAGCCCGATCCCAAAGTCTACAGCTCAGAGTCAGTAAGGCAGATAATCCGGTGCCAGTCAGACATTTGGCCTAGATGTAATGCCAAGCAATCGTTTGGCATTACGCAAATGAGCCTGGAAGGAGCCTCGGTAAGCTTGCCAACCTCCAGGTGGCAGCTGGAGATCTCCTGCAACTGATCTCCAGGCAAACAGAGATCAGTTCCCCTGGAGAAAATGGCAGCTTTGGCAACTGGATTCTGTGGCATTGAAGTCCCTCCCCTCCCCAAACCCTGCCCTCCTCAGGCTCCGCCCCAAAAATCTCCAGGTATTTCCCAACCCGTAGCTGACAACCCTAAAGGGAACCGATCTCTGTAGTTCAGAGATCAGTTGTAATTCCAGGATTACTCCAGGCTCCACCTTGAGGTTGGTAAATCTACAACAGGTGACAGAGATCAGTTCACCTGGAGAAAATGGCCACTTTGGAAGGTGGACTATGGCATTATACTCCATTGAAGTCCCTCCCCTATCCAAACCCCGCCCTCCTCAGGCTCCACCCCCCAAAATCTCCAGGTATTTCCCTACCTAGAGTTCGCAACCCTAAGCCTCAGGGTTGCAAAACTTCCCCACTTTCTCACTTTGCACATTGTGATCCCCTTCCTTGCTTCTCAGTTTGCTGGAAAACTATGATTTGTCATTGCATTGAAACAAGTAAGCCCAAGATTTAGGGCAACTAGACAAAGCACGGGACATGGAAACTTGGGGGCAGGACGTTTCTCTCACAGAAAGAACTACAGCCAATTACAAAGCAGCATGTCAAGAGGCGAGGATTCAAATGCTTCCTGCTACCTTGGAGTTCTTTCTGCATGGAAGAAAGGCATTTAGAAACGAGGCTTGGATTTTTTCCCCCTCCCTCTCCCATTCCTTTTAGGGAGCTCCGTTTTATTTTTTAAAATGCTTTTTGACTGGGAACTTGGGTTTCCGCTGGGGGGGGGGAGAGAGACTTTTCTCTCAAAGAAAGCACTACTGCCAGTTACAAAATGGCATTTCAAGGGGCGGGGGGCTCAATGCCATACTGTCCAATTGGCAAAACGGTCATTTTCTCCAAGCGATCTGACCTCTATCGGCCGGAGATCAGTTGTAACAGCAGGAGATCTCCAGCCACCACCTGGAGGTTGGCAACCCTAGCAACCCTGACTTTGAGGAAGTTGGGGTTTTGGAGGGGAACTTCTTCCTTACCCAGATTTCTGCATATTTTAAGGGTTTCGTGCAGCTTAGCACCTTACTCCAAAGATGTCTCGAGAACTATCAAGCCTAAACTTTTGCAGGTTTGCTGTGGCCCATGAAAGATTACGCTACAAGTGTCTTAGTCTTTGAGGTGCCGCAGGATTCTTTTTGGTCTGTCGCTGGAAAAGATTAGCCGGCTCCCCTACTGGAATGTCTAAAGTCCCCTATGATCATGCCTCCAGACGTTGTAAGATAGGGGCTCTTCATGTCCTCTCTACCGCAGAGATCATTTGAATGTGGCTTCTGTCAAGTACAAGATTTCTCTGATCCGTGTGAGTCTCTCTGTCTCCTGATCTTTGGAAAGGGTACAAAGAATTCTCTCCGGGGAAGAGATGCTCACGGGTATAAGGAATGTCTCCGCTGTCAAAGGCTTGCCCATTTAGTTCACCGGAGGGGGGCAGTTCTCTGTTGAGCTTCCAAAGTCGTTTTGAATCTTCTTCGGAAATTTCATCCCTTTTCTAACTTTCTCTCCCAGGTAAAAGGTAAAGGTCCTCTGTGCAAGCACCGGGTCATTCCTGACCCATGGGGTGACGTCACATCCCGGCGTTTCCTAGGCAGACTTGGTTTACGGGGTGGTTTGCCAGTGCCTTCCCCAGTCATCTTCCCTTTACCCCCAGCAAGCTGGGTCCTCATTTGACCGACCTCGGAAGGATGGAAGGCCGAGTCAACCTTGAGCCGGCTACCTGAAACCGACTTCTGTTGGGATCGAACTCAGGTCGTGAGCAGAGCTTGGACTGCAGTACTGCAGCGTACCACTCTGCTCCACGGGGCTCTCTCCCAGGACACAGTCTGTATTCTGAAACCCGCATGGCATCTATATCGTGTTTTGTTTTCTTTTTACTCCGAAGGAAACAATTGTGTACATGAACATTTGTGAAGACGGGGGGTAGGGTTGCCAACCTCCAGGTACAAGCTGGAGATCTCCTGTTGTTACAACTGAACTCCAGCCGATAGAGATCAGTTCACCTGGAGAAAATGGCCATTTCGGCAATTGGACTCTATGGCATTGAAGGACCTTCCCTCCCCAAACCCCACCCTCCTCAGGTTCCACCCCAAAAACCTCCCTCCGGTGGTGAAGAGGGACCTGGCAACCCTAGGGGGGCGGATATTTAGAAGCAGGTACACAAACCACCATCTGCAAGAGTGGCCAAAACAAAACCCCACTCACAGCCACCCTTCACAAGTCTTGAGATCGATTGTCTCCTTAGAGGACAAACAACCGTCTTGTGGTACTGGAATGACGAATCGATTGGCAAACTCTTCAGCCAGAGCCCACTTCACCCTATACAAAGAGCCGTCACCAGTACTGAGAAAAGAGAGAAGGGGGGAAATATTCATTTAAAGGGAGGCCAGAAGGCCAGCCGATGCAAGAGAATACCTGAGTAGGGTTGTTGCCAAGTCCCTCTTTGTTACTGGCAGGAGGTTTTGGGGTGGAGCCTGAGGAGGGCGGGGTTTGGGGACTGGAGGGACTTCGATGCCATAGAGTCCAATGGCCAAGGCAAAGATCAGGTCAACAGTATATCTCAGGTATGGGAGAGCCTGTAAAGGTCAAGAGTGGAGGAAGCATTTTAAAATCTGGCTCATGTAACCGTGCAATCTCTGAAATTGTAGTCATTGAGGACGAGCTGGCAGAGTTCGATAGCCAGGTGTGCTCATCAAGGATAACACACCCGATTGCTTGTAGTTCACCTCTTTATGGGATAGTGGTGCCTAGATAGGGTTGCCAGCTCCAGGCTGGGAAATTCCTGGATACTTTTCGGGTGGAGATTGAGGAGGGCGTGGTTTGAAGAGGGGAGGGACTACAATGGCACAGAGTCCAATTGTCAGAGCAGCCGTTTTCTCCAGGTGATCTGATCTCTGTTGGCTGGAGTCCAGTTGTAATAGCAGGAGTTCTCCAGCGAGTACCTGGAGGTTGGCAACCCTATGCCTAGAACCTAGGGTTGCCAGGTCCCTCTTTGCGGAGCCTGAGGAGGGTGGGGTTTGGGGAGAGGAGGGACTTCACTGCCATAGAGTCCAACGGTGAAGATTTCTATCAGCCCTCGGGCTATTGCTGTGACCCAGGACGCTCTCCATTGATCACACAGCAACGTTATCGCTCTTGCTTTAGGCGTCTCATCACAGCGTGAATTTTCACCATTCTTTGGGAGCTTCATATATCTCGGTCTCTTTCGCTTTCAACTATACAAGAGCCTTTTATATGTATGATGCACTTTGCTTGCATATAGTTCTTGATTAATGTGTATACGGTATATATGTAAAAAGAAAATGAGAATTGTTCATTGTAATATTTATTATAACACAGTGTGTTACAACATAGAGAGCCCGTGTGCTGTTTTTTTCCCTTATACTTTGTGATACAGCACTAGAGTTTTTTTATTACCTGGAGATTGGCAACCCTATTTGGGGCAGAGCCTGAGGAGGGCGGGGTTTGGGGAGGGGAGGGACTTCAGTGCCATAGAGTCCAATTGCCAGAGCGGCCCTTTTCTCCAGCTGAACTGATCTCTGTCGGCTGGAGATCAGTTGTAATAGCAGGAGATCTCCAGCTAGTACCTGGAGGTTGGCTCCCTGTCGGCTCCCTGATAAGCTAAGAACTACAACCAGTATAACCAGAATGGTGTTTTCTGGGAGATCATCCACAGGCAAAAGTTTCCTAAGGAAGCCGGTAAGCACACGGAGGAAGGACAAAAGAGAGCCGGTGTGGTGTAGTGGTTAAGAGCGGTGGTTTGGAGCGGTGGACTCTGATCTGGAGAACCGGGTTTGATTCCCCACTCCTCCACGCGAGCGGCGGAGGCTAATCTGGTGAACTGGATTTGTTTCCCCGCTCCTCCACACGAAGCCAGCTGGGTGACCTTGGGCTAGTCACAGCTCTCTCAGCCTCACCTACCTCACAGGGTGTCTGTTGGGAGGGGAAGGGAAGGCGATTGGAAGCCGGTTGATTCTGCCTTAAGTGGGAGAGAAAGTCAGCATATCAAAACCACTCTTCTTCTTCTTCTTCAAAATCCATGTTTGTGTTCCTGTGTACAACTTTTACCTATGAACAGAAGCAGCAGTCGTTCCTGAGTTCTCCCTCCACCCCCCATTCATAACACTGTTATTAATTCAAATGTATATCTATTTATTAACTTCCTTATTCAAGGTCAGAACACTGATTCAAGTGTTTGTGCCTTAAATGTACCAAGCGCTGAAGTGGAATACAGCTAGCTGTGTCTTCTTGCAAGGAATCTGTTTCGTGCCTTTCCCGCTAGAGTCACCGTTCCTTTTTTTCCCTTCGTTCCCTCGGTTGCGTTCGGTACTTGTTGTACTACTCATCACTCATCTGTTGGGGTCCTATTGAATCTCCAACCTCTCACATATCTTAATATTTATTATTTGATTCCATTTGTCTCTTGAGATTGTGGGGGCCTTTCTAAAGGCTGGCCTTGGAGAGAGAAGCGCCGGCACAGCGGTGTCCTGGTTAGGCCTGGCTTTTCTCTTCCCCTATTGTGAAGCCAACACAAAGCCAGCCATGGCGGCAGGAGGAAGAGGAAGAGCGACGCTTGGTGGCCTGGAGACGGGGAAGATACTAAGTTAACCGTTCCACTTGCTTTGATTTCCGCCCCAACCATCTAGGCCTAGGGTTGCCAGCCTCCAGGTACTAGCTGGAGATCTCCTGCTATTACAACTGCTCTCCAGCCAATAAAGATCAGTTCCCCTGGAGAAAATGGCCGCTTTGGCCATTGGACTCTATGGCATGGAAGCCCCTATGGCATGGGAGCCCCTCCCGCCCTCCTCAGGCTCTGCCCCTAAAACCTCCCTCCAGTGGCCAAGAGGGACCTGGCAACCCTATCTAGGCCTTAGGTTGCCAGGTCCCTCTTCACCACCGGCGGGAGGTTCTTGGGGAGTAGCCTGAGGAGGGTGGGGTTTGGGGAGGAGAGGGACTTCGATGCCGTAGAGTCTGATTGCCAAAGCGGACATTTTCTCCAGGGGAACTGATCTATGTCTGCTGGAGATCAGTTGTAATAGCAGGAGATCTCCAGCTGGTACCTGGAGGTTAAACCAATGATCATAAAGGGGAATAAAGGTACTAAGATGTCCAATGAACAAACCTCTGTCAAGTAGTACCTTCTACTTGGGAGTATAACTTGTTAATAATTTATAACAAATCTCTTTAAATGAAGTTACCCATATTCAGGTTGCTAATTCACCAGGGACAGTTCCAAATTATATACAACTTCACAGAACACCCTCACATAACAATGGGGATCAACGCACCAAGTGTCCAAAACGTTTTCCGGGCTGTTTAAAAGCCGTATTTTCAGGACTCACCGCACCTTTTTCCCCCGTTTGGTTGTGGAGCCATTTCCAAAGAGCAAAAAAGTCATACTTTCCGGAAACCCTTTTCCCACGAATTATTTTTTTCCTCCGTCTCCATGACATCTTTTCCGTAGGGGCGAAGGGTTCAGAGCTTTGCTGCGAATCCCAGCCTCAACACCCACTTTTCACATGTTACCCCTCGCTGACTTCACCCCCCTTTCCAGTTCATGTTTCCCCGTGGCCATTTCACCTCCTTCCACTTACTCTTTTTTTTTTTAACCCGGTTATTTGAATCTAGCATTGGGAGGAAGGAACGCTGGGACAAAAGGACATAGGGCCTTTGGTACAAACAGTCCAGCTCCATAAATCGATTTCTTTTTCTTTGCATCCCACAAGAAGCTAAAAAAAAAAAGGTAAAGTATGATGATAATTCAAATTAAGAAGCACAGGGTAGCCAGCCAATCTCTTTGGCCCAAAGGCTCTTTGGCCCAATGGCTCTTTGGCCCTACATCACCACGTTCCAACGTTAACACCCATGCACGGGGGATTAAAAAAAGGTAGGGCGCGGGAAAGCACCACGACGTTTCAATGACGCGGCACTCTCCCGCTCCTCCCCCTTCGAAAAGCACGCTACATGAGATCTGGTGCGTAGGGACAATGTTACGTCTTGGACCCCAGTGTTGCAAGCATCAGCAGGGGGAAGTGCAGGGAGGAATTTCCTAAACGGATTAATTTACGGGCGGTGAGGACGCGCAATTTTCCTTCGTGTGATAACACCCATTATCTGTAATGCAGAACACTACCTGTTGGGTTAGCTTATTTGTTTGGGACGATCACTGTATTAACTGTGACGCGTCATCTGTAAGTTTTCTGTTTCAATTATAAATGTAAATAGCTGAAGCTGTATATAATTTGGAGCTGTCCCTGGTGAATTAGCAACCTGAATATGGGTAATTTCATTTAAAGAGATTTGTTATAAATTATTAACAAATTATACTCCCAGATACTACTTGACAGAGGTTTGTTTGTTGGGTACCTGGAGGTTGGCAACAGTAGGCAGGCCATTCCATAAGGTGGGGGCCACAACGGAGAAAGCACATTGCTATAAGCTGCTTTGGGTCCCCGTGAGGAAGAGAAGCGGGGTATAAGTATTCAAATAAATAAAATGCAATGAATGCATTACATTACTGTTTAATTTTGTCTCCAGTACGTAGTGGGAAAGATTGCTACTTCACTTTATCGTGCGGTTCACCTTTGTGTTTTTAACAGATCTCGGAACGACAGTGAGACACGAGCCCGTCTTTCGAAGAGTCCTAATGGAAGACAGCATCATCTAGTTACGCCAGGAAGACCTGCACAGTTTCCGGGTGGATCTCGCGCTCTCTCTTTCTATGTGTAATATGTAACACATAACACAAAGTACTCGGGGGGTTTCTTTGCTCTTATTTATACACTGAGGATACTTCCGCTAAAAGGTGCCAGGTACCTACACAACTTGATGGTCCCGTCGCGATGTACAAAAATGTATCTAGTGTCAGTGCGCATCACACTGGGTGGCAGAACAGACGCACAGGCAAATACACCTGCTTCTGGTTTTTGCCACACGAGTGTTTCCTCCGATAAGGGACCTCGCGCTTTCCCCTCCACAGGGAAATACTTTGGCCCCAGATATATTTCGAGCCTATGTGAGGAAGACGGGCAAGCTCCTTTTGGGGACGAAGCAACAAAAGGCAAACGCTTTTCCGCTCCATTTTGCGCTGTGCAAAAAGAGCCCCAAGATGAAGGCAAATGTGAATAGACTGTTTGGGGTGGGGGAGGTTGCGTCGGTTTTTCAGAGACCCGATTTGGGGGTGTTTTGAATAAGTCTGCCAGAAATCCCAGTCACTTCGCCTGGTTCTTGTGGGGACGGGCTGCCTCTGTAAAGACTGCACCGTTTCGGACTGCGGATGATCGAAGGCTTCCCCATAAAAAATAAACCCCTCAGTGCAGAAGAGTGGCAAGTCAGGAGACGGCTAGGTGAGAACCCTTCTCCCTGATAAGCTAAGTTTCTGCGTGCAAGGGTTTTTTAAAATGGCACGTGCAGTCTGCAGTGGTACAACCAGACACCGGTTTACCACCTCGGTAGGAAGCAGGCCAGACAGCAAGAACAAAATGCAGATAATACATTTCATTAGGACCAACCCAATTTACACCAAACGTGCAAGCTTTTGAGCTCACCAGAATTCTTCTTCAGGCTAGATGGTACAAATTTTTTTTTAAAGGCAAGACAGGTGGAAAGCAGATTCTTCAGATCACAATGTCACGACCTTTTCTTGTTGGCATCCTTTGAACGAACGCCAGGTGGCATAATGTTTTGTGTAGATTGGGTGGGTCCTTATAAAATTACATGGATATTCTACTTGTTTGGGGATTTTGTGCAGACCAATGTGTCTGTTTCCAGCTTTTTTCCCCCCTGGGACAGAGCGTGAGCCACGACAAGAGCATTACCTATAGATTCTCAGCTTTCATTTTCAAAGGGGCATTTTCCCTGACCTCACCGTACGTAAATAAAGGTAAACAAAATCAGCTACAAGGTGAGAAGACTGCATTCTGCCCGGCTATACAGAACAACATTTTTCAACCCGCTTCCACCATTCAGGCCGTTTCAAGGAAAAGTACTGGGATAATCGGAAAGGAACGGGAGAACTCCAAGCCTTAGGGTTGCCAACTCCAGGTTGGAAAATACCTGGAGATTTTGGGGTGGAGCCGGAGGAGGACGGGGTTTGGTGAGGGGAGGGACTTCAACGCCATGGAGTCTAATGGCCAAAGTGGCCATTTTCTCCAGGGGAACTGATCTCTGTCGGCTGGAGATCAGTTGTAATAGCGGGAGATCTCCAGCTAGCACCTGGAGGTCGGCAACCCTATAGAAGAGGCTGAGAACGTTCCGAGAGAACTGTGACTGGCCCAAGGTCGCCCAGCAGGCTGCATGCGGAGGAGTGGGGAATCGAACCCAGTTCTCCAGATCAGAGTCCACCGCTCCTAATCACTACACCACACTGGCTCTCTCCCCCCACCCACAAAAGTATTCTGAGCCCAAGCAGGCTCACTTTTCCCCCTTTAAATAACTATAGCATGCAGTTGTTATGTGGGGGAACCTGAGCCAACTCTTTAAAAAGAAGCCCGTCTATTTTGTACCTGGTTGGTTCTTTCAAAGCCTTTTCCCGATTTTCCCGTTTCCGAGCGTTTTTTGCTTACAGACAAAAAAGGCAAACCATGCCGGCTGTTTCTTTGACCCAGTCATATTGGAAGAAGCAAGCTGGTTTCTGCCTGCCACCCTCCTTGCTTATGAGTGCGAAGGACTGAGATGATTGACAAGCTCTTGGCAGTCCGGGTTTCATTCAGATTTTAATTTGATGTTATTAAAAAATGATTGAATAAGGATCTGCCGTTGATCTCAGTAAGGGAAATGATTAAATATGTGTTCAAATCTCACTTATTGAAATCGACGGCACCGAGAAGCACCTAGGGAAGGTTGGCTGGTGTGTTAAATAACTTTTAGTAGATTAGGAAAACAGCACAGGAGAATAAATTTACAAGAATAGCAAAAATCTTATTGAGTGCTTAGACATTAATGACAAAACAATGATGGAATATATAAACATGAACTACTATCCTGCTAATATATACAGTATATACAAAGCATGTATGATGCAGTCTCTATGCAACAAAATAGACTTCTTGGTGTATGTTCTTCTTGATAATGAAAGACAAGTTCTCAAAATAATCCAGTAAATGGTATACAGTCAGAGTAATCCCAATAATACTAATTATGGGGAAAGAAGGGGGGACGGCCGTTTCACAGTCTTTTCTTCAGCCCCAAATCCAATCAACTGTTATGTTTCCAAATCAATTCTCTGCCTAATTTATCATTAGGCTTGTTCACTCAGTGTATTCCATCATTGTTTTGTCATTAATGTCTCGATAAGATTTTTGCTGTTCTTGTAAATTTATTCTCCTGGCTGTTTTCCTAACCTCCAGGTACTACCTGGAGATCTCCTGCTATTGCAACTGATTTCCAGCCGATAGACTTCAGTTCCCCTGGAGAAAATGGCTGCTGTGGCAATTGGACTCTATGGCACTGAAGTCCTTCCCCTCCCCCAAACACCGCCCTCCTCAAGCTCTGCCCCCCAAAACCTCCCGCTGGTGGCGAAGAGGAGCCTGGCAACCCTACTGGCCGCCCCTTCCTATGCCTGAATGCCGACCCCAGTTCTGCTGGCAGCAATAGCATAAGCCCAAGAGGCCCCACGTGGAGTTCTTCCCCAGCAAAACGCAGTATATCTTATGATCAGCTCCCAATACTATCTGTTTCTATTAAAACAGCCAATGGGGGGGTGGTCTAGTCTGGATTGGACTAATGCCCTCTCTCAGCTGTTTTCCCAGTTGAAATTCCTGCCCCTTCAAATTTAAATTCCAATTTACATCCCTGCTGGGGGAGTTCCTAACAGAAACGAGTGTGTTTTCTTCAGAGTTTTGGGATGGCGATCTGCGTCCGAAAAAAAGAGAGCACAGCATGGAAGCGGAAGTCCGGCATCTGATCAGAGATCTACCATAGGATATGTGGCTCGGGCCAAAGATTCTTGGACGATGTGGTCTCCTACCCCACATCTTTCTCTCCTCGTTCTCCCAGAGCCTCCTTAAAAGCATGTGCCAGTCCCCAGACTTTCATGTGACACTTTCTCACACATGCCAGTTGCTGTAACGGTGGCTGAACTTTTGTGAGGGGAAGTAATGTCTCCGTCCAATAAATCCTATAGCACATGCATGGCTCTTCCCCCTCCCACCCCCATTTTTAAGGGCGTTTTCACACATGCTGAATAATCCACTTTGAATCCACTTTCAATGCACTTTAACAATTGTTTGCAAGTGGATTTTGCTGCTTCACACTGGCCCTTTTTGCTTGGTAATTAGCAGCACATTCCAGGCTGAAGTGCCCCACATATTTTTTTTCAGTTTTCCACGCTGAACCGTCATTCAGGAAATGACTGCGAAGCCGGCGCATACCTGTTTCGCATTTCTTAAGAGCCCCTTTAACGCGACCTTTTGTGTTTGCTCCTCCCCCGCCTCGAAGAATCCCCTCAAGGGAGCATGCAAAATCACAGCCGCGCGTTAGCTATGCAAACGGCGGTTGCTAATGGAAGGAACGAAGGAGGGGGCGAGTGGGGGGGTGGAATTTCTCCTTTTGCGTCAGGACCGTGAATAGGCATTTTAAAGGTCGCATTTTTAACAAGAGCTCTGAGCGAGCATGAAAATTGACCCTGAATAAATGGCCACAGTAAAATCCAGCTGTAAAGTGGATTGAAAGTGCAATATTTGGCATGTGTGAAAGCGTCCTAAGACAGCTGGGGCACCTTAGAAGAAAGGAGGGTAATTCTCTCCAGCCATCACCGGATGCCTGAGATACAACCCTAGAATCTTCTATACATAATGGACACGCTGTACCCCTACACTATGGTCCCTCTGACCCTTAAGCTGGCCAGTGAGATGTTTGGATGGTTATACTCGGCAGCAAAAATTGGCCCTCAGTTGTCTTGGGTGCTGGTTTCTGCTAGCCTGGTCAGGCCCCGAAAGCTACCTAAACGCCATGTGCAGTAAGACAGACCCAAGGGGGCTTTTGCCACGCTTATCACGCCAGCCCAGCCCGTACCTTAATTTATTTATTTATGTATTTATGTATTCAACTGATAGCCCACCTCTCTCCAGCATGGGTTTCGGCCCGCGTCCGGTTACAAAACACAGCCGACGGCAATGAAAAAAATGACGGTAAAACCGACACGTCTCCACTGAAGACCGAACGCACTAAATTGGGGGAGGAAGCAAAACAGCGTCGTCAAATTTCACCACACCGGAGGAGTCACGGCAGCGGCTCCTGAGGACCCTCTGGCAACTCGGCGGGGAAGCTGAACGGCGTCGGCTGCTGCAGTGGGGGTGGCGCTTCCTGCAGGCGGCTACGCCGACGCATACGTTTGTTGTTCAAAATGAAGGAAACTGTAATAAAACGTGTCCTGAATATACTGCTTGTCGCAGGTGTGGAGTAGTTTTTGCTCTCTTTACAGGACTTTTTTATTTGCCCGTTAAAACGCGTTTTACCTTCGCCCCCTTCCTGTCTCTGAGATGGCTCCATTTTCAGCATCCAGATAACCAACAGCGCTAGCATTTTCAGAAAAAAATGGCGTCCTGACTATCCATTAAAATAATATTATTTAAAATTGCCATGTTGGCGACGCTAGAAGAAGAGTTGGTTTTTATATGCTGACTTTCTCCACCATTTAAGGGAGACTCAAGCCGGCTTACAATCACCTTCCCTTCCCCTCCCCACAACAGACTCCCTGTGAGGTAGGTGGGGCTGAGAGAGCGTGACTAGCCCAAGGTCACCCAGCTGGCTTCATGTGTGGGAGTAGGGAAACCAATCTGGTTCACCAGATTAGCCTCCACCGCTCATGTGGAGGAGTGGGGAATCAAACCCGGTTCTCCAGATCAGAGTCCACTGCTCCAAACCACCGCTCTTAACCACTACACCACGCAGGCACTATACACAAAAAGAAACAAAGGGACTGGGATTTGCCCTGATTACCTTACAAAGCTAGTGTTCAACATGGAGAAGGGGAAAACAGTGAGAGAGGGAGGAAGTGGTCCATTGTCTCAGGTCGTTTTTGCATGGGTATTTTCACACACGTTTGCCCCCGGTCTGTCTCAGTTGTTCTTTGAGGTTATGCATGAGTTTTCCATCCATTAGAGATGACCTCGCTGCCAGCCCTCACAATGTCTGTGTCTTCCCGTTCCTCTGTTAACCTGACTCTTCCATCTTCCCTGGGCAAAGCCCGGGTGAAATCCCCATGCAAAAGGCAAAGTGCAGGACACGCAAGCTTGGTTTATCTCACAGCCAATTACAAAGCAGCATGTCCAGAGGCGGGGACTGTAAAGCTGATACAAATTACAAAAATTGATAAAAGTCTGGAATTAATAAAATATAAAATATTAATGCATAACACAAAAGTAAGCTTACCAACCTAAAATTACTAAAAGTATAAAATAATTTAACCGTTTTTTTCCACCCTATTTTTGTGTATTTTAATTGCGATGGCACAAAATTTGGCAGTGGGGAGCTAAAGATGAGGAATCTCCCCCATCCGAAGCTTCTCAGACAGGAACTCAACCTCCTTGTCTGAAGAAAATCTTTTTAAAACCAAGGCTTGGATTTCTCCTCCCGCCTTCCTTTCAGATTGCTCCGTTTTTTTTAATGTTGTTCTTAAAATGTTTTTTTTTTAACGTGGCAATTGGGTTTGGGGGGGGGATTTTCTCTCACGGTAAGCACTACAAAGTAAGCCAATTACAAAGCAGCATTTAAAGGGGCGGGGACTTGATTTGAACTCGGAGACTGCTGGCGAATAGACTCCCAACAGGGAAGTGTGGGTCCAGCGAGCAATGAACCTCAGATGAAACTCCCATTCATAAACGACCTCAATCTCACCTGTTTCCTCGGCCCTTTCTGTCTGAGGCTTTTGCCTCCTGGTGTTTGGGGGAGAGGGTTTCAGTTTGAAAAATGTCCCAAGTGCTTCTCTACTCATAATTCACTGGCAGAAAAAAATATCTGGGCAAGGAATCTGCACCAAAGTATCTTGCAGCTGGTTTTTTTTTCCCCTCCCACCCTTCTCGCAAATGCTCTGTATCTCAAACGTTTTTTCCTGGAGATCGAAAGCATCTGACCTGGAAAGCCCAGGTTGGCATGAGCTTGTCAGACCTCAGAAGCTAAGCAGGGTCAGCCCTGGTCAGCATTTGGATGAGAGACCACCAAGGAATCCCAAGATAGCAGCTACGGTGTGTGCTGACTTCCAGAATACGACTCTAAAACTATAGGCGTGAGCAATCCCAGCACAATCCACAGAATAACCCAAAACAAATGAGGAATGCTGATTTACCCATCTGCCTAATTTGGATAATTATAAACCATTTGCAAATTACACTGCCTGTGTTTCTGGAACAAGAAGTGTCCACCTTTTTAATTAATATCTTTTTTCTGAAGGAGCCGAACAGCGCGTGAATAAACAAAACCCCAAAATAAGGGGGGAACCAGAAGCCCCCATATGAAATTTAAGTTCCATTAATATGGTTCAAACTGTTACGCGTGTGTAAAGTGCCGTCAAATCGCAGCTGACTTATGGCAACCCCGTAGGGCAGGGGGGTCGAATTCATTTGTTACAAGGGCTGGATATGGCATAACTGTCACTTGGTCGGGCCGGGAGATGACTTGCCAGCCCAGGTCGGGACTGGGGGGTGGGGGTTTTTGGCCTTGGCCGGCTTGTAGGCTGGAGAAGAGCTCTCAAGGGGCCCGGTACCCGTATGTTTGACACGCCTGCCGTAGGGTTTTCAAGGGTTGCCAGCTCCAGGTTAGGAACATAGGGTTGCCAGCTCCAGATTAGGAAATACCTGGAGATTTCGAGGGTGGAGCCTGAGGAGGGCGGGGTTTGGAGAGGGGAGGGACTTCAATGCCTTAGAGCCCAATTGCCAAAGCAGCCATTTTCTCCAGGGGGGACTGATCTCAGTCACCTGAAGATCAGTTGTAGTAGTGGGAGATCTCCAGCCATGACCTGGAGGTTGGCAGCCCTAGATGGACAGAGATGGTTTGCCATCGCCTTCCTCTGCACAACATTCCTAGCATTCCTTGGTGGTCTCCCATCCAATTACTAACCAGGACTGACCCTGCTTAGCTTCTGAGAGCTGATGAGATCAGGCTAGCCTGGACCATCCCAGTCAGGGCTCAGGTTCAAACTAGGCACCTCAAAACTGTGCATCCAAAATAAAAGGTCACAAGTGGGGAGAAGTTTAACCAGTGGATCCTTATAATATAAATTGCAGGCATCACTATAGCAATATCCATCACACATAACTAGGAAAAGAAATAGCATCTCTTTTGTGATGGATGAAAATATTGAGAGATTTCAAGGGTAAGCTGGTTGCACTGCTGATAAATGCGCAGCTGGTTTCTTTCGAAGGATTCGGTGATCTTCGCTATCAGCCCTAATATAATCTGACACTACTGGGGAGGGGCCATGGCTCAGTTTGTAGAGCATCTGCTTGGCATGCAGAAGGTCCCAGGTTTAATCCCCAGCATCTCCAGTTAAAGGGTCTAGGCAAGTAGGTGATGTGAAAAACCCCTGCCTGAGACCCTGGAGAGCCATGGAGAGGGGCCGTGGCTCAGTGGTAGAGCATCTGCTTGGCATGCAGAAGGGCCCCGGTTCAATCCCTGGCATCTCCAGTTCAAGGGACCAGGCAAGTAGGTGATGGGAAAGACCTCTGCCTGAGACCCTGGACAGCCACTGCCGGTCTAAGTCGACAATACTCACTTTGATGAACTGAGGGTCTGATTCAGTATAAGGCAGTTTCATGTGTTCAAGTGTCATATGGATAACACGACTTCCTGGGAACAGGCTCAAGTACCCTAATTATTCTGCAGCTTTGGAGCAATGGAAGCTGGTCAATCTATCACCGCTCTGTTCCTGAATGGAGAAAGCCTTTTCAAACGCAGGGTGCCTACAGATAATTCTGCCGATATGTGTCTACTTTCACCAACATTGATTTTTGGGCTGAGAACCAGAACAATTAGAGAAAGGAGAGTTCGATTGGGGGGGGGAAGGAAAGATTGTGCAGTTGTCAGAATGGAGCGTGGGTTTCTATTTAATTCCATTCAGTTTGGGGGCTTCCTGGCAGTTTATTTTACCACTATAGGTGTTATATGAGTGTAGCAGCTACAAAGGCATTACATCTGTTGCTAATGGCCACTTTTGTTAACCCTGAATATTTTTGGGATCTGTGTACCAGTGGCACTAAGGTATTGCTGTCACTAACATTTCATAGGAACATCAGAAAGGCCCTGCTGGATCAGACCGAGGCCCATCAAGTCCAGCAGTCTGTTCACACAGAGGCCAACCAGGTGCCTCCAGGAAGCCCACAAGCAAGACGACTGCAGCAGCAGCATCCTGCCTGCGTTCCAAAGCACCTAATATAATGGGTCTGCTCCTCTGATCATGGAGAGAATAGGTATGCATTATGACTAGTATCCATTTTTACTAGTAGCCATGAATAGCCCTCTCCTCCATGAACATGTCCGCTCCCCTCTTCAAGCCTTCCAAGTTGGCAGTCATCACCACATCCTGCAGCAGGGAGTTCCACAATTTCGTGGTCTTTTGGTCCCCTGTTTTTTTCCTCTCTGTACCCAGGATTAAGCTTCATATGTTGGTCTTTAAGGCACCACAGAACTCTGTGTTGTTTTTGCAGCAATGGAATAACACGACAAATGCATTCCTCTAGAGAGGAAAATGTGTATTGTTGAATTTAAGGTGGCTTTGGGATTTTTTGTTTTGTTTTGTTCAGAGAATTGCTTCTGTGAGCCTGTCAGCAAAAAAGACAGCTGTTTCCATGGGAGGGGAAACCTGGATGAAGCAATAACTTTGCCTTTATGGCACACAGGTTGTTGCAACTCAAAGTCAAAAAGGACCGATGCAAAGATCTACCTTCTGCTCACTGGAAGCTCTTGAGAGTGGTAAGTTGACTTACAGGTACAGGCTAGCAGGAATGCCATACGCACATGCAGCCAGGTGTGCACTCTCTAATGCAGGGGAATCAAACATAAGGCCCGGGGGACAGATTCAGCCTTTTGAAAGCTCCAGGGGAAATTACCTGGAGATTTGGGGGGTGGAGCCTGAGAAGGGAGGGGTTTCGGGAGGGGAGGGACTTCAATGCCATGGAGTCCAATTGCCAAAGCGGCCATTTTCTCAAGGGGAACTGATCTCTGTCGCCTGGAGATTAGTTGTAATAGCAAGAGATCTCCAGATAATACCTGGAAGTTGGCAACCCTACTCTCAGCCTAGCCCACCTCACAGGGTTGTTGTTGTGAGGATAAAATGGAGAAGGGGGGAATGATTCTATAAGCCACTTTGGGTTCTCATTGGGAAGGGAAACGGGGTGTATATTAAGAAATAAATATAGAGTGAGGGATAGGGTTGCCAGGTCCCTCTTTGACACCGGCGGGAGGTTTTTGGGGCGGTGCCTGAGGAAGGCGGGGTTTGGGAAGGGGAGGGACTTCAATGCCATAGAACCCAATTGCCAAAGCGGCCCATTTTCTCCAGGCGAACTGATGTCTATCGGCTGGAGATCAGTTGTAATAGCATTCCTTTCCTTTCCTTTATACCTTAGGGCAGGGGTGCGGAACATCAGTCCCGGGGGCCATATAAGGCCCGCGAAATCATTTGGTCTGGCCCTTCAAGGGTCCTGGTAGATCTCTAGCTCAGAAGGATGCTGCCATGCCTGAATCTCTTGGGCCCAGCTGGGGACAGCAGAACTCAAAAGCAAGTCGCTCTATGTGGCAGACACTCGGCGCCGTCTCCGGTCGTGCCTCTTGGCTAAATGTTTGACCAAATATAGCAGGCTAATTTTTAAGTTGATAATTTTGTATGGCCTGCAAATTATATTATGAATATCCAAATGGCCCTTGCAGAAAAAAGGTCCCCCCACCCCTGCCTTAGAAGCTCTTTGATCCACTGATCTTGAGCAGCGTAGCTTTAAATGTAATGTTTGAGGGATATAAGGACTGAGATAAATCTTGCCACTGCCAATGCAGCCTTGGGATCCCTATCACTTAATAAAAGGGCATTATGTCAGACACAGAGGCATTGGATTTATGTATTAAAAGAGGAGAGAGATATCCCAATCTAAGATCCTCAAAGAAATGACATTCCAAGAGCACATGGGCTAATGAGTCGATAGAGCCAGAAGCACAGGGACATGTCCTTTCTGAAAATTCAAATTCTGCCTTGCATTACCATAGAAGAGTTAGCGTTTGATCTGGCTAGAAAGAAGGCACTAGAGTGACAGTCAAGTAATAAGTACAGGATTGCAAACCGCGCGGTGGTGGTATTCCGAAAAACTGAGATGAGCCAACGCGATGAGCACGGAAAGATGTGCTCTCAGAATCAACCTCTTTGAGATGCTTTTTTATTATAGCAAAAGCTTCTGTTTTTCCAAGATCTGATATCATATCCCATTAGATGTCCATCAATGACAGTTTCTCATCAAAGATTTTTTTGCCATGAAGATCTACATGAGTCATGCTTCAGAGAAACTAGATACTACTCAGTACTAAAAAAACAAAAAAAACAACCTAAGTTGTAGCTTAAAAGCAAACAACCATGCCCTAGGGTTGCCAGGCCCCTCTTCTCAACTAGCGGGAGATTTTGGGGGCGGAGCCTGAAGAGGGCGGGGTTTGGGGAGGGGAGGGACTTCAATGCCATAGAGTCCAATTGCCAAAGCGGCCATTTTTCTGCAGGTGATCTGATCTCCATGGGCTGGAGATCAGTTGAATTAAAAGGAGATCTTTATCAATATTTATGTGGTAAATTTTGAGAAAAATTTATATATAAGAACAAATTTATATATTTATATATAAGAACAATCCGTTTTTACCATGCATCTCCCTGTTTAAACGGTTCATAGATGATATTTTTTGTGTTTTTCAACCAGCTGATCAATTTCCTGCATTTTTATCTTGGCTTAATGACAGGGACCCACATATCCAATTTACTGCAAATACGTCAGACCAACATTAATTTTTTGGATATTACCGTTTATTTAAAAGAGAATACACAAACTTTAGCTGTGCAACCCTTTAAAAAAATCACAGATCGGGGCGCCCTGTTACACTATAATTCATATCACCCAGGACACTTAAAAAGGAATTTGCCACATGGGCAATTCCTACGCTTAAAGCGCAATGCAACTGAGACTAGGGATTATGAAATTGCTTCGTTCCACCTTAAAGACACACTAACCAATAGAGGCTTTCCCCCAGAAGTCATTGCGGTGTCTAAACATCACGCGGATAGTCGACAGAGATCAGAACTCCTGGAAAGGAAACAAAAAAATACCAACCCTGCAACTTTAACTACAGCTCTACAATTTAATTATAAAACTAGAGAAGTTCAGAACATCATTCAACGACACTGGCACTTGGTACAGGGGATACCAGGTTGTGCAGAACCACCGAGATTTGGTTTAAAAAGAACTTATTCATTGAGAGATAAACTCATAAAATCTGATTGTCTTCCTTTCCAGCAAAATAATCAGCCAGTCGGCCATTTTTAGTGTGGTAATTGTAGTGCTTGCGCGCAGGCGTTGCCAGTGAAATAATTCAAAGACATAAGAACAGGTTTCACTTTTACATTGAGGCATTTTAGTAATTGCAACAGTAAACTCGTTATTTATTTGATTCGCTGTCCTTGTGGTCTACTCTACGTAGGTAAAACGAAGAGAGAGATTAAACTTCGTATAGGGGAACATAGGTCCCGGATAAGAAATTCAAATTTAGAAGCACCATTAACGGCGCACTACAAAGAGTTAAAACATTTTGACACGGACATGCAATTTTTTGTTATCTGGCAATATCGGGGTAGAGCTTTTCAGAATCAAAATATTGACAGGATTCTAGCACAACAAGAATCACGCTTCATTTTTCTTTTTGATACTCTAATGACAAACGGATTAAATTCATTTTTGGATCTTTCCAGTTTTCTTTAATCCCTTGTTGCCTGATTCACTTAGAATTAATTCGCCTGTTTGCAATGGTTTACGGTAACTAGAGTCAGCTCTATAATGTAGAGTACATACACCTGTGGAATCATGGTGCTTTGAAGCAAGTTAGAGTCAGATTTACTTCAGACGCTGATCAAGCCTCTTAGACAGAATGGCAAAGTAGACGTCTCTCTCCAATTCTGGTATGTAAGATGCAAAATATATTTAATATAATATTTATTATAAAAAATTAATATATATTTTTATATACTTTTAAGCACAACACCTATTTATTGTATCCAAAATTTTGGAAATTTTGTCTAGATATTATGTAGGCTTGCATTTTATTATAGGTGATACAAGCACGTGGTACTACTTGAAGCTTGATGAAAACTCTGAAATGGGGACTATACCGGAAGTCCATTGCGATTGAAAATGTTCCGTGCTTTTTTGCGCAATTGAAAATACTTTGTGCCTTATTGTAAATTACCTTATTTGGACTGTTAACTTTTGTGCACCTTATCAGCCTTGTATATATACACTTACCTGTTTGTATTCGATATTACACCTTAAGTCCTTGCTCTGGACCTATATCTTCTGGATATATTTTACATTAGGTTTTCCTCAGAATACAATTGTTTGCATTGTTGTATATGTGCTTTATTTGAGCCTTACACAAGTACAATTCTTTGATTCCTGAACTACCTGGCAGTTGGCAACCCTACCTGGCCTCGAGAGACATTTGGCCAAACTCAGAGCGAAGGGTGATGCAGTTGTAATAGCAGGAGATCTCCAGCTAGTACCTGGAGGTTGGCGACCCTAGTGAGGGAAAATATATCTTTCCATCAGTAGGATGCAGGCCGCTTACACTGACCTCAGTTTGCAGAGCTGTGAAGGATCAGTCTGCTACTCCACTCACAACTAACAATGTGGGTCAGAATTTGTGTTTAAATGCTATGGCTTAATTGGCTTGCAGATCAGGCTGCAGACATGGGAATAGCTGCGCTGTGGCCAACCAGAACATGCTACGTTGAGAGCACCCAGCAATGCTCACAAGATCTCTAGAGTCCGAAAGTCTGTTCATTAAATTCAGGGTCCACTTTAGTTCTCTTTCAGCTCATTTCTATGTGTGTCCACTTAGAAGTCAAGTTCCATCATAATCAATAGGACTTTGTTCCAGGGAAGTCTTCCTAGGACTTCATCATTAAACAGCACCCAATTAAATTGCCAAGCGATCGGTCTCCACCGGGGCAATAATATGTATTTCATCCATCTCCGAGACATAGAGTAAATTTGGCACAGAGGAAATTTTAAAATGCCTTAATAACTGCAGCTCTTGTGATTAAGTGGTCTGAAAGGCTGTGAGAAAGATTAATAAAATGTAAAGTATAAACAGGGCTATTGTCTGAACATTGTCTCAATTCCTTCTCGTCCATTAGAGATGAGCCCTTGAAGTGATTTATTCAAACCGTTTGAATTGAGATGTATATTCTGCACTGGGAAAAAAGTTTCGCCTTTCCAAAGGAGGATTTATTAACCGGCCCTTCCTCCAAGCATTGATTCCATGCCTTCTTTTAGGCGTTCTTAGTACTTAGTGGGGTGGCTAAAAGGAAATGAATAATTCCGGATGTACAAGTGGCATTTAATGGTGCCATGCGAATTGATTAATTTGAGTCAACTTTAAAGCTAGGAGGGTTTATCTTTTATTGCCGCAACATCATCCATCAGTGTATTATTTACATGTCTGAAGCATCAACTTCCCAGCGAGATAGGAGCTCTTCAGTGCTTTATTTATGCATAAATGATGCTCAATCTGATACACCGGTTTTTATTTTCCCCTCTGTTTTTTCTCACTGCGTGCATTCACATGTATCCCTTTCTGCCACGTCCACAATTTGCAGAGCGGCAATTATCTTGCAAGATAATTGCAATTAGCGACTGGGCAATTTTGCATTGGTGGCGATACTTCCCTGTTCCGCGTCACAGTGCTGACGGCTGCATATTCTGATAAATGATCGTGAGCTGGTTTCGAACACCTTGCTTTGAATGCAAAGGGTAGGGTTGCCAGCACCAGGTTTGGGAATTCCTGGAGATTTGGGGGTAGAGCTTGAGGAAAGGGAGATGTTTTGGAGAAGAGGGACCTTGGCAGTTCATAATAATGCCGTACAGTCCACCCTCCAAAGCAGCCATTCTCTCCAGAGGCTCAATTCTGTAGGCTGGAGATCCATTGCAATTCTGGGAGATCTCCAATATAGATCAGTTCACCTGAGGGTTGCCAGGTCCCTCTTCACCACCAGCAGGAGGTTTTGGGGGCGGAGCCTGAGGGCGGGGTTTGGGGAAGGGAGGGACTTCAATGCCATAGAGTCCAATTGCCAAAGCGGCCATTTTCTCCAGGTGAACTGATCTCTATCAGCTGGAGATCAGTTGTGATAGAAGGAGATGTCCTGCTAGTACCTGGAGGGTTAACGCATTCCCATCTTAGGCCGATACCTTCAGATCCCTAGACACGAATGCCTATGCACGTGCGGTTTAAATTTGTTGGATACAATTGACCACATCCTTTTAGATTGCCCCTTCTATGTGACTTTGCGGGATAAACTGCTATTTACTTTGCTCCAGTACAAGAGTTACAGGAGTAATGAAGTGAAATGCAAATTTCTTTTGAGTGATCATGATCCTAAAATTACGGCTACCGTGGCTGAATTTCTTTCAGGAGTTCTTAAAGAACAAGAAAAGCTTTATTAACCTGACTTGTAACTTATATGTATTGCCCTTTGGAGGTATATTGTTGTTGTTTTTTATCTCTGTCTTTTGGTATGCCAATAAAGGTTAATGAAATGAAATGAAATGAACAAATAGAAATTAGCGCTGTATAAGTGATACTTAACTCAAAGAAAAACAGCACAAACTCATAAATGAAGAATATAATACTTAGTTTACAAGAATATGTACAAAAACACCCACACCAAAAAGACAATGCTAACACAACTGTATCAATGGCTAGAAAAACAACATACAAGAAACATTCCAGAAAACAGTCTTATGATAACTCAATATACTATGTGACGATCAATTCCCAAAGATGGCAACCCTGAAATAACTTGGTTTCAGCAAACGCAACTCCAATGTCCGGTTGGATTGGTCAAGCACAATAGAACAGCTGAAGGCAGCTACAGTTACTGGTAAATGTACAATGGAACGGCTGAAGGCAGCTTCGGTTACTAGCAATGAATCATGCGCAGTAAAGACTTATAGGAGGAAGTTTGCAGGCCACCCAGCAGGCTTCATGTGGAGGAGTGGGGAATCGAACTCGGTTCTCCAGATTAGAGTCTGCCACTCTTAACCATTATACCACGCTGGCTCTCTTGCGAAATATACTCATGTCCATTTTTCTGCTTGTATTTTGCCTAAAATGTCCATTAACGAGACAGGGAGACAAGTATTAGATAACTTTTTCAGATGCTACGATGGTTTCATAAGGAACGTTGATGGATTCTGGGTCTTTCTTGCACTGCCTGTCCAGGTGGTTTTCTGTGAATGCAAAAGTCCTGCTGAATTTCCCCCCGAAACAAACAAACGGAAAACATGCTCAATAGCACACCGCAGGCTTTAGTTTGCTCGCTCCAAATGTGAACAAGTGAGACCAAGCAGAAAAAAGAAGCTGATTGTGGGGAGCAAAAAAACAACAATACCCAAACATCAATTACGTGGAGACTTTGCCACAGGTACGCTCAAAACATCAAACTTCTTGTGTACGGATGATCGAGGAATGCTGAATAATTGCTCGACGCTGACACCAGACACAACTCTGAAGGCAATCGCTACTCGGTTGCAAGACGCAGAACTGTTATCGTAGATTGCCAGAGGAGATTCGGTTGCAACTGAAGCTAAGTATCATAACAGATGCTCGACAACCGACAGGAATCGATTGATGCAGAAGAGGCCGGCCGCGGCATCTGATAATTGCAAGAAAACGGATTCCCAGTGTTGGCATCTTCATATATCAAAAACAGTGTGGAAGCGGGAACCTGCATATTGAAACATTCTGGACTACATGTAGGATTGCCAGGCCTGGGTTGGGAAATACCTGGGGATTTGGGGGGGGTGGAGCCTAGAGAGGGTGGAGGTTGAGGAGGAGAGAAACCTCAGCAGGATATAATGTCATACAGTCCATCTTCCAAAGCAGCCATTTTTTTCCAGGGGAACTGATCTTTATTGTCTGGGGTGTGTGTGTGTAAAGTGCCGTCAAGTCGCAGCCGACTTATGGCAACCCTTTATGGGGTTTTCAAGGCAAGAGACTAACAGAGGTGGTTTGCCAGTGCCTTCCTCTGCATAGCAGCCCTGGTGTTCCTTGGTGGTCTCCCATCCAAATACTAACCAGGGCTGACCCTGCTTAGCTTCCAAGATTTTACAAGATCAGGCTATACCATGCTGCCTTCCCTCTTTTATTGTCTGGAGACCAACTGTAATTCTGGGAGATCTCCAGCTACCTCCTGGAGGTTGGCAACGCTACCTACATGCACTGGACCAAGAGTGTCTTAACATTTCTGGTTTTGCAAAAAAGCGCAACCAGCCTGAGATCAAAAGTTTGCTCCTGCCACACTTCGGATGAGAAGAGGACCAAGATCCCTTCCAGCTCATGACTCCATATCAGTTCCAGGTACTAAGTGACTGGTGAAAGTAAGTCACAACTTCTTCCATTTTTCCATGCCTCACAGGGTCTGAAGCTGTGGCTCAGTGGTTGAGCATCTGCTTGGCATGCAGGAGGTCCCAGGTTCAATCCCCGGCATCTCCAGTTAAAGGGACTAGGCAAGTCGGTGAAAGACCCCTGCCCGAGACCCTGGAGAGCCACTGCCAGTCTGAGTAGACAATACTGACTTGGATGGGCCAAGGGTCTGGTTCAGTATAAGGCAACTTCATGTGTTCATGTGTGTTCATCATTGTTTGCCAGTAAGGGCAAGAAATCAGCGTGGAACACAAGGAAAGCCTATTGCTAGATCCGGCAGTGGGAAGAAATGAAGTTCAGCTGGGCTTAATTGAAACTGGGTTTATAGTCTCAGAACATAGCCAACACCAAGACTGAACTCCACCCTCTTCAGCTATTCTCCAAACCTACAGGGGCTGAAGAGGTCCATACAGCCCCAACTGAAAGGCAAAGCACTCTCAGACATACAGAGTGCATACCCTCCAATTCCTTCCCAGCCACTGAAAGCAAAAATCGGGCATCTGCAGTAAGAGAATGGTCTTTTATGCATGGCTGTTTCCCTCAAGGTCACCCCTCTGACTTTGGTTCTTTGTGGTGTAGTGGTTAAGAGGGGTGGTTTGGAGCGGTGGACTCTAATCTGGAGAACCAGGTTTGATTCCCCTCTCCTCCACATGAGCGGCGGACGCTAATCTGGTGAACCGGGTTGGTTTCCACACTCCTACACATGAAGCCTGCTGGGTGGCCTTGGGCTAGTCACAGCTCTCTTAGAGCTCTCTCAGCCTCACCTACCTCACAGGGTGTCTATTATGGGGAGGGGAAGGGAAGGTGGTTGTAAGACAGTTTGATTCTTCCTTAAGTGGTAGAGAAAGTTGGCATATAAAAACCAACTCTTCTTCTTCCTGCTCCACGAGTGGCGGACTCTAACCTGGTGAACCGGGTTGGTTTCCCCACTCCTCCACATGAAGCCTGGTGGGTGACCTTGGGCTAGTCACAGTTCTCTCAGAGCTCTCTCAGCCTCACCTACCTCACAAGGTGTCTGTTGTGGGTCGAAAAAGGGAAGGTGATTGTAAGCTGATTTGAGACTCCTTAAAAGGTAGAGAAAAGGGGGATATAAAAACCAACTCTTCTTCTTCCGACCCTGATTAGCTTCCAAGATCTGATGGGATGGGTTATACCATACCACCCTCCCTCCTGTCCTTACAATAGCGGGTGGCATAACCAAAACCTTTCCTGCAGGCAGCAGCCAGGGGGTGCCCTGTGGCAGTGAATCTCCAAAGCTGCTTTGCAAAAGGATTCTGCAATATGTCAAGAGATATAAGAAAATGTTTTAATTGGGGGAACTATGAAATCAGAGTAAAAGAAGAATAATGACCCTGACAATCTCTGAAGGTTGGGAGGAAAGCATACTCAGAAATATGGTATATCAGTTAATGGCCAATAAAATGCTTGTGGAATGTATAGCCGTTAAAACTGATATATTTCTGGTCCAATTAAAAGGAGAAACAATGAGCAAAAGTTATCTGCTGAGACAGGTGCATCAATTTATTTCAACCCATCTAAGAATATATGGGTAAAAAATAATCTCACAAGGCGTTTTAATTCTATCAGGATGTTGGAACGAAATGAGCGAAGATTGTGAGATACAATTAATAGGGGTGGATGTTGGAGATATTTGTAGTACCAGGTAACCTTTTGAAAACATGTAAGTGTGGTAATTTCGGAATCAAACACAGTTTCTCCAGCATCCTCAGCCTGAATGTCTTTGTCTGTACATCTGTCTGGTTAAGATGAAACTGGATTCACGTAAAATCTCTAATTTATTATGCAATTATTCGTTTAGAATTATAGTCTTGTAACTATTTTGCAGCCCTGACCTGGATGGCCCAGGCTAGCCTGATCTCATCAGATCTCAGAAGCTAAGCAGAATCGGCCCTGGTTAGTCCTTGGATGGGAGACCACCAAGGAAGCCCAGGGTCGCTATGCAGAAGAAGGCAATGCCAAACCACCTCTGTTAGTCTCTTTCCTTGAAAACCCTACTGGGTTGCCCTAAGTCAGCTGTGACTTGATAGCATTTTACATACACAGGTGCTGGGAAGTCTATGACTTCTTCTTTTTTTAATTAGTTATAATTTTTCATTTTCAAAAGAATAAAGGAGTGAACATAAAAGAAAAGGGACCAGGGGAGGGGATAGGAGATTACAATAATGCATCAAAAATTATATCTGCTGTTCAATTATATAGAAGAAAAAGTTTATTCACTGGGTGGGAATATGTCTTTCATCCCAATTTAACCTCTAGCATTCTAAAATGTGACATATTTATTCTCTATTTCTATATATTTGTTATACTAAACAAAAATACCTGTAAAAACACATTTTAAATATTATCCATATTGAGCCCCTCATGACTGTTTTCAAATAAAGCCTCCAATTTAGAAACCATTCCTCTCTAGGTCTTCTGTTTGCTGAATTAGTTTCGCCATGACAGTATATTCTTCCAATTTATTCTTCCATTCTTCTATGCTGAGACCTTCCTCCGATTTCCAGCAGTCTGTGACTTCTTAAGTGCTAACCTTTACGATAATTAACCTGACCTAAAAGCCACTGATGACAGTAAACTAAAACTTTTTAAAAAATCACAGTCCAGATAAGAAAATTCCATTGAGAAGCATCACCAATACGATGGCCATCTTGACATAAATGAATTTAATGTTGAAACCCATTTGAAGACAACAGTGTTTCATCTCAAATATTGCTTCTGTTTCACCATAAATCAATGGTACTCACTCCATGGCTCATGGAGAGTCACATTTGTCATTACTAGGGTTGCCAACTGCCAGGTAGTAAATAAGCAACCAAAATAAACACCTCCGTACTACTACTGAAGTCAGGAAATAAGTACAGATAAGGCTAATGCTTTCAAAGTCAATCACTGTCACAAATCAGTACAAATATATCACAATTTAATCACAATGTAGTGCATACAGTGTAGTGAAAGACAAATAACACACAATTCTATATACAATCCTATTTTAACAATCCTACTAGGTATATATCTCTACAATCCCACTATGAGTAATCTTCATAGAGGAATGATAAGAAAGCAAGATGTTCACAGTCCCATATGGGTAAAGTCCAATATTGTAGAAGTCTTCTTAGAAGAATAATGAGGGGGACGATCGTTTCCATTCTTCCTCAGCCCCTTTCAGTTGAAGTCAGATTGTATGTATTCAAATATCATTTCTATTCTCCCGATGGGTTGAAAACGCAGCTATGCCTAGTATAATTCTGATATTCCTTGCAAGGATATTATATCTTCAATGCATAGTTGCACAGATGCTTGTAGCCGTTCCCGGAGGGATACAAACTGCTACATACAAACTGATACAAACTGTTTGTCTTTCACTACACTGTATGCACTACATTGTGATAAAATTGTGATCTATTTGTACTGATTTGTGACAGTGATTGACTTTGAAAGCAACTGCCAGGTAGTGGCAGGAGATCTCCTGCTAATTCAACTGATCTCCAGCCGATAGAGATCAGATTACCTGGAGAAAAATGGCCGCTTTGGCAATTGGACTCTATGGCATTGAAGTCCCTCCCCTCCCCAAACCCCGCCCTCTTCAGGCTCCGCCCCCAAAATCTCCCGCCGGTTGAGAAGAGGGACCTGGCAACCCTAGACACTGACAGTACTCAGAAGAGCAACAGACCACATGGGGTTCCTGAGCCACTGAGTATTATTGCCGTAAATATTTAGCAAGGATCTAGGCATTTATATATTTGCCACAAATTCTTGCACCTCAGCTTAAATATTACGGGAAGGAGATTTGTCCTGGTCAGTCACCACCCCAGAAAATACTTAGATATTTGTAACAACTGTGAAAACTGTCAAGCGTCAAGCTGATATGTCACAATTATTCACCGAGCGCTTCTCTCCAGAGCTATGAAATCTTCATGCATGAAGACTAAGAAACAAATACATTAAAGTACAATGAGGTGGTATCTAATATCAGAGGAACGCAGCACCGTTCTTTCTCTAATAAACGTGGGAAGGGGTGGAATCTCATCAGTACCCCTTCATGCAGTATTATTCGATGAATTGAGTAGCTTTATTGAACGCCTCATTGATCAGGACCCGGGAGCCTCTCTATTAAACATTCATACTCCTGAATATAAAAGCATGCCTCATGCTGAACGTATTCGGCATTTATTAACTGCCGTCGGAAAAGCAACCCACCGCCATTGGAAAAGCAAAATAGGTATAGGTGCTCAGATAGCTTGGGGAAATGATGGCCGTGGAAAAAAGGAACACAGCAAATAAAGTTGGCAACCCTACAGGTTAGGGTTGCCAACCTCCAGGTACTAGCTGGAGATCTCCTGCTATTACAACTGATCTCCAGCGGATAGAGATCAGTTCCCCTGGAGAAAATGGCCGCTTTGGCAACTGGACTCTATGGCATTGAAGTCCCTCCCCTCCCCAAACCCCGCCTCTGTTTTATAAGTGTCCTAACGTGTCAGAGGGTAGCCATGTTGGTAGGCAATAGAAGAGCTAGACTCAAGTCCCAGCCAGCATGGTGTAGTGGTTAAGAGTGGCGGACTCTAATCTGGAGAACCGGGTTCGATTCCCCACTCCTCCACATGAAGCCAGCTGGGTGACCTTGGGCGAGTCACAGTTCTCTCCAAACTCTCTCAGCCCCACCTACCTCACAAGGTGTCTGTGGTGGGGAGGGAAAGGGAAGGCGGTTGTAAGCCGCTTTGAGACTCCGTAAAGGTAGAGAAAAGCGGGGTATAAAAACCAACTCTTCTTCTTCATCTTAGATACCCACAAAGCTCCGGAAAGCTTACCCAAAAAATCTCGTTGCTCTCTAAGATGCTATTGGACTTGAAACTAGCTGTTTTAACACAGTTAAATATTTTTAGTCAGGTTGAGAGACGACATTCTTTTTATGGGTATCTGGTTTGTTTACTGAGTTTTATGGGAACTTTGGTGGCGAGGGGATATATAAATATTTTAAATAAATGAATATCATCCAGAATTTGTAAAATTACTATCCCCAGTTTTATTGACACAGTTACATAAATTATGTACAGCCGGTTTTGTTTCTAGTAAATAGAGATTGGTAGATATTTTATCTTAAGTGCGGTTTATATACTTTGATTGGTTTTATTCTACTCACTGAAAATGTAAGGGGGGTTAAAGATGCCATCTGCAATCATATCACATGAACACATGAAGCTGCCTTCTACTGAATCAGACCCTTGGTCCATCAAAGCCAGTATTGTCTACTCAGACCGGCAGCGGCTCTCCAGGGTGTCAGGCAGGGGTCTTTCACATCACCTCCTTTGCCTGGTCCCTTTAACTGGAGATGCCGGAGATTGAACCTGGGACCTTCTGCATGCCAAGCAGATGCTCTACCACTGAGCCACGGCCCCACTGAGCCACATGGGCAGCCCGATCCTGAAGGGGGTGTAGATGCGCAGCAGCCAGGAGACTTAAAATAAAACAATTTAAAATATAAAATGGGGGAAATGTCCCTATAGAAAACAGCGAGGTTACACCACCAGAAAAGGTAGCATGGCAACAACAGAACTCAAGGGGGCATTCCCGGAGCGAAAAGGGTTAGAATGCTTCTTAAAGAAAGCTCCGACCCCTGGAAGTCCCCCCCCCCCCGCCCCGCCAGCACGGGCTCACACTTCTGGGATTTTTCTCCTGGCGTGCCAGCATAAGTGCCTGTTAAAAAGCAAAGGCAGCCCCCTGTGCAAGCGCCGGGTCATTACCGACCCATGGCGTGGTATCACATGAACGCATACATGAACACATGAAGCTGCCTTATACTTTGATTGGTTTTATTCTACTCACTGAAAATGTAAGGGGGGTTAAAGATGCCATCTGCAATCATATCACATGAACACATGAAGCTGCCTTATACTGAATTGGACCCTTGGTCCATCAAAGTCAGTCTTGTCTACTCTGGCTGGCAGCGGTTCTCCAGGGTCTCGGGCAAAGGTCTTTCACCTCACCTACTTGCCTAGTCCCTTTAAGTGGAGATGCCGGGGACTGAACCTGGGACCTTCTGCATGCCAAGCAGATGCTCTACCACTGAGCCATGGCCCCTCCACAGCCCATCACATCATGACGTTTACTAGGCAGACTATGTTTTACGGGGTGGCTTGCCTTTGCCTTCCCCAGTTGTCTACTCTTTACCCCCAGCAAGGTGGTTACTCGTTTTACAGACCTTGGAAGGATGGAAGGCTGAGCCAACCTTGAGCCGGCTACCTGAACCCCTGAGATAAATGGGTTCTTATGTTGGGGTGGGGTCACGGCTCCTATGCCCCTTCATGATTGCGCTCTACGTCCCATCAAACACACTAGAACTTGCTCCCAAGTAAACGTGTAGAAGATCAGGCTAAAAGTCCACTAACCGAGTGGAGATGATATTGCACAACAGTGAAGGAGATTCTGATCCTGAATGGGAACAGAATTAGAAAATGACCATTAAAAAAATGAAATTTGGTCTCTTATTAGCTTCTCCACCCTTCTCTCCTGGAAACGGGGCATCAGGTGATAATGACATTGGGAATTTACTGTCAATTTTACAAGGACTCTGCCAGGCATTTCTTTCTCTGAGTAACCTCTCCTGCACGCATATTCAATGCAGGTCATTTGCATAGGAGAGTAATGAATTAATTTCCCATTCATGCTATGTTCATCCTTTAAAAATTAAATGAAAAGCCAATTAAATCTCGAATCACTCCAACTATTTGAACAGGGGAAACAATTATTTAAGGAAAGAATTCCTCATTTCGTGAGGGTTATTTCGGCACGGATTCATTTATAACGTCCGTTTAATGATATTTGAAATGCAAGCTGATCGCGGCAACGATTTAAAAAGTTTCAGTGAAGGTTTTTTTGAGTGTGTGCGCGCATTTTGTTTTTAGCACAACAGACAACATTTTGACCATTGTGAAGATCAACACTCGAAACAAAGAAACCACACAGGAGGGCACTGCATGTTTTCTTACTTCTCATTAGAAGGGAGACCATGGGTAAGGGTTGCCAGGTCCCTCTTTGCTACCAGTGGGAGGTTTTGGGGGCATAGCCTGAGGAAGGCGGGGTTTGGGGAGGGGAGGGACTTCAATGTTCAATAGAGTCCAATTGCCAAAGCGGCCATTTTCTCCAGGGGAACTGATCTCTATCGGCTAGAGAGCAGTTGTAATAACAGGAGATCGCCAGCTAGTACCTGGAGGTTGTCAAACGGGGCCACAAGTGCTAAACGGAAGTAAGGAATTCAAAGAATATGCACAAGTACAAATTACCAGAAAATAAGGCACTAGAAACACTAATGCTATTAGGAAATATATTGAGAAAAAAAATCTCAAATGGAACAACCGCAGTTGTATAACAAAAAGGACAAGGTAAGTAAGGTAGACAAAATCGCATAGGCGTATCAATACAAAGACGCAAGAAGCGTTCACAATATAAAAGTCCGTATACAAAAATTAAGATGTCTTACCCAGCCGTCCGTATAACAACGTGAAGGCACACTCCTTTACTCCGTGAATGAAAAGTCAAACTCACGGAAGGACTGAACGCTTGAGAAAATTCTTCATGAAATGGGATTTTTACCGGAAGCCCATTGCGCGTGTCCTTTTGATACGGCTACATTGTATTAATTTTTGTATACGGACTTTTATATTGTGAACGCTTCTTGCGTCTTTTTGATACGCCTATGCGATTTTGTCTACCTTACTTACCTTGGACTGTTGTCCTTTTTGTTATACAACTGCGGTTGTTCCATTTGAGATTTTTTCCCCCTCAATATATTTCCTAATAGCATTAGTGTTTCCAGTGCCTTATTTTCTGGTAATTTGTACTTGTGCATATTCTTTGAATTCCTTAGTACCTGGAGGTTGGCAACCCTAACCATGGGGTCGAGGTGGAGATTTTGTGTGCAAATATTCGCTACAGGGAACATTTTCTACAGAATCTAACAATGTAGACAACTAGCAGAACTCCCCCCTCCAAATTATGATTTGTGTGTGTGTGTGTGTGTTAAGTGCTGTAAAGTCGCTTCCAATTCATAGCAACCCTATGAATCAATGTCCTCCAAAATGTCCTCTTTAACAGCTTTGCTCAGGTCTTGCAAACTGAGAACCGTGGCTTCCTTTGTAGAGTCATCTCTTGTTGGGTCTTCCTCTTTTCCTGCTGCCTTCCACTTTTCCTAGCATGATTGTCTTTCCCAGTGACTCTTGCCTTCTCTTAATGTGACCAAAGTACGACAGCCTCAGTTTAGTCGTTTTAGCTTCTAGGGTCAGTTCAGGCTTGATTTGATCTAGAACCCTAGCTGCCTTGCACAACCATCTTCACTGTACCATGCGTGGGAAAACTCCATCCATAGGGTTGCCAACCTCCAGGCGGTTGGGAGAAAATGAGTACCAACACGATGTGTATATGCAAACACAATTTAGTGCAGTAAAAAAAGTGCAAAACAAACAACCGAACAAACAACAATCACCACTAAACAACAGTAAGGAGAAATACTACGTGGCTCACGAAGAGTCTTCAAAAACGCCTTCAACGTTATTGTTTAGCAAGTCCCAGAGGCTTCAAGCGTGGAAAATTCATGAAGAAGACGGTGGGAATGATCGATTCAAGGTAGATAATTCGAATTTCTCTCTGCAACCTCCAGGCGGTGGCTGGAGATCTCCTGCTATTACAACTGATCTCCAGGTGACAGAGATCAGCACACCTGGAGAAATGGCAGCTTTGGCAATTGCACTCTATGACATTGAAGTCCCTCCCCTCCCCAACCCTGCCCTCCTCAGACTCCACCTCCAAAATCTCCAGGTATTTCCCAACCCGGAGTTGGCAACCCTATGTATCCGTAGACTGAAAGAGCGATGGATGAAAGAAACATGGTGTAAGGATTGGAGCAGATCCACAGCAGGGGAGGGAAAATGATCTGCTCTGCCCTTTGGAACAAGCAGGCTAGGAGCAGATTGTAATTAGCTTCTCACGTGCTCTTTCCTTAATTAATGCCATTGACAGTTGCAGCTTAAATAAATGTCAGGCCAGTGCAGAAATTTCATCTCATTACACTGTCAACAATCTGGATCGTCTATGCAGGAGGCGAAGTTGAGTAGAATGAATCTATTTGTTTAGCTAGACTTGTTGCCTAGAACACTGCGCGTAGGGTTGCCAACCTCCCAGTGGTGGCTGGAGATCTCCCGCTATTACAACTGATCTCCATGGGCAGAGATCAGTTCCCCTGGAGAAAATGGATGCGTTGGCCATTGGACTCTATGGCATTGAAGTCCCTCCCCTCCCCAAACCCCACCCTCCTCGGGCTCCATCCCCAACATCTCCTGGTATTTCCAAACCTGCAGCTGGCAACCCTACCTGTGCAGGTTTCTCTCTACCTATGACACATATAGTAATATGACTTGCAGCGATCCCAATAGCTCCTCTGAATTTTGTAGACTGCACAATAGAATGGCTTGAAATTGCCAATGAACATTTTCAGTTCCATTGGAAGAACCATAGATTCCAGGATAAATGCAAGTCCTAGAGGGGAGGCTGAAAGTAGGACAGTGGATTCGGGTTGCCAACCTCCAGGTACTAGCTGGAGATCTCCTGCTATTACAACTGATCTCCAGGCGACAGAGATCAGTCCACCTGGATAAAATGGCCATTTTGGCAATTGGACTCTATGGCATTGAAGTCCCTCCCCTGCCCAAACCCCTTCTCAAGCTCCACCCCCAACATCTCTAGGTATTTCCCAACTTGGGGCTGGCAACCCTACCTGTGCAGGTTTCTGTACCTATGACGCATATTGTAATATGACTCACAGCAATCCCAGTAGCTCATCTGAATTCTGCAGAACTGCACAATAGAATGGCTTGAAATTGCCAAGGAACATTTTCTGCCAAGTATCAAATGCCGTTGCAATAAACAAAACAAAATGGGAGGAGAGGCCGAGCACAAAAAAAGCCCCTCAAAGGGATCCAAACGCCGACAACTAACGCCACTTGCCTTCCCACGGACCAACACATTTCAGAGAGGTCTTCAGGCCCAATTTGTACCCCATTATACAAATTAGTTCACGCCATTTCAGGACGCATTAGCTGCTGCAGTGGCTATTTGACATTCAGCCTGGAGACAGAAATTATTTTTTCAGAGCTGGGGGAGTCTTGCATGAGTTCAGGAACCTTTGTAAGGGATTAGGGGGAGAGGTTCAGAACAGATAAAAGGAAACATTTCTACACACAACGTAGAGTTAAATTGTGGAACTCCCTGCCCCAGTATGTGGTGATGGCTGCCAACCTGGAAGGCTTGAAGAGGGGAGCGGACATGTTCATGGAGGAGAGGACTATTCATGGCTACTAGGTAGGGTTGCCAACTGCTAATACAACTGATCTCCAGCCGATAGAGATCAGATCACCTGGAGAAAAATGGCTGCTTTGGCAATTGAACTCTATGGCATTGAAGTCCCTCCCCTCCCCAAACCCCACCCTCCTCAGGCTCCGCCCCCAAAATCTCCCGCCAGTGGCAAAGAGGGACCTGGCAACCCTACTACTAGGCAAAACGGATACTAGTCCTGATGCACACCTATTATCTCCAGGATCAGAGGAGTATGCCTATTATATCAGGTGCTGGGGAACGCAGGCAGGATCATGCTGCTGCAGACGTCTTGCTTGTGGGCTTCCTAGAGGCACATGGTTGGAGACTGTGCAAACAGACTGCTGGATTTGATGGATCTTGGTCTGATCCAGAGTGGTCTTTCTTATGTTCTTATGTTGTTATGTTCCCTTCTCTTTTTAAAAATGAGGCTGGGTAGAGCTGCCAACCTCAGGTGGGTAATGGAAATCACCGGCACTTATGGCAAGGAATGCAGACTCAGTTATGCTGTTACAAGAAATATAATTCGCCGTCCATTACTACAGGGAGGCTACGAGCCTGTGTACTCGGAAACACAGTTCTGAGAAAATTGTTTTTGTGGACTGCCAATGATGAAAAAGCAGTACCGAAACAGGGTACTTACCTGAGACCTATTTTGGCATTCACTATACAGCTTGCAGGACTTTAAGCTGAAAGGACTGTTCCTGTGATTCCAGATGGATTCTACACATGGATGATCATGTTTATAGCACTAACCGGATTATACCAACCGGATTGTTTTGTATGTGTTCATGTTTATGTTCACATTATATTTCTTGTAACAGCATATTTGAGTCTGCATTCCTTGCCATAAGTGCCTGTGATTTCCATTACCTAAACTTGGGGCACTAGTTTCAATTTTGATTGCACAAACCTTCAGGTAGGGCCTGGTGTTCTCCCGGAATTGCAGCTGATCTCCAGATTACAGAGATCAGTTCCACTGGAGGAACCATAGACGCCAGGATAAATGCAAGTCCTAGAGTGGCTGCTGAGAGTAAGACAGTGATACTCAGTGGGATTGTCCACATTCTTGTTTTCCTCACTTGTAAATTCTTGTTTTTTTCGGGGGGGGGTCTGTTTTGCATGTGTTTTGCTCCTTCTAGCGGTCAATTGGCTATTACACCAGTTTATGTCCAGGATATCCCTTGCAGATTTAAACTGCAGGTTTTTATGCTGGGCATAAACTGGTGTGCTATCAAATTGACCACTAGAGGGAGCAAAGCACACGTTAAACAGACACACACACACACCTTTCCTATGGTTCTTCAGACTGAATTTCCTCCTCAGCACTGAAGGGGGATAAAATGATCATTCTGAGATCTCTCCCACTGCGTTTTCCCGGTGTTTTGCCTGAGTTTTCAAATTCGAAATAAAACAGGTCTCTGAAAATGCAGGGAAAGGCAGGGGGAGAGCGAGGCGACCTCTGATGGTCGGAAAAGGCGTGCATAATCAACACAAAGACCTGAAGTCGTTGGAGGGTTGACGGCGAGGGAAACAGCCATGCATAAAAGACCCAGGCGTAAAGTTCATGATCAGGGAGGTAGCCAGGGCGTAGGGCTGGTTCTCAACAGACTCCTGCAAGAAGAGGCCACGGTATAGTTGGAAAAAGAATGTGCAGTCCTACCATCACAGTGCTGGGACAGAAGGAAAAGAAGATGGATGAGGAAAAGAGAGATGAAGGATGGGCCCTACTGGGGAAAGCAGTGGGGAGGTGGGAGAACACAGTGATTTGTGTTTTAATAGTAGGGAGATAAGCTCAAGGCAAAAGCAAACAGAAACGTCACGGAACAGGCAAGTGAGCAGAGAACAACTTCCAGTGGGACTCACGCTGTCCTGTGGCTCAGTGGTAGAGCATCTGCTTGGCATGCCGAAGGTCCCAGGTTCAATTCCCGGCATCTCCAGTTAAAGGGACTGGGCAAGTAGGTAATGAGAAAGACCTCCGCCGGAGACCCTGGAGAGCCGCTGCTGGTCTGAGCAGACAAATACTGACTTTGATGGACCAGGGGTCTGATTCAGTAGAAGGCAGCTTCATGTGTTAAATTATAGCTCAGTTTTCACATCCAGGAATATCATGCGGCATAGCCCTCCCGTGTCTGAACAGTTTCAGGCTGCAGCTGGGAGTTTCAATATACACCCATATATCGTGATCTCCCTGCGTGTGGAAATCTGACAAGGGCGAAAGTTGACCCTCGCATTTTGCCTGAGATGCTGGCTTTCTATTTGCAAATTAAACCATAAGAAGAGCCCCATTGGATCAGGCCAGTGGTGCATCCAGTCGAGCATCCTGTCTCACACAATAGCCAACCAGTTACTATGGTTCGCATAGAGGCCAAGGCCTTCCCCTTGATGTTGCCTCCTGGCAATGGGATTCAGAGGTTTACTGCCTCTGAATGGGGAGGTTCCCTTTAGTCACCATGGCTAGTAGCCTCTGATACACCTCTCCTCCATGAATCTAATCCCCTTTTAAAATCATCTACGTTTGTGGCCATCACAACATCCTCTGGCAGTGAATTCCACATTTTAATCACTTGTTGCATAAAGAAATATTTCTTTTTGTCCATCCTGAATCTACTACCCATCAGCTTCATTGGATGCCCTCAAGTTCTTGTATTTGGGGACAGGGAGAAAAAGTTCTCTTTGTCTACTCTCTCTCTCTACTACTTGCATCTATATTAGGGTTGCCAACCTCCAGTGGTGGCTGGAGATCTACTGGGATTACAACTGATCTCCAGGTGATAGAGATCTGCTCTGGTTAGACCTCACCTAGAGTACTGTGTTCAGTTCTGGACACCGACCGTAATTTAAGAAAGATGTAGACAAGCTGGAACATGTCCAGAGGAGGGCAACAAAGATGGTGAGGGGTTTGAAGACCAAGTCCTATGAGGAAAGGTTGAAGGAGTTGGGTATGTTTAGCCTGAAGAGGAGAAGACTGAGAGGGGATATGAAAACCATCTTCAAGTACTTGAAGGGCTGTCCTATGGAGGAGGGTGCCAAGTTTTTTTCTGGTGCCCCAGAAGGTCAGACCAGAACCAATGTGTTGAAATTAAATCAAAAGAGTTTCCGTCTAGACATTAGGAAGAAGATAGAGAGGTTCCTCAGTGGAATGGGCTTCCTCGGGAGGTGGTAAGCTCTCCTTCCCTGGAGGTTTTTAAGCAGAGACTAGATGGCCATCTGTCAGCAATGCTGATTCTTTGACCTTAGGCAGATGATGAGAGGGAGGGCACCTTGGCCATCTTCTGGGCATAGAGTAGGGGTCACTGGGTGTGTGGGGGGGAGGTAGTTGTGAAATTCCTGCATTGTGCAGGGGGTTGGACTAGATGACCCTGGTGGTCCCTTCCAACTCTATGATTCTATCAGTTCACCTGGAGAAAATGGCTGCTTTGCAAGGTGAACTCTCAGGCATTATACCCTGCTGGGGTCCCTCCCCTCCCCAAACCCTGCCCTCCCGTCCACCTCCAGCCTCTCCAGGTATTTCCTAACCAGGAGCTGGCAACCCTAATCATTATATTTAATTCCCACCTGTGCGTGTGGACGTTTTCTTACCACCATGTTGCTCTTTTCCATTTCCCAAGGAGATGGCAAAACCCTTGGCTCTAGGGTTGCCAGCTCTGGGTTGGAAATTGCCTGGAGATTTGGGGGGATGGAGCCTGAGGAGGGAGGGGTTTAGAGAGGGGAGGGACTACAATGCCATAGAGTCCAATGGCCATCTCTGTCGCCTGGAGATCAGTTGTAATAGAGGGAGATCTCCAGCCACCACCTGGAGGTTGGCAACCCTACTTGGCTTTCAGTAACATACAGCTCATTAGGTAGGGTTGCCAGGTGCTTCTTCGCCACTGGCGGGAGGTTTTTGGGGCGGAGCCTGAGGAGGGCGGGGTTTGGGGAGGGGAGGGACTTCAACGCCATAGAGTCCAATTGCCAAAGCGGCCGTTTTCTCCAGGGGAACTGATCTCTATTAGCTGGAGATCAGTTGTAATAACAGGAGATACCTGGAGGTTGGCAACCTTATCTTTAGGCCCTTTCCCCATGTACTGGATCCCATTAAAAAGAGGTTGCCTCTTTCACACACGAATAACAGGCACACGCCACCAAATACCCTGAAGAAAGGCTGGATTTAAAGGGTATTTCCTTGAGAGAAATCTGGGATGCCAGCCTCTGGAGAGTCCCTGACTGTTTTCTGTGTTTGTTTGGCTATATCTCCAGAAATAAACGTTTCCTGAAAATTAAGCTCTATTCGCTGGTAAGTGTGTTGGGGCGGGGGAGAACTTGCGGCCCCAAAGCTGATCTTAATTGAGCGTGAGTGCCACCCAGTGGTCACGAATAGCTTACTCCCATCTCCCTCATTTGTGAATGAATGGGGACAGTAACCTTCACGCAGGGGCGGTTTTGCCTTGGATTTGCTGCTCGATAGATGCACGTTTCCCCCATCCAAATTCACAAAACTCAAAAAATTAGCCCCCATGCAGAGTTTTCAGAATTCGGAAGGGGAAATGTGCATCTAGAGAGCGGCAAATCCAAGGCAAAACCTTCCATGCATAAATGGCCATATTGCTGCATTGCAAATCATTGACAGTGGATTCCTCTGAACTCAGGAGTCAGTCTTCGAAGCAAACATGCATTGCAAGGTTCTGTTCACATGCTTAGTTGCATCTTCTCTACCAAAAAAAAAAAACAAATCAGTGGGTTATAGATCAAATCAAGCCTGAACTGATCCCAGAAGCTAAAATGACTAAACTGAGGCTGTCGTACTTTGGTCACATTTTGAGAAGGCAAGAGTCACTGGAAAAGATGGTCATGCTAGGAAAAGTTGAGGGTGGCAGGAAAAGAGAAAGACCAACAAGAGATGGATTGACTCAATAAAAGAAGCCACAGCCCTCAATTTGCAAGACCTGAGCAAGGCTGTCAAAGATAGGGCATTTTGGAGGACATAGATTCATAGGGTCACCATGCGTTGGAAATGACTTGACGGCACTTAACACACACACACAAAATTGGTGATAGTGAGGGGGAAATTTCCCTCCCCAAGTTTACGGGGAAATCTTCCTTCTTGGCACCTGGCCCCAATTCGCGGAATTAAGTATCCGCAAGTGGAGCCAGGTTGAGAATTAGATATATAGATACCGAGCTGAAAATCCCCCAAGGAACCATTCTGTATCTTTTTCACCATTGATATTTATTTTTTTCCACATCTGATGACAGTGAGAGATGCTAGAAGATTCCAAAACCCAAAGAATGAAAACACACACACACACATTTCAGTCAAATGCTATTTGTGCTAATATACACCTGCCATCTGCGACAAGTCCTGGTTTTGTGACTGTGTATGGGGGAGGCAACGTTTTCCCATTTCACTGTATTTTCTTTTCTTTTTTTTCAAATTACACAGCATAAGTGAGATTCCTCACAACACAGATTTCTTCTTCCAAACATTAGCAAAGACAAAAAGGTAATTTAAAATAGTTCAAATATCCATACGCATTTGGGGAAAAAAATTCCAGATTATTCCTCATGCATCAGAATAATTTTATCCAGGGCTACAGAGAAAATATGCGCGTTTTCAGAGACTTGTTTTCATCTTGAATTTGAAAACGCGGGCAAAAGGTGGGGAAAGGCAGGGGGAGAGCGAGGCAACCTCTGATGGTCAGAAACGGCATGCAATCAACACAAAGACCTGAACTCGTCGGAGGGGTGACCGCGAGGGAAACAGCCAAGCATAAAAGGCCTTAGTGTTCTTCCTGTGCTCATGTGACTTATTCCTGCTTTTCTTAGCAAACTGATCTGATTTAAGCAGAAGCTAGATGGCCATCTGTCAGCAATGCTGATTCTATTACCTTAGGCAGATCATGAGAGGGAGGGCATCTTTGTCATCTCCTGGGCATGGAGTATGGGTCACTGGGGGTGTGGGGGGATGGTGGCTGTAAATTACCTGTATTGTGCAGGGGGTTGGACTAGTTGACCCTGGTGGTCCTTTCCAACTCTATCTTTTATAGAGAACCGGGTTCGATTCCCCACTCCTCCACATGAAGCCAGCTGGGTGACCTTGGGCTAGTCACAGTCCTGTCTGAACTCTCTCAGTCCCACCTACCTCACAAGGTGTCTGTTGTGGGGAGGGGAAGTTGATTGTAAGCCAGTTTGATTCTCCCTTAAGTGGTAGAGAATGTCAGCTTATAAAACCCAACTCTTCTTCTTCTGTAAGCCAGAGCCCCAAAGGTCAACAGTGACGTGAATACTACCTTGCTTGTCCAGTAACCTCAGACAATACGACACATATGTTGGGGGCCCTCAGCCTTGTGGGACCCTGGAGCAATCTGCCCCCCCCTTCCATTTTATTTTTTAACATTGCCTCCACACTTCTGTAAGTAGGGCTATCTATGACTCTTCCTTTTGCAAACTATTTTGTAGGCATGGGTGGGAGAAATTCTGTCCAACAGTTGAGTGAGAAGAAGATAATGGGTACGTTGGGGAAACCCACTGTTCGCCTGAAAGCCAGCTCCCAAATGCCTCATCAACACGGAACTGCATGGGGAAATGGCACTGTTTTCCCATTTTAAAGAAGCACCGGCAGTCTTTGTGACACTGGCAGTCATTATTTCAATCCTCTCACCCTCGCGGTAGTTCTTTTTGCACGCCAAGCAACTAACAAACCTCCTAAGGAAAGGGGCAAAGCCTGACGTGCTTAATAGGCACCCGGAGGTAGAAGCCTGCAGAGAATTGAGAATAGACCTCCCATTCACCTAACCCACTCAGCTACAGTTCATCTGTATGGCAGCATTTCCATACACATTCTCCTTATCTGATGGGCATCTATCTCACTAGTAACAACTAATATACATAATGTATATATGGATGCACTGATTCAGCCATAAGGGCACATTCACACAGCTCTTTCAACCTGTGGGAGTGGCTGTGGTTCAGTGGTAAAGCATCCGCTTGGCATGCAGAAGGTCCCAGGTTCAATCCCTGGCATCTCGTTAAAGGGACTAGGCCAGTAGGTGATGTGAAAGACCCCGGCCTGAGACTCTGGAGAGCCGCTGCGGGTCGGAGTAGACAATACTGACTTTGATGGACCGAGGGTCTGATTCAGTAGAAGGCAGCTTCATGTGTGTTCATGTGTTCAGTGGCAGCTCTTGGGTCAGCTCACTCCAGCTGTTAGTCGCATTACAACACACATCAAAAGTCAACACTTCACGCTGCACCACCAAATTGGATTTCAATCGGCTGCAATCAAGGCGATTATACTTTGGCATATACTAGAGTGGCACTGTCTCATACACACCTTCCCCAAGAAGCAGGACGCTACTGACTTAAGCAAAGCAACTTGCGTTATCACAATCTAAATATTTATTGAGATATACCAAGTGAATTCTCATTTCCACTTGCTGACAGAACTATAGACAAACTAATGCACAGCTAGACGATACAGCCAGTGTGAGATACTACCATCAGTGTGTGTGTGTATATATATATATATATATATATATATATATATATATATATATATATATATATATATATTTGCCCATTCCAACAGAAAATTTGATACAGAGGCACGTCAGACACTGCTCTTGAAAATGCATTTTCCAAGACGTTTAGAAATGCTGGAAGAAGTGATTTCTTCAGATGGAGCCTTCCAAGGCTCGCGTTCCCACCAGCGTTGTTCAAATGTTACTCATTCTTTCTGTTCGGCGCTTTTGGTCTCCTTCAGCATCTCCTGCCAGTTCTTCTCCATCTCCTCCTTACAGGTGAGGAAGGCATCTTCAAGGCGCCTCATGGAGCTGGCCAAGTCTGGGTTGGCGCGCATCACCACCATGTCGTAAGCCATCCAGGTCGCCTGCACTGGGACCAACCCAATAGACACTGTCAGTTATCTCCTGAGATTTAGTAAAAGAAGACAGCTACGCGCACAAGGAGAAAAGAAGCGCAAAGCTGCTAACAAGACAGTATCTCCTCTCAAATATGATAAACTTTAAGTGGGACTAAAACCAGTGCCTGTAAATAACAGCACTGCAATAACTGCTAGCCTAGTGTGCTTGTCCCATTTTCTCAACATTGTTATTGACTCTGAGAACAGAGTTGCTCCAGCATTTTTTACTTGTGAAGATTTACCTATGACAGTCTTGCTAATGGAAACTGCCATCGTATGTTCTCTCTAATAGCTCTTAACACAGACATGGAACACCAGTCCACAAAAATGGGAGACTGCATGTGTTATGCATATAAATACAGCATGCGTTGCCTGAATTCACCTTCACATTGCCTGCGCTAACAAACGACAGTGATTATTATATTAAACCACTGCTTCTTTATATCATAGTAAACTTCTGAGCAAGCATTTGCCAGTATTTTAAGTAATATCTCTTTTGCATAATCCATTTTACAATAATTGTTTGTGGGTAAATATCAAAAGAAACTGTCGAAAGAAAGGGAGGAAATACAGTTTTCAAGTGCAATTTAAAATAAAGGGACTAATCAAACAAAAATACAGAAGTTCTAGGTACTACAGACACTTGATCAATGCATAGAGTCTAGAGATCTATACAACAGGAAATGTGGCCCCAATAATCCCAAGCTTAAACCAAGGACACATTTTTTTATTGCTTGCAGTTATGGAAAAAGCTATGAAGAGTTTATCCTATACAGCCTTTCCAGCAGCTAGAAAACAGGAACACTTCACCCCCTTGTTAAAATTAAATGAGTTTTAGTCGCGGCGCAGAGTGGTAAGCTGCAGTACTGCAATCCAAGCTCTGCTCACGGCCTGAGCTCGATCCCAACAGAAGTCGATTTCAAGTAGCCAGCTCAAGGTTGATTCAGCCTTCCATCCTTCCGAGGTCAGTAAAATGAGTACCCAGCTCACTGGGGATGAAGTGTGGACGACTGGGGAAGGCAAGAGCAAACCACCCCATAAACATAGTCTGCCTAGTAAACTTCAGGATGTGACGTCACCCCATGGGTCAGGAATGACCCGGTGCTTGTACAGGGGACTACCTTTACCTTTTACAGACAACTCAGGTCTGTAAAACTCAGGTCTGAGAAGAGTGCATCTTCTTAATGTGGAGGAGGGAAACGTCACGACATTTATTCTAGGACAGTGTTTCTTAAATGTTTTGAATACAGGCCCGCTTTTAAATTTACTCTGCCTTCTAAAGTCCCCTAATCCAGAACCAATCCTTCATTCCAGGCGCCAAGATTTTGCAAACAGGAATCCACACAAGAGAAATACTGCAGCTGAGTGCAACGATCTGTGAACTAGAGCGCTGGTCCAACATCAACATTGGAAGAGGAATATGAAGGGCTGTCTCCGACCCTTTCCTACAGCTGCTCACGGGGAAACACCATTTAAACAAACCAAATCACTCCGTCCAAATAAGACAGGGATGACAGTACAGATGAAGGGGAGTGACCCCCTCCACACACACACACAACACACACAGATCCAGCTTAGAATCATAGAATTCTAAGGGATGGGGCCATGGCTCAGAAGTAGAGCCTCTGCTTGGCATGCAGAAGGTCCCAGGTTCAATCCCTGGCACCTCCAGTTAAAGGGACTAGGCAAGGAGGTGATGTGAAAGACCTCAGCCTGAGACCCTGGAGAGCTGCTGCTGGTCTGAGTAGACAATACTGACTTTGATGGACCGAGGGTCTGATTCAGTATAAGGCAGCTTCAGGTGTTCATGTGTTCAGTCACAGAGTTGGAAGGGATCACCAGGGTCATCTAGTCCAACCCCCTGCACAAAGCAGGAAGTTCACAACTACCTCCCCCCCAACACCCCCAGTGACCCCCACTCCATGGCCAGAAGATGGCCAAGATGCCCTCCCTCTTGTGTTCTGACTAAGGTCATAGAATAAGTGAAGGACCCTCTGTCAGGGGTTTCTAATGACTTTGCTGTTGTATTAGAGAACCATTTCATTTGCACAGGATCTTCTCTGCCCCTGAACTTTGTGCTATCTCCCCCACCCACGCACCTACCTACCAGGATGTTCCTCCATGCTTCCCAAGGGACCTTTAAAAAAGGTAAAGGTAGTCCCCTGTGCAAACACTGAGTCATATCTGACCCATGGGGTGACGTCACATCCCGACGTTTACTAGGCAGACTATATTTACGGGGTGGTTTGCCATTGCCTTCCCCAGTCGTCTACACTTTACCCCCAGCAAGCTGGGTACTCATTTTACCAACCTCGGCAGGATGGAAGGATGAGTTGACCTTGAGCCGGCTACCTGAAACAGACTTCCATCGGGATCGAACTCAGGTCGTGAGCAGAGCTTTTGACTGCAGTACTGCAGCTTACCACTCTGCACCACTGGGACCTTAAGAACTGTTTTTTCTAGAACAATCAAGTAATTTAATGAATGCAGCACACCCCATTCTATTTATAATATGTAGCTAAAAATCTTTAGACAGTGGAGTTGAGAGAAAAAGGGAGAAACGTTTTATAGGTATGTACTAATTAATGGAAAGATTTAGCTGAACTAATCAGTAACGGAACAAAGAAGATTCTTGCAAATATTGCCTCACAACAAAACCTAGATTAAGTTTAGAGGCCTTGTTTAATTATCCAGTTAGTTTTAACAGTATTTGACTTTCTTTGTATCAATACAATCCACTCCACAATGAGTTCAGGTGAAACCAGAACCCAATTAAAGTGTGAAGTAAAACCAAAACTCTTTCAGTAATATGCTCCCCTACCTGATTCTTAGGGTCAAACTACAGAAGACAAACTCATAAGCACTTGAAGTAAAAGCAGCATCTCTTAAAACACATGCACTACGTTCTTATGGCCAGCACTCTTATACAGTTGCTATTGTCATACAGGAAAATCCACGCTTAGCAGAAATCTACGGTTTTATTTGCACAAGACGTTTAACACCTCTCCGGGTTATTCTGGAACAGCCTTGACTAGGGTTGCCAGCTCCAGGTTGGGAAATACCTGGGGATTTGCGGGGTGGAGTATGAGGAAGGTGGGGTCTGGAGAGGGGAGGGACTTCATTTGGGAGGGGCTGTGGCTCAGTGGTAGAGCATCTGCTTGGCATGCAGAAGGTCCCAGGTTCAATCCCAGGCATCCCCAGTTAAAGAGACTAGGCAAGTAGGTGATGTGAAAGACTATAGAGAGCCGCTGCCAGTCTGAATAGACAATACTGGCTTTGACCAAGGGTCTGATTCAGTATAAGGCAGCTTCATGTGTTCAATGCCATAGAATCCAATTGCCAAAGCGGCCATTTTCTTCCAGGGAAATGATTTCCATCGCCTGGAGATCGGTTATAATAGCAGGAGATCTCCAGCTATCACCTGGAGGTTGGCAACCCCAGGCTTGACTCATCTGTTAATTGTACATGATATGTGTTTCTAGTGGCCCCTGGAGCATCCATATCAGACACAACAATCAGATTCAATGAAGCTAGCTTAAGCACTGTGATGCAGATGTTTTATCAGAATCAGCTGTCTACTCAGATCTCCCTTTCTGGATCAGAACCAGTGCTACTGGCAATAATACAGTCTTTCTGGAGGAATAAAACCACCTGATAGTTTTTCCATGTCTTCTAGGAGTTTTTCTAAATCTTTGTTGAGGTCCTCGAGCTTTTTAACCATATTGTCATAATTTCTTTCACAGGGTTCGCATTTGGCCATCTAAAAAAGAAATAAACGAGAGATTAGTGGCAAGAGGTAAGCATAACAGAAGGCTCCATTTTAAAACATATAAAGCCTTCAGCTTATTTTAAGAAGCAGACAGGCACTGGAGTACTGTGTACAAAAATGAGCCTGTACAATCCATCCTGTTGTTGTTGTGAATAGGTGCAGATTTTACCACAACTCTGAGTAAAAAAAAAAAAAAAAAGGATCCCCATTATCTGAAAGCAGCCACCATCAAACATTTTTCCAAAAGGCTGTAAAACGCCCCAGTGAATCTAAAATAAACTGACATACTCTTAACATGGATGCCGAAAAGTAACTATATTTGGATAAAACATAAGCCCCAAACGATTAATTCAACACCTCTGAAAATCAGAGCACTTTCTAAGTGCCAAAATAAGGGTTTAAATACTTAACTTCAAACACTCCAGATTTCAAAATCGTACTACTTGACAGCTGTGCAATAGTGGGCACGTGGGAAAAGAAAATCTAATATCCATTACTGTAGTAAATGTAGAATAAAATTAAATAAATGTATTAATCTGCAGGAAAAAAATATCCCTAGCAAGTTGTCCCAAAGCTCCAAAGAGATGTTTAAGCACATCGCTGAGTCTTTTACTACTGTGCTGATAAAGTGGTCTGGTTTAAACCATAGATCCATTCAGCAGGGCCAAAAAAAGGTAAGATACAAAAATCACTTGCCGACAGTATTACAGTAAATAAGTAATACCTAGCATTCACAAAGCGCTTCAGAGTGCTTCAGATAATTATCTTAGTAATTTAAAACACTTAACTTTCAGGCACTCCAGTTTTCAAAATTATTTTATAGTGTACTGTACTTTTGGCAGTGAAGTACGCATTCAGTGTTGTGTGGGAGAGAAAAAATACATGAGAGAGAAGGTAGGGAGAGATGGACTAGAAGTAGGGTTGCCTGGTCCCTCTTAGCCACAGGCGGGAAGTTTTTGGGGTGGAGCCTGAGGATGGCGGGGTTTGTGGAGGAGGGGCTTCAGTGCCATAGAGTCCAATTGCCAAAGCAGCCATTTCCTCCAGGGGAACTGATGTCCATCGGCTGGAGATCAGTTGTAATAGCAGGAGATCTCCAGCTACTACCTGGAGGTTGGCAACCCTGACTAGAAGGCAGCACACGCAAGAGAAAGGATAAAACGAGGAAGGGGGTTCTAGTCCACCAAAACTTATCCTGGAATAAAATTTTGTTAGTCTTTAAGGTGCCACAAGATTGTTTATATTAATGCAACAGACTAACGTGGCCACCCCTCTGGAATTATTCCTATGGGTTAGTAGTTCATGAGACGACAAGAGTCCCTGGAAAAGACAGTCATGCTAGGAAAAGTTGAGGGCAGCAGGAAAAGAGGAAGACCCAACAAGAGATGGACGGACTCAATAAAGGAAGCCACAGCCTTCAATTTGCAAGATCTGAGCAAGGCTGTCAAAGATAAGACATTTTGGAGGACTTTCATTCATAGGGTCGCCATGAGTCGGAAGCGACTTGACGGCACTTAACACACACACACACAGTAGTTTATTAACTGTGTGACAGGTAGGGGTGAGGACTGTGCACCCCAGAACATACAAGCCAAAATGTTGGCGGTGGGCTTCTGTTAGTGCTTGACAGTTACGTTACAGTGGGCATATGGACAAAGAAAACCTATTATCCTTTTATAACTAGAAAATATATTGTGGCTGCTGCAATCTTATGGACACTTTGGGGTTTTTTGCCATCAAGTTGCAGCCGACTTACAGCAACGCTGTAAGGATTTCAGGGCAAGAGACGTTAAGAACATAAGAACGTAAGAAAGGCCATGCTGGGTCAGACCAAGGTCCATCAATTCTAGCCGTCTGTTCACAGTGGTCAACCAGATGCCTCTAGGAAGTCCACAAGCAAGATGACTGCCGCAGCATTATCCTGCCTGTGTTCCACAGCACCAAATATAAGAACATAAGAAAGGCCCTGCTGGATCAGACCAAGGCCCATCAAGTCCAGCAGTCTGTTCACACAGTGGCCAACCAGGTGCCTCTAGGAAGCCACTAACAAGACGAGTGCAGCAGCGCAATCCTGCCTGTGTTCCACCGCACCCAAAATAATAGGCATGCTCCTCTGATACTAGAGAGAATAGGTATGCAGCATGACCAGTATGCATTCTAACTAATAACCATGGATAGCCCTTTCCTCCATGAATATGTCCGCTCCCCTCTTAAAGCCCTCCAAGCTGGCAGCCATCATCACATTCTGGGGCAGGGAGTTCCACAATTTAACTATGCGTTGTGTGAAAAAATATTTCCTTTTATCTGTTTTGAATCTCTTGCTCTCCAGCTTCAGCAGATGACCCCGTGTTCTAGTATTATGGGAGAGGGAGAAAAACTTCTCCCTGTCCACTCTCTCCAAACCATGCATAATTTTATAGTCCTCTATCATGTCTCCCCTTAGCCCCCTTCTTTCCAAGCTAAACAGCCCTAAGCGTCCTAACCGCTCCCCATAGGACAGTTGCTCTAGTCCCTTAATCATTTTGGTTGCTCTTTTCTGCACCTTCTCAAGCTCTGTAACATCCTTTTTTAGGTGTGGTGACCAGAACTGTACACAGTATTCCAAGTGTGGTCTCACCATAGATTTGTACAAGGGCAGTATGATATCAGCAGTTTTATTCTCTATTCCTCGTCTAATTATAGCCAGCGTGGAATTTGCCTTTTTTACAGCAGCCGCACACTGGGTTGACATCTTCATTGAGCTATCCACTACCACCCCAAGATCCCTTTCTTGGTCTGTTGCTGCCAGCACAGATCCCATCAGTGTACATGTGAAGTTGGGATATAATTATAATAAAAACATAAGAAAAGCCATGCTGGATCAGTCCAAGGCCCATCCAGTCCAGCAGCCTGTTCACATAGTGGCCAACCAGGTGCCTCTAGGAAGCCCCAAAACAAGACAACTGCAGCAGCATTACCCTGCCTGTGTTCCAAAGCACCTAATATAATAGGCATGGTCCTCTGATGCTGGAGAGAATAGGTATACATCATGACCAGTATTCATTTCGACTAGTAGCCATGGATAGCCCTCTAATGCATGAACATGTCCACTCCCCTCTTAAAGCCTTCCAAGTTGGCCAACATCACCATGTCCTGGGCCAGGACGTTCAAAGGCGGTTTGCCATTGCCTGCCTCCGCGTCGTGCCCTGATGTTCCTTGGTGGTCTCCCATCCAAATCCTGATCAGGGCCAACCCTGCTTAGCTTCTGAGATCTGACAAGATCAGCCTAGCCTGGGCCATCTTACTTGCAAGTAAATCTGATTGAACTCAGTGGGGCTTTCTTTCAAGTAAATGTGTGGAGGATTATACCGTAGATTCTAGGGATGCTTCTGAAGCTTTTCCACTAGTGTGGTATAGTGGTTAACAGCGGTGGTTTGGGGCGGTGGACTCTGATCTGGAGAACGGAATTTGATTTCCCCACTCCTCCACATGAGCGGCTAAGGCTAATTTGGTGAACTGGATTTGTTTCCCCACTCCTTCACACGAAGCCAGCTGGGTGACTTTGGGCAAGTCACTCTATCTCAGCCCCACCTACCTCACAGGGTGTCTGTTGTGGGGAGGGGAAGGTGATTGTAAGCCTGTTTGAGTCTCCCATAAGTGGTAGAGAAAGTCAGCATATAAAAACCAACTCTTCTTCTTCATTTAACACAGCATTAGTCCCACAGGAACAGCTGTGTTAGGGCTTATAATGACATTTAATGAGTTGGGTGTGGCCATGTAATTCTTTGAAGATTTTATTCCAGCATAACATTTTCTGGACTGGAGCCCATTTCTTCAGGAGCAGTATTGTAGGTTCTCACAGGGCCATGAAATGCAGGAGTTACAGGGTGAGATGTAATACGTAAAATTTAACATGGACTCAACAGCCATGTCTGGTGTTAACCAAGTTAGGAGAACTAGAGAAAACGGCCCTTAACTGCTATAGTGAATGCTAGTTGCACACTTCTTGAATTGTACATAATTATTTCTCTCCCCTGGCCATTTGATCCTGCTGGGTTTTTCCGTACAACACAAAAGCTTATACTGGAATAAAATCTTTTAAAGTCTTTAAAGTGCCATTATTTTTTCTGGAAAAACTAGCATGGTTAGCCCTCTGGAACTATAATTCTTTAACTGCTGTAACCATGATTCAATTGGTATTGTTTCTAAAGGTTAGATTTGCTTTTTAATTTTTTAAAAAAATTAGGCAGTGCAAGTTTATACTCCCCACCCCCAAACAATAGGTGATAATTTACACACAACAGTTTCTTCTTTCTCAGTTTTTCTCCCCTCTCGCCCCGGGTGACAGATGTGTGCTCTTCTCTCCAGCCCTGGAATAGATGTTATCCATTTGCAGGTTTGGGAGTTTTAAAAACAAAACAAGACAAGAGGAAGGAAGAGTACAGGCTATCCATACAGGCCATACCCTGTTCCCGCTTTTACGGATCTTGTGTAGTAGATGCAGGGTCAGGACTGGGTAGGGTTGCCAGCTCTGGACTGGGAAACTCCTGGAGATTTGGGGATGGAGCCTGGGAAGATGAGGGACCTCAGCAGGGTATATAGGGTTGCCAGCCTCCAGGTACTAGCTGGAGATCTCCCTCTATTACAACTGATATCGAGCAGATAGAGATCAGTTCACCTGGAGAAAATGGCCGCTTTGGCAATTGGACTCTATGTAGGGTTGCCAGGTCGCTCTTTGCCACCGCCGGGAGGTTTTTGGGGTGGAGCCTGAGGAGGGCAGGGTTTGGGGAGGGGAGAGACTTCAATGTCATAGACTCCAATTGCCCAAGTGGCCATTTTCTCCAGGTGAACTGATCTCTATCGGCTGGAGATCAGTTGTAATAGCAGGAGATCTCCAGCTAGTACCTGGAGGCTAATACAATAAACAAACAGCGCTGTAAGGGTGACTAGTCAATAGGAAAAAGACAGCACTAGCTCCAAATTTAGCAAATTACAAAAGTATATTCTAAGCAAGGTGTATAGTCTAAGCAAGGTGTATTGTAGTGTGTTGTACCTGGAGGCTGGCAACTCTAACTTTGTGGCATTGAAGTCCCTCCCCTCCCCAAACCCCGCCCCCAAAACCTCCCACCGGTGGCGAAGAGGGACCTGGCAACCCTAAGGGTATGATGCCATACACTACACAGCAGCCCTTTTCTCCAGGGGAACTGATCAGTGTAGTCGGGAGATCAGCTGGAAGCTGGCCACCCTAGCGGCTGGAGGAACGATGGCATTCCATGCCAAGCTGGCCCTGTTCTAAGCTGTGCAAGCACTTTGCTTGTTTTCTAATTGTAAAAGGTCTGAGAGCATCACACGAGGCCACATATGGCTTTAACAGCCTGTCACGCATGCCAGTTAATATGAAGCGCTTGGATTAAATGAATTCAGTCTCACTGAAAACCAATCGTAGCCACTACGACTTTAGCAGGTTGTGGATGTGTTAATATAAATGTGTTAAATAAGATGCTACGTTTAGGGGGTGGGGGTGGGGAAGAAATGAATCCAAGCACTGAAATTACTTTATTAACCGGATTTAATGGGATTTATTTTGAATAAATGGTTCGTAGGGGATTAATGGTTTGCAACAGGGTTTTTAACTATTTTAAAGGGGAGAAATTAAGCCAAAATTCCAGTTTCTGGCGGGAGCCATCATCCATCCTAATTATGCACAAAATGACTAGTGCCTTTGTTTCAAAGACTTATTCATGAGAGAAAAACAATCAAACTGTGAATAGTATTCCCCTGTTCTCCAAAGGTGTATTGCTTTCAATGGGTTTAAGGTTCTTTAACTGTACTCAGTTGTTTCCATTCCATATACATTTATAGTTAAATCTAATAATCCTACTGGATTCAGAACACAGGTCCTACTATCTTTAAAAAGGACAATGTATACCCTGCAAATCGTATTACTTTGGTTGTGACATGAAAGATGAAATACCGTGATAAATTGGCAGGGTCCAACCATGGTTGCCCTGACCTGGATGGCCCAGGCTAGCCTGATCTGGTCAGATCTCGGAAAATAAGCAGGGTCAGCCCTGGTTAGTATTGGGATGGGAGACCAAGGAATACCAGGGTTGCTGTGCAGAGGGAAGGCACTGGCAAAAACCACCTCTGCTAGTCTCTTACCATGAAAACCCCCAAAAGGGGTCGCCGTAAGTCGGCTGCGACTTGATGGCACCTTACACACACACACACAAGACTAGGAATACTTGGGTAACCCATATATAGGCTTTTTAGCTATAATTTGTAGCCTACAAGACTAGGAATACTTGGGTAAGCCATATATAGGCCTTTTAGCTATACTTTTTAGCCTATTAGACTAGGAACACTTGGGAAAGCAATATATAGGCCTTTTAGCTATAATTTTTAGCCTACTAGACTAGGAATACTTGGGAAAGCAATATATAGGCCTTTTAGCTATAATTTCTAGCCTATTAGACTAGGAATACTTGGGTAAGCCATATATAGGTCTTTTAGCTATAATTTTAGCCTATTAGACTAGGAATACTTGGAGATAATTCACAATGGGTAGCCGTGTTAGTCTGTTTGCAGTAGTCAAAAAGGGCAAGAGTCCAGTAGCACCTTAAAGACTAACAAAAATATTTTCTGGTAGGGTGTGAGCTTTCGTGAGCCACAGCTCACTTCTTCAGATACAGCTAGAATGTGAATCCATCGGTCTTTAAGTAGAGGAACAGTATGTAAATGTGAATAGCAGGCTTGATGGGATTAGGTGTGATATGCAGAAGAGTCTGTGATGTCCATCTCTCCCCTGGGCATCACAGACTCTTCTGCATACCACACCTAATCCCATCACGCCTGCTATTCACATTTACATACTGTTAACATTTACATACTAATGCTTTTCTGAATTCACTCTCCTCTACTTAAAGACCGATGGATTCACATTCTAGCTGTATCCGAAGAAGTGAGCTGTGGCTCACGAAAGCTCACACCCTACCAGAAAATATTTTTGTTAGTCTTTAAGAGGAAGGCACTGGCAAACCACCTGTTAGTCTCTTGCCATGAAAACCCCCCAAAAGGGGTCGCCATAAGTCGGCTGCGACTTGACGGCACTTTACACACACAAGGTGCTACTGGACTCTTGCCCTTTTTGACTAGGAATACTTGGGTAAGCCATATATAGGCCTTTTAGCTATAATGTTTAGCCTATTAGACTGGGAATACTTGGGTAAGCCATATATTGCCCAATATATGGCTATAATGTTTTAGCTATAACGTTTAGCCTATTAGACTGGGAATAGCTATTAGCCCAATATATGGCTATAATGTTTTAGCTATAATGTTTAGCCTATTAGACTGGGAATAGCTATTAGCCTATTAGACTGGGAATACTTGGGTAAGCCATATATAGGCCTTTTAGCTATAATGTTTAGCCTATTAGACTGGGAATACTTGGGTAAGCCATATATAGGCCTTTTAGCTATAATGTTTAGCCTATTAGACTGGGAATACTTGGGTAAGCCATATATAGGCCTTTTAGCTATAATGTTTAGCCTATTAGACTGGGAATACTTGGGTAAGCCATATATAGGCCTTTTAGCTATAATGTTTAGCCTATTAGACTGGGAATACTTGGGTAAGCCATATTATATAGCCTTTTATAGCCTTTTATAGCCTTTTAGCTATATAGCCTTTTAGCTATACTTTTTAGCCTATTAGACTGGGAATACTTGGGTAAACCCTATATAGGTCTTTTAGCTATACTTTTTAGCCTATTAGACTGGGAATGCCCTGACCTGGATGGCCCAGGCCAGCCTGATCTGGTCAGATCTCGGAAGCTAAGCAGGGTCAGCCCTGGTTAGTATTGGGATGGGAGACCACCAGGGAAGTCCAGGGTCGCTGTGCAGAGGGAAGGCGCTGGCAAAAACTACCTCTGCTAGTCTCTTGCCATGAAAACCCCCAAAAGGGGGTCGCCATAAGTCGGCTGCGCGCGCGCGGTTTAGACCTAGGGTTGCCAGGACCCTCTTTGTTATCGGCGGGAGACATTTGGGGCGGAGTCTGAGGAGGGCGGGGTCGGGGAGGGACTTCAACGCCGCTCGTCCATGCCGTGGTCGGGGCCGTCCCTAAAAAGGCCACCCACCCCCCATCCCACCAGAGAAAGGCGGCCCGAGGCGTGACGAGGCCCTTTCCCCTTTACCCCCCCTCAGGCGGCCCCCGTCCCTCTCTTCTCCTCAGCCCGCCGGCGCCTCGACCCTCCTCAGCCCGCCGCGGTGGAGCCCCGCCAGCCACCTTGGGCGGGGAAGGCGAAGGCAAACGCCGCCGCCTCCTCGCCTTCCCTCAGGAGCTCAGCCGTAACGGCCACCCCCGCCCTTTCCTTTTCCCGCCCTTTCCTTTTTCCCGCCTAAACGCCCGCCCAACCGCCGCCGCCCAACCGCCGTTCCAGTGGCGGTTCCCGCGCCGCCGCCGCCTTTCCCGGCCTCCTCCTCCTCCTCCTCCTCGCGAGGAAAACCCGCCTCAGGTTTTCTTTCTTTCCCCGGGGGGGCGGCGGCGTCTTCTTCGAGGAGGAAGGGCAAGATAAAGGCGTCCCGGCCACGACCCCGATAACGATTATATTGACTGGGGGGGGGGGCAGTCCACACGTTCAGCTTGATGCGAGTTGGGGGAGGGGGGGGGCTGCCGAGCCGGATGATGCGCTTCCCAAGGCTGTTACCGCACTAGGTCTTCCCCGCGACGTATTAAGAGTTTGAAAACGTTATGAAAAAACATCGCTTTCAAAGGGGGTTTTGGATACCACGGCTTATAAATGGTTGGAAGACGTCTCCACAGCTAAAGGGGCCAAACAACGTGTGAACGGTATTTTTTATAAGTTTCAAACTCTTAATACATCTCTGGGAATACATAGAAAGTGCGAACGGTATTTTTTATAACAGTTTCAAACTCTTAATACATCGCTGGGAATACATAGAAAGTGCGAACAGTATTTTTTATAACAGTTTCAAACAATTAATACGTCGCTGGGAATACATAGAAAGTGCGAACGGTATTTTTTATAACAGTTTCAAACTCTTAATACATCGCTGGGAATACATAGAAAGTGCGAACAGTATTTTTTATAACAGTTTCAAACTCTTAATACGTCGCTAGGAGTACATAATGCGGTAACCCCCTAATAAGTATTCCCAGCGATGTATTAAGTGTTTGAAAATGTTATAAAAAACATCGCTTTCAAAGGGTTTTTTGGATGCCACGGCTTATAAATGGTTGGAAGACGTCTCCACAGCTAAAGGGGCCAAACAAAGTGCGAACGGTATTTTTTATAACAGTTTCAAACTCTTAATACATCGCTAGCAGTACATAATGCGGTAACCCCCTAATAAGTATTCCCAGAGATGTATTAAAAGTTTGAAAATGTTATTAAAAACATCGCTTTCAAAGGGTTTTTTGGATGCCACGGCTTATAAATGGTTGGAAGACGTCTTCACAGCTAAAGGGGCCAAACAAAGTGCGAACGGTGTTTTTTATAACAGTTTCAAACTCTTAACACATTGCTGGGAATACATAGAAAGTGTGAACAGTACTTTTATAACGTTTTCAAACTCTTAATACATCGCTGGGAATACATAGAAAGTGCGAACAGTATTTTTTATAACATTTTCAAACTCTTAATACATCGCTGGGAATACCTAGTGCGGTAACTAATCTAAATCACGCACTGCTAGCAAACAGCTATTCCAGAAATGGAATCAGAAGGGCCATTAAACCAAACAAAAATCAGAAAACTCAGAAAAAACAGTCTCCCATAGGAAAGGTATTCTTGCCATTTATTAAAGGAGTCACTGATAGGATGGAGAAACTTTTGAAAAAATATAACCTACAAACTGTGTTTAAACCCACCAAGAAAATACAACAGATGATACGATCAGCAAAAGACAAAAGAGGCCCCCCTCACCTCTGCAGGAGTATATCGTATACCTTGCAGCTGTGGACAAGTTTACATCGGGACAACAAAACGCAGCATACAAACAAGGATAAAAGAACATGAAAGATGCTGCAGGCTTGGCCAACCTGAGAAATCAGCAGTGGCTGAACATGGACTGACACAAACAGGACACAGGGTCTTATTCCAAGACACTGAAAGACTGGACAATTCTACCAACTATTTTGTCAGATTGCTCAGAGAAGCCATTGAAATTCATAAACATCAGCACAACTTTAACAGAAAAGAAGAGAGTTTAAGAATGAATAAGGCTTGGCTTCCTGTCCTGAAAACCTCCAGACTAACAAAGACTACAGTCAACAATAGCCATGCAGATTAGCTTTGGATTTCACACATTAACAGATCACTTCAGGATACAATGGTTCCATATTAACATACCACACCCTCATTAGCACATTATCTTGATACTTACAGGACAATGATTAGCACATTACCTTTGATACTTTTTGTAGGACAATGATTCAGCTCAACCCAACCCCTTTCTGACTACATTACTCTTCCTACACACTTGACACTGAGAGACACTGTCCTTCAGTGTTACTCCTCTGAAGATGCCTGCCACAGCTGCTGGCGAAACGTCAGGAAAGTAAATACCATGGTTACACAGCCCGGATAACCCACAAGAACCAATGAACTCTGACCGTGAAAGCCTTCGACAATATTTTGAAAGTGCATTATTCGGTGTGCGCGGAAGAGCGCATTGAAAGTGGATGGAAAGTGCACTATTCATAGGGTTGCCAACCTCCAGGTGCTTGTCAGGAAAAGACTGCACTGTACTAGTACCATACAGTTTGGAAATCAGCACAGATGTGAAAGTTATTAGCAAAGTAAACTAGCCTATTGTATACAACCCAGGAACTACCCTAATAAACATGCATACACGCATGAACACGCAATCAAAAGTTTTTGTGCAGTCATCAGTAGTCCAAGTTTCATGTAAAGAGTGGTTCCGCAAAGGATCCCACAAAGTGGAGCTGCAGATAAGCGGGGATCCTTTGTGGAACCACTCTACATGAAACTTGGACTATTGATGACTACAAAAACGTTTGATTGCGTGTTCATGTGTGTATGCATGTTTATTAGGATAGTTCCTGGGTTGTATATGATAGGCTAGTTTATGCTTAGTGTTGTATTTGTGTAGCTATTTATATAAATGTTTGCACTTTACTAATAACTTTCACATCTGTGCTGATTTCCAAACCTCCAGGTACTAGCAGGAGATCTCCTGCTATTATAACTGATCTCCAGCCGATAGAGATCAGTTCACCTGGGGAAAACGGCCGCTTTGGGCATTGGACTCTATGGCATTGAAGTCCCTCCCCAAACCCCGCCCTCCTCAGACTCCTCCCCCAAAACCTCCCGTCAGTGTCGAAGTGGGACCTGGCAACCCTAATTATTCAGCCCCTTGGTCCTGATCCGAATCTGATCCCTCATTGCACGTGTGGATGCTAATCGTCTTTTTGTTTCTTCAATAACAGTTGTCAAAAGTGATGCCCCCCCCCATGCGCTGAGGTATCCTTAACACAAGGTCACTGAGAGAATAAAACACGGTGGTTAGAGTCCCCCCCCCACAACCAAGAAATTATGAAATCCTTTTATTTATTTTACTTTTCTATGGTATGTGTGAATAAAACTCAAACTACTATTTAGTAATGTTGCATTGTCTTCCAAGCCTGATTCTAGTACATCAAGCTATCAGTGCAAACCAAAGAACACTTCCCTGGGAGTAAGTCCCATTTGATAGGCTTCAGTAGGTTTCTAAGTAGACAGCGTGGTGTAGTGGTTAAGAGCAGTGGTTTGGAGCAGTGGACTCTGATTTGGAGACCGGGTTCGATTCCCCATTCCTCCACATGAGCAGCGGAGACTAATCTGGTGAACTGGATTGGTTTCCCCACTCCTCCACACGAAGCTTAGAGCTGTCTCAGCCCCACCTACCTCACAGGGTGTCTGTTGTGGGGAGGGGAAGGGGAGGTGATTGTAAGCCGGTTTGAATCTCCCTTAAGCGGTAGAGAAAGTCAGCATATAAAAACCAACTCTTCTTCTTCTATACCTATTTAGGATTGCACTGGTAGTTACTCTGTTGAGAGGCAAATGTACTCTTCGCATGTTCAGAGACACTCATTTCTGTTAGAACTTCCCCTGACCCTGCTGAACCGTGGCACTGGAAACAAGCTGTAAGTGTAAAACCCTGGCAGTTTGCTTGCTCTCCTTTCCTTGCCCTCTTTCTTCCATTCCTTTCCTCCTGTCTTGGCAATTTAAAGAATCCACGCCAGCAGTATTTGTTTTCCTTGCTGTCTCCATAGGTGCCATCTGGCCGCTCCGCACGGCTGCCTGAAATACAAAGGCAAGCATAGCAAGAAAGTACATCACTAGAGGATATTTCGATGGAAGGTATATGTCTTTATTTTCAACCTGTCATCTTCTGCGTGTGTGTTTTTCCCCCTTTGTAAATATGACCGTGCTTCTATTTCTCTGTCCAGTTTCTCACGCCCGGCTAAGAAGGGCTCCTGGTGCCACTGCAGAGAGAGTCATTTCCTGCTGTGAAAAACAGCCTCTGCCCGCTCTCGCTACGTAGCTGAGCAAATATGTCGTTGTGCACCCGCATAACCTGTTCATAGGGAATATGAAATGCTAATCAAAGCTGTGGAGGAAATGACTTCTAGCGCTGGGGGAACGAGAAGCTTCGAGTAAAGATCCAGGAAGACTCTTCCTCTCTGGAGGCTTCGCGTAGATGTGTTTGGGCTTGCACCCATGAATCGAGAAGGGGCATGCTGACTGAGAGCGTGTTTGAGGCCTCAGGTTTCCAAACACGGGAGAGACAGGATTTATGACAGGTAAGGGCGAGGGAAAAAACTTTGGCAGAGCTAGAGAGTGTTGCTAGGATGGAGAGCCACAAAACTTTGGGATCTGTACATAATTTGTTGCCCGCCGTCTTCAGCGTCTATCATATTTCATCACTGTTAATTAACTCATTTATTCAAAAGGAAACGCCAGCCATTATTTTCTTTCGGCTGCTATATTTTAGCTGGAGTAATGCATGCTGATTGGAGGGTAGGCTGTGGGTTAGGAAAAGGGTATGTTGTGTGTTGGTTATTTGTCAGCGTGATTCTGAACTGGAGTGTCCCATTACTAAGGATCAAACTACACCCTTATAGTAGCAGCACCCCTTCCTAAATGTGGCTGCCACTTAATGTGTATATGTACAGAGGGGGTTTATGTAGGAGGACCAGTAGGTGGATGGGGGGGGGGTTTCTTAGTTCTTCCCTTGCCTCGTCCCTCAGTTCATCCCTACATATCTCTTCAGTACTTTTTTCCTGACAGCTAGGCGTTTTTCAGTCTCATAGCCCAACTGTGGAAAATTCAGTTTTTTAAGAAGGTGGAAGCGGGTATTCAGGAGAGAATTAGCAAACGAAGAAGAAGAGTTGGTTTTTATACGTCGACTTTCTCTACCACTTAAGGAAGAATCAATCACCTTCCCTTCCCCTCCCCACAACAGACACCCTGTGAGGTAGGTGGGGCTGAGAGTGTGTGACTAGCCCAAGGTCATCCAGCGGCTTCATGTATAGGAGTGGGAAAACAAATCCAGTTCGCCAGATCAGCCTCCGCCGCTCATGTGGAGGAGCGGGGAATCAAACCCGGTTCTCCAGATCAGAGTCCATCGCTCCAAACCACCGCTCTTAACCACTACACCACGCTGGCTCTCCCCTGCCAATTTCTCAAACCCCCGCCCCCCCGCCCCACACACACATTAGCACTGCAAGGGAACATGGAGTATGTTGCTAGGGTTGCCAAACTCCAGGGGGTGGCTGGAGATCTGGATTACAACTGATTTTCAGGCGACAGAGACCTGGAGAAAATGGTCGCTTTGGAAGGTGGCGTGATATGGCATGATACCCCGTTGAAGTCCCTCTCCTCCCGCAACCCTGCCCTCCTCAGGCTCCACCCCCAAAATCTCCAGGTATTTCCCAACTGGGAGCTGGCAACCCTATGTGTTGCCCTTAAAACATGTAGCTCTGCCCCATAACCAAAAATGATTACTCTTTCACAATTTTACTGCTGTCACCCTGGCCTTTTGACACGTGTTTAGCCAGGCGTAAGTTTTATGAACTAGCCAATTTTAGGTTTCGGAGGATAAAGACTTTGCTTTACAAGCAGCAGAAACTTTTGTATCGTGTAGGAGCCAGAAAGACTGGTTTAACCAATACACACTTATGGTGCATGTACACATTCACGTGATCCCCTGGAGGGCAGAGTCAAAGAGAAATGGGACCAGGGATGGCTGAAGAGCTATTTCTGAGGAAATCCAACCTGGTAATCGTCTCAGACAAAACACTGAAGATAGCCAAGAAAGGTTACAAAGTCAGGAAAAGCCGAGCAGCTGGGGTAGATTATTTTGGGTAACGATGATGAGCGTAAAAGATAAAACATCTCAGTTTTCAAAAAGTTAATGGGTTATAACTCACTGTATAATGTCTTTAACCTTTTGCCACATAGCTTCATTTTCTCAGTGTTACAAATACCATTACTAACTAGTGTTAATTGCTGGCATTTGAGTGAAGGAGGGAAAGATGGGGTTGGTCCTTAACCAAAGTGAATTAGCCTTGGCTGGAGAGAACGGCGACATGCCGAGGAGAGTTTTGCGCATGAAGGTTATTTTTCTCTTGAAATCCTCTGCAGTAGGAGATTGAAAAGCTACCTGGGACTCAGCTACTCAGATAGCATGAGAGTTTTTGCTAGCATTTCATATGTCAGTTTCTTAGATTTCTCCTCGATGAAGAAGATTATCTAAGAACATAAGAAAGGTCATGCTGGATCGGACCAAGGCGCATCAAATCCAACTGTATGTTCACACAGTGACCAACCAGGTGCCTCTAGGAAGCCCACAAACAAGACAACTGCAGCAGCGTTATCCTCCCCGTGTTCTACAGCACCTAATATAATAGGCCTGCTCCTCTGATCCTGGAGAGAATAGGGATGCATCATGACTAGTACCCATTTTCCCTAGCAGCCATGGATAGCCCTCTCCTCCATGAACACTCCCCTCTTCAAGCCTTCCAAGTTGGCAGCCATCACCACATCCTGAGGCAGGGAGTTCCACAATTTAACATGCCTTTTGATCAATGAGTCATCCCTTGAGCTGGCTGTAAGAAGGAACCCTCGGCTCTCTATGTCTCTGTGCTCTCTATGGAATCTCTATGTCCCCAGTTCCTCATGTGTTCATGGAGGGGCAAATCCAGCACTGGGTATTCCTAGACGTTTGGGAGTGGTACCTGGGGAAGGCAGAACTTAGATGAGAGGGATCGTGGAGAGGATGTGATGCCGTAGAATCCAAACTCCAAACCTGCCATTTCCTCTGGGAGAACAGATCCCTGCAGCTGTAATTCCGGGAGAACTCTAGGCCCCGGCTTAGGGTTGCCAACCTCTAGGTGGGGCCTGGAAATCTCCCAGAACTACAACTGATCTCCAGGTGGCTGAGATCAGTTTCCCTGGAGAAAATGGCTACTTTGGAGGGTGGACTCTATGGCGTTAAACCCTGCTGAGTCCCTTTCCGTTCCACCCCTAAATCTATAGGAATTTCCCAGCCTGGAGTTGGCAACCCGATCAGAACTGAAAGTTGTTTATCCAGAAAGATGGATGATTTCCTAAAGGAGTATCTGCTGTGACCAACTTATGGATCCAAATCTCTTTGTTTTTTAAACAAAGTCAAAGACCCAGAAGGTTTGAGCTAAACATTTTTTTAAAAATTCTCCATGAACCAGTTTCCACTAGGGTAGCCAACCTCCAGGATCTCCAGCCAAGTACCTGGAGATCTCCAGACCACCAAGATTAGTTCCCCTGGAGAAAATGGCAGCTGTGAAGGGTGAACTCTATGACATGATACCCTGCAGGGCTCCCTCCCCAAATCCTGCCCTCCCCAGCCTACACCCCTCAAATCTCTAGGAATTTTACAACCCTGAGCTGGCAACCCTAATTTCCACTAAGCATGAGCAGGCATTAGTCAGTGGAAGAAACAGACTATTGTTAACCTCTAGGAGATTTGTGTATGTGTGTGTTTGTATCAGTGCATGAGCGAAGAACTTTTCAGATTCTGTGTTACCACGTTGGCCTCCTATACAGGGAAAGACATTTTGGGGCTCACCCCGTAGATCAGCCCTGAATCATTTTCCTTCAAGGAATTCTGTACTGTTGCATCATAGATGCCGAAACATGCATAAATCAAAAGCTGAACTGAAATCTAGCTGATCAGATGATGTTAAATGGTGGCTGTATATAATTAGTAACGAATTGAAATAAACTAGATTGGTCCTTGCTCCCTTAATGAATGCATAGCCCATCACTGAATTTCCTAATGATGCCAGTACCTTCAAAAGTTCATTTGCTGTAATGCTTTCTTGAATGGCAGTAACTGTTCTGAGCTTAGAGGTTTACATCATAGCCGTGCTTACTTACCTCTAACGGTGAATTTGCACATTCCATCTTATAGAGATTAGAAATCTCTTCCATTCCTCTGAGCTAATACCTGTATAAATGCATGAAATAAAGCTACCCCCATACATTCTTCCCGCTGAAAGTCTTCAATACCTCTTTCACCGTGTGGGAATTCGTTTATGCAAATGTTAACTGTGGAAAAAATTACAGATTTCTAACCACCAGATAAGGTTGTGAAAGAGGCTTGTTTATCTTAACTCTGCGTGGTGCCTAGCTATTTTAGGCGCACAACAAATATAATTATTCTGTTTCGAATGGTTTTTATTCTCGTTTTGGAATGACACATTTCAGGTTAATGTTTATTCTGATTGCTCATCATCTGTGGTGTAAAGAAATTAGATTAATACCGAATAATGCATTTTTAAGAACTGAATGTAATTTTGCCTTAAATATGCAGTGTCCAGAGCTGCATCTCCAGTGCGTGAAGCTTTGGGTAGATCGGGGGTGTCGAGCTCATTTGTTACGAGGGCAGGATATGACATAAATGTCTCTTGGGCCGGGCCATGCCTCGTCAGCCCAGATCGGGATTGGCGGGGGGGCAGTTGCCTTGGCTGTCTCGCAGGCCGGATAAGAGTCTCAGCGGGCCGGATCTGGCCCGTGGGCCATATGTACACCCCTGGGGTAGATCATGAAATATAAGCAACAACACAGCATGGAAACAAGGTGGCACTAACTCTGCTTCTGACGCCATACAGATGCCCATTGGACGTCGCTTTGGTGAGCCGTATACAAATAGCCTAAACCCATGCTTCAGTGCAGGGCATCTTCATCTCTGTCCTATGCAACACATGAAGCTGCCTTTTACTGGATCAGACCCTTGGTCCATCAAAGTCAGTATCGTCTACTCAGACTGGCAGCGGTTCTCCAGATAAATAAATAAAAATAAATAGCCAATGACAGAAATAAAAGATCCACTTTTTGCATTATTGGCCTTAACAACTTCCAGGGATTGGGATGAAGCTTTGACAAGCAGCTTGAGAAGGGGCTGTGGCTCAGTGGTAGAGCATTTGCTTGGCATGCGGAAGGTCCCAGGTTCAATCCCCGGCGTCTCTAGTTAAAGGGACTAGGCAAGTAGGTGATGTGAAAGACCTCTGCCTGAGACCCTGGAGAGATGTTGGTCAGAGTAGACAATACTGACTCTGATGGACCGAGGGTCTGATTTCAGTAGAAAGCAGCTTCATGTGAGAAGCAGAGGTCTTGCAAGAAAAGCTTCACCCATCACTTTGAATGCTTTCTGCTTTACTCCCTAAATTTCTGCTTCTGCAGTTAAAGGGACTAGAGGCCTGCCAGAGGGGGAAAAAGGTTGAAGCTGATGTGGCTGCAGCTACCCTGAGAATTAGATCAGTCTGAAGAAAGCCAAGTTTCCTTACAGAAGTTACAACCCTTAACGCAGGGACCATCATTTATTGCTTCAGTTACTCTTTCAAGAGCTACGCATATTGATGCTGCTGTCTAAATAATAATCCAAAAAAGTGCCAGTTTTGGACCGAACCTGCTGTGCCTTATCTGCTTACAAAGGTTCTCTCCCCCACCCCTCCTTATTGATACCTCATAGGACTCACATTGGATAAACCTTAATGAGGTCTATTGTGTAAAACTAACAGTATGGGGGGGATTTCAAGTATGTTAGGCTGAGTAGGAGTGACTGACACAGGGTCACTCAACAAGTTTCCGTGACAGAGTGGGAATTCAAACCTGGGTCCCCCAGAAAGATCTTAGGATGACAGAAGCCAAAACCTCATCCTGCTATACTGAGCAGACAGCCCACTGGAAACAGGATAATCCAAGATATACGGATACATGGGAATGTATTCCCCGCTTTCCTCCCCAAGTGGGACCTAAAGCAGCCTGAATTGTTCTCCTCTCCTCCGTTTTATCCTCACAACAACCCTGTGAGGTAGGTAGGGTTGCCATCCTCCAGGTGCGACCTGGAGATCTCCTGGAATTACAGCTGATCTCCAGAGATCACTTCCTCTGGAGAAACTGTCGGCTTTGCAGGGACCCTGCTGAGGTCCCTCCCCTCTGAAATTCCCCACCCACCCCAGCCTCTATTGAGAAATCTCCAGGCATTTCCCAACCTGGAGTTAGCAACCCTAGCTCAAGTCAGTACGGCTGAGAGCGCATGATTGGCCCAGCATATCAGGCAGCTGTGGAGTCTTTGAGAAGACAGGAAGATTTTATCTAGTTAGTTATTATATTGCTTCTCTAGTCAAACATTGCATCTTTTATTTGTTTATGTCTCCAGTTTGTGCTTGTGTATATCTGGGTGCAAACTAGCCCCATCTCATCAGATCTCGGAAGCTAAGCAGGGTCAGCCCTGGTTAGTACTTGAACGGGAGACCGCCCAGGGAGTCCAGGGTCGCTATGGAGAGGCAGGCAATGGCAAACTACCTCTGAATGTCTCTTGCTGTGAAAGTGTTGGGAATTAGTCTATGGCCGTTTTTGCATGGTCAGTTTTGATGCTCGCTCAAAGATCTTTTTAAAAATGCGACTTTAAAAATGCCTATTCACGATGCAAAAGGAGTTCCGCTCCCCCACTCGCCTGCTCCTTTGTTCCTGTTAGCATAGCCATTAGTATATGCATAGCTAACACGCCTCTGTTGTTTTGCATTGTTCCTTGAGAGGGATTCTTCGCGGCAAAGATCGCGTTAAATGGGCTCTTTAGTAATGCGAAGCAGGTACGCGCTGGCTTCGCAGTCACTTCCGGGATGACGGTTCTGCATGCAAAATTTAAAAAAAACATGCAGAGCAATTCAGCCTGGAACATGCTGCTAATTACCATGCAAAAAAGGGCCTACGAGTTTTGTCTCTGCCAGGATTACAAAAAAAAGTTACCGTAAATGTTTGTGTCTTGTTTACATTGACTCGGGGTTGGTGCTAGCCACTTGGCAAGGGTCGATTGGACAGATCAAGGCTATTGGTTATGTGATGTTCTGGCGCGATCCCAGAAGCTTCAGTGGAACTGCCATTTTGGTTAATAAGAGACTTCACTTCTTCTTCCTCAAGTAGATAATGTTAACTATATTCTTTACTGTGTTTTAAGCCTTGCCCTGACCTGGATGGCCCAGGCTAGCCTGATCTCGTCAGTTCTCAGAAGCTAAGCACTGTCAGCCCTGGTTAGTATTTGGATGGGAGACCACCAAGGAAGTCCAGGGCTGCTATACAGAGGAAGACACTGGCAAACCACCTCTGTTAGTCTCTTGCCTTGAAAACCCCAAAAAGGGGTCGCCATAAGTCGGCTGCGACTTGACTGCACTTTACACACACACAAGCCTTAGAGCAGGCTTGTCCAAATTGTGGCCCCTGGGCCGCATGCGGCCCAGGACGGCTATGAATGCAGCCCAACAGAAAATCGTAAACTTACTTAAAACATTATGAATCAGCTATCGTTAGTGTTAGTGTATTTTATGTGCGGCCGAAGACAATTCTTCTTCCAATGTGGCCCAGGGAAGCCAAAAGATTGCACACCCTGCCTTGGAGCCTGTTATCCACCTGCTGGCAAAAGTTTAGGAAACGAATTGTAGATATGAGTTATTAATTTATATTCCAAGCTTAAACTCTTTTTTATATAGTAAACCTCTATATTTACTGAAGGAAAGCAATGTGAACTTGAACTTTGTGTGCGTGTGTCTAATTTATGATCCACAAGATCACGATTTGTCGCAATCTATCTCAACAAAATGCCCTACGGGGTCACCATAAGTCAGCTGTGACTTCATGGCACGTCACACACACACACACACACACACACACACACACACATCTGTGTGTATCCATGCATTTCCGCATGTGGGAATGCCCCTGTTGGTCCGTGAGTGAGAGCGGGTTTGCTTAGTGATCAAGGTTGCTTTATTTAGCCAGCTTGCTTACAGAGCCAGTTCCAAAGTTTCCGAACAACCCCTTGTTGACTTATCTTGCTTGACTTTACACTATTTACTCATACTGGAGCCGCTCCCTTAGAGCAGCCAAGAGGTATTTCAGGTTGCTTTTTCTTTCCTTCTTCCTCCTCACTCCGTCATCCCACCTAGGGTTGCCAGGTCCCTCTTTACCACCAGCGGGAGGTTTTTGAGGCAGAGCCTGGGGAGGGCAGGGTTTGGGGAGGGGAGGGACTTCAATGCCATAGAGTCCAATCGCCAAAGTGGCCGTTTTCTCCAGGGGAACTGATCTCTATCGGCTGGAGATCAGTTGTAATAGCGGGAGATTGCCAGCTAGTACCTGGAGGTTGGCAACCCTCATTCCACCCCGTGCAATTAGGATTTTGCCCTGGCATTTTTATTCTGTAGTCTGTTCCGTCCAGCCGGTTCTCTGCCTGAATGTTAAAACATTTCATTTCTGCATTTCATTAATAGATTGCAGTTTTTGTGAGAGGTTAATGCAGACTCTTTCAGTGGCAACTTTGAAATAGTTTGCTCTGCCGATTTATAAATAATGGGTTTCTGAAACGTTTGGTTAGATCATTCATCCCAGTTACACTTTTGTACCTTCAACATTTCACATTCCATGCTGGCCATAATTAGACAAGGAATAGAGAAAACAACTGCTGCTATCATTCTGCCCTTGTACAAATCTATGGTGGGACCACGCTTGGAATACTGTGTACAGTTCTGGTAACCACACCTGAAAAAGAATATTTCAGATCTTGGGAAGGTGCAGAAAAAAGAGCAACTGAAATGATCAGGGGACTAGAGCAACTGCCCTATGAGGAGCGGTTAAAACACTTAGGGCTGTTTAGCTTGGAAAGAACGTGGTTAAGGGGAGACACGATAGAGGTCTATGAAATTGTGCATGGTATGGAGAGAGTGGGCATAAATGTAGAACGCGGGGTCATCTGCAGAACATGGAGGATGAGAGATTCAAAACAGACAAAAGGAAGTATTTCTTCACACAAGGCATAGTTAAATTGTGGAACTCCCTGCCCCAGGATGTGGTGATGGCTGCCAACTTGGAAGGCTTCAAGAGGGGAGTGGACATGTTCATGGAGGAGAAGGCTATCCATGGCTACTAGTCAAAATGAATGCTAGTAATGATGCATCCCTATTATCTCCAGTATCAGAGGAGCATGCCTGTTATATTAGGTGTTGTGGAACACAGGCAGGATGCTGCTTGTGGATTTCCTAGTTGGCCACTGTGTGAACAGACTGCTGGACTTGATGGGCCTTGGTCTGATCCAACACGGCTTTTTCTTCTGCTCACATATGAGAACAGGGACACTCTGGCGTTCTCGCAACACATTTGTTCTCGCACCGAGCACCACACTTGAGTCCCCTTGACACATGGCTGAAGTCTCCCCTCTACCTGGTATAGTTATTAACTCTATAATAGTTCTTCCTGCGTTGACTTACGAAGCAGCCATGTTAGCAAGCGTCTCATTAAAAACACACACACACATTTAACATTTAAGAACGTTTATTCTCACAATGGGACAGCTTGTACCTAGAGGATAACGGCAGCCTAATGCTTTCAGCAGCATGTCGTATCTGGACAGACAGATAGGGAAAGGAACACTAGCATTTAGATGCAGCTGCGCATGCAGATTTATGTTGGCAGCCAGACCTGAAGAACTCTAATGTATATGTTTTGAAAGGCATTTCCTGCAGCAGAAGCGGGAATCAGGGACAACACTGAGGATAGCGATTTATCAGTTGGAGCGGTGGACTCTGATCTGGAGAACCCAGTTGGATTCCCCACCCCTCCACATGAGCGGCGGAGGCTAATCTGGAGAACTGGATTTGTTTCCCCACTCCTACACATGAAGCCAGCTGGGTGACCTTGGGCAAGTTACAGCTCTGTTAGAGCTCTCTCAGCCCCACCTACCTAACAGGGTGTCTGTTGAGAGGAGGGAAAGGGAAGGTGATTGTAAGCCGATTTGAGTCTCCCTTAAGTGGTAGAGAAAGTCGGCACATAAAAGCCAACTCTTCTTCTTCTTCATCAGAGACAGGTCCCAATAATTTGGTAAAGCCCCCAGAAAATGGGACCATTAGGAGTGTATGCATTCTGAAACTCTGGTCAAACATTGCAGAATAATTTTAAAATCAATGCTTTGTTTATCTTAACTCCTTCGTAGTGCCAACATTTATTTTTTGGTTCGTGTGAGGGGAAAGTCCACATGCTTGTGAGAGCCAGTGTGGTATAGTGGTTAAGAGTGGTGGACTCTAATCTGGAGAACCTAGTTCGATTCCCCGCCCCTCCACATGAGCGATGGACTCTAATCTGGAGAACTGGGTTTGATTCCCCACGCCTCCACATGTGTGGTGGACTCTAATCTGGAGAACCGGGTTTGATTCTCCACTAAGGTTGCCAACCTCCAGGTACTATCGCTATTACAACTGATCTCCAGCCAATAGAGATCAGTTCACCTGGAGAAAAGGGCCGCTTTGGCAATTGGGGTCTATGGCATTGAAGTTCCTCCCCTCCCCAAACCCCGTCCTTCTCAGGCTCCATCCCTAAAGCCTCCTGCCGGTGGCAAAGAGGGACCTGGCCACCCTATTCTCCACTCCTACACATGAAGCCTGCTGGGTGACGTTGGGCTAGTCCAGGGATGGGGAACCTCAGGCCCGGGGGCCACACATTTTTTGTGGCCCTCGGGAGCTCTGGGGCCCCGCCGCGGAGGCGCAGCATAGGGCGGCCCTCCCTGAGGGTGTTCCTGGGGCCACGGCTTGCAGGGGTGCTGCGGCGCCCTTTGGACCTCCTCTCGCCGACTGACAGCCAGGGCACACTGTAAGCCCCTCTTGCTGCATGTCGGCTGTTGAGCAGCAAGGGGGGGGGGAAGAGGCCCGCGTCTCCCTATGGCAGAGCATGCGCGCAGGAGCCAATAGGGCTTCAGGGGGCCTTTTGTGGACTCTGAGGCCGGGAAGGCATGGAGCCTGGGGCCAGGCTGCGTGGGGCCGGCGGGTGTGTGTGTGTACGTGGGGGAAGGCTTTTCTCTCTCCCTCTCTTTCTGTCTCTTTGTCTCCCTCCGTCCTTTTCTTTCTCCCCCTCTTTCCATTTCTTTCTTCCGCTCTCCCTTTTCCTCTTTCTCTGTTTCCCTTCCTTCCTCCCTTGCTGATCGACTGTGGGCTGCGCCTCCCTGGCGCCTCGTTTGCTCGGGCCCACCGCTGGCTGCCCTCCCGCCTGGGAGGGGGGAGGACCGGGGGAGCCCTCCAGGACTTCTCTGCGTGGCCTCCCCTGGGGTTGCCAACCTCCAGGTGGTGGCTGGAGACCTGGCAACCCTAGCCTCTCCCCCCCCAACTGGGAGATCTACACCTAATATGGCCCCCGAATGATGTTACAAATGTGCAAATGGCCCTTGGCAGGAAAAAGGTTCCATGCGGGACTGCACAGAAGACCACTCGATGAACAACAGTTACAGGTAAGTGCAACTCTGTTTTTCCCCACCCCTGGGCTAGTCACTCCAAACTTAACCCAACCTACCTCACAAGGTGTCTGTTGTAAGGAGGAGAAGGGAAGGCAATTGCAAGCCTGTTTGAGTCTCCTTCTTTTCTGTGGCTTTCCTTCCTCCACTCTCTGTACCCCACAAAAGAAGCTTCATAAACAGCATACTTAAATGTCTAGAGAGAGGAGAATATGAGGAGCTGACCTACATTATGCTTGCAGAAGTGAAGCTTGTTACCTGGATTGTCATGCCTGGCTTGGGAAATACCTGGAGATTTTGGGGATGGAGCCTGAGGTGGGTGGAGTTTGGGGAGGGGAGGGACCTCAGCTGGGTATAATGTCATACAGTCCACCTTCCAAAGTAGCCATCTTCTCCAGGGGAACTGATCTCTATCGGCTGGAGATCAGTTGAATTAGCAGGCGATCTCCTTCTACTACCTGGCAGTTAGCAACCCTATTGGCAACCCCTCCACAAACCATACATAAGTCAAGAAGAAAGTTTTCAAGGCAAAGGACATTTGGAGGCAGTTTGCCATTGCCTGCCTTGAGAGGGCTGAGAGAGTTCTGAGAGAACTGTGACTGGCCCAAAGCACCTAGCAGGCTTCATATGGAGGAGCGGGGAATCGAACCCGGGTTTTCAGATTAGAGTCCGCCGCTCTTAACCACAACACCACACTGGCATGTGTGTTGTATCCACGAGAAAAATGGAAATTACTATGTAGGTTAGTAAGAGACATTAGTGACTTGTTTTTAACCTACATATTTTAATAGCAAAGTAATTAAAGCGGCATGACTAGATCATTATGGGTCACATCCTGTAGATCCATTCTACTAATGGAAGCATTTTCCTCCCGCACAAAGAGTCTTTTGCTGATGCAAGCTGCCCTTTTGCTGACAGAGGAGATACCTGCATCAGGGGAGGGCTCCTTGCATCTGGGAAAGCATTAGCGAAATGGATCCATGTGATCCAGCCCTATTATTATAATGCGGTGTCAGTATGTTCCTTGAAGCTATACAACTGTTGACCCTCTGATACAGAGAATGTCTGAACTATTAATTAAATTAAAGCATAAGAACATAAGAAAAGCCATGCTGGCTCAGACCAAGGCCCATCAAGTCCAGCAGTCTGTTCACACAGTGGCCAACCAGGGGCCTCTAGGAAGCCCACAATCAAGATAACCGCAGCAGCATTATCCTGCCTGTGTTCCACAGCACCTAATATATTCGGCATGTTCCCCTGATCCTGGAGATAATAGGTCTGCATCATGACTAGTATCCATTTTGACTAGTAGCCATGAATACCCCTCTCCTCCAAGAACATGTCCACTTTCCTCTTGAAGCCTTCCAAGTTGGCAGCCATCACCACATCCTGGGGCAGGGAGTTCCACAATTTAATTATGTGTTGTGTGAAGAAATACTTCCTTTTATCTGTTTTGAATCTCTCACCCTCCAGCTTCAGCAGATGACCCCGCATTCTAATATTATGAGAGAGGAAGAAAAGCTTCTCCTTGCCCACTCTCTCCATACCATGCATAATTTTATAGTCCTCTATCATGTCTCCCCTTAACCGCCTTCTTTCCAGGCTAAACTGCCCTAAGCATTTTAACCGCTCCTCAAAGGCAAACCCTTATCCTTATGGTATCATTATGAGCCTCCGTTACCATACATGTGGTTTCATTTGTTTGTTTATTTAAATTTGTTTGGTCGTAAGCTATTTAATTTTTATAACATTCTTCATATATCCACAGGGGATAATGACAGCTGATGAAGAGGAAATCACATTTGGCTGATAATGTCCCAAAAAATCAGGAGGTTATCGCGGATGCTGCTGGAATGTCAGAACAACGACAAACTGTGCAGTAAGCGTGGCCGGTTTTCCTTCTCGAAGCCCACATTGTATAGGGAAAGATTTTTCATGCTGAGACAGAAATACAGTGCATTCCTAAGGAGAGTTACTCCAGTGTAAGCCCATTGAAATGAATGGGCTTGGACAGGAGTAACTCGCCTTAGGAATGCACTGATAATTACTATTTTAAGGAGAATGCTTCTCTAACTTGGCCGGCACCTGCCCCTAATGTAATTTTACTACTTTGTCCGCACAATTCTAATGGGGGGGAGGGAGGGAATAGGAGCTGGTGTGACCTCTACACTGGCGTTAGTCGCACTTGTACTGGCTAAAGTGGCACAAACTCCCGCTCAGGGGCCCTTACGCCAGCTCTGGGGAGCCACGCAGCAGCACACATGAACACATGAAGCTGCCTTATCCTGAATCAGACCATTGGTCCATCAAAGTCAGTATTGTCTACTCAGACCGGCAGCGGCTCTCCAGGGTCTCAGGCAGAGGTTTTTCACATCACCTGCTCGCCTAGTCCCTTTAACTGGAGATGCCAGGGATTGAACCTGGGACCTTCTGCATGCCAAGCAGATGCTCTACTACTGAGCCACAGCCCCCACCATGCTTGGGCACCAGCACAGCTTCGCCAGCAGTGTTTTCCTGGCGCAGGCGTTCGCACTGGCATCAAAGGGGGTGTTCCTGGGAGGCCGGAACGCCCCTTTTTGCAGCTTGCCCAGTGATGCCTGCAAATAGGCAGGCATAGCCCTGTGGAACTCTATGGAGAGTTTCATTGGGTTGTCTTCAAAATTGCTTTTTTGGCTTGCTGCGCTTGGCAGCAAGACATTCTGGAGGCAGCATGACTGCGCTGTTCCCAGCCGCTCCTTAATCCCCCTCCCCTCATTAGCCAGCATCCAGAAAACGCGGGCAAAAGGTGCGGAAACGCGTAGGGAGAGTGAGGCGACCTCTGAAAAGGCATGCGTAAATCAAAACAAAGCCCCGAAGTAGTCGGGGGTGGGGGTTGACCGTGAGGGAAACAGCCACGCATAAAAGACCCAAGATGATGATTGAAAACATTTCTAGTGAGAAAACTCACTTTGTCACATACCAATGAGCACTGATATCCAGGTCATAAGGTGGGAGGGGTGTTGGAGTCCCGATGCAGAGGTACAATGCAAAGCATAATTAGCTTGATTAGAGCTGGGAGATATGCATAGAGGTGGGAAATGCAAATGGCTATGTACATCTCCCAGCTCTAATCAAGCTGATCCCTGGCCCTTCTTTGGAACACCCCTCCCACCTTCTGACCTGGATATAAGGGCTGATGTAAGATCATTCACATTTTATCTAACGAAGCGAGCCACGGGGAGGGGCTGTGGTTCAGTGGTAGAGCATCTGCTTGGGATGCAGAAGGTCACAGGTTCAATCCCCGGCATCTCCAGTTCAAGGGACTAGGCAGGTAGGTGATGTGGAAGACCTCTGCCTAAGAACCTGGAGAGCCGCTGCTGATCTGAGTAGACAATACTGACTTTGATGGACCAAGGGTCTGATTCAGTAGAAGGCAGCTTCATGTGTGTGTTTTGACTCGTAAAAGCTTATACCCTGGAAAATGCTGTCAGTCTTTAATGTGCTCCTGGACTCAAATGTTGTTCTGAAAACCAAGAGTTGTTGATACTGCAGGTCTAATTAAAAGATAATTCCCTTCTGATTGTTCTGATTGCCTCATACTGGAAAAAAGCAAAGATGCCTTCTACAGGGCAGTGGTATGAGAAGGTGAGGAGCCGTTTAATTTTAGATAAGGTATCTTCACAACTCAAAGTAGCAAATGTTTTACAGTACAAACTTTTTAAATAGAATATGTGGAGAAGATGGCATCAAGAAGTAAACGATACCCACGAAACTATCAAATGATTTGCGTTTATTAAGTTCTGCTAAGCAAATACAACAAATGGTATGATTTCTGTAAAAAGCACCGATGTATAATATTGGAACATATATTGCAACCAGGTTTTGAAACGTATTTTGACTGTAAAAGGATGTTTAACCTACTGCGGTTGTATTTTTATTTTTGCTGTTGTTGTTATTATAAACTAAACTCAAAGAGTTATTTTAAAAAAAGATAATTTCCCACACACACATACACTTGCCCGCTTGCAACAGCATGGCTAGAAATGCTACTGGTAGGTCCCGGTTACAGACACAAATAAGCCACTGGAAGAACTACCGCATTTTTCCCTGTATAAGATGACCTTTTTTTCTTAAAAAAATTGGTCCAAAATTGGGGGTCGTCTTATACACAGACAGCTGTCGGGCTGGGCGGGCTGCGACCGGTTTGAACGCCGGATGCCGGCCGGCCGCGGCAACAGGCCTCTTTCCCCGCTCACAAGCACCTGGGTTTCTTCTCCCATGTATAATATGACCCCTTAAACCAAAATTAAGAAATCAATATTGATTTCTTAATTTTGGGTTAAAAAAAATAGGGGTCATCTTATACATGTGTGTGTAAAGTGCCGTCAAGTTGCAGCAGACTTATGGCGACCCCTTTTTGGGGGGCTTTCATGGCAAGAGACTAACAGAGGTGGTTTGCCAGTGCCTTCTTCACAGCAACCCTGGTATTCCCTGGTGGTCTCCCATCCAAATACTAACCAGGGCTGACCCTGTTTAGCTTCTGAGATCTGACGAGATCAGGCTAGCCTGGGCCATCCAGGTCAGGGCCGTCTTATACATGGGGTTGTCTTATACACGGAAAAATAAGGTAATTCCGTGCTGCAAGAAGAGCTGCTTGTGATCCGATGAGGTTTAACTGCTGTCCCTCCTTTCTCTTGTGCCGCTTCCTTTGACAGTCATACGGGAGAATCAGGCTGAACTAATAGTCGTCCCAGTCCTCTTAGTGGGTGTCTTTGTTGTTGTCTTAAGCGTCATACTTTGGCTACATTACCGCAACTGGAAGATAAGACATCAGACCTTCCCAGGGTCTGAAGAGAAAGGTAAGCACAGCCAAGGCACAGGGCTGCCACATTGCTCAGTTGGAGCCAGCGTGGTCTAGTGGTTAAGAGCGGTGGTTTGGAGGGGTGGGCTCTGATCTGGAGAACTGGGTTTGATTCCCCACTCCTCCACATGTGCGGTGAAGGCTAATCTGGTGAACTGGGTTGGTTTCCCCACTCCTACACACGAAGCCAGCTCGGTGACCCTGGGCGACCCTGGGCTAGTCACACTCTCTCAGCCCCAACCACCTCACAAGGTGTCTGTTGTGGAGAGGGGAAGGGAACGTGATTGTATGCTGGTTTGATTCTTCCTTAAGTGGTAGAGAAAGTTGGCATATAAAAACCAACTCTTCTTCTTCCTCTTCTAAATAAATATTGTCTGGAAAGGACACACAGTGGTGGTGTTGGATGCGGTGGTGTTGAATGGGTGACCTTGGGCTAGTCACAGTTTTCTTAGAGCTCTCTCAGCCCTACCTACCCCACAGGATGTCTGTGGTGAGGAGGGGAAGGAAAGGTGATTGTAAGCAGGTTTGATTCTGCTTTAAGTGGTAGAGAAAGTCGGCATATAAAAACCAACTCTCCTCCTCCTTCAAATCCGAGACTCAAGCAGCGGAGGAAGGGAGCTATGGGGCCTCGTAGTGGGAGTTGGGGAAACCACGTGGGGGTAGAGGGTTTTTTTGTTGGGTCAGTGGGCTCTGCCCGGTACTTTGGGATTTGAACTTGATGGCCGTAGCTGGAAAGTGAATAAGAGAAGCAGAAAATAGCCTGGCCCCCTCAAATCTGAAATTTTAGTAATTTCCTTTGGGCCTTGAAACTTCATATTGAGACTCATATTGGTGAGCGACTGGATTTTCAGGGTAGGACACTTTCCAGTTCCTTGTGTGGAGGCCTGTGGGGGGGGGGCACTTACCTCCGCGGTGCCTGCTACCCAGCTTCTTGCAGGACTGTTCCTCTAATCCTGGCCTTCCCACTCGTGGGATCCATACCGAGGTCAGCAAGCAGGCTGACGGGGGCAGTTTCATTGTCCCTGTCTTGCAAGTTTAGGCTGGGGAGAGTTGGGTGGAGACCATATATTTAGGCAACACGTGCCTGTTGAAATGGCGTATATCTTCTCGCCAAACCACCATCAGTTTCTAGCTCAGGACAATGCCCAGTTTTAAGAAGGGATTGCATGTGGGTGTAAAGTGCCGTCAAGTCGCAGCTGTCTTATGACGACTGAGGAGGGGTTTCAAGGTAAGAGACTAACAGATGTGGTTTGCCATCCTCTGCATAGCGACCCTGGCATTCCTCGGTGGTCTCCCACCCAGGAACTAGCCAGGACTGACGCTGCGTAGCTTCTGAGATCTGATTAGAGCAGGCTAGCCTGGGCCATCCAGGTCAGGGTAAAAAGGGATTATTCAGAATTAAACGAATTCTCTTTATTTATTTGTTTATTTATTTTGTAATTGAGGGGAGAATTAAATGAATTCTGACTGCCCCATTACTGACCCCATATAGCAGTGATGGCGAACCTTTTAGAGACCGAGTGCCCAAACTGCAACCCAAACCCCACTTATTTATCGCCAAGTGCCAATACGGCAATTTAACCTGAATACTGAGGTTTTAGTTTAGAAAAAACAACTCATACATTCACATATTTTGAGTTAAAAGAAAAACACAATAACAGAGCTTTCAATGATGCAAACTTTTACCTTTCAATGAAAAGTTGTTTGTATTTGGCATGCATCTCTCCAGGACTCGTCCTCTGCTCAGCCACCAGACATTATTGCTAGGGTTGCCAGGTCTCCAGCTACCACCTGGAGGTTGGCAGCCCTAGTAGAGGAAGGGAAGGGGGAGGGATGGAGAAAGGAAGGAACTGGGAAAGGAAAGAGAATGAAGGAACTGGGGAAGGAAGGAAGGAAAGGAAGGAAGGAAGGAAGGAAGGAAGGAAGGAAGGAACTGGGAAAGGAAAGAGAAGGAAGGAACTGGGGAAGAAAGGATGAAAGGGAGGAAGGATGAAAGAAAGGAAGGATGGAAGGAAGAAAGAAAGTGTCCTGGGTCGGGCCTCAAGCCCCACCCAGGACTTGCTCCAGGGCGCACACCCGAAGTTCTCCCCCCCATTACCGCAGCTCTGGGGAGGCGGCAAGGCGACGGCACGGGACGGCAAAGACGTTGGGCCCCGGCGCGGTGGCATCAGGCACCTCCCAGCTGGCTGTTGGGGGCAGGGGAGGAGTGGGCAGCGAGGGTGAGCGTGCCAACACTCGCGACCCCGCCAGCCTGCAGGCGACCTTAGGGGGCAGGGAGGGAGAAGGCAGAGGCCACGCAGCCATGCCCAAGCCGGAGGATTTGAGGCTGGCTCAGGCTACCCCACAAGCTTACCGCAGGAGTCAGGGACGAGCGCGAGCGGGGGAGAGGGGGAGGACAGCGGGAGACGGCAGGCCTTTCTCTGGCGGACACGCGGCTGTTGAGGAGCCGCCTGGCCCTCCGCGAGCACCCTGAGAAGGAGGAGGCGGCGGGCGAAAACAGCAGGGGGAGAGGCACCTGAGGAGGAGGACGATGGCTGCGGCAGCCTGGAGCTGGACTTTTGGGAGCCACCTGAGGGGGACGAGGAGGAGGAAGGCGGCGAGGAGGAGCTGCTGCTGGAGCCTGGAGGAGGAGGCCTGGCCTCGTTGCTGCTGGCCTCCCCACCGCCTATCAGCTGTTGCGGGGCAAAAGCGGGGGAAGAGGAAGAAGCCGGCCGTGTGCGTGCGAGGCAGGAAGCTGACACGCCCACGCACGCATGGTGGGGGGGAGCTCAGCTGAGAGAGGGAGGGGCACAGACGACCCGGGAGGCCTTTTGGAGCCCACCTGCGCGTGTCGGCAGAGAGGGCTACGCGTGCCGGAAGTGGAACGTGTGCCATAGGTTCGCCAACACTGCCATATAGGGTCGCGTAACTGAATATGGGGGGGTCGCAAAAAAAATTGCAACAGTAAAAGAATTGTTTTAAAATAAATTTCTTCATTATTTATTATCAGTAAACGTTTGATTTGTATACCTGTTTTATATACCTGGGGTCGTGTAAAAATTTCTCGGGTGAAAAGGGGTTGCGAGTGGAAAACGTTTAAGAAGCCCTGGGTTAGAGGACACCACTAGCCCTAAAATGTAAGAGAAATACCCCGTATTTCTACTTCATTAATTTATTGTTTGACCGACAGCTGCAGTCCCAGTATCGGAAGATAAGAAAAGGCAGGGGAAAGCCAGCCCGTTAGAACACACCTCCATCCAGCTAAGTGGGACGACTATGGATTGCTTGCTAAGAACAGCAGCCTTAACCTTGAAGGAACTGGAGATTCCACGAGAGAAAATCTCCCCGGAGTCCCTGGAGTTTATTCGGAATGGGAGCTTTGGGGGAATCTACAGAGCAGAACTGGACACCGCCAGTCCGGGGAAAACTCAGCTGGTCATCTTGAAAGCGTTACAAGGTAATGTCCGTGATGGGAGGGCTGGGCGGCTTGGTGGCCAGTATAGTTCTAAAACTTTCTGCTTCTCATATATTCTCTGGCCCTTGATGGATTTATAGGAACGTTGTGCTGAACTGGCAAAACTCACCTGCTTAAAATACAAATGAGCGATGTCCTGCAACTGCAATCTCTGAATAAAGCAGGGTTCCCCAACGTGGTGCCTGTGGGTGCCATGGCACCCACCAACACCTTTCCTGGTGCCTGCCAAGTATTTTTAGAAAGTGGGCAGGACCAAGTGGGGCTTTTTCCCAGCAAGGCTGCTGATTGGCCACTGGATATTTGATTGGTTCAGACCAAGGCCCATCAAGTCCAGCAGTCTGTTCACACAGTGGCCATCCAGGTGCCTTTAGGAAGCCCACAAGCAAGATGACTGCAGCAGCATTGTCCTGCCTGTGTTCCAAGTTTTGTGTGTGTGTTAAGTGCCGTCAAGTCACTTCCGACTCATGGCGACCCTATGAATCAGTGTCCTCCAAAATGTCCTATCTTTGACAGTCTTGCTCAGATCTTGCAAATTGAGGGCTGTGGCTTCCTTTATTGAGTCAATCTCTTGTTGGGTCTTCCTCTTTTCCTGCTGCCCTCAACTTTTCTTAGCATGACTGTCTTTTCTAGTGACTGTGTTCCATAGCACCTAATATAATAGGCATGCTCCTCTGAGCCTGGAGAGAACAGGTATGCATTATGACTAGTATCCGTTTTAACTAGTAGCCATGAATACCCCTCTCCTCCATGAACATGTCCACGCCCCTCTTCAAGCCTTCCAAGTTTCCAGCCATCACCATATCCTGGGGCAGGGAGTTCCACAATTTAACTATGCGCTGTGTTGTTTTTTTGTTCCATTCTTTTTTCAGAATCAGCCACCTCTCATGAGATGAAAGAGTTTCTGGAAAGGATTAAATTCCAACAGTTCCTTGGTCCCCATGAAAACATAGTCAAGTTATTAGGGTGTTCTGTCACCCAGATGCCTCTTTACATGATATTAGAGGATGCTTCCAATGGAAATCTTCTCAACTTCCTTTGGACCTGCCGCAGGGTACGTCTAAGACTGACTGGATCAGATTTGACTGGCTGTCTCATTCACTTGCTCGTTTATGTCACTTCTCTTGTTTTGCTGCTTCAGTGACCTTGGGAAGGATCCCAAGAATATCTACTTAGTATCTTATTCAGGTCTATTCAGTGGGGCTTATTTCTAGGGAAGTGTTAATCCACTTATTTCTAGGGAAGTGTTAATCCAATTATTTCTAAGGCTTCACTGTTAATCCACTAGGGTTGCCATCTTCCAGGTTCTAGCTGGAGATCTCCTGCTATTACAACTGATCTCCAGCCGATAGAGATCAGTTCCCCGGGAGAAAATGGCCACTTTGGCCAATGGACTCCATGGCATTGAAGCTCCTCCCCTCTCCAAACCCCACCCTCCTCAGGCCCCACCCCCAAAATCTCCCACCGGTGGTAAAGAGGGACCTGGCAACCCTATAATCCATGCCTGTTCTCCATAATAGCTATTCTTGCAAATAGCTATTCGTGCTTTTTTTGTTTTTAAATCAGAAAATGAATATTATTAGGCAGCTCCTGAATCCTCAGGCTGGAGAAGGAGAGCAATTTGCCACAGGAGGAGGAGCCAAATAGCAGGATGCTGCTTCCTTTGTGATGGAGTTGAGGGGAGAGGGGGTGAAGCGTATGTAAGAGTCAGCAAATGGATATCATTATATCAATATAGCATTATAACATTCTGTGTATCACTTTCATTAATTTCTAACTTTGTTTTTAGTCTCTAGCCCCTTTTGTTCCATAGGAGTGCCTTTCCACTTTTATCTCCATAACAAAAAGGGCTAGAAACCTGCTTTTTCTGGTAGAGAACTGCTTCCCCCCCACACTCCTCCACATGAGAGGTGGACTCTAATCTGGAGAACCAGGTTTGTTTCCCCACTCCTGCACATAAAAAAGAAGAAGAGTTGGTTTTTATATGCCGACTTTCTCTACCACTTAGCAGGAGATCTCCAGCTAGTACCTGGAGGCTGGCAACCCTAGCTAGGAACAAGATGTCTCTTCCCTTACTCATATATTTAACTTCTAATAACCTGAAAGGATGAGACTGAAATCTTGTGAAAGGCGACTGTAGCAACTTAACACTAACAACTACAGAAGTCCCCAACATTTCTTCAACTGCCAAAACAACATCCATAATCAGCTAGAGACAGGCACAGAAAATAAGGACTAATAGCGACAGATTATACATATTTGCCATCTCTGTACAAATGTCCTTCCTCAGAAATTCAGAGGTCGGTTATTTTCTTCGTAACAATCTGAATGTGTTACTTGCCCATCCATGTAAGCAATTCTTTGCCCTTGTTTTTCTGTATAAAGTAGTAAGCATCTTCGGTCCCCTATAGATCAAAGCTCCTCCTCATCAGAATTCTTTAAAACCAAGGAAGAGAGTTGTACTGTAACCTTTTGATATTCGTGTCATATAACTGCCTCATTCAAAGGCCTTTGATACAGCATGAACACTTTAAGCTCAGAAAGGGTAACCTCACGGAGCTAGGTTAGATTTTTCAAATGCTTCAATATTGTTGGGAAAAATAAAGCACGGGGAAAATAAAACTCTGATTTGAAACCTGTGCGGTATTGAAGTAGGCCAAGCTAAACATAAATAAACCATGTTTTGTTAGCCAAACACATCCTTCCTTTGCCTTCTCTTCCAGCTGACAGGGCTGCTGGAAGACCAAGCAATAATAGCTTTTTAATAAGCCATGATAATTAGTTGACATTTCATCAATCACAGTGCAGTCCTAAGGAGAGTTACACCAGTCTGACCCCATTCGTTTCAAAGGGCTTAGACTGGAGCATCTCAGCATAGGATTGCACTGTTATTCATATATTTTGCGTTTCAATCCAGAAAGATGGTTGTTTCCACAGAATAATGGTTGTTTCCGCAGAATAATAAAATTTATGAATGTATGAGCTTGTAACATTGCTTTGTGGAGGCCTCTTTGTGGAGCCAGCGTGATATAGTGGTTAAGAGCGGTGGTTTGGAGCGGTGGATTCTGATCTGGAGAACCGGGTTTGATTCCCCACTCCTCCACATGAGCAGTGGAGGCTAATCTGGTGAACTGGATTTGTTTCCCCACTCCTACACACGAAGCCAGCTGGGTGACCTTGGGCCAGTCACACTCTCTCAGCCTCACCCACCTCACAGGGTGTCTGTTGTGGGGAGGGGAAGGGAAGGTGACTGAACACTGGTTTGATCCTTCCTTAAGTGGTAGAGAAAGTTGGCATATAAAAAACAACTCTTCTTCTTCTTCTGCTTCTATTGTACTTTGCTTGCACATTTCTGTGAGCACATTATTTTTTTTTACAAAAACATGGATCACAATGTTTTATCAGTGGCATCTGACCTCTCGTAAAATAGCTGCAAATAATAAAGGGGTTAAAGGTCAGGTTGCCAACCTGCAGGTGGGACCTGGAGATCTTTTCACTGCTGAGGGAGACGTAACAGCGGTCTGCTTTGTTGTTGTTTTTTTCTTTACTAGGATGTAGTGACCATGGATGGTTTGCCTTTTGACCTTACGGAAAGGCAGGTGTATAAAATTGGACAACAAATTGCATCAGCTCTGGTAAGTTTACCAAATAACCCCATGCTGTCTTTTATCAGAATGGCAGGAATACAAACATGGCATGAATATCTACTCTAGATTTTGGTCCACAAGAGATTTAAAAAACAACAACACATTATTATTATTCTTTGAATCATGGATTCCCTTTTGCTGATGTAACTCCACGGTCATTTATGCAGGGTTGAATCTGCTCCTCGCTCAATGCTGGTTCTTTAAATCCGACCTTTAGAATGCCTATTCGCAGTCCCGATGCAAGAGGAGAAAGTGAAACAAATTCCACACCCCCACTCACCTGCTCCTTCATTCCTTTGTTTGCATAGCCATTAGCAATCATCCTTTGCATAGCTAACCCCCCCCCCCCCCCGCTGTGATTCTTCATGCTTCCTTCAGTGGATACTTCGAAGCGGGGGTGGAGCAAATACAAAATGTCGTGTTAAAGGGGCTCTTAAGAAATGCAACGGAGGTATGCTCTGGCTTTGCAGTGACTTCTAGAATGATGGTTCAGCTTGAAGAACTCAAAAGATATGCGGGGCACTTCAGCCTGGAACATGCTTCTAATTACCAAGCATAAATGGCCAATGAGAAGAAAATCCCCACCCCAGCCTCTGCATTGTATCAGATAAATCTGAAACCATTTCACACCTACCGCAAGGCTAATTGAACCTCCCCAGCGTGGCATAGTGGTTAAGAGCAGTGGACTCTAATCTGGAGAACTGAGTTCGATTCCCCACTCCTCCATATGCAGCCTGCTGGGTGACCTTGGGCTAGTCACAGTTCTCTCTGGACTCTCTCAGCCCCACCTACCTCACAAGGTCCCTGTTGTGGGGAGGGGAAGGGAATTGTAAGCCACTTTGAGATCCCTTAAAGGCAGAGAAAAGCGGGGTGTAAAAACCAATTCTTCTTTTTCCCCAGAGACGGTTGATTTTCTGTAGCAAAGGTTAATTTCCTCGTAGAAGGCTAGATGCTTGAATACTCATTCAGAGTGGTGCCATCTTGACCAAAGCATGGTGTAGTGGTTAAGAGTAGTGTCAGCGTGGTGTACTGGTTAAGAGCAGCGGTTTGGAGTGGCGGACTCTGGTCCAGAGAACCGGGTTTGATTCCCCACTCCTCCACATGAGCGGTGGAGGCTAATCTGGTGAACTGGATTTGTTTCCCCACTCCTACACACGAAGTCAGCTGGGTGACCTTGGGCAAATCACGCTCTCTCAGCCCCACCTACCTCACAGGGTGTCTGTTGTGGGGAGGGGAGGGGAAGGTGATTGTAAGCCGGTTTGAGTCTTCCTTAAGTGGTGGCGAAAGTCGGCATATAAAAACCAACTCTTCTGCTTCTGCTTCTTCTGCTTGTTCTTGCCTCAGACGGGTGCTGTAATTTAATCAGTTGACAGGGAAATGGGTACTGACAACACGCCGTTTTGCCAATCCCCCCAGGATTTCCTCCAGCAAAAGAAGCTGTTCCACGGGGACGTGGCGGCCAGAAATGTTCTCATCGGTCGCGACTTTACCGCCAAGCTCTGCAAGCTGGGTCTGGCCTACAGAAGCCACACCTGCGTACCCAGCACCGCGATGCACTCCGTCCCGCTCAAGTGGCAAGCTCCCGAGCGGCTCCTGAAGAAGCCGCCCAGCATCAAGTCAGACATGTGCGGTTTGTTCTGATACGTCTCCTGATTTCGACTCCCCGGTCAAAGCTCTCTGTTACGACGCATACCTAATTTTCAACAGATGGAGACTTCGGTCTGTTTCCAACTGATAACTCCAGGGCTCCAGCTCAAATTGTGTTATTAAAGAAAGCTGCGGGGTGCTTCTCCCGCCCCCACGGTCGCTTTCTCTACAAGTTGTGAGGAAACTGCTAATACTAAAGCTTATGTTTTCTTTTCTTGCAGATGGTCCTTCGGCATCTTACTGTATGAGATGATCACGTTAGGTAAGGCAACGGAACTAAATCGAGTTGGTTTTCCCTATTGAGGAAAAAGGCAGGGTAGAAAGGAAGCCAATTAAGTAAATCAAGAAGAAGAAGAGTTGGTTTTTATACCCCACTTTCCTCTACCTTTAAGAAGTCTCAGACCGGCTTACAATCGCCTTCCCTTCCTCTCCCCACAACAGACAGCTTGTGAGGCAGGTAGGGCTGAGAGAGTTCAGAGAGAACTGCAACTAGCCTAATGTCACCCAGCAGGCTTCATGTGTAGGAGTGGGGAAACTAACCCGGTTCACCAGATTAGAGTCTGCCGCTCACGTGGAGGAGTGGGGAATCAAACCCAGTTCTCCAGATTAGAGTCCACCGCTCCCAACCACTACACCAACGCTGGCCCAGTTAATTGTGGGGAATTCAGTGAGTTTATTGTGAATACTGGAAGAAAGGGATTAAACTGGAGGTCTTCCAAGGGGTTTCTTCCACCTCGGTGACTGCACGATCTGACATTAGAGGATTGCACTTGCTCCATCCCACACTCCCAAGAAGTCCGCCTCAGACCCAAACTAGGCATTTTGTGTGATAGCTCTCCGGAGCTCAACGCAGCACTTTTAAGGTGAGTAAACCCACTCCAAACAAGTTGTTACGTGTAACAGCAAATCAGGCACCTGTGTCCCGACTCGTGTCACATGTGACATAAGAACATATGAAAAGCCATACTGGATCTGACCATGGCCCATCAAGTCCCATAGTCTGTTCAGTGGCCAACCGGGTGCCTCTAGGAAGCCCACAAACAAGACGACTGCAGCAGCATTGGCCTGCCTCTTTTCCAAAGCACCTAATATAAAAGGCATGATCCCCTGATCCTGGAGAGAATAGGATAAGAACATAAGAACATAAGAAAAGCCCTGCTGGATCAGACCAAGGCCCATCAAGTTCAGCAGTCTGTTCACACAGTGGCCAACCAGGTGCTTTTAGGAAGCCCCCAAACAAGACGACCGAAGCATTATCCTGCCTGTGTTCCGCAGCACCTAATATGATAGGCATGCTCCTCTGAGTCAGGAGGGAATGGGTATGCATCATGACTAGTATCCATTTTGACTAGTAGCCATGAATACCGCTCTCCTCCATGAACATGTCCACTCCCCTCTTCAAGCCTTCCGAGTTGGCAGCCATCGCCACATCCTGGGCAGGGAGTTACACAATTTAACTAGGTTGGCTCTCAGAAAGAGGCTAGCGGGGAAAGGTATCGGGCCAAGAGGAAGTGCGGACTGTTTTATAGAAGGAAGGTTTCTCGTGACAGAACTTCGAGTTTTCACTACTGTCACATCATTTTCCTGCCCAGGAGCGCCACCGTTTCCAGAAGTTCCCCCGTCGGATATCTTGCAGCACCTTCACAAGAGGCACATCATGAACAGGCCTTCCACTTGTCAGCCAGCCATGTAAGAATGCTTTTCCTCTTACTACTACTTCCGCTCTTTAATTCATTCTCAGCATTAGAAGAAGAAGAGTTGGTTTTTATATGCCGACTTTCTCTACCACTTAAGGGAGACTCAAACCGGCTTACAATCGCCTTCCCTTCCCCTCCCCACAACAGACGCCCTGTGAGGTAGGTGGGGCTGAGAGAGCTCTAAGAGAGCTGTGACTAGCCCAAGGTCACCCAGCTGGCTTCATGTGTCGGAGTGGGGAAACCAACCCAGTTAACCAGATTAGCGTCTGCCGCTCATGTGGAGGAGTGGGGAATCAAACTCGGTTCTCCAGATCAGAGTCCACCTCTCCAAACCACCGCTCTTAACCACTACACCACACTATCTCTCAGTTTTCCCTAAAGAAGCTGCTCTCCAAGGAGCAAACTCATTCTTCTGTTGGCAAGCAGCAATGGCTTTCCTTCCCACCCAAACTCATGCACTGCTGAGTACTCCAGCGTTTGTAAAAAAGAAAAAGAAAAAGGCAAGCAAGGATTGCATTACTCTAGAGTCTTGGTGTAGTGGTTAGAAGCAGCGGACTATAATTTGGAGAAGCAAGTTTGAGTCCCCACTCCTCCATATGAATGGTGGACTCTAATTTAGAGAACTGGGTTTGTTTCCCCACTCCTACACATGAAGCCTGCTAGGTGACCTTGAGCTTGTCACAGTTTCTCTCCGAACTCTCTCAGCCCCACCTACCTCACAAGGTGCCTGTTGTGGGGAGAGGAAGGGAAGGCGATTGTAAGCCGGTTTGAGACTCTTTAAAGGTAGAGGAAATGGGGGTATAAAAACCAACTCTTCTTCTTCTTCAGCTTGCCCCTCCAGGAACACAGGGGCAAGAGGCAGACCTTGCAATTTTACTGTGCGACTATTACTGTCCTGCAGTGGCCTAGGTTTTTAGCGAGAGGCATACTTATGAAAAGGAAGCTACTGAAGCTGTCAGGGCCAGGAAAGGAGGCTACACTGGGTAACAGCTGCCTGGTTGGAGGGCTGGGAGAAGGAAAAGAGCACATTAGTAATGCAGGAGGCTCTTGGGAGGCAGAGCTAATGGCGCCTGCAGGAGGATCAGTTGGAAGAATTTCTTATCACTTTCCCCCCACAAAAACGGCTTCCAGTATTGCCCCCAGAGAGCTTAATGCTATAAAAAGGGATTCCAATCTGAGGCCATTGCGCTCCTGCACCCACACATGCTGGTTGTGCAAGCACACCTTACTGTTGTGTCCAGAGACACATGAAGCTGCCTTCTACTGAATCAGACCCTCGGTCCATCAAGGTCAGTATTGTCTACTCAGACCGACAGCAGCTCTCCAGGGTCTCAGGCAAAGGTCTTTCACATCACCTACTTGCCTGGTCTCTTAAACTGGAGGTGCCGGGGATTGAACCTGGGACCTTCTGCGTGCCAAGCAGATGCTCTACCACTGAGCCACAGACCCTCTTGTGCTCCTCTTGTGTACCTCCACAAAGTTCCCACCTTGACTTCTTGACTCCTCCTCCCATTTGTCTTCCGTGGGAATAATGGCTGCCAGATACAGTACTGGGCATCTGGGATGGAGATCTTGAGGCATGTCATGACATCTTTTGGTGGGTGATAAAACATGTTGGCTAGACAACGGACCATTTTGCTCCAAGCACTCTGCCTTCAAAATCCTCTCAAGCAGCTCTGGGAGAGGCACAGTTGATTCCTCGGAGGGACTTTGAGGAAAAACTGCTTTGGGGTGGTGCCAAAGGCCTACCTTGTCATCAGTGAGATTTATCAGATGGACGGCTTTGACCAGAAATTTGGGAAAGAGAAATTTGGGAAAGGATTCAGACTGGTCTATTACTTCTTCTGGCAGCTGTCCTATAGGGATCCTTTGCCTCCCTATGAACACGTAATTTCTTCAGGGCCAGGTACAGCCAGCAGGAGAAGTGCTGAAGGCCCAGCAGTGGCCTCTTTACCTTTTTTCAGCTGAGCCTTTATCATCTGGGTCAAGCAGTCAATGAGGAGGATGGCCAGGCAGTCAATGAGGAAGATGGCCAGGCAGTCAATGAGGAGAATAGACAGGCAGCAGCCCTTTCAGGCCTTGAGGCAGCCTCCTCCACCAAGCAAGAGACCAATAAATACAAAACCAAATAAGGAGATCCACACAGCACTTAAGCAGAGCTGCCACCTCTTCCTCATCCCTGAAGGGAGGCAAGATCCATCACCCAACATGAGCCAGTTCATACCGTAGTCCCATGGCTATCAGCAGCCATCTCCTCAACCCCACACCCAAGCGGAGGTTGGTAGTGAGAGAAGAAAAGTTGGTTTTTATATGCCGACTTCCTCTACCACTTAAGGGAGACTCAAACTGGCTTACAATCACCTTCCCTTCCCCTTGCACAACAGACACCCTGTGAGGTAGGTGGGGCTGAGAGAACTGTGACTAGCCCAAGGTCACCCGGCTGGCTTCATGTGTAGGAGTGGGGAAATCAACCTGGTTCAACAGATTAGCATCCACCACTCATGTGGAGGAGTGCGAAATTGAACCCGGTCTCCAGATCAGACTCCACTGCTCCAAACCACTGCTCTTAAGCACTACACCACGAGGGAATGGCGTCCACTTGCCTTAGCTGAATAGCAGCTCTGAGTATATCCCAGCTCAATATGAGTTGTACTGGGAACCTACGCTGAAATAAATGTAACCAAAATCAGTCAATGAATTTGGCAGCGTTTGATATTTACAGTTCCCTGCCCCAATTAAAATATGGATCACTGCAAACTGTGTCCCTCAGCTTGAAAATTGGCAGAGAGAGAGAGAGATTTAAAGTGTGCTGAATTCAGATAGGGAACTGTGACCAGGATCTAACCCAAGCTGGTTAACCTAGGCTGTGAAAACAGGGAAAAAGAGGTGTAGGATTTGGCTGCTTCTGTTGGCTAGAGGATCATGTGCAGGGAGAGTTGGCAGCATGAACTGTGTACAGATGTATGAGCAATGAATATGAAAACCACAAACAGTTCCACTGCCAGCTGCCGTGAAGATTATATCCGTCATCATGGAAGTTCAGTCTGAAGGTGTCCTTTGTGCTTCCACCAGCCCAGTCTTTGCAAGCTTGTCACGGAGCTCAAAAACTGGGCTTTAAAAACGCCATTCAGGTCCTTCTGTTCTCCGTTATTCCGTTTTGGCCCGGTTTTTTGTTTCTGTGATATTTTAGAGAATCCTCTCTCTCTCATCCAGCCTGGATGTTGCCGTTCGCTGAATGAAACGGGAGACGTGATTTCGATAAGCCAAATGCAGTTTTGGACGAGGCGCCCAGCGCTTGGCCACCTATTTGCTTTGCAGGGGTTGCGTTGGGGACTGACAGCGGCAATTTAAATGGTGTGTTCAGGGCTTTCGGTCACCGTGCCAGTCTCTCGTGAGATTAAACGGAGTTCCAAGGCTTTTAGAATCAAACAAACAGGACGGATTCAGTCGCTCCAAACAGATGTGTGGGAACGAGGCTGATCCTTGGGTTGCACCTGCAAGGAAAAGAGGGGGCAGAGACCAGAAAGTGGTAGAATGGAATGTGGACTCCAGACTCCCAGTGGAAGGTCGCAGCTTGTAACGCTCCCCTGTTTTAAAAACTCCCCACAAGTAGAAAAACAGCACAGCAAGCCAAAGGAAAAGTTGGGGAGGGGCTACGGCTCAGTGGTAGAGCAACTAGGTCCCAGATTCAAACCCTGTCATCACCACCAACAAAGGGGGAAAAGACTTAACCCTAAAAACAACAGAATTAAGTACTCAAAGGTCAAGAAAAAAAATCAACATCCAAGGCCAAAAGTTATACAATAAATTGAAATTAAATCAAAAGAGTTTCTATCTAGACGTTAGGAAGAACTTTCTGACAGTTAGAGCGGTTCCTCAGTACAGCAGGCTTCCTCGGGAGGTGGTGAGCTTTCCTAGAGGTTTTTTAAGCAGAGGCTAGATGGCCATCTGTCAGCAATGCTGATTCTATGACCTTAGGCAGATCATGAGTGGGAGGGCACCTTGGCCATCTTCTGCGCATGGAGTAGGGGTCACTGGGGGTGTGTGGGGGGAGGTAGTTTGGAATTTCCTGCTTTGTGCAGGGGGTTGGACTAGATGACCCTAATGGACCCTTCCGATTCTATGATAAAGGTTATGTCAGTACAAAACATATATACAAAATATGTACATATTTATTATTTATTTCGGCCGTAAATAAAATTGTCAATATCTCATAGTCAAAAAGTAGTCCAGACCTTGAGACTACTTTATGACAGTGGGATGTTGACAATTTTATGCAGCATAACAATTAATAATATATAAAACTGCAAGACTTCCTCATCTGTTTTAGGCTTCTAAACAGATTTCCCTCTTAAATGAGATGTTATATTCCAGCCATAAATAAAATTGTCAACATCCCACCATCATAAAGTACATATTTTGTATATATGTTTTGTACTGACATCAAGAGCTTTAGAAAGTTATGTAAATTTTTAGTCTGGAATTGTGATTGTTTTGACCACTGAAGAAGGCCATTTGGCTGAAACGTGTTTGGTCAAAGTCTAATTTGGTGATTTTATGTCTGTTTGTGTTGTAGGTTTACATGAGCAAGTTGGTTTTTAGTTTGTAATAAATATATACATATTTTGTATTGACACAATCTTTATATTGTATAACTTTTGGCCTCGGATGTTGGTTTTTTCTTCAGCCCCTGGCATCTCCAGTAACTAGTTTATAGGTGTTTTGTATTTTGTGCTTCGTAGAATCCAGATCTTAGCGATTGTGTGTTTGTGTGCAAATCGTGCCACAAAATAAATGTAAAGAAGCTCTCCCCCTATCTCTGTAGTATCAAACTGTGGTTGCTTAGAGCCTCGGGCTACATTCATATGTCAGGACAAACCTCTGTCTGTTCATTGTGGGCAGAAACAGGCCTTGTTTACCTTGATTGTGTGCCCGCTCCCTCGTTCCATTTCCCCTGCATGCGGAGAGTGCAACTGGAAAGCCTTCAGAAAAACTCCAGTTTGGGAAGCCTTCAGAAAAACTCCAGTTTGCTGTACTGTCCAAATGCAGGCATCTAGGCAAACTGGAGCTTTTTTTTCTTTTTCCATGCAACTGGGGCTCAACCCCAGCACCCCCTACACTATAAAAAGCATTATTCAAAATAGGGGTTTGCATGACTCACTAAATATAATAATAATAAAATTTCAAAACAATAACAATTAATTGCAAATCTATTCAAAATCAAATTAAAACTTTTTAGTTGAAATTTATTCAACAAAACTGATTAACTTGATCCAGTGGAACCAGCTCTTCAAAGTCTGGAAAAGAATTCTGATAGTTTCCACCAAATTTCCAGCGTGGTGCCATAGCTTGATCTCTTGTAGATTTGTGAACAACACAGTTGAAGGGACCCACCTCTAGTGACCCCCCTGCTGCCCCCTTGCTTGTTAGTGTCCCCCTAGGTAATCCCACCGCCCCCCAGGGGGTGGTACTGCCCACTTTGGGAACCACTGATTTATGTGGAGGAAATTAACCCCAGTTTTCCCAGGCACCTTCATGTGGACGGTGCAGAAAACTGGAGTTTGGTGGAAGTTTTCCAAACCACGAAGCTTCCCATTGCACTCTGTGAGCAGGGGATGGGAAGGGTCACGAGGCGGGAGAAATGGGTAAGCACAGCAAACAATCGATGTTAGTGCCCATCACAGGCCTTTCCCAATTGCATCGCTTACCCCAGATTTTTCATGTGGTCGATCTGCAAGGCTTGGAATCGCATTCCACGAAGTAGTTCCACACCCCTCCTTTTGCTACACAGTTTTCTGTTTTCTTGCTCACTCCAAAATCAGTTTTATCCCTTCTGGGTCTCCCCAAAAACTAATGTTTTCTGGTGGAGGGCGTCACAGCATTTGTGATGTCGCGGGAGATCACGCTGGACGATTCCCCCCTTTTTTTCTTTTGTGCATGTGCTTTAGCACAGATCCGCAGCGGCACGAAACCGGAAAGACACGTATCGCGCATGCGCTTTAGCGATAATGCGTTGCGCGGATTTTGGGTCTGTACTGATTGGTCACTGCGTCCGTGATGTTCTTTTTGAAAAGGTACCACCACAGACCCACAGAGGTTTCCCATGTCATCTGAACACAGCTTTCATTTCCCGGTGAGAAAATATCTTCAGCTGGGTGTGAACTATAATCCCAGTTGTTCAAGAAGTCTCTTAAAAGACTGGAGATATATTAACCTGGCAGATTTGAAGTTCTGTGAGCAGTGAATTTAAACAGCCTACTGCAAAAGCTATCTGTATCAGAGGACAGTTAACGCCATCGAACACTATGCCAAGCGGCTGCTTCCTAAATCCAGGCTATCGTCGAATTTCAGAAATCCCGTAAAAAAGGGAAAAGAATAATTCAGAAATAACAATAAGAACCCTTTAGAACAAAGAGGTTTTTTCTAAGAGACTTATCTGGTAATAGAATCTGTGATTACTCACATTCTGGCTGTTTCTATCCACTTCTGAGAGCCATCCTAGAAACATTTTCCTGAGAAACAATATCATGATATGGAACTGCAAGGCAAAGAAAACCAGGCACTCGATGCGTGCTTTCCTGCCTGCTGCGTGTGTCTCTGTCAGCCTGTGTATGTAGGAAAACCCGTATTGGTCAACGCAAAATCTAAAAAAATGAGAACAAAATCCATGTAATACTTTTTATTAGGACCAACCAAAGTGACACAAAACGTTGTGTAAGCTTTCAAGAACTCTTAATCAGGCTGGATGTTACAAAATGTTAAAACCATAGAGGGGTGGGAAGCAGATGTGTACTCAAACATCCTCTGTGAAATGAATGCAGGTACAGTGCTTAACTTTACAGCACATTCTCCAGGTGGAATCAATTTGATGGTATCCACTCTTTGTTCATTCAATGGGAATTGCAGAGACCAGCTGTAAGCCGAATCTAAAATCCACTCAGATGCCAGACACACAGCACAGCTCCCTTGCTGGCCAAGACCAAAAGGAAGCACGCTGTTTGAAATAAATCTGAAGTGATGCTTGAGGTACAGAGTCAATTACACCCAAATTGGGTGTTTTTACCTTGGGTTTGAGTACACAGTCTTTTCCCCAGATTTGCTTTCATTCTGTTGATCATTCCTTCCCTTTCTTGGCTGCAATTAGGTATCCTTGAAATGGAAAAAGTTGTAAACAGCCACACTGGTCCACGCAGTATCAAAATACGAGAACAAAACCCGTGAAACACCTTTTATTAGGGCCAACCAAATTGACACAAAACATTGCCCAGTCATTGCCTAAAGAATCTGCTTTCCACCTGCCTTTTTTTTAAAAAAAAAATTGTAACATCTAGGGCTTTTCCGCATGGGTTTTTTCTATTGGTTCTGGCCCCACATAGTTTCAGTTTATCCCAATTTCCACATACATTTTTGTGCCTTCAATTCCCTACCCCTACCCCTGTTTTTTTCTGGTTCTTTTGAGATTAGCTTTGCCCTGATCTTTTCCTGGAAGCTGATTTTTCCTCGTGCATAATGTTTCTGTTGATTTTCCTTCTCACTCACCTCCAGCCCATTTTTCGGTGATTGGATTGATGTCATCATCAAACCATTCCCTCTTCTCCCCCCCCCCACCCGCCCTGAAGAGGTGGTTTCATTTATGGCTTCATATCATATCATAACATTCATTGCGGTCTTTGACCAGTATAACAAAAGTTTTTTTAAAAAAAGTATAACAAAAGTTATAACAAGATTTAACAAATGTTCCAGTTTTAAAACAATGATTCAATACAACGGAAGAATAAAAGTCTACGGCTTTACAGCGACTTTACTATCGTTCCCCGAGTCTTACATATCCTGAGGCAAAATTTAGCAACTTGTCTGGATGCCCAGTGATTTTTATCAGACAATAAGTTTTCTAACTTAATTTCATTGGATTCGCCCAGAAAGCCATCAAGCACAGGCTGGAGATATTTTGATCTGGCCTCCTTGTCATGTGGACATCTCAGAATAATATGCTCAGTTGTTTCCACCTCCCCCAACATTTATGGTTTCATTTTTTGTTTTGTTGTTGTTTTTAAAAAGCACTAAAAGATCAATATATTGATACAGTGTTGTAGTGATAGGGCTTTTCTGCATTCTCATTTCCCTCGCTCATGTGTTCCTGTTGCTTCGGGGGGTTTTTCTGTTCTGCATGTGTTTTGCTCCCTTTAGTGGTCAATTTAATATTATATCACTTTATGTCCAGTGTTAAAACCTACAGTTTAAATCTGCAGGGAGATATGCAGGACATAACCTGATGTAATATTGAATCGACCACTGGAGGGAGCAAAACACATGCAGAACAGGAAAAAAACCCGAAGCAACAGGAACGCACAAGCAAGGAGAATAAGAATATGGAAAAGCCCATAGTTTAAGCAGGTTCTCTGAATTCCCAGATATAAGGGAAAGGGGGTTGCTTTGACACCACTAATGATGACAGAACCCTCCCTTGAAAATCCTCATTTTTTTAGGCACATGTGAAAGAAAATAAACAGACTTGTGAAAATGCAGAGAGGAAGGGCAGACTTGAAGAAGAACCATGTTCAAACGGATTCCACTGCCTGTGGATTGAATGCCAAGAAAATCAGGAGTAAGTCACGTGTGCGGAAAAGCGCCCAGCCAGTTTTGTGTCAGGTTGAGTCAATATTTTGGGTCAAGTTAGTTGGTCCTAATAAAAAGTATGCCACGGAGTTTGTGTCTGTATGTAGCCTTCCTAGCTGGCCTGTTAACGTGTTACACAGAATGAACTAGAAGGCTGAGGTGGCACAATTCTTGACGGGAGTCCTACAGGCTGTAGTTCTGTTTTGGAATGCTCCCCGCATGGAGTAGTCAAGCATATAAAGGAGACAGATATGCGGAACCTTTTCCTCTGAGGTACTCATTTTTTATACATAAGGAAGAGAAGGAGTTTGAAATTTCAGTCACACCCCTACACTTTGAAGACCAAGAATTCCAGTTTGTTCTGAAACTTTGTTCCCCTAACATGTTGATCAGGTATGATCAATCGACTGCGTGAGCTGAATCTGTGATTTGAGAAAAAATACTCTTTCTTTGGCAGGTACAGCATCATGAAGTCCTGCTGGTACTGGACTCCGACAGACCGCCTATCTCCCAAGGAGCTGATCTGGTGGATACAAACAGCAATCAAGACCAGCAACGACCAGGCCGTACTTCAAGTCCCTGAGCTGGTGGTGCCAGAATTGTATGCGAATGTTGCCGGAATTGACGTGGGAGACCTTGCAGTTGACTACACAGTGTTCTGAAAGGTGCCCTTTCATGGGATAGGAAAAACTTTGAAAACACAGGGGTCTGTGGTCTCAAAAATGTAGGTCTCTTAACTGATCTATGCTTCTTGACCAAGTCCTTCCTCTAGGAAAGAGAGCGGAATCTCCACCTGCTCCAAGATGGCATCATTAGAGAAGGACCTAAAGATGGAGTTGATCCATTTTGGTTTACCAGTAAAAAAAAAATGAAGGGAAGAGCTATGCTTGATTTTAGGAATCCTCTCTAGTCACTAAAAATAGGATTACACCCGGATTCTGGACATGTTTTCTTGTAAGTCAGCCCCTTGTTCCTTGGGAATCTTTTCCTAGCAAGTACAACCTTTTAAAAATATGTAATTCCTTTTGTTCTTCCTGTTGCCTCTCTGCTGCCAAAATTTTGCTTGTCTCAGGAAAGGGACTTGACTTTCACCAGGTGTATTGACGGTACTGCATTCTTAATGATAGTTGCTAGATCTTCTCGGAACAGAATGCAGGCATACCCTGCTTTATTGCGCTTCCCAGATACTGCTTTTCTGAGCAAGTCTACCGTCGCCATTTTTCCAACAGCATGTGCTCACGTCGTGTCTCTGTGTCATATTTTGGTAATTCTCTCAATATTTCAAACTTTTTCATAATTATTATAGTACATTGCTTTTTTAGACACAACGCTATTGCACACTTAATAGACTACATTATAGTGTAAACATAACTTTTATATGCACTGGGAAACAAAAAGATCCGCGTGACTCACTTTATTGCAACATGTGCTTTATTGTGGTGGTCTGGAACCAAACCTGCAATATATCCAAGGTATGCTTGTAGAAATGTTGGGAAATATAGAAAGAATGGAATTCTGTCCTGGAAAGGGTGTGGTAGAATCACACTCTGTACTGCACTCAGGAAGAAAGTAATAGGCTAGTAGGGAGATTAGAAATAGTAACGATTATTGTATTAAACTTTACTGTTGAAAGAGGTGCTTTGTGCTGAATTTAAATTCAGAGGCAAGCACTCAGCCATTCCACTCGGCCAAGTCTGAAGCCTTCCTCCTGCCTAAGGTGTTTCCATCCAATATAAATGGCTCTTCCCCCTTGGTAGGATATAAGCATGCTCAAAAAATAAAGGTGTGTGTGTGTGCTGTGACGCCACCGATAATGCTAGCACCCTCCCTTGAAAATCCGGATTATTTAAGGCATGTGCAGAAGAAAAGAAACTGACTCCACAACAGAAAAAAACAGAGGGAGACGGACGTGCAGAAGAACCGTGCCCAAATCGATCCCAATGCTTGTGGATTGACTGCCAAGACAATCTGGAGTAAGTCAAGCATGAGGAAAAGTCCCTTCTCTCCTGAAGTCCAGGGAGGGGGTACCAATATTAGCCCACTGCTGCCAAAGCAACCAAATCTCATGGCCTGGAGGTGTGATGGGGGGCGTCTCTTTTCTCTATGTTGAGAAACCTCCCCTGTGTGTCTTTTCCTCGTTTTTCTACCATCCTTATAATCAACCTTCTGATGTCTTTTGAAAGCATTTTTGCCTTTGGCCCTGATATCATTATGTCGATACTAGTGGAATCCATCCTTGGACCGCAGTCCTTCCTTACAATCAACTCACTGCCTTTTCACAGGCCCTTATGCAACCATGCCAGTTTGCTGCATTCATTGTATTCCATGGGGAAGGGGGTCATTTTCACATCTGGATCAGCAGTGTGAAAAGCCCTTATTCAGATTCCAGGGGGGCAGCCTGTTTAGTCTGTTTGCAACAGAAACAACCAAGGCTTGGATCCTGCAGTGCCGTTCCATCAGGAGCGCTACTCCAAGAGAATGGCTTTTCCATATACAGAGGAACATATGGACATACATATGAAGCTGCCTTATACTAAATCAGACCCTTGGTCCATCAAAGTCAGTACTGTCTATTCTGACCGGCAGCGGCTCTCCAGGGTCTCAGGCAGACCCTGGAGAGCCGCTGCCGGTCAGAATTACCTACCTGCCTAGTCCCTTTCACTGGAGATGCTGGGGATTGAACCTGGGAACCTTCTGCATGCCAAGCAGATGCTCTACCACTGAGCCACAGCCCCTCCCCAAAAGAGATTTTTGACAGTCCTTCCACCTTCCGCTCCAGACTCCTCTTTGAGAGCACAATTTCAGGGGGCACAGAAGAAGATTCTACCACAGTCTTAAGCATGGGACATCCGGGGCAGCTGCCTTGGGCTGGGCACAGCCCCACCCCACCCTTGATGGAAACGGGAAGAACAGGGAGAGCGATGGAAAAGGGAAGAACACCCCATCGCTACACGCACCTGCCCCTTCGGCAGCTGGCTCAAGGCTCGCCCCTCGGGACTGGGGTCCACCCTGAACTTTTGCCTAGGGGCCCCAGAATCACTAGGACTGCCCCTTCACAGAAAACTGCAGCGAGACGGGAACAGAGAGAAGTAGCTTTCCTCTAGCACAAACTCTGCTTGCACTGCTGAGCATCCAAGCCCTGGAATCTTGTGGCACCTTCAAGATGAACACATTTATTGTGCCGGAGCCAGCGTAGTGTGGTTAAGAGCAATGGGCTCTAATCTGGAGAACCGGGTTCGATTCTCCACTCCTCCACATGAGCGGCGGACTCTAATCTGGAGAACAGGGTTCCATTCTCCACTCCTCCACATGAGCTGCGGACTCTAATCTGGAAAACAGGGTTCGATTCCCCACTCCACATGAGCGGCGGACTCTAATTTGGAGAATTGGGTTTGATTCCCCACTCCTCCACATGAGCGGCGGACTTTAACCTAGAGAACTGGGTTTGATTCCCCACTCCTCCACATGAAGCCTGCTGGGTGACCTTGGGCTAGTCACAGTTCTCTCACAACTCTCCAAGCTCAACCTACCTCACAAGGGTGGCAAGGGGAAAGGAAGGCAATTGTAAGCCACTTTGAGGCTCCTTAAAGGTAGAGAAAAAGCGGGGTACAAAAACCCACTCTTCTTCCTGGACTATACTGTAGGTGGTGTTTATTGGACAGCACAGACCTTTTGGGCAAAGTCACACAACAAGTCGCGCTGCAGCGTTTCCGAACAAACCGTGACTGCTCTGCTGGTCTTTCTTCAGCCGAGCCAAATCTCAGCATGGATTTCAACGATAATTGCACTTTTGCCATTGAAACCTTTGGCTGTCTTTTTCCTTGCCACGCCGACGAAGCCTTCCGTGCGTCCCGGATACCTCGCCTTACCATCCTTGGGAAGAGCCGCCGAACAAACATGCCCTTCTCTGAGCTGAAGGTGTCACTTTAACTCCGGCAAGTCTGCTGCCTCCAGCCGTAATGGGCTCACCTCAAGGAACCTCTGCTCCATCACTGTCAACGGCCGACTCAGGTTGCGAGTTCCCTGCCTCGGAGGCGAAGAGCCTTCCTCATCAGTCTTGAGTGGTCCTGTCTCCATCCAGGTGACACCCTGCTAATCATGACAGATGTGGGGACCGGCCGTCTCCCGTAGAGCCAGAACCTCTGGAGCCTCTTCCCCCAGCTGGTGGGGAAATCCTGTCTTTAATAAAGCCTTCGGTCAGAGGCCTGTCTTTCTCTGCTGCCATCTGATGGGAAGTTTTCGAAACGGCATCTCTCGCGAGTTTATTTCCCCGCTTGCCCTGAGCCCTGGTTTGCAGACCGAAAGGGAGCTCACGCTTTGCACAGGCAACGCTCCCAGTTGCCGAGGGGAAGTGGAGGAAGGAACATTATGTTCCCTTCTGCAATCTTCCTCTCCCTCAAGGCTCCAAACGGAGAGGACTGCAGAAAAACTGGGACAGGGAAAGAGCCGTGGTGCTCAGGGTTAGATACCTTCAAAAAGGATGTGGACAGAATCGAGCGGGTGCAGAAAAGAGCGACGAGGATGATCAGGGGCCTGGAGACCAAGCCCCACGAGGAAAGGCTGAGGGAGTTGGGAATGTTTAGTCTGGAGAAGAGGAGGTCGAGGGGGGACAGGATTGCTCTCTTGAATTATTTGAAGGGCTGACACTCAGAGGAGGGCAGAGAGCTGTTCCTGTTGGCAGCAAAGGACAGGACTCGCAATAATGGGTTTAAATTAAGGGTGGAAAGGTACCGCCTGGATAGCAAGAAAAAGTTTTTTACAGTAAGAGTTCGACAGTGGAATCAGCTTCCTAGGGAGGTGATGAGCTCCCCCTTACTGGCAGTCTTTAAGCAGAGGCTGGACAAACCCTTGTCAGGGATGCTCTAGGCCAGTGATGGCGAACCTTTTAGAGACCAAGTGCCCAAACTGCAACCCCAAACCCACTTATTTATCGCAAAGTGCCAACACAGCTAGAAGTCCACATAGGACTAGGGGTTGCCAGGTCCCTCTTTGCCACCTGCGAGAGGTTTTTGGGGCGGAGCCTGAGGAGGGTGGGGGTTGGGGAGGGATTTCAATGCCATAGAGTCCAATTGCCAAAGCAGCCATTTTCTCCAGGTGAACTAAAATAGCAGATCTCCTGCTACCACCTGGAGGTTGGCAACCCTGCATGGGCGGCTGAGCGGGGGAAGGAAAGTAGCTGGAGCATAGCCCACACCCCTTCAGTTTGGTTCTTTTTCCAACTGTTATCTTCATACGAATTTTAAAAGACTGTTATGCGGGGGGGGCTGATGGTGGGGACAGCCCTCTGCACATGCTCAGAGGCACCTTCGGCTGCATGAATGAGCAGAGTGGAAACCCGAGCCAAGCAAAGGGCTCGGCTCCAGCACAAACGCCAGGCGGGCCCCCGTTCAGCCCTCACCACCAATCCCCCGCGCTGCAATCACCAACCAACCTGCCGCAGACAGCTGCCCAGGCGTCCCACTCCCAGTCCAGCCCCGTCCCGGCTCCACCTCTTCCAGTCCTCGGCAGAAGTCTTAATTTCCGGAGTTCGCAGCCAGCGACTGCGGAGAAGGCGCTGGGAAGGAGCCTGGAGGAGCCGGGAAGTCACCACTGGTCCCCACCCTCCTCAGCTGGGGGAATGAACTCAGGCGAACTCTGTGCTGGGGCGACGGTGTGCGTGCCCACAGAGAGGGCTCTGAGTGCCACCTTTGGCACCCGTGCCATCGGTTCGCCACCACTGCTCTAGGCTGATCCTGCATTAAGCAGGGGGTTGGACTAGATGGTCTTTATGGCCCCTTCCAAATATATGATTCTATGATGATTCTATGATCTCTCAGCCTTGTAATGGCTTTCCCTGGGTGATCTTGGGCTTGTCACAGCTCTTAGAGGTCTCTCAGCCCCACCTACCTCACAGGGTGTCTGTTGTGGGGAGGAGAAGGTGATTGTAAGCCGGTTTGATTCTCCCTTAAGTGGTAAAGTCGGCATATAAAAACCAACTCTTCCTCTTCTTTTTCTTCTAAAGATGTACTTGATGTGGAAATAAACTGTACGAAACACAGCAGCGTACACATTTATACTAGGGGAAATGGTCTAAAAGTGACCTGGAAATAGGGATTGCCATCCTCCAAGTAGGACCTGGAGTTTTCCCAGAATGACAACTGATCTCCAGACTACAGAGATCAGTTCTCCTGGAGGAAAAGGCTGCTCTGGAAGACATATTCTATGATATCATGTTCCCACTGAGTTCCCTCCCTAAACTCTGCCCTCCCAGGCTCCGCCCCAAATCTCCAGGAACACCCTTCCCTCCACCAGCATTGGCAGCCCTACCTTGAAAACAAAATTATGTAAAAACGTATCCAGAAACTCAACTTGACAAGACCATTTCTTTTCATAAATACAACTGCTCCTGCAGTATGCGATTTAAAAAACGGTGGATGGAAAAGTGGAAGGTTAATCTGAAGCAACAAAGAACTGACGATCCGGCTCTCAGAGGCTTAATTCCAATATGAAGGGGTGGACCCAAAACCCCCCTAAGTAGCCTTCCTCAAACTTAATTGGCTCTTCCTTCCACAAAAGTTTCACTTTAGATGGAAGACCTCAAACTTGAGCCAAACTGTAAGGTGGGGTATAACTATTTTAATAAACAAATGAATAAACTTTGCTCCATGGAATAGTGGGATCGGGGGTCAGATCCACCCCGGTACCTGTTTATCAAACCACTCCTCAGCATTTTCCCTGGCAATTTAGTCAAGCCTCACAATGCCAAAGAAAACAAAAACCAAGTATGATGCATGGGGACAGCTCACGTCCCACCTTGCTGGGTGGTGAGAGCATCCCTCTTTGTTGGAGTCAAGTCCCACTCTGGGGGAACAAAAGGAATTTTTTAAAAGTAGCACGTCAAAGGCTTGTTGCAAGGAAGAGCAGAGAAAACCATCTGCAATTGCAGCGCTTGGTACATTCGCAGCCCCCTGAAAAATGTTTTGTGGGGCTCGTAAATAACATAAGTCCGGATTCAAAGCACGATTCCAGATGTCCCTCAACATCTGGGCATCACGGAGGCCAGATAGGACAAGACGACAGGGAACAGGCTGGCTGGTTGGGCTGAAGTGCTCTTGGAGATGCCCTAAATGCTTTTTCACTAATATGGCCCTGCGCTGGCTGGCTGCTTGCTCTAACACTATTCTTGCCTTGTCCGTTACATGGTTCATCTCCGTTCTACAAAATTCACCAACATTATGATGGCACATTCCATTCCAAATACGTTTTAATTAAAATAGCCCCAATACATCTGATGTTTTCCCCACCCGACCTTGAGAGAGAGAAAGAAAAAACAGAGCCAGGCAGACGCGTAATAGATCTCCAGTTCCTCGCTCTGCTCCGTCCACTTCTCATAATCCTTTTGAGAACAACATAGAAGCTCCAGATGGAAGAAGCGCAGTTCCCATCAATATGCATGATTCTGGAATTGCCCTCCTCAACTTTCAAAAGCCATTAGCTTAGGTCTCGACACAGCTGAGATTTTTCTCTTGAACTATGAAGAGAGACCGAGAACGTGTAATGGGTTCCCCTAGACAGCTGCCAAAGTCTGCAGGGTTGATTTTCAGAACAAAACCGGTACGCAGCCACACACTCGCGCCCTGAAATTAGCGCAACCTTCTCTGCAGCTTCTTGGAGCCGGATTTGCGCATGAACGTGGACACCAAGCTCTCTTGCCTCAGCTCCCCCGATGAGAACATGTTGGTCAGCTGGACAGGGTCCGTCTGGCGCTCCACCTCGTAAAAAGGGCAGGTCTTTAGGTGCGCAGCCATGGAAGGAGCATCGCTGAACTGCCAGTTCTTAATGGTGGAGAACAGACTGCTGAACTGCCAAACCTGTAGTGGGGAGTGAGGGAGATTTATAAGCGAGAAACAAAGACAGGGAAAACGTCCGCATTCGTTCATAGAACCCGAGGCAGAGGTTTCACAAGCAGCTTCCAATTCGTTCTCTTCCCCCTCCCCATTTTCTTTGAAGAGATTAAGAGGGACTGATTGCTTTTGAAGCTGTTTTTATTGCTTTTGAAGTCCACCCAGAGGACCCTATGTGGTTGAAGGGTAAAAAAATGTATGCAGATAATAAAAGACAGAACTAAGGGGGAGGGCCTGGAATTTGTTAATAGTTGGCTACGGTTTTGAATTTACTATGTAATGGAGTTGATTTTAGTTGTTTATGCGTGTTCATTTTTAGATTGTAGGTATGGTTGGCCACCTCCAGGTGCAGGGTCACCAGGTCCCTCTTTGCCACTGGCGAGAGGTTTTTGGGGCAGGGCCTGAGGAGGGCGGGGTTTAGGGAGGGGAAGGACTTCAATGTCCTAGAGTCCAATTGCCAAAGTGGCCATTTCCTCCAGGGGAACTGATCTCTATCGGCTGGAGATCTCCAGCTAGTACCTGGAGGTTATAGACAAAACCACACTCATGCTGAGCCAGTGAGTTACACAAACAAAACAACTGCTACATATATCTCACACATGACAAAGTTCCACATAAATGCACAAAATATACTGTCCACAAGAAATTGTCCAGGGGATGAACCCTCTAAGGTCATTTGTAAATATACTGTCAGCACGATGTAAAAAGACTTGTTGAATAAGGAACTGATGAGCTTCTTGTTCAAGTCCAGCTTTTTCAAGAGCGGGTCCAATTCTTCTAAGTGCGACTGATATACCGGCATCCTTTTCTCACGGTGGACTGGACAATTGTGAATCGCGGTGGACTAGATACCAGTAATTGGACTTTTGAGAGACAATTTCTTGTGGACAGTATATTTTGTGCATTTATGTGGAACTTTGTCATGTGTGAGATATATGTAGTAGTTGTATTACAGTAGGAATAGAATACATTTTGATAAGTTTGCTGTTTGGCCATAAGTGCTGTTTTGTTTGTATAAGTACCTGGAGGTTGGCAACCCTATCCAGGTGGCACCGGGAGACCTCCCGGAATTACAGCTGTTCTCCAGATGACAGAGATCAATTCCCCTGGAGAAAATGGCTGCTTTGAAGGGTGAGCTCTGTGACATTATCCCCTGCTGAGGTCTCTCTCCTCCCCAAACCCTGCCTTCCCCCAGCCCCACTCCCAAATACCCAGGAATTTCTCCACCCTAATTGTGACATTTGTCTTTCAATTTGATTGTTGGCTGCCCCCAGCCTTTTGGAAAGGCTTGTGTCCGCAAAAGCTTATGCTAGAATAAAAGCTTTTAAGATGCCACAAGACACCTGTTTATTTTTACAATAAGGTTGATCGCTTTTATGTACTGTTCCCTAGCAACGGCAAAGCATGTGTCGCCACAAACATTTTGGAATTCCTGCCATGGTAGCACTCGCCTAATGCACGTCTCCACCTTTCATCTTAAAAGAAACAACAACAACACACAATCTGCATATTCAAAAACCTTCACCAACAGAGGGGTCATTTGCAACTAGGGTTGCCAGGACCCTCTTTGCCACTGGCAGGAGGTTTTTGGGGCGATCTCATCTTATCTCAGAAGTGAAGCAGGGTCAGCCCGGGTTAGTACTTGGATGGGAGACCATAGAGGAGGTCCGGGGTTGCTATGCAGAGGCAGGCAATGGCAAACCACCTCTGTTTGTCTCTTTCCTTTGAAATACCTATGGGATTGCCATAAGTAGGCATTGACTTGACGGCACTTCCATCAACAATTTAAGGCATAATTGACACATGTAACATTTTAGCACGTGAGCAGGCACGCACACTGTACCGCCATCACTCGCCTTTCTGCGGACTCTCCACGAGGTTCCCCCATGGGAATATCTCTTCTTTTCCCACAGTAGGAAGACCATTCCTCTCTCTTGCAGCAGGGTGGCGCAGATTTCCCTCATGAGCACCGACACCTGAGCCAGCTGGGACAAGCTGAAGCTATCCAAAAACCCAGCGATGTAACTCAGGATCTCTAGGGGGAGGCTGCTCAGAGCGTCCGTTTCTTTCCCGCGGTTATTCCTCGTCGAGCAGCACTGCTTAGTTTCCGAGAGGGCGGAGTGAACCTGGGGCTTCACAGCAAACGTCTTGAGATGCTGGCTGTAGATTATGCGGGACTTCTGCCCAGCGGGGCACCAGGGATGCTGAACAAACGTGCACCCCAGGTAGGCCAGTGGGCAGCGGCGCTGGAACCAGCCATCCAGGCAAGTCTGGATATCAGCGTGGACGTTCTTGAAATGCGAGGGGAACTCGTCTCGCCGGAAAAAGTGGTTGCAGGAGAAGGTGAAAGCCGAGCTGCTCTTGTTGTGCCTCCGGGTCACGCTCTCGCTGTGAAGCTGCATGTGCAGGACTGAAGATTCTTCGGCATCCAGGATGTCCGCTAGGACAGCCGCGGAAGAGAAAGGTTCCTTGGCAAAGCTGTACGTCTGTGTCCCAAAATCCACGTACAGGGCATCGGTGCTCCTTGTCTCGGAGACCTCGTGACCCTTCAGCTCTTTCTCCAGGGCACACAGCAGCGTCGTTCGGACAGTGTCCGATTTTGGAAGCTCCTCCGGGCTTATACCCATGTCGGAAGTATCCACAAGGACACTCTTCGTTGGCTTCTTGTGCGCCACAGCATCCCCAAGGCGAGCTCTTTTGCCACAGTAGCTGACTGGAACCCGGAAGGTGGTCACGGTTTTCACCTCCTGAGGTTCCAGGTTGCCGTAGACGAAGTCCTTCTCTTTGGGGGTGCAAGCGGCCATCTGGCCAAAATGGATTAGCATCCTCCCGTGGTGGACCAGATACATATTATAATCTCCCACCGGAACCTCCGTTTTTAGTCTCTCCAGGACACCATCCTGCCAAGGGGCAAAGCCCGTCCTTTCTGCGGCTAAGTTCACTGGAGGAGAGAGCTGGGTTTCGCCACTGTCGCCCGCCCCACTAACTACTTCCGGTTGCTTTTCTCGCGCACTCTCACGGGACGCCTGGCCTGCGTTTGTGGAGCGGCTGTCTTGCCCTTTCGCCCTGTCATCAGCCAAGGAGGCTGTTACTTTGCAAGCCTTCAGCTCTTTACTAAACATGTTTTCCCAGGCTGTGTAACCGGCCAGGTCCATCCCTTCTTTGCCCTTGGCCAAATTCTCGCGCTCTTCCTGGCTAAGCTGCGGGACGTCGTTCTCATCGGCTTGACCTGTTCCTTGGCCAGCAGCTCCTTCCCCCGGATATTCGTCGTCTGTGGCTTTTCCCTCATCTGCGGCACAAGGTTCTTGGCACTCTGGGAAAAGCTGGGCCATTTTCAGGGTGCCAAAGAGAGCCTTTTGATCCCTTAGAGCCAGAGCTACATCCAAGCATTCTGCGCCGAGCTGCTCCTTCACAATGTTCTTATGCAGAACACCTCCGGAGTCCTCGCTCGGCCAACGGTTCCACTCCATAGAGCAGCAGACGACGCTGGCGGGGCAGGCCTGGAGATGCTTGGCCACTTTAAAGCGGGCCATGGTGAACGGGCAGCCGTAGGCCGAGTTGAGGCAGGGGACTTGCTCCAGAGGGCACAGGAGCTGATGCTCCTCCTCTTTACACATGTGGAAGGCTGCGCCGCAGTGGGCGCGACAGCTGATCACCAAGCAAGAGACGGCCGGCACCACTGGAGCTTGGCAGTACCGGCTGAAGCATTTCTCGCAGTGCTTGTGTAGTCCGGGGGCCGTTCTCTGCTTCCTGACCTATCAAAGAGGAGACAAAAACAGAAGCAAATGTTCAAAGTGCTATCTTGTACTGTTCTGCCAAGTTTTCTGAACAGTGAAACAGGGCTGTCAAGATCCATCACCAGTATATGATTATCTCTGGTGCCCCCTCATACCATATGGGTTGCTAGTCAAAATGGATACTAGTCATGATGCATACCTGTTCTCTCAAGGATCAGAGGAGCAGGCCTATTATATTAGGTGCTGTGGAAGACAGGCAGCATAATGCTGCTGCAGTTGTCTTGTTTGTGGGCTTCCTAGAGGCACCTGGTTGGCCCCTGTGTGAACAGACTGCTGGACTGGATGGGCCTTGGTCTGATCCAGCATGGCTTTTCTTATATTCTTATGGGGGAGAGAATTTCACCCTCTGCACCAGGGCTGAGATCCAAATTCTCATTCCCTGTGCTATTTGCGTTTCAAAACTGTTTATGCACCTCCTAGTTGTTCTATTTTTAGTCAAAAGAAACCACGGAGGAAGATCAGATCAGGACACCAGAGGTCAGAGTGGGGGGTGGGTTCTGATTCCTAAACTTTCCTCAATCTAAGTTACCCCTATTTACCTCCTACCTCTAGAAATTAGAAACAGAGAATCCAGCATTCCCCACACCTCCATAGATCAGCTTCTCAGTCCGCCTAGGTCAGGGCAGGCGGCAGGCCAGCTCAAAGGGCAGGATGCCACAGAGGCCAAGTGTCTACTTTCCTCCTGCATGGTCCCACCCGCAGGCTCTAGGGTTGCCAACCTCCAGGTGGGGCCTGGAAATTTCCCAGAATTACAACTGATCTCCAGACTACAGAGATCAGTTCCCCTGGAGAAAATGGCTGCTTTGGATGGTGGACTCTGTGACATTATATCTCATTGAGGTCCCTCCCCAAATACACCCGAGGCTCCACCCCCAAAACTGCAGGAATTTCCCAACCTGGAATTGGCAATCCTACGAAGCTCAGTTATCACACTGCACAGTCGGGATGCACAACTGCACATGTGTGTATCTGACCGGTGCACATCAGCAGTGCCTCACCTAGGCACCCAGACTCCAGGAGAACAACCGAGATCCCGAGAATTTTATCCCCCCAGTCCTCCCCTCTACTGACAGCAGCACTGCAGTGAAAAAACCAGAACCTTAGAAAAGTACGCAGAATTCTTCACTATTATTTTCCAATAAAGTGCAACACAATGTGATCAATATTAACTAATATTGTATCTCTGATATGTTTACCTACCTATCATAATTACAAAAATTATAAGTTGCTACTGGCTTCTACATAAAAGAAACATTCCAGCTATACTCAAGAGCCAGCGTGGTGGTGTAGTTAAGAGGAGTGGTTTGGAGCAGTGGACTCTGATCTGGTGAACCGGGTTTGATTCCCCACACCTCCACAAGAGCGGTGGACACTAATCCAGTAAACCGGGTTGCTTTCCCCACTCTTCCACAGGAAGCCAGCTGGGTGACCTTGGGCTAGTCACAGTTCTCTTAGAGCTCTCTCAACCCCACCTACCTCACAAGGTATCTGTTGTAGGGAGAGGAGGGGAAGATGACTGTAAGCCGGTTTGATTTTCCTTAAAAGGTAGAGAAAATTGGCATATAAAAGCCAACTTCTTTAGTGAGGATGTGATGTTGTAGAACCTGCTCTTCAGAGCTGCCCTTTCCACAAGAAGAAATGATCTCTGAAGTCTGGAGATCAATTATAATTCTGGGAGAACTTTAGGCCCCACCTGGAGGATAGTAACCCTAACTCTTACAACAAGCCTATCTCATCTCTTTCTGAAAGTACTTACCATAGCTCCTGTAGGTTGTGTCTGATGGCCCTGGAAGAAAAATTAAGACATTTAGGAAAAGAATCATAGGGTGTGTGTTTTTTTTATTAACAGCATCTGTGATAAGTAGTATCCTGTTTGTTTGTTTGTTTGTTTGTGTGTCTGTGTGTACATGTGTAATATTCTTGCACTTCAACCATCCTGCAGATGCAACACAGTATGGACAGACTGTCCACACTCGTACGTTTCAGAATGGGACGAGGCAACCGTTGTGCCCTTGCCATATGGAAAAAAGAACATGCCCTAGCAAATGGGGTCACGGGGGAAGGGGGGATGTGGTAGCCAAAGAGCTCATATTCGTCCAGCGCTCCCTCAACCGCACTGGCTCCCAGTGGAGTACCGGATCAGGTTCAAGGTGCTGGTCTTAACCTTTACAGCCCTAAACTGTCTGGGACTATCGTATCTACGGGACAGTCTCTCCTCGAGTGCCCCCCCTCCAAGAGAGCATCACTCTAGAGGCGGATGCTAATCTGGTGAACTGGGTTGGTTTCCCCGCTCCTACACATGAAGCCAGCTGGGTGACCTTGGGCTAGTCACAGCTCTCTCAGCCCCACCTACCTCCCAGGGTGTCTGTCGTGGGGAGGGGGAGGGAAGGTGATTGTAAGCCAGTTTGAGTCTCCCTTAAGTGGTAGAGAAAGTCGGCACATAAAAACCAACTCTTCTTCTTCAAATAATAATTTATTGGTGTGTCCAGCTGTCCTCAACTAGGGCCAGGGCATTCCCCTGGAGAAAATGGCCGCTTTGGCCATTGGACTCTATGACACTGAAGTCCCTCCCCAAACCCCGCACTCCTCAGGCTCCGCCCCCAAAACCTCCCGCCGGTGGCGAAGAGGGACCTGGCTACCCTACTGTTGAAGGACTACAGAGGAAAATATAGGTAGGGTGCTTCGAATACTCCAGAGCGCTATACAAACTTTAAGTCTCTGTAATACACCAACACAATTAATGATGGAGGTCACAGGTTACCCAAAAGGTACTATACCTTGGCAACTCTTTCTAGGTTCCAAAAGGCGAAGCAAACGGTATTTCTTGTAGCTGCTCACTGTCCCATCGTCTGTGCTACAGTTTCTTGTGTTTTCTCTGCCAGCATTTGTTCCTCGGGTGTTGCAGGGCAGAATCGGGGGGCCCACAGACTGAGCTGCTCTTGGGTGACCGTCCCTCAATCCGCAGCATTCATTTTTAAGATGACGAGATCTTCTGCCTAAGTGCCGTTTGCATTTTAAAAAAATATATTGTATTGTTTTATAAAGAAGGGTACAGAAAGAGGGATAAGGTAAAAATCAAAGTATCCAACATACAAATATAGGTCAGTCAGACTACATTGCCCTGCTTTTCTGCATTATAATCAGATATTTGTTCTAATTATTAAAGAAAGAAAGAATGTTTAAACTAACATATAATCTGAAGGTGATCACCTTGTGAAATTATTAAACATATCAAATATCTCCACTATATCTCTATCGTCAAAGTCATTTCTCCATATTTATATCTCTACATTCATTCATTTATTATCTAGACATAGAAATTAGTTTGGATATAAACTAGATATCACTACTATTAATCGGTCTCGACTTTCTTATTCTATTTTTTTTGTTAGTATTAAACCTCGACACATTTATAAAATAATTTCCACTTTTCATAAAACCTCATAATTTGTATCGTTGCTTGTATTTATCAAGTTGGATATTTTCGCCACGGTAGCATATTACTTCCTTGACAGGGGCTTAGATAAAAAACAGTCATCGGTTTGTGACACAAGACCTCTGCCGCTCTGATTCTTGGAGCATTCCGATGTGCCCGTAATTGCTAAAATTAACCTCGGCCATGACTTGCAAAATGCCCGGGCCACTACGTAGCATAAATGTTATGCATGTACTGGTCCCGCTTGTAGATTAAAACAAGAGGAAGAATAAACAACAGATAACCCGAAAAGGGAGCGAGGGCTGAGCGAATTCTTTCCACGGAAGGTTTGCATTATATATTGGAATTAATTTAAAAATAACTTTAGCATGATTCCATTGTCAGGAACACTAGCGGAATGTTTCTATTTAAAGACGATGTTTTAAAACTTGTGCAGGAAGAAGAAGACTTTGACGACGACTTTCTCTACCACTTAAGGAAGAATCAAACTGGCTTATAATCACCTTCCCTTCCCCTCCCCACAACAGACACCCTGTGAGGTAGGTGGGGCTGAGACAGCTCTAAGAACTGTGACTGGCCCAAGGTCACCCAGCTGGCTTCACGTGTAGCAGTGGGGAAACAAATCCAGTTCACCAGATTAGCTTCCCCAGTTCATGTGGAAGAGTGGGGAATCGAACTCGGTTCTCCAGATCAGAGTCCACCGCTCCAAACCACTGCTCTTAACCACTAACGCCACTACAGCCACAGCACGCCCATAATTTGAGGAAAAAAGAACAGCATCGAACTAGGCTTGTCAATCTCCAGGTTTGGACCGGGAGATCCCCTGGAATTACAGTTCATTTCGAAACTACCGAGCTCAGTCTCCCTGGAGAAAATGGATGCTTTGGAGGATGGACTCTATGGCATCGTACCCTGCTGTCCCCAATCCCCACCACCTCCCCGGGCTCCACCCCCAAAATCTCCAGGAATTTCTCAACTTGGAGCTGGTAATCCTACATGGAATGGCTATGGGGATGCTTTGCTTCCTTTTGAGTGACCCACTGAAATGCCAACTGGCCACAGGAATGAAGTACAAGGAGGGAGATTGGTAGCCTCAGCAGTGACCTTTATGGACGGCTTCCAAACAGCCATGCCCAAAAGTATTCTGTGTCATTTTTTTTTTCTTTTTAGATAAAACATTTCAATCAGAGGTTTTTGTTTTAAGAGTCAACATTCCTTAAGACTGAGGCCTGCTGCTATGGCCATTGGATCCAAGGTACAGACACAGAAGTTACTTATAAACTAAGAGGAATTTCAGTGGGCTGTCACCCGGAAGAGGGTGGACTCTACGGCATGACACCCCATTGAAGTCCCTCCCCAAACCCCACCATCCTTAGGCTCCACCCCCCAAATCTCCAGGAATTTCCCAATCTGCACCTGGCAAGCCTAGTAGTAATTCTGGGAGATCTCCAGGCCCCCCCTGCAAGTTGGCAACCCTACCTTCAACCCTTTTATTTTGCAACTAATTTATGAGGGGTCAGATGCCATTGATAAAACATTGATAAAGACCCTCTTCAGACTCCACCCCCAAAATCTCCAGGTATTTCCCAATCCAGAGCTGGCAAACCTAGTTGCAAGGAGGTACTCTCTGAAACGCATGCGGAGTCAGGGGCGCTCGTCCATGAAAGCATATGCTGGAATAAAATTTTGTTAGCCTAGGCTCCACTTTCTTCCTGACATTATGGTCCCCCAGATGAACACTGAAGCTGGTCCTGTCATTAGTATCTGTCCACTAAAGAGACTACGAGAGGGATTCAACGGCAAAAGGCTCCATTGTGCAGGGCTAAAAAAACATAAGGTTGGCACCATAAAAATCCCGCTGACTACATTGGCTTTTATATTTGCCGCAGAAGAACTAATATGAATAGAAATGACGTTGTAAAAATTCTTTCGGCTTCCAAGCCAAGATGCGGAAGTCACGGAGAGGGGGTGCCTTTATGGCCGCCCTTTTATTTATTTACTTCATTTATACTCCGTCTTCCTTCCCGGTGGGGACTCAAAGCAGCTGATGTTATTCTCCTTTCTTTTATTTCTACCTTGAGTCCAACTGAGAAAAAATGGTAAAGGTAGTCCCCTGGGAGAAAGGTGGACTATAAATGACACAAATAAAATAAATAAATGTTTTTTTAAAAAATTCATCCTCGCTCAGTAGCAGATCTACTACGAAACTAATGACGCTTAAGCTTCAGGGCCCCCAATCCCAGAGTAGAGTTGCCAGGTCCCTCTTCGCCACCGGCGGGAGGTTTTTGGGACGGAGCCTGAAGAGGGCGGGGTTTGGGGAGGGACTTCAATGGCATAGAGTCCAATTGCCAGAGCAGCCATTTGTAAATATGATTCATTTGACTCAGTTTGTAAATATGTTTTTTGAGTGCTTGTCAGTAAAATCGTAACTTAATAATTTCACAGAACAAAGGTTCCAGTGTTAAGACAACATAGGCTCGCCAGGCTTGAAAAGCGAACGCGAAATGGGGATTTTACCGGAAACCCATTGAATTCGGCTTCTGTGGACTTTAAAAGCGATTATAAATTCGCATCAAGAAGGACACATTCAGCACACTGAACATGTGTATGAATTTAATCTTTATGTAGTTACTTGCTATATGAATACTGTTTGAAGATTGTGGATGTGTAGTATTTTACTTCGTTTGGAACTTTGTGAAAATTGTCATAAATTTCTGCATAACACTGCCTTGTCTAATTTTTGTATTGGGCTTAATAGCATGCATGAGCCATAAGTGTTCTGTATTTGATTTCCAAAACTACCTGGAAGTTGGCAGCTCTATCCCGGAGGGGCCCTCAAGCAACTTTTTTATTTAATGAGTGAATTTTTCAACAAAATCAACGGAATATTGTCGAAGGCTTTCACGGTCAGAGTTCATTGGTTCTTGTAGGTTATCCGGGCTGTGTAACCGTGGTCTTGGAATTTTCTTTCCTGACGTTTCGCCAGCAACTGTGGCAGGCATCTTCAGAGGAGTAACACTGAAGGACAGTGTCTCTCAGTGTCAAGGGTGTAGGAAGAGTAATATATAGTCAGAAAGGGGTTGGGTTTGAGCTGAGTATTGTCCTGCAAAATCCAGTTATCTTGATACTTACAGGACAATACTTTTGCAGGACAATACTCAGCTCAAACCCAACCAGAATCTATTCATAGCCTACATTTGGGCAGCTGGATCCTCAAATCCTTCATTGGTGCACGGCTTAATAGTTCTGTAGCTCAGCCCTTTGGCTAGAGCCAATCAAAACCATTAAAAAAATCTTAATTCTCAATTCTGGCTGCACTCATCTCACTTGTGCATTTTAACACCAAAAATCAGATTGTCACCTCTTTATCCTAAGGAGCCCCCTCTGATGACCTTCTACCTCTCTATTAGAAAATGAACCCATACATCTGTCATAGAACAACCCCATTAAAGAAGATAACAGCGGTTATAACAGGCTAATCTGGTGAACTGGATTTGTTTCCCACTCCTACACACAAAGCCAGCTGGGTGACCTTGGGCTAGTCACACTCTCTAAGCCCCACCTACCTCACAGGGTGTCTGTTGTGGGGAGGGGAAGGGAAGGTGATTGTAAGCCTAAGTGGTAGAGAAAGTCAGCATATAAAAACCAACTCTCCTTCTTCTAGAGCCAGCATGGTATAGTGGTTAAGAGTTGCGGACTCTAATCTGGAGAACTGGGTTCGATTCCCCACTTTTCCACATGAAGCCTGCTGGGTGACCTTGGGTCAGTCCCAGTTCTCTCTGGACTCTCTCAGCCCATGTGGAGGCAGGCAATGGCAAAACCACCTCTGAACGTCTCTTGCCTTGAAAACCCTACGGGGTCGCCATAAATCAGCTGTCTCTTGACGGCACTTCCCACCACCAAGAAATTATCGGTTCAGCCAACCCTGTGGCCTGGAAACCATTCCCCTTTACCTGAGAAGTGAGTGGGAGACCTAGCCTCCTTAGTAGTGGGGAAATGCACTCTGCACACGCTCAGGAGCCTTTGTTTTCATCTCTTGCAGGGCTAAACGCTCAGGCCTTGAATGTTAGGGTTGAATCCAGAGCCTCAAAGAAAGTACAGAAATATACGCTACTAAAACACACAGAGAGAATTAACCACCCAAGGATGGAATCCTACACACAGTTACATAGCTCAAATGCCACTGAACATAGCCGGATTATCTATAGGACTGGAACTCAGGCTGTTGAATATCCAGCTCCTGTTTTAGTTAATGGCTTCGAAACGTCGTCCGCCCCACAGCGGCGATAAAACCAAGTGAAGCCGAGATTCCCAACATTAATGTATTTCCCAGTAAATTTTAACAGGCTCTGAAGAACAGGCTAATCCGATTTTTAAGGTCATATAATTTGTAGCTTTCCGTCCTGGTTGCGCCCTGATTATATCGCATTTCTATTTCTGCTCTGGTTCCGAAACACAGAGATGTTTAAAAGGCTTACCGTCAGCACAGCTTCCCCTTGAACGGACCCCAAATAAACGCCGTCTGGGGGGTTTATTCCACTAAGTTGAAATGAGGTGAGGGGGCTGACCGGGAGACGGGTGGAGGAGAAGGAAATCCGAGCAGGCAGGAACGAACCACACTGAAACATATACAAGTGCCCAGGGGCTGTTAAAAATAAAACTGGTGCGCTCGGCAATGTGACTGCGGGGCTCAGTTTATAGAGCACGGTCCTTTCGTGATATTTATTTAAACTGCCACCGCCGCGGTGATATTTATCCGAGCGAGAACAGGAACAGCTGATTCATGTCTCAGAAAAAAAGACAATAACATTCTCCGGCTGGTATGCTGTTTATAATGGAAATATCTTTCCCGCCAGCTGAAAAAGAGCTTTGCAGCACCTTCCTCTCGATGGTGCCTGTACAAAATCTGATTTCAGACAGCCCTTCAGCTTTCCTGTTCTTTTATGCATACGTGTTAATGGAGGCATAGATCTTTTCCCACTGTAGGATAACAGCATTCTGCACTGAAAATGTAGGATCAACAAACTGTAGCTACAAGTGGGAGGCATACAGAAGCAATGCCCTTGGAATCCCCAGGTTATTTTTTAAAATTTAAATAAAAGGTCTCTTGCCCTTTTTGCTGTGGATGTATAAGGGGAAACGTGCAAGGAGTTTTTAATCCTGATTGCCTAGGAAGGAATGGGGGAAGGGAAGATGCAAGGTTCTGGAAAAGAGTCGGTTAACCCCTGCCTGACCAAATTCATTCTCCTCTGCTCCGCCTCATTACCTTTTTGCCCCGGCCCGTTCCTTCCTTCTTGTTTGATTAATGTTCTTACGGACAAGTGAAAGCACTGGGCAGAAAACTGGAGTCAGGTTTAAAGTAAATTGGGGCTGCCTGCTCTGATTGCGGTGGGGAATTTGCCTTGGGACCAGGAGGGTCCGAGGGTGGTGGTGGTGGTAGGGGACAAGAGCAGAAATATGAACGCCAAGTTTCCCTCAGCCTGGCATCTGGTTTTAATCAGTAACGTTGCCGTACTTCAACTTGCTGTAACTTACCTGTGTGAAGAAATAATGCCTCTGAACATGTGCTGAATTAGACACACAATGGCAATGTAAATGTCAAAAGCAAGTCAATGACATTAGCAGTGACGACGCTGCTAAATTTTTCTTTTGTATTATCTATGAAATGAATGTGTTGCTGAAAAGTTACCCAACAGTAAAAAAATTGTGACAATAATAATAATAATAATAATAAATAACAAAATTTTAAAAAGCAGGCGTGATTGGATTAGGTGTACGGTTGCCTAGTCCCTCTTCGCCACCCGCGGGAGGTTTTTGGGGCGGAGCCTAAGGAGGGCAGGGTTTGGGGAAGGGAGGGGCTTCAATGCCATAGACTCCAATTGCCTACATAGAGTCCAACTGCCCAAGCGGCCGTTTTCTCCAGGGGAACTGATCTCTATCGGCTGGAGAGCAGTTGTAATAGCAGGAGATCTCCAGCTGGGACCTGGAGGTTGGCAACCCTAATTACCGGTAGGTGCGATCTGCAGAGGGGTAGCAGGCGTGGAGAAATCAGCATTGGTAATGAGACAGGAATCCCAGATCTCTATTCAGTCCAGGAGAATGCCTCTTTTTAACTTCATTATTAGTTGTAATTCAGCAGTCTGTATTTACTGTGTGTGTGTGTTAAGTGCCGTCAAGTCGCCTCCGACTCATGGCGACCCTATGAATGAAAGTTCTCCAAAATGTCCTATCTGATATACTGTATTTACTAGTATAAATGAAAAGAGGCACGCGCATGCGCAGATTGACCGGACGTTTCGGGTACTATGAGCAAATTCCCCTCTGCGCCACATCAAACTACAACTCCCAGCATGCATTGCCACGCGACTGCCGCAAAAAAAAAACAACCCTCCGCCAGGGAGGGAGACAAACAGTGACGCATTTTAGAACTTTCTCCAGTTCCGATTTCCGCCGCATAGGGGCCAGGAGCGCAATGTCAAAACCTGACAGCCGCTCTATCTCCCCAATCTCTATGATCCGCTAGCCCTCGGAAACCGGAAGTCTCAGTACGCACGCCTTCGCATCTATACCTCTCTCGCCGGTGACAGTCTGAAGACCAGATGTAAGAAAAGAGCGTAGTGACGTAGCCGCTCCCCGGCGTGTTGTGCGATTGGCCGTCTCTCTCTCTCTCGCTCTGAGGGCGAGGGGGAAACCGGCGGGTTGCTAAGCGACCGAGCGCGCGTGGGCGGGGCCGACTTCCTGGTGCCGGGCGGGCTTTAACCGAACAGGTGGACGGAAGCTGCGCCAAATGGCCGGCGCGGCGGCGCATGCGCAACGGCGGCTCTTCGCAGCCGGCTTCGACGCGCCGGGAGTGAGCGGCTGAGGGGAGCGGCGCCCGTGCGCGCCTCGGGCCCGAGGAAGGAAGGAAGGAAGGAGGACCCGCCCGCCGCCGCAACAGGCCGCCTCAGCTGCCGGGCCGGCAGGTACCGAGGGCGGGAGGGTGACGGGGCCTTGGAGCGGCAGGGCCGGGAGAGGCCGGACCCCGCCCTGAGAGGCCGGTGGGACGAGAAGGGCCGGGTGGGGGAGGGGAAGAGGGTGTGTGACTGGGGGGGGGCGTTGTCATGTGTCACGGAGGGTTGGCAGCCCCCCCCCATCCCACTCCAGGCGCCGCCGCCCTCATGCTCCCCTCATGCTGCGCTGCTCTGGGGCACAAAGGGCCTGCCCCGTGGAACCAGCCTGCGAGCCAAGGTGGGGGGGGGGAAAGAGTATAGTTAAACTGTGGAACTCCCTGCCCCAGGACGTGGTGAAGGCTCCCAACTTGGAAGGCTTTAAGAGGGGAGTGGACATGTTCATGGAGGAGAGGGCTATTCACGGCTACTGGTCATGATGCATACCTGTTCTCTCCAGGATCTGAGGACCATGCTGAATATATTAGGTGCTGTGGAACACAGGCAGGACGGTGCTGCTGCAGTCTTGTTTTGTGGGCTTCCTGGAGGCCCCTGGTTGGCCACTGCGTGAACAGACTGCTGGACTGGATGGGCCTGGGTCTGATCCAGCAGGGCCTTTCCTATGTTCTTATGAGAGGCTCCTGTTTCTCCCCAGTGGAGATGGGAGGTGGCCTCGGCGCCTCCTAAGCCACCTAGGGAGGTGGCGAGCTCCCCCTCATCTTTAAGCCGAGGCTGGACACGCACTAGTCAGGGATGCTCTAGGCCAGCGATTCCCAAACTTTTTGGGCCACCGCCCCCTTGGATCCACAGACTCCAGCACCCCCTACCCTATCCAGTTGAAGGGGCCCACCTCTAGCACCCCCATGCTCCCCCTTGCCTCTTAGTGTCCTCCCTAGGTAATCCCACTGCCCCCCATTGGGTGGTATTGCCCACTTTGGGAACCACTGCTCTAGGCTGATCCTGCATTGAGCAGGGAGTTGGACCAGGTGGCCTGTTTGGCCCCTTCCAGCTCTGTGAGTCTAAGGTTGACCCTGCTGGATCTGACCAGTGGTCCATCCGGCCCAGCATCCTGCCTCCCACAGTGGCCAACCAGTTACTATGGAGGGCCAACAACAGGGCATAAAGGCGGAGGCCTTCTCTTTTGTGTGTGTGGGGATGGTGGCCGTGTCTCAGTAGTCGAGTGTCTGCTTGGTGTGCAGAAGTCCCCTGGTTCAATCCCTGGCGCTTCCAATTGACAGAAGCAGGTTGGAGGTGATGTGAAAGACATGAATGCATGAAACTGATTTTTACTGAATGAGACCCTTGGTCCATCAAACTCAGTGTTGTCTGCTCAGACCAGCCGCAGCTCTCCAGGGTTTCAGGCAGAGGTCTTTCACATCACCTTACTTGCCTGGTCCCTTTAACTGGAGATGCCGGGGGTTGACCTTGAGACCTTCTGCATGCCAAGCAGATGCTCTATGAACTGAGCCACGGCCCCTCCCCTTCTATCTGAGAGCCTGGAGAGCAGCTGCCAGTCTGAGTGGGTGATATGGATCTTGATGGACTGAGGGATCTGATTCAGTATAAGGCAGGTTTATGTGTGTGTGTGTGTTCAGAGGTTTGCTGCCTCTTAATGCGGAGGTTCCCTTTATTCACCGTGGCTAATAGTCGCCGATAGACCTGTCGTCCTTGAAACTGTCTAATCTCCTTTTAAAGCCGTCCATGATCATGGCTATCACTGCATCCATTGGCGGTGACCCTCTTCACTCAGACAGTGCCCAGGTCATGAGAAGACCTTTTCTAACTTTCCATCCTGCTGGCTTAGACTTCATCTTTTCTCTCAGGAACTCAGAGCAGTCTGCCTGATTTCCCCCCTCTATATTTGTCTTCATAGAATCATAGAGTTGGAAAGGACCACCAGAGTCATTTAGGCCAACCCCCTGCACGGTGCAGGAAATTCACAACTACCTCCCCCCACACAACCCCAGTGACTCCTACTCCATGCCCAGAAGGTGGCAACAAAAATCCTCCAGGATCCCTGGCCAGTCTGGCCTGGAGGAAAATTGCTTCCTGATCCCAAAGTGGTGATCGGCATTACCCTGGGCATGTAAGAAAGGGCCGTGAGAGCCAAACACTGACACAACCCTTCCTGTCTTCCCTCTCATGATCACAAAATCAGCATTGCTGTCAGATGGCCATCTAGCCTCTGCTTAAAAACCTCCAAAGAAGGAGTCCACCACCTCCCAAGGAAACCTGTTCCACTGAGGAACTGCTCTAACTGTCAGAAAGTTCTTCCTAATGTTTAGCTGAAAACTCTCAGCTGTTGGTTCTGGTCATGACCACCCTTTAAAGGAGGCGAGGCTGAGAAAACGTGGGACTGCTCTATGGTCTGCCTGCAAGGTTCATGTCCGATTGGGGATTTGGAGAGAAACCGCAGCTTGGTTGTAGGGTGCTTGTTTTGAATGGGGGGCAGGTATTAAGTGAATGAGGAAGACCCGCGTAGGCCAGTGGTCCGGTTTTGTACAAGGAAGGTTCGTGTGGCTTGAACCTGGGACTCACAGTTCATTGGCAGCACATTGGCTCTTCTATTAGCCTTGGTACGCGAAACGCCTTTTAGTGCAGAGAATGAATATGAAGAGCCCAGGTGAATCAGACCAGTGGTCCATCTAGTCCAGCATCCTGTCTCACACTGCAGCCAGCCAGTTGCCCTAGAGGACCAGACAAAGAGGGCATAGAGGCTGAGGCTTACCCCTGTTGCTGGCTGTGGCTTTCAGGGGTTTATCGCGTCCGAATGTAGAGAGGTTCCCTTTGGTCTCTGTGTCTGATAGCCATTGATGGACCTCTTCTCCAGGGAGTCTGTCTAGTCCCCTCATAAAGCCATCGGCATCGGTGCATCCTGTCCCATCATTTAAATTACTTGTTGGACAATTACATACTTCCTTTTGTTGGTCTTGAATCTATTTTCTCTCATCTTCATTGGATACTCCCGCATTCTGGTATAGGAGAGGGAGACTTTTTTCACCCAGGTTTGAATCCCTACTCTACCACGGGCCAATCGCGCACACACTCAGCGCAGTCTACCTCACAGGCTTGTTGTGAGGATACAGTGGAGAACAATGTAAGGCACTTTGTGTTCCCAGAGGGAAAGTGGGAGGGAATGAAGCAAATAAATAGACCCTGCTTGGTGGATTTAAGGAAATGTTTTGAAATAGATATGAGGGGAAAGCAATAGGAATGTGCATTTTTAGACTGTCTAGCTGACCGTAGTATACGTGTAATAAACTCCCTCTTGTAGGCAATACTGACTTTGATAAACGAAAGGTCTGTTTCAGTATAGGGCAGCTTCTGGGAAGCCAGGTTCAAATCCCACCTCTCACTGGGGGTAATGACAGCTGCTGCCAAAGCAACATTTTGGGGAGGGGCCGTGGCTCAGTGGTAGAGCATCTGCTTGGCATGCAGAAGGTCCAAGGGTCAATCACTGGCATCTCCAGTTAATGGGACTGGGCAAGTAGGCGATGTGAAAGACCTCTGCCTGAAACCCTGGAGAGACAATGCCGGTCTGAGTAGACCAGGGGTGGGGAACCTTTTTTCTGCCAAGGGCCATTTGGATATTTAGAACATCATTTGCGGGCCATACAAAATTATCAACTTAAAAATTAGCCTGCTTTATTTGGTCAAACATTTAGCCAAGAGGCACGACCGGAGACGGCTCTGAGTGTCTGCCACGTAGCGTGACTTGCTTTTGAGCTCTGCTGTCCACAGCTGGGCCCAAGAGATTCAGGCAGGGCAGCATCCTTCTGAGCTAGAGATCTGCCAGGACCCATGAAGGGCCAGACCAAATGATTTTGCGGGCCTTATACGGCCCCTGGGCCTGACGTTCCCCATCCCTGGAGTAGACAATGCTAACTTTGATGGACCAAGGGTCTGATTCAGTATAAGGCAGCTTCAATGTGTTCATGTGTTGTGTAGTCCTTTCTGGCTTCTGGAATATCAGCAGTTGTGTCTTTAATCCAGCAGTTTCCTTAAGTCAGGGGTCGGCAAACTCATTAGTCAAAAGAGCCAAATATCAACAGTACAACGATTGAGATTTCTTTTGAGAGCCAAATTTCTTAAACTTTAACTATATAGGTAGGTACACTGTTTATTAACTTAATAAACTTTAATTAAAGTTTTAAGTTTTAATTAAACTATAGGTACACTGAATAAAACTTGATATTATACTTAATAGTGATCTTATTTATTGATAAAAATTAAATTGTAAGTCCCTGCCATTTTCCCCTCCCCGTCCAGAGTCCTCATCTGGAGGCCTGGTCTACAGCCATAAAAGCCTATTGGTAGACCTGGCCTCCGGGTGAGTCCCATTGGGAGGCCAGGTCTACCCATTGGCTTTCTTGGCAGTAGACCTGGCCTCCGGAGGCCCATAGAAGCCAATTGGTAGACCTGGCCTCTGAAGGGGGACTTTTCCCCCTCCTCGGAGTCCAGGTCTACCGCCAAGAAAGCCAGTGGGTAGACATTGCCTCCCAATGGGACTCAGCCGGAGGCCAGGTCTACCAAAGGAAGCCCGCCCCACCCAACAGCTGATAGGCGGGGGGCCAGGAACCGCTGAGCCTCCCAGCAATCGCGCGGCTAGAGGGGACGGGAGGCTTTAGCCTCCCAACCATTGAGGGCAAGGGAAAGGGGGACCTGGCCATTCTCCATGGCGGTTGGGGGGGGGAGACAGCGCGCCCGCTCACCCACTCTCTCTCTCTCAGGCGCGCCAACTCCGCAGCCTGGCTGCTAGCGCAAGCAGGCGCAAGAGCAGGGGCTCTGAACCAAGTTCGGAGAGCCGCACTCAACAGGCCAAAGAGCCGGATGCGGCTCTGGAGCCGCAGTTTTGAGACCCCTGCCTTAAGTTAAAGTAAGCAAGAGAAATATGTTCTGAGGCTTCTTTATAGTATTGTGCGTGTGTGTGTAAAGTGCTGTCAAGTCACACTCGACTTATGCCAGGCAACACAACACATTATGGGATTTTCAAGACAAGAGACTAACAGAGGTGGTTTGCCATTGCCTTCCTCTGCGTAGCAATCCTGGTATTCCTTGGTGGTTTCTCATCCAGATATTTGTCAGGGCCGACCCTGCTTAGATTCTGAGATCTAATGAGACCAGGCTAGCCCGGGCCATCCAGGTGAGGGCCCTTATAGTGCTAGGAAATGCCTTTCTTGGCATTTCTCACAGAAAGTTCAAGCTTAATATTCAGGTCAAGTAGACAGATTTTGAAGGCTTCTGCTCCTGTCCCAAAGCCTCTTCTAACTTTCAAAATAAAGTTGGAATGTGTATGTGTGTCAGTTTGCTAAGCTTATTGGTGGGAGGTTGCAGTATGCTTTGTGCCTATTCGCTCACCGGAACTGAAGATACTGAGGCATTGCATATAAGTGGCAGCTACTAAGGAACTAGGCTACTGTGCATCAATTGGGGTGTGGGAGGTAGACTTGGTCATTTGGCCCGACAAGCATGCATTTGAAAATTAAAGAAGATGGTGTAATCATACTCATTTAATTTGTTTGTATGGTCAGTGTAATTAAAATGTCCTTAAAAATTAGTGCGGTAACAGCAGCTGTTAAACAAATCTGCTCGTAGAGCCTTGAAACAGGCTTACTGTACGGAAAGCTTTGCTGTGCTGCTAGGCTTCCCCTTGACAGCTGCAGGGTCTGAGGGCAAGCCACGTTCCCTCCCTCATTTGTTCACTGGTGGTCCTCCAAGCAGTTGGCATTCTTGATTTTCTTGGGATACTGAATGGCGTGCCGACGCTGGCCTCCGTTATCTGTTGTTGTCTAGCACGTTGTCACAGGTATGCACCTGTCCTTCTGCACCCTTGGGTGGCAAAGGTATACTCTGGAAGCGGGTACATTTTGGACAAGAGTCAGTAGATAGGAAGGGTGGAGCCTTTTGGGCCCTTGTGTCTGGCCTAACACTATAAAGCAGGGGTGTCAAACGCAAGGCCTGAGGGCCAGATCCGGCCCCTTGAGAGCTCTTATCCAGCCTGCGAGCGAGCTGAGGCAGCTACCCCCCTTTCCCGCTCCCGATCTGGGCTGGCGAGGCATGGCCCGACCAAGTGACGTTTATGTCATATCCGGCCCTCGTAACAATTGAGTTTTACACCCCTGCTCTAAAGGATTGTCTGAGGCACCCCACCTGCCTTTATCTCCACTGTGTTGTATTCCTGTTGCAGTGACTTTTTCCCAATTAAAATATATAGACAGACGGCTACTTTGAGTGCGTGCCCACTTTTATATAATGTGATAGAGTTTGTATGAAAGGTTGGAAAGCTCCCTGGCACTTAGTTTTCTGTGCTTCCCTAGCAGGTGTGTTAATGCAAGACTGGAAAATATTCATAATTGTGTCAGTGTCTTGAAGAGTATGAACATTTTAGGTGTCAACAGTGTAATACTGGAACAACTGTTAAACCGCCTAGGTGTCAAAATTTTCATTTTCGGGGGAGCGTAGGCACCTGCTCACCGTGAAGCTTTCTGGCCAGTGCAGATACTTTCAATTTCAGCCATATATTTTCTACTTGGGGACAGCAGCTTTTTAACTTTCCCCCATCTGAATGCAATTCATAACAATTGTTGGATAGATAGACTTGTGGTTAATGAATTTAGAGCCTCTGTTTTGAAACTGTTAGGTGCGCGCACCCTGTTCTTTACATAAAAGGTTCTGACAGCTTTTTCAATTTTCTGTTTCACACATAGCTGTCAGCGATTTCGGTTAAGTTATCACAACTGTTTCTAGAATGGCAGCCTCCATGTTCTTTGTTTTGGACAAGTAGTAAATATCTATCTAAAGGTTCTAACCTATGCATATGTACCGAGTGTAAATCCCATTAAACAAGATGAGTTTTATGTCTGAGTAAACATGCATAAAACTGAGCTGCAAATTGCTTAACTCTCTTGCCAAGATACACAGACTCAAACTCCTCTCTTGTTTATATATACTAATTCCTGACTTTTCAGCTCTTTTACTGTCATTGCTGCTTTCTGCCTTTCTGGCTCCTGATAGCAAGCAAACATTTCCCTCACTGATGCTTTTGTGGTGCCAACATAGTGTAGTGGTTAAGAGCGATGGTTTGGAGCGGCAGTGGTTTGGAGAACTGGGTGTGACTCCCCACTCCTCCACATGAGCAGCAGAGGCTAATCTGGTGAACTTGATTTGTTTCCCCACTCCTACACATGAAGCCAGCTGGGTGGCCCTGGGCTAGTCACAGCTATCAGGCCCACCTCCCTCTCAGGGTGTCTGTTCTGGAGAGGGGAGGGGAAGGTGACTGTAAGCCGGTTTGATTCTGCCTTAAGTGGTAGAGAAAGTCGGCATATTGTTGTTTTGGCGTTTGAGAAGAATGAAAATCTGGGAACAAATAGATTTCTCTTTCCAGAGTATATCCACCTTCTTATTTTGGTTTTCTTAGTCAGGTCTCGCTGAACACATAGGTCTAAGTGGTAGGTACAAGTCAGTTGTTGCCACATGCGCTGCCTGACCTCCTGCCCTGGTCTTGGCAACTACTTCAGAGACTCACTGTATTGTCTAAGCGTTAATAGCCTGCTGCTCTGGGCTAGCGCTCCGCTGTATTACCAGGCTATCCAGGACAAGAGACCGGGTCACCCCTTCAGAACCAGCAAAAGGGAAGCCATGATCCTGATTGTCTCCTGATCCAAAGGGAAGCCATAACACCGAAGTGAGAGCATCACATCGCTCTCTCCTGCATTCCCCCCGCCAGTATCCTGTAAGAAAAACATCCGCCCCAATCTACATTAATACTCCTCTGCCGCATCCCTGGAGTGTAGAGATTCACACCTTCCTGAGGTATTGTCGAACATGAGAAGATCGAGTCAGGCCATCCCGGAGATATGCAAATAATTGGTGCCAGCTTAGTTTACAAATTGCCACTTTGCCCGCTCTCTGTAGCTGAAGTCTTTGATCTCTGTTGTTTTCGATAGGAGCCATATGGGGAATCTCCACCCCCACCCCAGAGAAGGGTATATTTTGCCCTCCCCGACATAGCAGAAGGTTCTTTTTTAGGTTCTGCCCTATCCATCTCTCCTTTTTACGGTGTGTGTTGAGTTTTGCGGAGCTCCACACACCTTTCTTTCCGGTGACTTGGCTGGCTCAAGGCTCCGATACATCCCTTTCCCATCCCCCGCTGTATTTCATTTTGTACCTATATGCCATGGATTTTGGACATCTCCACTTCTAGATCGGTAACGTATTACCCAATCAACAACATCCTCTCGAGAAACGTCCCTAATCCTACCTCTTTTTATTCTTAGTTTCTTGTATGTATGTATTTGCAACACTGAATGAATGAATATATAAACACTTTTAATCTGGAAATCCTTGGTCTGTCGTTATTCTGAGATTCACTGAAAACAACCCTGGTATACATTGGGTGATTCCGCTATATAAATAAATTAGTGCCGCTGCTCATGCTAATTTCCCCAATCAAAGAGCAGTTTCGGTAACACAGTGCAGAGTTGCAGCACAGAAGTTCTCTGATGGGCAGCTGGGGACGGAGGTGGTAGAAAGCCAGCAAAAGATAAGACCACAGTAACAAGTGGGAGAGCCTCTCTCACAAGAAAAGTTATGTAGTTCATGAAAAACATAGGAACAATCTGCTTCCAAAGATTACCTTTGGAAGAAGAAGAGTTGGTGTTTATATGCCGACTTTCTCTACCACTTAAGGAAGAATCAAACCGGCTTACAATCACCTTTCCTTCCCCACAACAGACACCCTGTGAGGTAGGTGAGGCTGAGAGTACGTGACTAGCCCAAGGTTGCCCAGCTGGCTTCATGTGGGAGGAGTGGGGAAACCAACCCAGTTCACCAGATTAGCCTCTGCCGCCCATGTGGAGGAGTGGGGAATCAAACCCAGGTCTCCAAATCAGACTCCGCCCCTCCAAACTCTGCTCTTAACCACTAAACCACACTGACTTGAACACTAGGTTTTAAGATGGTTCATGCCAAAGTGGTGGTAGCACTGTATACAGCTTAAAAAGGTCAAGGTAGTCCCCTGTGCAAGCACCAGGTCATTACTGACCCACGGGGTGACGTCACATCACGACGTTTACTATGGAAGCTATATTTTCGGTGTGGTTTGCCATTGCCTTCTACACTTCACATCCAGTAAGCTGGGTACTCGTTTTACCGACTTCGGAAGGATGGAAGGCTGAGTCAACCTTGAGCCTGCTACCTGAATCCAACTTCCGGCGAGATTGAATTCAGGTCGTGAGCAGCCCTTGGACTGCAGTATTGTAGTTTACCACTCTGCGCCATGGGGGCTCTTATTCTTTTCTACTAGCCAGTTGTAATGTAAAGTCCATCACAGTATTTCCTGCAGCAATAAAATAATCTCTAGATTAGTTATGCTCTGTAAAGGATTTTTGGGGGACGGGACAGTAATAGGAGGTAGAGTCTTGTGGCCCTGTATGTCTGATTGACTCAGCCTCTTCCTTCCCTCATGTGTTTATTAAATTCTTTAAACTTAAGGTATTCAACTTTTTGTCTTCAGTTCTATCCACCTTAATTAACGCATGAAACTGCCTTCTACTGAATTAGACCCTTGGTCCATCAAAGTCAGTATTGTCTACTCTGACCGGCAGCAGCTCTCCGGGGTCTCAGGCAGGGGTTTTTCACATCACCTACCTGCCTCGTCCCTTTAACTGGAGATGCCGGAGATTGAATTTGGGACCTTCTGCATGTCAAGCAGATGCTCTACCACTCAGCCACAGCCCACTTTTAAACTGTTTTGTAATTTTTTTTGTCCTATTTGCCCTTTCAAACTTAATGTGTTTTGTTTCGCAAATCAATAATTTTCCTAATGCTCAAGTATTGTACAACCTGTACATCTTCTGAAAAAGGAAATATTCTTAGAATGCCAAGTTCTTTGAGCCAATCATTTTGGGATTTTGTTTGTGTCACAAGATGTACATACTGTATAGTACATGAACTTCTTATAAATGCTGTGCAGTTGCTGTAAAATGATTAATTTTAAAAGGCTGAACCGAAAGAATTTATTACAAAAGCAGACAGACGGGTTTTTCAAAAATGAGTTCTGTGGCTGCTTAAAGACTAACATGTTTGGTGGCGAGAATTCATCAACTCCACTTCTTCCAGGTATAGTTTTTCCAGATAAGGGAAAGGTGTCTGTCTAGGGTTGCCATCCTCCAGGTACTGGCAGGAGATTTGTGCTGTTACAACTCATCTCCAGTGGATAGAGATCAGTTTCCGTGGAGAAAATGGCTGCTTTGGCAGTTAGACTCTATGGCATTGAAGTCCCTCCCCAAACCCCGCCCTTCTCAGGCTCCTCCCGAAAAACCTCCCACCGGTGGCGAAGAGGTACCTCGCGGTACATTCCTAAGGAGAGTTATTCCAGTCTAAGCCCGTTCATTTCAATGGACTTAGAGTGGAGTAACTCTCCTTAGGAATGCACTGTCAGTATAGGGCCGTGTTGGCGAACCTATGGCACGGGTGCCACTTCCGGCACGCGTAGCCCTTTCTGCCGGCACGCACGGTTCCTCCAAGCCGCTGGCCTTTCCGGCTCTGCCCCACCCCGGATGGGGGAGGCTGTAGCCCAGGGGTGGGGAATCTCCGACATGATTGGCGGTGGCCCCCGGACTCTCCCACAGAAGATGCCGCCATTGCCGCCGCTGGAGTGTGCGCGGCCAGCCAGGCGGGTGGGAGAGCGGGGAACAGAAGCCGAGCGCTCACACTCAGCATGGCCGGCGGCTTCTCCGGCGCCCTCTGGGCCTGTGCGGGCGGAGGGGCATGGCTGGTCAGTGGGTGCGAAGGAGGCGCCCTCTGCCCCACCCTGCTCGCCTCTCACAAGCCTGCCGCCGCGCCCCACCGAGTGGCAAATCCAAGGCAAAACCTCCCATGCATAAATGGCCTCTTTCTTTTTATGTCTCCCTCTGTCCTTTTCTTTCTCTCCCTTGCTCCATTTCTTTCTCCCTTTCTCTCTCTTTTTATTTCTTTCTCTCCCTCCCTTCCTTCCCTTTCCCCCTCCCTTCCCTTCCTTCCTTCCTTCCTTCCTTCCTTCCTTCCTTCCTTCTTTCCCTCCAGCTGCTTCTCCGGCACCCTCTGGGTCTGTGCGGGCGGAGGGGCGTGCAGTCCTATTCCACTTTTGAAGTGCCCACAAGCTATCCTCCAAACACCTTTCCATTTGTCTTGATATGTAGAGAGAAAACACTAAGGAACTAGTTGCCAATCTCCAGGTACTAGCTGGAGATCTGCTATTACAGGTGATCTCCAACCAATAGAGATCAGTTCGCCTGGAAAAAATTGCCACTTTGGCAATTGGACTCTATGGCACTGAAGTCCTTCCCCAAACCCCGCCCTCCTCAGGCGCCACCCCAAAAACCTCCCACTCATGGCGAAGAGGAACTTGGTAACCCTAGCCTCTCCCTCTGGGCCCCCTCTGGGGGTGGTATTCAGGTTAAATTGCCGCATTGGCACTCGGCGATAAATAAGTGGGTTATTGGTTGCAGTTTGGGCACTCGGTCTCTAAAAGGTTCGCCATCACTGGTATAGGGGAAGTGATTCCATGGGCACTTTGCTTGAGAGTTAGCCCCAGTGGAACTTATATCAGTATATAGGTAGAGTATCCCTTATCCAGCCATCCCATATCCGGGCTGATCCAAAAACTGGACCCTTTGAGCTGGCATGCAGGCAGATCTGTGTGTCCTGCTTCCAGTGTTTCTTCTCACCTAAAAAAAAAAAAAAATACACTGCATCATAGGTGGAGATTGAAAGTCTGCCATTATTAGTCAGTTTGTTGTCTGTTGTTGCTCTTGTTTAACAGCTGGTACAGGTATGCTTTTTCTGATGGTCCAGTGTATACACAATTATTGAAAAACATTGTTTAAAGCAAAGTGTGTATAAAACATAAATGAATTTGGGTCCCATCCCCAAGAGATCTCATTATGAATATGCAGAAATTCCAAAATATTCCAATATACAGAAAAATCGGAAATATGGATGACTTCTGGTCCCAGGCAGTCTGGATAAGGGATATTCAACCTGTATATGCACATGATCCCACTTTAAAATTTTTATTATTCTTTACATCGCCTATACCCTGCCTTTCTCTGCAATGGAGACCCAAGGCAGCTTATATCGTTCCCCTCTACATTTTATCCTCACAACAACCCTGTGAGGTAGAGGGTGCTGAAAGCATGTGACTTTCCCAAGGTCGCCCTGCAACCGTCCATGGCGGAGTGGGAATTTGAACCTGGGTCTCCCGGGTCCTAGTCTGACACTCTGACCACTAGAGCATGCTGTATCACTGAACCTCCTGACCACTGGGTTTGGATTTTATTTTTTTGTACTACCTCTAAGTTTCAAACCCTAGAAGCTAAAATGACTAAACTGAGGCTGTCGTACTTTGGTCACATTATGAGAAGACAAGAGTCGCTGGAAAAGACAGTCATGCTAGGAAAAGTTGAGGGCAGCAGGAAAAGAGGAAGACCCAACAAGAGATGGATGAACTCAATAAAGGAAGCCACGCCCCTCTGTTTACAAGATCTGAGTGAGGCTGTCAAAGATAGGACATTTGGGGGGACATTGATTCATAGGGTTGCCATGAGTCGGAAGCGATTTGATGGCACTTAACACACAGGTTTCAAATCAGATTAGTTGGGGGTATTTTTTAAGTCTTCATCATCACCTGCTGGATAGGCAAAATGGGTCGCTTTTTGTAGCAGTGCCGTACTTGGGTTTTTTTTGGCTGATGGCAGAATGGGAGGGAAAAGGAAACAGCAACCGAAGACAACCACAGCATTAAGAAAAGCTGCTTTTTTGATGCACCTGAAAGCCTTGATTGAAAATTAAACCAGCTGCAAGTGCCTATTGCTGAGACGGTCTTAAGGGGCCCCATGTAGCAAATTCCTTGGCCTCAAAAATGCACATGCCAGGCTGAAAAACATCCTTGCCACTGGCAAGTGCTTTTGTGGAACTGTGTTATTAGTACCTGTTCAGGAACGCAACTAGAAAGATGACAGCAGCAATTAAGGCAAATCTGCCCGTCACCTAGCCTTTATTTATGTTATAATCTGCCTTTCTCACCGGGATTCAAGGTGGATTATACAGAGCCCTTAACACCCCCAATTTAAGGTATTCAACCAACTTGTGGCAGTCGCTCGGCTTGGAAGCAAGAACCCCAAGCATGGAAGCAAAGAGGAGCCGAAAGCCTAATTAATCCTGGTGTCTGGATTTTGCCAGTCGTTTCTGCCAGCCCAGTATTAGAACAGGGAGCCCTCGAGGGATTGCTCAGTTCGGACGTGAAGGCCCCATTTGGAAATGCCAACTCCCCCAATTGTCTCTGGTTCTTCATTCTTCATGCGCCCTAATATAGTTGACAGTTTTACAGCAGTGAATTGCATTTAGCTGTTTGCCTTAATAGGAATAGGCTATGAGAAGTTGATAAAATCTTGTCTTTTCCATGTGTTTATCTTTAAGATAGTGACCTGGTCATATTCATCACTATGTGAATCTCTCTTCTGGTTTTTTGTTACAGACATATAAGCCAGTGTCCATTGCTGTCTTGGTTATTAGCCAAATTCCTTCTTGAACTTACTTGTTTATTTACCAGATTCCTTCTTGGACCATTAGGCAACCCAGTTTTAGTATTATACAAGTGGGAGACAAGCAAGGATTTGCAGGAGCCATCTTATTTTCCCCTATATCCCTTCAACCACTATATCCTCTTTCCCTCCTCCTAAAGGTAAAGGTAGTCCCCTGTGCAAGCACCGGGTCATATCTGACCCATGGGGTGACGTCACATCCCGACATTTACTAGACAGACTATGTTTATGGGGTGGTTTGCCAGTGCCTTCCCCAGTTGTCTACACTTTACCCCCAGCAAGCTGGGTTCTCATTTTACCGACCCCGGAAGGATGGAAGGCTGAGTCAACCTTGAGACGGCTACCTGAAACCAACTTCTGTTGGGATCGAACTCAGGTCGTGAGCTGAGCTTTTGACTGCAGTACTGCGGCTTACCACTCTGCGCCACGGGGCTCCCTCCTCCTGGCAGCCCCTATATCCCTTAAAGGTACAGGCTCTGCTTCTGTTTTTTGAGGGGGTTAACCTTCCCCCTCCCATGTTTTTTGTTTTGTTTTGTCTTTTTTAGATTTCAGATTTTTCTGCAAACCTGGGGCTTTTCTTAGGTTTATAGAAAGAAATTCCTTTCTGTTCATGGCCTCAGTCTCTGGATTTAAGTATGCGTAGATGGGACCATGTTGAGAATGAGATAGGATGATGCTATAAGGATGCTGTTATCCTGTCTACTTGCCCAGTGCTATTCATAATTTTATAAACCCCTGTCTTGTTCCCATTTCTTCCTAATGAGGTTTCTAAAGTGAAAAAAAAGTCCCCATAGACCAGTGATGGCGAACCTTTTAGAGACCGAGTGCCCAAACTGCAACCCAAAACCCACTTATTTATCGCAAAGTGCCAACATGGCAATTTAACCTGAATACTGAGGTTTCCTCCCAGCTCGGCAAGGGGCTGCAGGGAGTCCAGGGAGGGGGGGGCTTTGAAGGGCTAGGCAGCGTGGAGCTCTTCAAAGCCTGGGCGGCGTGGAGTCCAGGGAAGGGGAGGCGGCTTTGAAGGGCTAGGCAGAGCGGAGCCCTTCAAAGCCGGGCAGCGGGGAGTCCAGGGAAGGGGGGGGGCTTTGAACAGCTCCGTGCTCCCTTCAAAGCCCCAGCCACCCCCGCCCACAGAGAGGGCTCGACGTGCCGGACTTGGCACGCGTGCCATAGGTTCCCCAACACGGCCATAGACTGATTTTTTTTTTGTCCGATAAGAATGTGCTTCAACCCCTTAAATACCAAATCACCAGAAGCTTCTTCTCCTAAGCACAGATAATTTAGATCCCCACCCTGGGTGGGTAAAAAGCAGATGCTAGGATAAACCATAGTTTGTGGACAACGGCTTCATTAAGCTCTTGTTTTAGTACAATGTTTAAATGCGGGCTGACCAGCAAGCTGTGGTTTGTGATGTTGGACTGCAGAATTCCTTGTTTGTTCAATAGCGCTGCCCTTCTTAGGCTCCTAGAGAGAGAGGCAGCAGAAATTGTTGCCTCTCCAGCTACTTTCCAGCGACGCTCCATCCCTCTCTCCTTCCCTCTGCCTTTTCTCCACGCCCCACCCACTAGTGAAGACTCACCAAGCAGGACTGCATTTCAGATGCTTCGGCCTCCCCCATGGGAAAATTTTTAAAAGGTAGCTAGGCTAGGCCCTGAATCGGATGTTCCAAGCTAGCCTGATCTTGTCAGATCTCAGAAGCTAAGCAGTATCGGTCCTGGATAGTACTTGGATGGGAGACCTCCAGGGAAAACCGGGGTCGCTGTGCAGAGGAAGGCAATGGCAAACCACCTCTGTGAACTCTCTTGGCCTTGAAATCCCTATGGCAGGGGTGTCGAACTCATTCGGGAGGGGCCGTGGCTCAGTGTTGGAGCATCTGCTTGGCATGCAGATGGTCCCAGGTTCAATCCCCGGCATCTCCAGTTAAAGGGACCAGGCAAGTAGGTGATGTGATAGACCTCTCTGCCGGAGACCCTGGAGAGCCGCTGCCGGTCTTGAGTAGACAATACTGACTTTGATGGACCAAGGGTCTGATTCAGAATAAGCCAGCTTCATGTGTTACAAGGGCCAGGTATGACATAAATGTCACTTGGTCTGGCTGGGTTATGCCTCACCATCCCAGATCAGGACATGGTGTGTGTGGCTGTGTTGGCTGGCTTGCAGGCCAGATAAAAGGTCTCAAGGGGCGCATCCAGCCCGTGGGCATTATGTTTGACACCCCTCCCTACGGGGTCGCCATAAGTTGGCTGCGACTTGTCGACACTGTACACACACACACACACACAGTCACACTAGAGATGTAACATTTCTGGAAATCTTTAATTGGGGGGAGTTCCGTGCAGGCGGGAAAAAGGGAAATTTGGGGGGGGAAATAGAAATATATGCAGTACTTTTCTATCAAACCTAAGCTTCTTTTACTGTTTGATTAAAAATGCATCGTTTGTAACTTGGCATATAAAACTGTACAGTTGGGCGTATTTATGGGATTAAAAAGTATAGATCTCTAAATTTTCTGTAAGCAAAATTGCAGGCATGCTCAGTACGTGAGAAAGAATTGCAAACTGCCGCACCCTGTCCTACCGTAGCACATTCAGATTTACTTTTTGCTGTCTGAGAAGTAGGAAAAAATACAGTGCTGAAGGTAGATGAAATTTTTTGTCATAAACAAAAGAAAGTGTATTAGTTGGGCAGAAACTCTCTGAGCCACAATAGGCTGCCAGCATTTTTGGAGATAATTCACAGTGGGTAGCCGTGTTAGTCTGTTTGCAGTAGTCAAAAAGGGCAAGAGTCCAGTAGCAGCTTAAAGACTAACAAAAATATTTTCTGGTAGGGTATGAGCTTTCGTGAGCCACAGCTCACTTCTTCAGATACTACATGATACTACATGAAAACGCTGAACTGTTCAATACTGTGTTATTATTAACCGTATTATAGTATATTGTTGCCAAAACTTAAGTTGAAACAAAAGCATTTTGAAAATATTGTATATGTCTAGTGTAAGATTTTTTCCCCCTCCTGTTCCTAAAAATTTCAAAATTTTCCATTTAAAGTGTCCTTCCAGTTTTTCATGCTGTACATTGGGAATGAGTGAAATGTTTGCAAAATAGTTGAAAAGAGAAAGCATTTCATGGGAAGGGGCCGTGGCTCAGTGGTAGAGCATCTGCTTGGCATGCAGAAGGTCCCAGGTTCAATCCCTGGCATCTCCAGTTAAAGGGACTAGACAAGTAGGTGATGTGAAAGACCTCTCTGCCGGAGACCCTGGAGAGCCGCTGCCGGTCAGAGTAAACAATACTAACTTTGATGGACCAAGGGTCTGATTCAGTATAAGGCAGCTTCATGTGTTCTTGTGTTCCAGTCCTCAAAATTTCCAAATTTTTCCAATGGAAAAATTTAAAACAAAAATTCTCAAGCTTTTTCATACTATTTAGAGTGTGAAGAACCATGCCATAAAAAGCATTTTACTCTTAGTATCTGGGAGGATTTTCTTTTAATTATTCACTGTGCCAATTTACTTTCTAATGAAGGACGACTCTTTCGCCCAGTAATTACACTCCTTGCTTCTGGAAAGTTCTGGGGACTTGGCGCACAGTCCAGTGTGCTTCACACTCTCTTGGACTGCGGCCTTTGTCTTTCTAAGTGATCTTGCTTCGTGACCTGGCATGTGAACACTGAACCACACAGAAATGTCCTCATTTAGTAGTTACCGCTGGTATCTCTAAGCAGGAGTAACTGAGCTGTTCAAAAGCCATAAGGGCTGAATTACCAGACGTTTTTGATTATGCCCCTGGATTTTACAAAGGCTGCATTTAGCCACAAATAAATAATTTGAATTGTTTTATGTCAACCAGCTATTATTGTTCACATGTGCAGAAACTGCATGAATTGGAAATTTTATCTGAATCTAATTTAAATGGGTCTGGACGATTTAAATGAATCTGCCTTGCCCCATCAGGATATATGTAGTTCAGTTCTGCATCCCTATATGTGGTTTTCTGCATTTATTTGTTTTACAGAATATATACCACACTTTTCTGCCCTCATCAGGGCCATCGAGGCAGCGGCAAAATTAAAAACACGCATAGTAAAATCACATCTTAAAAAAACCATTAAACCCAACAAAAACATGTTATTAAAACAGCCAGCTTGCATTTTGATGACACATGAACACATGAAGCTGCCTTGTACTGCATCAGACCCTTGGTCCATCAAAGTCAGTATGTCTACTCAGACTGGCAGCAGCTCTCCAGGGTCTCAGGCAGAGGTCTTTCCCATCACCTACTTGCCTGGACCCTTTAACTGGAAGGGCAGGGGGTTGAACCTGGGACCTTCTGCATGCCAAGTAGATGCTCTACAAATTGAGCCACGGCCCCTCCCAAATGAAGGAGGGCACTTTTACAAGCACATGAACACATGAAGCTGCCGTCTACTGAATCAGACCCTTGGTCCATCAAAGTCAGTATTGTTCACTCAGACTGGCAGCGGCTCTCCAGGCTGGGGTCTTTCACCTGCCTAGTCCCTTTAACTGGAGAAGCCAGGGGTTGAACCTGGGACCTTCTGCATGCCAAGCAGATGCTTTACCACTGAGCTCCAGCCCCTCCCCATGACCACTCACTCGGTTTGGAAGGATCCGTTTGATCCTCTATACACCCAACTTCAATTTTTCATCATCAAAAATTTGATGTCATCCACAAACTTGGCTACCAACTGCTTTATCTCTGGCACCAGATCAAATGAGTTAAAATAAATAAATAGTATTGGTTTCAGTACATGCCCTTGGGGAAGCCTACTGATTTCTTCCTTCATTGTGGAAACTGTTAATTCAACCTCAGCTTCTTGAACCAATTTTTGCTGTGTCCTCTTATCTCATGGATGCTGGATTGCTCCTAGCTATAAGTTTGTTTGTTTGACAGACTTAAAGGATGTTTAAAGTTTGCAGTGCAAGATTCACCTTTGCAAAGCCGTGCTGATTTTCTGCATTTAGAAGTGGGAGAGAGTGAAACCAACACTGGAGGTGCCCATGGGCACCATGTTGGGGACCCCAATCTAGTTTGTACCTTCTGATACAGATTACCTGTCTATGCAAATGTGTTTTTTTTGGGGGGGGGGGGAAGCTGAGCCTCTGTTTTGCCTGTCTACTGCCCTTGTATAGTTCTAGAGATGCAACAGTCACTTGAGTTACTTACTTATCACATGTTTTCTCGATTAAAATTTATTTTAATGTTCCCTGCACTTCCTCAAAGGTGCTTGGGATGACAATATTATTCTCCTGTCAGGAGCTGGCCATGAGGATGGTATGCGGTAGTGCAATTGTGCTGCTTCCAGGTGCTGTTGTGCTATTCTGTCCAAGGCCAGTCTATGCCCCGTGTTTAGTCTTCATAGATTCCCATACTGTGGGAATCGCCAAGTACTCCTTCCTGCCTCTGGGAGGGGGGTTGCCTGGGTTACCAGTTATCTCCTTTTGCTCTTCCATATATGCTGTGTACCTTGCCTTTGCCCCTTACTAGTGTCCTTTTGAATATGGCTTCTGAAACCTGTCAATTCTAACCAATAAAACTGCTTTCGTGGATTTGCTGTCTGCTGAAATCTGTTTATGGGTTTGCCGCAGGGCTAGAGCTTACATTAGGATACTAGTCCTATCCTTACTTGCTGACCTTGGCTGGAGCCCTGGAGGGTTCGCCTAGACACTCGTCTCCTCGGTTTGGGGCACAGGACGAGCTCCCCGAGGACCCCGACTTTCTGCATGCCGTCTTGGAGGAGGCGCAGCGGACTTACGCGGAGTCCACCCGGCTGGTTGGGCTGGTGATTGATCAGAGGGGTCGCCTGGCAGCGGCCACCCCCTGGAGGACTCAGGACGCTGATGTACGGACCCACAACGATCTTTTGGGACTAGATACTTTGCTGGAGGAGGCCCGGTTGGCGCAAGAGGACTTTGCTCTCCTAACTCGGTTATTGGCTTAGCTTGCGCTCCGCGGGGCACAACAGGAGTCGGCCGCCTCAATCCAGGGACCCGAATTCTGTTTCCCAATGGTGGGAGCTCAGGGGGGTGACGTTCCACAAACTGTTCCGGATCCTGCCCTATGCCGCCGGGAAGCACAGAACGCTGCCGCCAGGAGAGTCCTGGTTCTTGTGGATTTCACGCCGACCACGGCAACGTCAGCCGACGTCGAAAAGATACTAATTCCTGAATTCGGTCCTGCCTCTGCGGACCTGGCTCAACAGGTCCAACCGCTGTTGGGCCAGCACAAGGAAATCCAAATGCTCTTGGAGCAAGCGGCCGAACCAATTGTGACGGCTGCCGCCGCCGCCAAACTCGAGGCGGACCGAGCGCTCGCTGATCGGAGGCGGGCGGAGGAGCAACTGGGCGACGGCAGGAACTGGAGCATGGTTGAAAGTCAGCGGGGGACTGGACTGGTCTTTCCCCTCGTTTTCTTTGTGCTCCCCGGAACCTGGCCTGCCCCGGGAAGTGGCGCGCAGGCAACTGCTCACCTTTGCTCCTGATGTACAGGAATATTCAGATGAGGAGGACTTGTATGCAGAGGAGGGCGACTGGAATACGAACTACCGAGTCACCCAAGCCCGACGGACTGGGGGGGCTGAGGAGGAGATCCATGCCTTGAGGTTTCAAAACCGAGAACTGTTGGATCGTATGGCCCGTATGCAGGACCAAATGGACGTGTTCATGTGTGAGTACGGTCGCCTACAGTGAGCTCAAGTGGCGCCTGCACAGGCACTGGTCCCGGGCCAACAACCCCCCCTGGCCAGCAGCCTCTGATGCAGCCGGCTCCAGGGCAACCTGCGGCGCAACCGCCTCCGGGGCAGCCGGCCCCGGTACAACCGGCTCCCAGGCAGCCGGTCCTGGGCAACCACCGGCACCACCCCCTGTGGTCCCGGTCGTGCAGTGGAAGCAACCCCGTTTGCGAGTGACATTCGATGGCTCCGCGGACGCGTTGCCCTGTTTTCTACACCAAGTGGACAGTTACATGAGAGAACAGGGGCATACCTTTCCCACGGAAGACAGCCAAGTAAGGTTTGTTTCCTCACTTTTGGCTGGAAAGGCTGCAGAATGGATGGTCCTCCAGTTTGATACCCGGGCCCACTCCATACGGTCGCTTAATGAATTCATGCGACCGTTAAGGAGACTTTTCGAGGATCCGTTTCAAGGGGAAAAGGCCAAAGCGGCCCTCCTACAACTCCGTCAAGGATCCTCCTCAGTCCCCCTCCTCCATTTTATCATCATGATAGGTAGGTGAGGATGGGGGAGAATAAATGGATGCCAAGGTTCATCCAGTACATATTACAACTATTAGTTTATTATTTATTTAGTACATGCTTCCCCGCCCTTCCTCCCATGAGACAAGTGGGGATTTGAACCTGGCTGTCCTTAGGCCAACACCCTAGCTACTGCACCACACAAACAGTTCCTTGAAGGGATGGAAATTGCTTGTTAAATGTGTATTTGGGGGTATATAAAATTAAAATGCAATCGAATTTTGTGTCCTGTTGCTGTGTTACAAGTGGGGTGCCTTTACCCTTCAGCTGTGACATGTTAGACAAGGGACTTGTCTTGGGTTTAAATAAAAATAAATAAAAGGCTGTCTTCCTGCACACAAGGCTGTGTGCCTGGCTAATGCAAGCCGGTGTCGGTCCCGGTTTTTAAAATCACCCCAGTAGCTGGTGTGGATTTCATTTCCTGGTGCGAACAGGAGGGAGTCTCTTGGACATTAAACTCACCCCGCTTGTTCATTCTCTGCATCTCTGCAACTCATGTGACCTCAACTGGGGTCGCAAGGGTAGGGAGTGTTTAGCTGTTCCCTGTAATTAAAATTGGCCTTCTCGTCATTTGCCATAAAGTTCTTACTGTGTACAAGTAAGACCTGATAAGGTTGTTCAAACAGTGCTTTGCAGCTCTGAAATTCTGCTTCTTTATCAGTACTTCAGGGCAAGTTACAGACCAGCGGAGCAAAGGCGGAAAGAGTATCCCTGGTCAACAAAGGAACTTGGAGTACATAAGCTTCAGAGGGAGGAGTGGCAACTTCTGTTAGACTGGAGTTCAGGTTCACTGTGCTGTTCGCCACTTATTACCCCCTGAGGCAACTGGAGAGGTTTAAGAAAACAAAACCAAAAAACTCCCAAGCGATCTCAACATACGGCCAGTGCTTGATAAGCCATGTAATGAAGGACAGGTCCAAAGCTATAGGCCTGCTTCAACAACAGGCACCTCTAAGGGGCTGTAGCTCAATGGCAGAGCATCTGCTTGGCATGCAGAAGGTCCCAGGTTCAATCCCTGGCATCTCCAGTTCAAGGGACTAGGCAGGTAGGTGATAAGACCTCTGTCTCAGACCCTGGAGAGCCATTGCCGGTCTGAGTAGACAATACTGACTTTGATGGACCAAGGGTAAGGGTCTGATTCAGTCTAAGGCAGCTTCATGTATTCATGTGAACCCAGAGAATTCCTAGCATAACAGGTATTTGTAGTGGGCTCGTATTTGGATCTGCCCTCTAGTTCCTAGAATTCAGTGTTGATCAACCTGTACGGATGGTGAGACAAAATTTCAGGCCTGAAATGCCTGAGAGAATCGACTTGAGCTCTAGTGTCCAACTCTTAAGATCTTACTGCTGGTAGATTTGGTGGGATACTTCAAGCTTGGATTTCCACCACATACACACACTAGTTTTGTGTAGCAATTAAGAACATAAGAAAAGCCATGGTGGATCAGACCAAGGCCCATCAAGTCTAGCAGTCTGTTCACACAGTGGCCAACCAGGTGCCTCTAGGAAGCCCCCAAACAAGACGACTGCAGCAGCATTATCCTGCCTGTATCCCAAGGCATCTAATATAATAGGCATGCTCCTCTGATCCTGGAGAGAATAGGTATGCATCGTGACTAGTATCCATTTTTGACTAGTAGCCATGAATACCCCTCTCCTCCATGAACACGTCCACTCCCCTCTTAAAGCCTTCCAAGTTGGCAGCCATCACCACATCCTGGGGGAAGAAATAGACACCACTGTACTAATGTCAGGAGGAGTACAGGAGCGAAGTGTATACAAAGTGCAAAAAACTTTATAGACTACCAAAATGACATAACATTACAGCTATACACACTATATAGCAATCTCTATACTATACTATTGAGATTGCTACACTATAATCCTGACCCCATGTGGGAAGTGATATCTCTTACCCTTTGTGGGAAATAATAATGATTTGGCACTTTTTGAAATCTTACCCGTTATGGGAGAATATTTCAATGAATGAATGTACAAGAGGACGTTGAAGGACTGATGAAGATCTGTTCATTGTAAACTCGAAACGATCGTCTCCTCGTTGGGAACCTCGTTGAAAATCCTTTGGATACCATTTCTCCTACAGTTAAGAGAGACTTTATGAACATTAGCTGTGACACTTTTTTCCACCTTGTACAATCACGTTGTTTGTCTTAGTTTGTATGTTTCTATTTAGTAGTGTATATAGTGTGTATAGCTGTAATGTTAGGTCATTTTGGTAGTCTATAAAGTTTTTTGCACTTTGTATACACTTCGCTCCTGTACTGAGTTCCTCATCACCACATCCTGGGGCAGGGAGTTCCACAATTTAACTATGAACTTGAGGGAGTTGATGAACACTGCCTTCCACTCAGTCAAATCTCTGTTCTGTCGTAAGAACATAAGAAATGCCATCCTGGATCGAACCAAGTCCCATCAAGTCCAGCAGGCTGTTTACGCAGTGGCCAACCGGGTGCCTCTAGGAAGCCCACAACCAAGACTGCTGCAGCAGCATTATCCTGTCTGTGTTCCACAGCGCTTAACATAATAGGCATGCTTCTCTGATACTGGAGAGAATAGGTATGCATCATGACTAGTATTCATTTTATCTAGTAGCCATGGATAGCCCTCCTCCATTCCCCTCCTAAAGCCTTCCAAGTTGTCAAGGTCAGTATTATTTATTGTGATCGGCTGCAGCTTTCCAGGGCCTTAGGCAAGAGGTCTTTCACATCACCTACTGCCTGATTCTTTTTACTGGAGACGTGGCCTGGGATCGAATCTGGGACCTTCTGCACGCAAAGCCAAGTTCTCTACCACTGAGCCGCAGCCCCTCCCCATGGTGTTAACCTTGTAAGGCAGAACCGAAATGAAAGCTGCTGACTTTTGTTATAGTAACAAAGAATTGAAATTATAGGACGCTTACCTAGGAGGAAATCTCCTTTTTGACTCCTGTCTTCTTTTCTAAAAACCTTGTTTAGAAACCATGACGACTTCAGGGAAAGAGAACTTCCGACTGAAGAGCTATAAAAACAAGTCTTTGAATCCCGATGAAATGCGTCGCCGGCGGGAGGAAGAAGGCCTTCAGCTACGGAAGCAGAAACGGGAAGAGCAGGTAAGCCTGAGTTTTTCTAAAAAGGTTTGGCTGCAAAGAGATGACTAACATTAGGCTCCAAGGTAGAGTGGAGATTTTGTTGGTGTGTGCTTGCAGCTCTACTGTGCTGTGGGTCCCCTGACTTAGGGGACCAGATGTGTTGTTCCGGTGTGTATCGGCATGTGTATCGGGCAACTCGGTTATGGTCAGAGCACTTCCTTTTGGAGTCACAGATCCTCAAGGCCTCTGGCGCGGTGAGGAACCAATTAGTTCAGTCCGCTTCCAGGTACTTGCGGAGCAAAACAGATTCCAAACCCCTGTGGGTTTTGTCCTCTGACCAGCAGTGTGGTCGAATTGTAACAGCAGCAGGTTGATTTGGGTGGTCGATATGGTGGCAGTCCCTCTGCCGCTTTGGCGCGGGCAACTTTTCCTAGTACAGACACTGCAGCCGTAGTCTCTTAAGTTCAGAATTGGTTGACTGTGCATTTATGGATTTGTAATCTTTTTATTATTATTATATAGAAGGGGGTACAGAAGGGATAAAAGGAAAAGTAGGGATATCAACAGTGCCATTAATAAGACAAGAAGGCAAAAGCAAATCAAGCAGACTGCATTGCCATGTCAATTAGTAGCCCAAGTTATTGAAAATAGCTTTGACATTGCTGATCATATCATCGAAAAATAATCGCCTTATTGTGTCCATCAAATATATTTACTATCTCTGCAATCAAAACAATTATCTAGTTAAATTTCACTGAGGTTAGTTAGCATCTACTCTTTTATTGTTATTTTGGTTAAAATTCAACCTCAACATATTTATAAAATAGTTTCCTTATTTCATAGAACTGCATGGAATTTGTAATCTTGAGATCGATCTGTGGCAATGAGATCCATCTATGTGTATTTCACACCTTCCTTTCCCTAGATTTAACAGCCAATGGATATTAATCTACCATTTAAAAAGGGGGGAGATGAAAATTAATTTTTTTCTTGACACCATAAAGAGAAAAGTTGCCACATCTCTCATGCAATTCACTGATCTACTTGACAGCAGATAATGCAATACCCGCTTCTCATAAAGTGTCGTTAGCTGTTTTATCCAGGGAGTGATATGTTTATTTCATACAGTATTATTTTGTGGACATGCTAAAATAATGTGGGCTAGGGAGTCTACTTGATCCGGACAAAACAGGCATTTTGCGTTCTTCTGTGATAATGTTATCGAATCTCCTTTGCGTCTCAGCTGACTCTAAGGAATTATACCTTGCCAATAAGAAAGCTAGTTTAAATTTATGGATTTCTCACCAGTGGAAATAGTCTGGCAAGGAAAAGGTCCTGTTAAAGGGGATGTGGAAGAAGCGAGGTGAACATTTGCGATTTGCATCCTTAAACACTAAGGACCAATCCTCACTTAAGATCTCGTTTTGCAATTGTTTACAGCTTGCTTTCTGAATACTAGTCCTTGCGGCTTTCAGTCGCTCTGTTTGAAGGGGGAAATGTGTAATTGCTGTAGACCTGTGCTTCTGAAACCTGCTTACCTTCATGGAGTGATTTGCTTTCTGAAGAGTTCCTCTGCATAGCAGGAGATTCTGGGGAATGTTTGAGTGTGCCCTAAAATGCACTCGGTATATTTCACGTGCAGATGAGTGTGGGTAGGCTACATGCTCTATGTAACTCTGCTTCCTTCATTGTTTAAGTGGACGTCCTTAATAAGCGCTCACAGCCACTACTTTCTTTTTTCTCCCCAATTTTTTTTAATTAAAGTAAAAAATAAAACACGTACATACCCATACACGCAAAATATCATATCTTCCAAAGGGAATATATATTCAGAGCCATTCGTTATGCTTCAAATATCAAATTGATTCTTTCTTCCTTTTATCATTACTGCCTATATACTGTTGATTATTATTTTATCAATATTTTAACACAAGTTAAAATCGATCTATCTGCTGCTTGCAAGCATCTGCTTTATGCTACCCCTCTGGTTACTGCATTCTCAATGAACTACTAATATTAACCTTCTAATTATCTAACACCCTACAACAGTAGTATAATTAGACATAATCAGTATACGGTTTCCGTTTTCTCCTAAACTCCTCCTCAGGTGTTCTGTTCACCAAATGATTCCATTTTGCCATCGCTGTATACTCTGAGCAACTACTTTGTTCTGTATCCCTGCTCATTCGGTTAGCCCCCCAAAATGAGAAATGTGTAGTCTGTATGCTGGTTGTTAAATTCTGATCCTCAATTATGACCTGCAGTTGTAAAATAACCCTGGTTCTGCTTCTCTCCCTCTCCCCTTCCAGTTGTTTAAACGCAGAAATGTTGCTACGGCTGATGAGGAAGCGGAGGAGGAAGTGATGTCAGATGGCGGGTTCCACGAAGCCCAGATGAACAACATGGAAATGACTTCTGTGAGTGGGGCAGATGGATGCCCAGCAACTCCATTCGGGGCTGTTTTTAGGGGGGCGAGTGTTTGTCGAATGCCGCGAGATTGCTTTATTTGTTTGCCAGATTTACGAGCTGCTTTTCAAAACGGAAGGCCGCAGATCAATTATATCCATAAAAACCTCAAGTAGCGAGCTGAGAGCCACTGCATAAAACAAGCAGAGTCGGAAAGCTTGGTCAGCAGCTCGGTAGATATCAGTCCTGTTAGCGGAAAGACCCAGAAAGCAGAGAAACTTTCACTCCTTGACAGAATTCCGATAGAAAGAGGTCAAAGGATCCTTTTGGGCCAAATATTCCAGAGTTCTGGAGTGCCTGCAGAGAAGGCCTTGTGATATGTGGTCATTAGCCTGACCTCTCAAGAGAGGTACAGTGGTTAGGAGCAGTGGACTTCAATCTGGAGGACTGGGTTTAGCTCCCCCGCTCCTCCACGTGAGCGGCGGACTCTAATCTGGTGAACCGGGTTGGTTTCCCCGCTGCTCCACATGAAGCCTGCTGGGTGACCTCGGGGTAGTCGCAGTTCTCTCTGAACTCTCTCAGCCCCACCTACCTCACAAGGTGTCTGTTGTGGGGAGAGGAAGGGAAGGCAGTTGTAAGCGGGTTTGAGTCTCATTAAAAGGTCGAGAAAAACTGAGGTATAAAAACCAACTCTTCTTCTTCCTCTGCGAGCTTGAACCTATAGCCGGGCCTATCCAGGTCATTTCAGTGGACCGCGGTGAAAGTGGGAATAGTCCTTCTGCGAGAGATAGCTAGTTGGCATCTCTGGTCCTGAGATGCTTTGATTCAGTAGCAGTGATGCTGGTATCGGCCTGGAAGTGCAAATATTGGGTCCGGTTTTTAAAGTGCAAAAATGTCTTTGGGACAGTGTTGCTGTTCTCTCTGTTTATCTTAAAGAACACTGCTTTTGAACCTATTCATATAAAGGACCCACCCCCCATCCCCCTGCCTTCAGAGGTTAGGTGGTGGTGACTAGAGACAGGGCATTTTCTGTGGTGGCACCTCGCATTTGGAATTCCCTCCTCCTTGAGGCTCGTCTGACGCCTACTTTACTTCCTTTTAGACGCCAGGCTGAAGCACATCTTTTCCCCAGGGGTTTTATCTATTTGAATTAAAAAGCTGATACAATATCCAAATTCAAAAAGCCAATAAGATAATTTAATTATCGTATCAGCTTCTGGAATTAGGGGTTTTATCTTATCAGCTTTCTAATGGCTCATGTTTTGATGCTGTGGTTTTAATTATAAGCTGCCCCTAGCAGGACTCTGAAGAGGCGACGTAGAAATATTGTAAATAAATAAATAACCCTTGCCCTTGGACGCTGAGCAATATTTTTGCCTTTGAATTTGTGACAAGAGGGTCTTAACTTCCCCTTCTGTGATTGCAGAGCGCAGTGATCACCGCTGATATGACCGAGATGATTTTTTCCAATAGCCCCGAACAGCAGCTCTCGGCTACCCAGAAATTTCGAAAGCTTCTCTCCAAAGGTGAGCGTTGCCCTTCGTAAATTCTGCCATCGTCTGTGGGCCATAGAGTTAGGCCGGGGTGGGGGGCAGGTGCCGGCGTGCCTGTCCTACTCCTCAGCTCTCAGTTTACGACTGCAATCAAGAACCTGTGCACAAGAGGAGCATGGCCACCCTACCAGGTTGGGTTGTGGGAGGAGGGGGGTTCAGTATGTTTGCTCCCTCTCCGCGTGCGGAATACATCAGATATACAGACACGTTCTGACCGCTTAGGTATTTTCCATGTCCTTTTAAGTATTTTCCCCAGTAGAAACAACTAAGCTATTATTTATTTAAGCCTGTACGAGGAGTCCCGTGGTGCAGAGTGGTAAGCTGCAGTACTGTAGTCCAAGCTCTGCTCACGACCTGAGTTTGATCCTGACGGGAGTCAGTTTCAGGTAGCCGGCTCAAGGTCGACTCAGCCTTCCATCCTTCCGAGGTTGGTAAAACGAGTCCCCAGCTTGCTGGGGGTAAAGGGAAGATGACTGGGGAAGGCACTGGCCAACCACCCCGTAAAAAAAGCCTGCCTAGTAAATATCGGGATGTGACATCACCCCATGGGTCAGGAATGACCCAGTGCTTGCACAGGGGACCTTTACCTTATATGCACAGGGACCCATCCTGCACACCCAAGGATGATCAAAGTACTTTCGTGTTCCTTACCCCCTTGTTCGATACATTTGACAGAATGACAGAGAGTGCAAGAGCCCTTTCCCATCAAGGCTCCAGCTCTGTGGCATGGGCTTCCTGAAGAGGTGAGGGGGAGCCCTCATTGAAAATCTTCTGCAGGCTCTGCAAGGCTTGCCTGTTTGCCAGGGCTTTTGCGGGAGCTTCAGTTGGAAGGCATCTTTTAATGGAGAGAGGGGAGATTTAGGGTTTGTCATTTTATTTTTGCTTTTACACTGAAAATGTTTTTTAACTGTTACTGTCATCTACCTTGAACCACAAGGAGCCCCGTGGCGCAGAGTGGTCAGCTGCAGTACTGCAGTCCAAGCTCTGCTCGTGACCTGAGTTCGATCCCGATGAAAGTTGGTTTCAGGTAGCCAGCTCAAGGTTGACTCAGCCTTCCATCCTTCCGAGCAGTGCCAGATTTACATATAAGCTAAACAAGCTATAGCTTAGGGCCCCACTCTCTTGGGCCCCCCAAAAAAATTTAAAGGGAAAAAAACCTGGATGTACATTTCCAAAATCAACAATTACTTTGATAAAATACATATTTTGTTATGTGCAAATAGCTTTAGATACCTATTAGGTCCATAAATTACCATATAGCATATATTCAACACAAAAAACAGTGACAATTTGTTGTTGACAAAGGACAGCTGGACATATAAAGGGCCCCATTACCTTCAGTAGCTTAGGGCTTCATCAAACCTAAATCCGGCCCTGCTTCCGAGGTCGGTAAAATGAGGACCCAGCTTGCTAGGGGTAAAGGGAAGACGGCTGGGGAAGGCACTGGCAAACCACCCCGTAAACAAAGTCTGCCTAGTAAAGGTTGGGATGTGACGTCACCCCATGGGTCTGGTTCTTGCACAGGGGACTACCTTTACCTTTGCCTTGAACCACAAGGAAAGGCGGGATAGAAATGTTTTAATAATAAAATAAATCCATTGATAGTCCCCCAACTTTGTATTTTTGCTTGAACCCACCTTTCGGATTCTGGCAGGCACGCATTTTCTGCTGCGTGTGCCGTCTCCTGAAGTCACTTCCTTTGGAAGGGTTGCTGAGTGATCTGTGCCTCCCTTAGAATAAGCGTGGCAGACACCGCAGGAAGGCCCTGGGCCAATAAACAGGGCATAGAGGCCTCCAAGGGTCACCACTGGCCAGTCACTGTGTGAATCAGGCCGCTGGACGAGATGGAGCCCTGGTCTTATCCAGCAGAACGGCCCTTCCTGTCGTCAAAATACTTGAAGTGCTGACGCTGATTACTCGGTGGTTACTTCTTCTTATGCAAGAATTACTTCTTCTGCAAATGCATAAATCCATTAAAAGGGTGGGAACCGTTCTGATAATATTCTTGTTTCGTCCCTTTTTAACAGAACCGAATCCTCCCATAGACGAAGTGATCAGCACACCGGGGGTCGTGGCCCGGTTTGTGGAGTTCCTCAAACGAAAGGAAAACTGCACTTTACAGGTGTGTCATATGTAGACACCCCCCCAACAATTTGTTGAATGGACTTTGGTAATGAAGAAGTTGGTTTTTATATGCCGACTTTCTCTGCCTTTTAAGGAGAATCAATCTCCTGCCTTTCCCCTCCCCTTACAATCTCCTTCCCTGCCTCTAAACCACAACAGACACCTTGTGAGGTAGGTGGGGCTGAGAGAGTTCAGAGAAGACTGTGACTAGCCCAAGTTCACCCAGCTGGCTTCATGTGTAGGAGTGGGGAAACCAACCCTGTTCACCAGTTTAGACTCCGCCACTCATGTGGAGGAGTGGGGAATCAAACCTGATTCTCCAAATTAAGAGTCCACCGCTCCTAATCACTGCACCACAGCAAAGAGGGATTGGCTTAAGTAAAGACTGTGGGATCTTGCAGGGAGGAGTCTGTTTGTCATTTTTAGTCCCTCTTCCTCTGCTGAGCTCAGGATAGCATCGCTCCACTCTTGTAGTTCAACTTAAACTAGACCATGTTTGTTGGAGAAATTCTGTGCAGTAAGGCCTGTTGTTCTTTGGTCATGGTCAGGAGCAGGAATCCTTCTGTGAATGTCTGTCTGTTTTTATTCCTTCACTCAGGGGATGGTGGTTTAAAAAACCCTCTCTCACTCCAGTGTGGTGTAGTGTTTAAGAGCAGTGGTTTGGAGCGATGGACTCTAATCTGGAGAACCGGGTTTGATTCCCTACTCCTCCACATGAAGCCAGCTGGGTGACCTTGGGCAAGTTACAGCTCTGTTAGAGCTCTCTCGGCCCCACCTACCTCACAGGGTGTCTGTTGTGGGGAAGGGGAGGGAAAGCTATTGTAAGCCGGTTTGATTCTGTCTTAAGTGGTAGAGAAAGTCAGCATATAAAAACCAACTGTTCTTCTTCTAAATAAATATTGTCTGGAAAGGACACACGACAGTGGTGTTGAATGCGCCTGCGGAATGAGAGTTTGGCCATCCATGTGGCCTGGGCATTAGTTACAGCCAAGTTCCCTTATGCCTTATCCTGCATCCACCGCTCAATCGCACAGACCTTGGAATGGAAGCCGCATGTCCTCTTGACAGTTACTGAAGGATGGTGTGGTGGTTAAGAGTAGTGATTTGGAGCTGTGGACTCTAATCTGGAGAACCGGGTTTGATTTCCCCACTCGTCCACATGACGCTAGCTTGGTGACCTTGGACTGCAACATCTTACCCCCTCTATTGCAGTAAGTCTTACAGACAGCTCACAAGCCGGCGTGGTGTAGTGGTTAAGAGCAGCGGACTCTAATCTGGAGAACCGGGTTTGATTCCCCACTCCTCCACATGAGCTGTGGACTGCAGTCTGGAGAACCGGGTTTGATTCCCCACTCCTCCACATGAGTGGTGGACGTTAATCTGGTGAATCCGGTTTGATTCCCCACTCCTCCACATGAGTGGCGGACTCTAATCTGGAGAACCTGGTTTGATCCCCCACTCCTACATACATGAAGCCAGCTCGGTGACCTTGGGCTAGTCACAGCTCTCCTGGAGCTCCCTCAGTCTCACCTACCTCCCAGGGTAGGTGTCTGTTGTGGGGAGGGGAAGGGAAGGTGATTGCAAGCCATTTTGATTCTTCTTTAAGTGGTAGAGAAAGTCGGCATATAAAAACCAACTCCTCTTCTTCTCTTGTGTCTGTGTTTCCAGTTTGAAGCTGCCTGGGTCCTGACGAACATCGCCTCTGGGAATTCCCTCCAGACGCGGATTGTGATCCAAGCCGGAGCAGTCCCTATCTTCATAGAGCTGCTGAGCTCAGAATTCGAGGATGTGCAGGAGCAGGTCGGTAAAGGACACGATCTCAAGCGAGCAAAACTTTGGTGGGGAGACAAGGGCTGTTTATGCAGGACTGTTTCCCCACGGTCACCTCCGCCAACTGCTCCAGTGCTTCGTTTTGATGATGTATGCCTTTCCTGACCGTCAGAGGTCACCTCGCTTTCCCCACGTTTTCCGGATTCTGGCTAAAACAGCATCCAGAAAACAGGCAAAATGTGCAGAAAAGCATGGGGAGAGCACTGACGGTCAAAAGGAATAGGAAGCCCCGAAGCAGTTGGCAGGGGTGACCGTGAGGGAAACAGCCCTGCATAAATGGCCAAGGATAAAATAGGCCTGGATTTGCGTAAAGCCCTTGTCCGTCAGAGGAAAGTAAGAATGAGTGCCTGTTATCGTTCCTCATTGAGCACAAGTCATTGGGCTTCTTCCTGCCCCTCGTTTCCAATCTGATGAGCCCTGTCCTTCTGGTCATCTGTTTGGAAAAGCAGACTGTACGAAGCCGGTCTGGTTTTTTTGATTTTTTGTGTGTGTTAACGTTTCTGTGCTATGATTCTTTAAGAGTGATGCTTGAAGTGGTGCACCAAATCAGAATCTAAAGCGACAAAGTTATCATCACGGAAGTTCTGGCAGGCAAGCTGTGCTCGTATCCTGCCAAGAAAATGGCTTCTGTGAGGATTCCTCAGTATTAGGAAAGACTGGCCCTTGAAGGCCCTGTGACGGGTTTCTGCTACTGCATGGCCCCTCTCCCAACCCGAAGGGCACAGATGTTGTCCCCAGCTGTGGCTGGTCCCAAGATAGCTCTTTAGAAAGCCCCAGGCGTTGTGTAATCTTCCCTGTATCATAAAGTGTCTTGGCTGGGGGGGAAGGAAGGGGAGGCCAGCATTCCAATGGTTCCATTGCGATCCTCAACCATAGGCCTGGCAGAACATCTCTGCCTCTTCCTTGGGAGGTGGTGAGCTCTCCTTCCCTGGAGGTTTTTAAAGCAGAGGCCAGATGGCCACCTATCAGCGGTGCTGATTCTATGACCCTAGGCAGATCACGAGAGGGAGGGCATCTTGGCCATCTTCTGGGCACGGAGTAGGGGTCACTGGGGGTGTAGGGGGAAGATTATTGTGAATTTCCTGCATTGTGCAGGGGTTGGACTAGATGACCCTGGTGGTCCCTTCCAAGTCTATGATTCTGTTATTCTAGCTCTACCGTTGATCCTAGGTGTTTTGCCATGCATTTGGCTGTGTAAAAACAGTTTGCTTGAGGGTATTCTCAACTTTCCCAAACTCGTAAACTGTTTAACGCTGTTCTGGCTACCACAGAATCCTCACAGCGATCGGAAATAGACCCAAGAGTTGCTACTGCAGAAATAGCTGTTGGGTGTACGGGGAGATTTCCCCCATCCCTTCCTCCTCCCCAGCCCCCAAATTCTGCAGTACTTTGAACAAGAAGCCGTGCTGACCTGTCGGGCAGTTCCCGTGCCTTTTGCTGCTTGCGGGACTGCACAGAAGACTCCGGATGAAGAGCAGTTACTGGGAAGCGCAACTCTGTTTTACTTCTGATACCTGTTATGCTGAATAGATTCAGGAGCAACTGACCTGTGTTAATGTTTGGCTTGCAAAGAGTTGGACAGAGGAGGGAGAGATTGTGCAAGAAGGGGCACGCCGGAGACGCCGGTGGTGTGCAGGAGTTATCATTAGTTCTGGCGTACAGTGGGCGGAGGCTTCAGTGTTGGGGTGCGGGGATGCTGTTGAGGTGTGCTCTGTTTCAGCGACTCTGTCCCGTCTGCTTCTTTCGACAGGCCGTTTGGGCTCTCGGCAATATCGCAGGCGACAGCACCATGTGCAGAGATTACGTCCTGGATTGCAACATCTTACCCCCTCTATTGCAGTAAGTCTTAACAGACAGCGTACAAGCCAGCATGGTGTAGTGGTTAAGAGCGGGGGACTCTAATCTGGAGAACCGGGTTTGATACCCCATTCCTCCACATGAGTGGTGGACTCTGATCTGGTGAACCAGGTTTGATTCCCCGCTCCTCCACATGAAGCCTGCTGGGTGACGTTGGGCTAGTCACAGCTCTCTTAGAGCTCTCTCAGTTCCACCTACCTCACAGGGTGTCTGTTGTGGTGGGCGGGGAAGGAAGGTGATTGTTGTGGGGGGTGGAAAGGAAGGTGATTGTAAGCCGGTTTGATTCTTCCTTAGAGAAAGTCGGCATATAAAAACCAACTCTTCTTCTTCTTCACTGAGGCAATGTACACGGGATTGCTGTTTGCCGCTACAGCCCTATCCTGATCTGGAAGGGTGCATGTGTGTTTTCTGTGTGTTGTTCCTTCACAGTACGGTACAAGCACTGAAGAACTGGGTACCATGTGCAAAGTAATAGAGCCAGGCACAGACAGGCGTGGCTGTCTAGTCAGCTTTCCATAGGCTCTTTGCTGGAATACACGCCATTGGGAGGAATTTAGGTGGAGAAGTATTTGACCAATTACCATTCCTCCCCAGTGATTTGCTGCAGACTTAATCATGCAAATAGGGTTCTCACTAAACACATTGGGCCCCCACCTACTCTGGGTTGTTTTTTTATTTAAAAACTGCTGCTGATGGGGGGGGGGATGCAAAATGTTGAGAAGAGCGTATCACTATGCAACCGCGAGAACCGTATTGAAACTTCTTGGGAATTGTATCTCACTCCGTCTTCTTAGGGGAGGGGCTGTGGCTCAGTGGTAGACCATCTGTTTGGCACACAAAAGATCCCAGGTTCAATCCCCCGGATCTCCAGTTAAAGAGACTAGGCAAGGAGGTGATGTGAAAGACCTCTGCCTGAAACCCTGGAGAGCCACTGCCAGTCTGAGTAGACAATACTGACTTTGATGGACCGAGGGTCTGGTTCAGTGTAAGCAGCTTCATGTGTTTTCCGTGCCTCTTGAAACTCGGGCGGACGAGTGCTTCCGTAAAGGCCAGTGCTCCCTGAAGCAGCACATTCCTGCAACGCTTATCTGTTGATTCAGCAGATGAGTGGTTGAGCCAGCTGCTTTACTGCATGACTTAACAAGGTTCACAACAAAGCACCAACTTTGTCCTGTTCGTTGCGGAGCTTTTCTGCTGGCGCAAAAATGGGGGTATCTTTGTGGGGATCCTTTTATGTGATGAGGCAAGCATTGCTTATTTAAACATCATCTTACAAAATGAGTCTGGGTTACTAAAACACTTGAGTAGGAGAGAAAAGGATGGTTCACCCTCCGATTCCATCCTGACTAGCTTGTTTAAGCTATTCTTTTAAGCACAATTTCACATCAGAAAGTAGAGAGATGGTACAGAAGAAGAGCTGGTTTTTATACCTCAATTTTTTCCCTACCTTTAAGGGGTCCGAAACCAGCTTACAATCACCTTCCCTTCCTCTCCCTACAACAGACACCTTGCAAGGTAGGTGGGACTGAGAGAGTTCAGAGAGAGATTGTGACTGGCCCAGCAGGCTTCTTGTGAAGGAGAGGGGAATCGAACCCGGTTCACCAGATTAGAGTCACCTCAGTTCTTCTCCATTCGCACAATGCCATTCATCTTGCCGTGGTTTTGCTGGAAAGCATTTTCTTCTCTTTTCAGATTGCTTTCAAAACAGAATCGTCTTACCATGACTCGGAATGCAGTGTGGGCGCTGTCTAATCTTTGCAGAGGGAAGAATCCTCCTCCAGATTTTGCCAAGGTGGGAAATAATACCTGTAAGGAGCTGAGAAGCAGAGATGTCCTGTTGTAAGGGGGTGGGGATTGTAAGCAGCAAAGTCTCCTTACGTCCCAACATCAAACGGGATTTAATCCAGGCTTACTATTTCGAGTCCTGATTTGTAAGCGAAAGTAGCTTGTTATTCTGTTCGAACCTAAAACTATGGTTTGCCTTGAAAGTGGGAATTAATCATTAGCTCAGGGGTGTTGAACTAATTTGTTACGAGGGCCAGCTATGACACAGATGTCACTTGGACGGGCTGGGCCATGCCTTGCCAGCCCAGACCAGGACTGGGGTGTGTGTGGCTGCCTTGGATGGCTCACTGGCCGGATAAGAGCTCTCAAGGGGCTGGATTAGGCCCCTGGGCCATATGTTTGATGCCCCTGCATTAGCTAGTTGTAGGACGAAGGAGGCGCTCGCGAGCTTTGGGGATCCTTTCAAGCTGTGGCCGTGACAGAACCATTATTTGCTGTTATGTCTGACCCATGTCATTGCGTGTTCTAGGTAAAGTAGCATACTCTGTGTGCTTAAGAATGACCCACTCCTCCTTTCCTGGCGGGAAACCGGTTCAGGAATATCCTTTGAGTAGAATCATGCTTTCTGGGTAGAGCATCTGCTTGGCACGCAGAAAGTCCCAGATTCAGCCCTCAGCATTTCCAGCTAAAAGGGCCAGATATTAGGCAATGAGAAAGACCTGTCTGAGATCCTGGAGAACCACTGCCAGTCAGCCTAGACAAAAAACTGACCTCGGTGTTAAAAAAAATGCGTAACTTGGATAAAAATGCTAGTAAATGTTGGTATTGTGATTCAGCTGGCGCAGATTTTCTACACACTGGTGGTTCTGCAGTAGAGCCCAAACATATTGGATAAAAGTGATTGAAATCATATCCAACGGTCTTGATATTGCTATTACAGCAAGACTGGAAACAATTTTATTAAATTGTTTTCCAGACAAACCAAAGGATATTCAAGGTATGTTTCTCCATATGCTAATGGCTTCTACAGTAAATCTAGGGAGATATTGGAAAAGCAATAAATTCCCTGTCTTAAATAATTGGCTTTGCCAAAGAAACCTGTGTTTTAATTAAGCTGACGTATTATAATAACGACAAAAATACAGAAGAACTGGACGCTTGCTGGAATTCAACAATTTCAAGGATGGAAAAAACACTCCAGTGTGTAAATTGTAGAGAATTAGTGATGTAATAATCATGTGGATTTTAGATAATAGAGTATTACTTTGTTTTTTTGATAATTTGTATCATTAGTATTCAATTATTTTAGTAATGTTTTTTCCTTTTCTTTTATTGTAAGATTAATGTTTATAATAATTTTTTTTTAACAAACTGACCTCGGTGGGTCGAGGGTCTGATTCCATACAAGGCAGCTTTGTGTGTACCGAGTCCTCTGATTCATCACATCTCTCCATTCCTTGCAGGTGTCTCCCTGCCTGAGCGTGCTGTCGTGGCTGCTCTTCGTCAACGACACGGATGTCCTGGCCGACGCGTGCTGGGCACTCTCGTACTTGTCCGACGGCCCCAACGATAAGATCCAGGCCGTGATTGATGCGGGAGTGTGCCGGAGACTCGTGGAGCTGCTGATGTAAGGACTTCGGGGCCAGGCGCATTGTGTCCCCTCTGCCTTGAAGGTGGTGGCCTCTTCCTTGCTAAAACGGGATCGGCCGCCACCTTTGTCGCTCGCTTCAGCGGCTGGAGCACGTATCGTTCCTCCGGGCCAAAGTCTTGTTGCTTGAAATAGCTTTTTCACTATACAAACCTCTCTTCAGGCAACTTCCCCCCCCTTTCTCTTTGATTGTGTTTCCAGCGTGCGTTTCTACTAGTAGTCAGTAAAAAAAAGGATGTAAAAACAAGAAACTGTGGCTCTGTCCAAAAGCCAAAAACTTACCATTCCTGAGGGCTGTTTTACTGAAACATAATATTTGGAAAAAACCCTGTCCTGCTTGCCCGCCAGGTCTTGCCTCTGTCCAGCTGAGCTTGCAGAACAGGTAGTAGGTGATATGAAAGATCTCCACATAAGAACATAAGGAAGGCCCTGCTGAATCAGACCAAGGCCCATCAAGTCCAGCAGCCTGTTCACACTGTGACCAACCAGGTGCCTCTAGGAAGCCTGAGACCCCGGAGAGTTTCTGCCAGTCTGAGTAGATCCTACTGACATTGACGGTCTGATTCCATAGAAGGCGTTTTCACATGTTCAGCGCTTGCATTGGACGAGACCCAGAAAAGCAGAAATACGAAAGGGAGGCAGAACTGAGGGGAAAAGACATGGTGAATACAGAACATTGAGAGGAGCATGCTAGTGGTGAGGGGCAGCGACCGTCCCAAGAGAGCATCCCACTCTGCAAATAATAACTTATTGATGGTCCCCAGCCCGAAGAGTGTCCGGCTGTCCTGACGTTTGGAGCCAGCATGGTGTAGTGGTTAAGAGCGGTGGTTTGGAGCGGTGGTGTCTGATCTGGAGAGCCGGGTTTGATTCCCCACTCTTCCGCATGAGCGGTGGAGGCTAATCTGGTGAACTGGATTTGTTTCCCCACTCCTACACATGAAGCCAGCTGGATGACCTTGGGCAAGTTACAGCTCTCTTAGAGCTCTCTCAGCCCCACCTACCTTACAGGGTGTCTGTTGCAGGGAGGGGAAGGGAAGGTGATTATAAGCCGGTTTGAATCTCCCTTAAGTGGTAGAGAAAGTCAGCATATAAAAACCAACTCTTCTTCTGCCCTTTCCCCAGCCTGGTGGAACTCCCACTTCAGCCAAACGAGGGCCCTGCGGGATTTGATACAGTTCCGCAGGACCTGCAAAACCGAGATGTTCCTCCAGGCGTACAGTTGAGGGCAGCAACGGTGTCTGATCACAGCTGGCCTTCCTCCCCCACCCCGTTCTTTTGTTCCACCTATTGAATCTAAGGGGGGGTGTCCCGATTGCCACCCCCTGGCTCTTTATGGACCAGCGCGCAAATAATAGACGCAAATAGGTTGCTGATAATCTTATGTTAGATTTTTATTGAGTTTTGTTGGATTTTATGTTTTGTGCTGTATTTCTGGTGGACGTGAGCTGCTCTGAGCCCTGCCTTGACCGAGAGCAGGGTGACAAATTCAGTAAATAAATTAATAGCTGGCTTCCTGCTCCATCCTACTCCCATCTTATTGCAGCCTGCCTCACCTTCTCACCTGACTGCTAGTCATCAGTACTGATAATGTAAACGCCATCTGGATTATTGGTCTTAAGCTGTTTGATTTTGGGATATTATAAATTTTCATTAGTAACTATTTTATTATTTTGATATTGTTTTAACTAGAATATTGCTGGATGTGAGCCGCCCTGAGCCTGATCTCTGTCGGGAAAGGGCGGGATAAAAATCTAATAAAATAAATTTAGACAAGCTTATTTATTGGCAAGGTGTAATGCCTTACACTCAGCCGAGACACAAGGAAGATAACAATAAAATTATTGCAGAAGAACGCAAATGCCCATTTTGTCCAGATCAAGTAGACCTGTCAAGTAGATCCATGAATTGCGTGAGAGATGTGGCAACTTTTCTCTTTATAGTGTCAAGAAAAAATTAAATTTCATTTCCCCCCCCCCTTTTTTTTAATAGTGTGAAATGGTAGATGAATAGCCAATGGCTGTTAAATCTAGGGAAATAAAACAAATAAATTGTCTACAACAATGAAAGGGAATGGTCCTGTTTTCTACATCTTGTAAAACGGGGCCGTAATTTTTTGCACAGCGTTTCTGGTTTGTCGGAATCTGTTTATTCCGGCCTGAAAGGTTGCTATGGTGCGTGAGTCCCTTGGGCTGACGCCCTCGTTCCTTTTGTCCTTTCAGGCACAACGACTACAAGGTGGTGTCTCCGGCCTTGCGAGCAGTCGGGAACATCGTGACGGGAGACGACATCCAGACCCAGGTATTGACCCCAATGAGCGTTTGAGGGTTTTGGAATTGGCAAGTGGTACTTGGCTCGCAGCAGGAAAGGGGCTGTGGCTTAATAGTTGAGCATCTGCTTGGCATGCGGAAGGTTATTTCTCTGTTGCCTCAGGTATCACTAGCAGTCAAAGGTCTTGACGATCCTTTCCTTTTTCAGTCTGACCTCTTTGGGGATCTGCTACTGTGTGCCCCCAGTGATTCCTTTCGGCTTTCTGCTCCCCCCCTCCCCCCCTGAGTTTCCTCTTTAGGGAGCCTTTCTGCTCCCGTTGGTTTCCTTTTCCTCTGAGGCCAAAGCGTGCGGGGGATTGGGGGGGGGGGTAGACCTCCAAGCTCAATCTAAACTCTTTCTTTCTTTCAGGTGATCCTGAATTGTTCGGCCCTGCAGAGTTTATTACATTTGCTAAGCAGTCCTAAAGAGTCGATTAAAAAGGAAGCCTGTTGGACAATATCAAATATCACAGCTGGAAACAGAGCCCAGATCCAGGTAACTGAGCTGGTTTGCTTGAGCGTTTATCTCCCCGGCCCCCACCCAAGGTTAAACTCAAACCCTAGTCCTGCATTCAGTGTGATAGCTTGAGAGACTTTAAACATTTTTTTATTTAATAGTATGTTGCATCCTTTTTTGTTGTTACAAAATCCATATATCAAAACAAGTAGAAAAAACATTATTATAAAGCATGTCCGAATCTCTGAATTGAAGCATAAAGTCTCAAACTGATAATGCCCAAGGCTGCATTGATTCCTTTGGCTTGATGTGATTCCAATAAATTCTATAAATAGGGGCCCATCTTTGTGTGAATAGTTTCTGTGCGGATAATCTCTTCTCTTTGCCTAAATGTTGTGATCTTATCTATTAACATAATATGCCAACACCTCCAGAGCCGAGACTCGACAAAAGGGCTAGTCTTTTGATTCCAGTGCTCGGCCGCCAACTTCCTTGCTGCTAAGATCAAATTATTTTAAAAGTACCCGTGTTTTTTCTCCAGCTTGCAGGCCCATCTGACCAAATAAAAATGAGCACCAGAGTACATTCCACCTCCTCTTTTCTTATGTCACTCAAAATGCTACAAATCTTTTGCCCAAAACTAGAAAGTCGCCAGTCAGTTGCACCATAAATGGATAAGGCAGGGGGCGTCGAACTCACTCTGTTACAAGGGCTGGATATGACATAAATGTCGCTTGATTGGGCCGGGCTGGGCCTCACCTGCCCAGATTGAGAGCGGAGGGGGGTGTCTCCCTCGGTTGGCCAGCCTGCAGTGGGCTGCCCAGCCCATATTGGGAGTGGGAGGGGTGGCTGGCTTGCGGGCCGGATAAGGGCCCTCAAGGGGCCAGATCCAGCCCTCGGGCCTTATGTTTGACACCCATGAGATAAAGGATCTGAGCTGAGAGACTTTTCATGTGTCTTAGAATCATGGAGTTGGAAGGGACCACCAGGGTAATCTAGTCCAACCCCCTGCACAATGCAGGAAATTCACAACTACCTCCCCCCACCCCACCCCCAGTGACCCCCTACTCCCTGCCCAGAAGTAGTACAGTTTTCAACAAACATGAAAAACTGAAGCTCTAAACTGAAAAGCTTCAGGAGAATATCTTTTATTCCCACAAAAAATATATTAGTTAGATTAGAGAGAGATGTTCAGGAGAATTCTCCTGTGGTCATGGTAATCTGTGCTGCATCCTTTTCTGATGGGCTGGAGGGTGTGACTTAAAGGTCCGGGGATGGAGAAGGGCTTTCTGAAGCTTGTGGCTCAGTGGTAGAGCCTCTGCTTGGCATGCAGAAGGTCCTAGGTTCAATCCCCGGCATCTCCATTTAAAGGGACCAGGCAAGGAGGTGATGTGAAAGACCTCCGCCTGAGCCCCCGGAGAGCCACTGCCGGTCTGAGTAGACAATACTGACTTTGATGGACCGAGAGTCTGATTCAGTAGAAGGCAGCTTCATGTCTGTGTTGAAATGAACTCCAGGGAGGGAGCAGCCTTTAAGTGAGGAATCTTTAAATTTGTGTTTGGACTGTGTCTTACTTTTCAGACTGTCATAGACGCCAACATTTTCCCAGCCCTAATAAATATTTTACAAACTGCTGAGTTCCGGACAAGAAAAGAGGCGGCATGGGCCATCACCAACGCGACCTCTGGCGGCTCTGCTGAGCAGATCAAGTGAGTAGGTAGCAGAGCTGTCCGGGAAGGGCTGGATGGGAAAGGTCTCAGGAGCTACTTGCTATTGCCGTCGGGTGTCTGAATTCACTCTGAATTCACTCTACTTAAGGAAGGATGGACTCACATTCTAGCTGTATCTGAAGAAGCGAGCTGTGACTCGCGAAAGCTCCGTCCCCTGCCAGACATTGTGTTAGTCTTTAAAGTGCTACTGGACTCTTGCTCTTTTCTACTGCTACAGGCAAACACAGCTCCCCGTGGTGATCTAGCAGTGGAATGGCACTGTGCCCAGCATTCATAGAATCATAGAGTTGGGACCACCAGGGTCATCTGGTCCATCCCCCTGCTCAATGCAGGAAATTCACAACTACCTCCCTCCCCACACACCCTCAGTGACCCCTACTCCATGCCCAGAAGATGGCCAAGGTGCCCTCCCTCTCATGATCTGCTTAAGGTCATAGAATCAGCATTGCTGACAGATGGCCATCTAGCCTCTGCTTAAAAACCTCCAGGGAAGGAGAGCTCACCACCTCCCGAGGAAGCCTGTTCCACTGAGGAACCACTCTAACTGTTAAAAAATTCTTCCTAATGTCTAGACGGAAACTCGTTTGATTTAATTTCAACCTGTTGCTTCTGGTCCGACCTTCCGGGGCAACAGAAAACAACTCGGCACCCTCCTCTATATCCAAGCCCTTCCAAGGACTTGAAGATGGTTATCATATCCCCTCTCGGTCTTCTCTTCTGCAGGCTAAGCATACCCAGCTCCTTCAGCCTTTCCTCATAGTCTCCAAACCCCTCACCTTCTTCGTTGCCCTCCTCTGGAGACGTTCTTCCCGGTACCCCCGCCCCCCAGCACACCTCCCTTGAGCCGCTGCCCTTGTAACTGTTCCAGATTCTGCATGCTCTGAAACGCGATGTCACCAAGAGGTCCATCGCCAAACCTTCTAATTAGTCCGCCTTTCTTGAACCCCTTGGCGTTTACTTGACACTCTGCGGTCTCTTTCAGGTACCTGGTAGAGCTCGGCTGTATCAAACCCCTCTGCGACCTCCTAACGGTCATGGACTCCAAGATTGTGCAGGTGGCACTCAATGGGCTGGAAAATATCCTGAGGCTTGGCGAACAAGAAGCCCGGCGCGGTGGCACTGGAATCAACCCATACTGTGCTCTCATTGAAGAGGCCTATGGTAAGAAGGGGTGGGGGTGGCAGCCGTGGGGCCGAGAGAACATCGAGCAGATTGGCTTTTATGTCGGGGGCCCGAGGGTCTGTCGGCGTTCTAATTATTAGAATCGTAGAGTTGGAAGGCACCACCAGGGTCATCAAGTCCAACCCCCTGCATAATGCAGGAAATTCACAACTACCTCCCCCCACAGACACACCCCCAGCTACCCCTACTCCATGCCCAGACGATGGCCAAAATGCCCTCCCTCTCATGATCTGCCTAAGGTCATAGGATCAGCATTGTTGACAGATGGCCATCTAGCCTTTGCTTAAAAACCTCCAGGGAAGGAGAGCTCACCACCTCCCAAGGAAGCCTGTTCCACTGAGGAACCGCTCCAACTGTTAGAAGATTCTTCCTCATGTCTAGGTGGAAACTCTTTTGATTTGATTAGTCCTTGTTCATTATCCCGAAGCTGAGGGAAGCGTGTTTCCCAGCAAACGCCGGCTCAGGTGGAAGCAACGTATTTCAAAGCTTTTCATCCATAATGTTTCGCTTCCCTTTGTGAAAACTGGTGGTATAGACTCGATCACCTTTTATTTTACAGTTTGTCGTAGCCTGTGTGCATTTCTGGGGTTTTTTTTCTCCCCCACCCCCCCTCAAAACATGAGCAAGTTGCTGATTGAAACCTGGAAAGGACAATAATGCTAGGAAAAGCTGAAGGCAACATGAGATGGATTGACTCAAATCAAGGAAGCCACGATTCTCAGTTTGCAAGAACTGAGCAAAGCTGTCCATTTATGCAGGGCTATTTCCTCACGGTCACCCCGCTGACCACTTCGGGACTTTGTTGTGATTGTGCTTGCATTTTCCAACCATCAAAGGTTGCCTCGCTCTCCCCCTGCGTTTCCGCCGTTTTGCCCCCGTTTTCTGGATTCGTGTTTAGCCAGCATCCAGAAAACGCGTGGGGAGAGCGAGGCGACCTCTGATGGTTGGGAAATGCAAGCATAATCAAAGCAAAGCCCCGAAGTAGTCGGCGGGGGGACCGCGAGGAAACAGCCCTGCATAAATGGCCAATGAGGATGTTCTGGAGGTAATTAATTCGTAGCAGCTTGACAGCACGTAACGCACACAATTGTGGCTGCTTATGCCCTTTATCACACACAGATTTTTTTATCTTTAATCATTCTGCTGGCTGACAAAGCATAAGACCCTCGGAATGCATAATAATAATAATAATTTATTAATACCGTCACTGACCAGTAAAAACAAACAACCATACAAGGAAACAACAACAGCCACAATAGATAATATGAAAACCACAACAGGTACTACTGTGACTACAAATAATTTAGGACCCTCGGAATGCATTAGCGTTGGTTGCAATGCTTGAGGGCTTGCGGGGTGTGTTCTCTTGTGCCTCCTTTTTGGAGCCTTAAGTAGCACCTGCAGTGCCTGGAGCCACGGAGAGGTAGGGATACGTGGCTGCTGTGGGACCTTTTGCCTCTGGAATCTAAACTGGATTGTCCATGGACAGATTTAGGCTGTGTCCTTGTCTGCAGCGAGAATGGGGCGTACGCAGGGCTGATTCCTCTGCGTTTCCCTGGCTCATCCACACACACACATTCCACTGTAAGGTTTTCGGAGCTCAAAAAAGTAATTGACATAAATGCTGTAGTGACCAGCTGCAGTGATGTGTCAGTTACGGATGCTGAGCTAGGATCGTGTTAATTACACTTGGTAGTTGACATATCAGTAGGGCTCAAAACTGGTAATTGATATGGCAACTTCAGATGACTGGAGCAAGGAAAATGGCACCAATGTGGCCGGGGCCTTCAAACAGACACACCTTCATGCCCATGCACGAAGAAACCTCCAGTTTACAGCCCTGCCCCAGGATGTGGTGATGGCTGCCAACTTGGAAGGCTTTTAGAAGGGAGTGGATATGTTCATGGAGGAGAGGACTATCCATGGCTACTAGTCATGATGAATACCTATTCTCTCCAGCATCAGAGGAGCATGCCTGTTATATTAGGTGCTGTGGAACACAGGCAGGATAGGTCTGCTGCAGTTGTCTTGTTGGTGGGCTTCCTAGAGGCACCTGGTTGGCCACTGTGTGAACAGACTGTTGGACCTGATGGGCCTCGGTCTGATCCAGCAGGGCTTTTCTTATGTACTTATGTTCTAGATAAGAAATTGGAGGGAAATGTCTGTGAGGAAGGGGCTTCTATTGACCATACAGGTTCAGGCAGCCTTTATCCCCCCTTTTTTTGGGGGGTGTCGTCTTGTTCTAGATTTGAGAAGGCTTTTGTGTTTCCCTTTCAGGCCTGGATAAGATTGAGTTCCTGCAGAGCCATGAGAACCAAGAAATCTACCAGAAGGCCTTCGATCTCATTGAGCACTACTTTGGGACGGAGGAGGAAGACAGCAGCATTGCCCCACAGGTGGATCTGGGCCAGCAGCAGTACATCTTCCAGCAGTGCGAGGCTCCCATGGAAGGCTTCCAGCTCTGAGCTTGCCCCACCCCGCTCTGTGTTGCCGTGCCCGGCCAGTCCGGTCGTAGAGCCCCCAAGTTGCCCGTCGAGTGGCCCCGTTTTCCATACACCTGTTTGCGCTCTCTTGCTTGCTTTTTTGCGCACACGCTTCCTTAAACACATCTGGGAAACAATTTTTTGGCTCTTTTTGTCACGGGATACCACTTTGGGTCAGGGCTCACCGCAGTTGCTCTGTTTTCCATCTCTCTGGAGCCGGGGGCACTTCCGTGAGTGACAGGATGTCCATCTTTCCCAGCAGAGTACACACTAAAGCGATGTAGTTCCCGTTTCCGAAGCGAGGGTTGGAGTTTCTCGTGTGTGTGTGTGTGTGGTGCAGTGTTTTTTCAGTCAAGACGGGGAGCTTTGAGAGACATCTTTCCCGCGCCCTCTCCCGGGTGCCCGCTTCATTTAGAGGGGTTTAAGAGAAGTCTGTCGATGCTGCCACGGGAGGTTTTGGAGGGTGGCTTTTCCCTGTGTGCGTGCGTGTGCGTGTGGCAGCCTGGGAATCCTGATAACATATAAATATACCTATGATAACTTCATGGATATTGCAATGAGCTCTCTGTTCTGACGTTTGTGGCCACCACAAAAGCAGCTGCTCCGGTTATTCGGAAAGCCGAACGGTTGAAAACTGTTCTCTTGTAAGCTGACTCTTGCGTGCCACTGGTTTGGCTGCACAGGATTTGTGCAGTCTCTTCAGACTGCCCGAGGAACTGAAAACTGGTCTCTCTTTTCCTTCCTGGTGGTGCCAGCCCCCTTTCCTCTTACAAGGGGTGCCCTTGATCAATTTGGGGCGGAGGAAACGTCCTCCTTGTTTCCCACGACGTGAAGCAACTCTCCGTGTGCTCAGATTGGCTCGCGGTTTCAAAAGTCCTCCTGGGGAACGTCATTACAGTCGAGAAATCTCCCCCCTTGAGGTCTGCACCCAGCTCGATAGAACAGGGCTCTGTACATCACCGTTTGTTGTAAACTCTTAATATACTAAGTGACGGAGGGCGAAGGCGGCTCCCCTGGGTTGCATCCGCTTCTGTGGACTGTAGTTCTTAAGTTGGGTCAGAAAGGACACCGGAGCATTGTGCGCTGCAAAGCCCCTCTGATGGAATCTAACCCACCTAAGCAAGGTCTGCCGTTCCCATCTACACTACAAACATTTCCCCTGAAATGGGCCCTTCTAACCTCCTATAGTACACGTGATTTCTGGTAAAACGTCCACACTTCAGTAACTTCTTCCCACAACCAACAGCGACACGGCATTTCTTCCGTGTTATCTGGAGAATGCATCGAGTCTGCCAGCCCTCCATGTGCTTGCGGTGAAGGCACTGGATACAAATTCTGGTCGTTTCAGTCTACTCTCACGCCAAGGCCAGCTGACCTTGGCGGCATAGTCTTAATTTGACACGGGCACCCGCCGTTTCAGCAAGATGATCCGTTCTCCTGCAAACACGCGAATTCGGTGGAAGGTATTTGAACTTCTTTCGCCAGCTGGACCTTCCAGAGCAAAGACTTCTCCGATGCGAAATATCGGACGCCCATAATCAGTTCTGTTGTCAGAATTGCTGGAGGGATCCTCCCACGTGACAGTGAACCCAACAAGCCAATCGGGAGAGTGACGCCTGCAGGAAAATCCACTTTGTCGGACATTTAGAGAGTCCTGTCTGATCAGACAAGAGTCTGGTCTGATCAGCGTCCTGTGGCCTGGCTCTTCCGTTCTTCCCGAACAGTTTGCATCTGCGTCTGTGCACCGGGGGGATGGTTTCATGGGCGCCCCCCTTCCATCCACTGTCATTGAGCAGCCTCCAAGAGACTTTCTTCAGTGCGACTGGATGCTGAAGAAACACCTTGGGGGCGTAACCCGTTGTTGGCCTCTCAAGCGGACTTCAATCCTTTGTGAATTTAGGGTTTTGAAATTATCGCTGAACAGAAACAGGAGGGTTTGGGGGTTTTTTGTTTTTGTTTTTCAAAATACCGCTCCCAGTAAGTTGGGGGGAGGGGGAAATGTTCTTGCCCCCACGTGTGGGCCAGAAGCCGGGCTTTCATTTCCCAATTTTGGCTTTGGTGACGCAGCACGACGTATAGCTTATGTGGTCCCTGATGGGCTGGGATTGGCTTCTGGTGTGTGTGGGAGGGAGAAGCCCCCCGTTTAAAAGAAGAGGTGTCGAAGGGTCAGAATGGGGGGGGGAGAAGCAGTGATAAACAGGGTGTAAACTGCACGAAAAAGGTAAGCGGGGGGGTTGGAGGGTGGTTTCACAAAAACGTTTGCTCCGAAATTTGTTGTGGTTGACCGTTCGGAGCAGTACTATTTAAAGCTTAGTTGGGTAACTTAAGAAAAGAATCTCAATGTTGCCTTTACATCCCATAGTAAATAACCATGTTTCTTTCTTGAAGGCTGGTAGAAGCACTGAGGAGTAGCGATCTTGTTTCAGCTTCCAGATTAATTTTTTTTCTTGGCTGGATTTTTTAAAGTGTAAATTACCGATCTATGACATGTCATTTCTATATAAGATTTGTTTTAAATCATGTACTTTATTGGATAGTATTGGGGAGGGTGGGGGAAAGCTACATATTTTGTAAGCCAGCTTCAGTGAAGTGTGTGTATGTGTGTGATATAGAAATGTCTCACATACACAACCACTGATGGGTGTGTGTATATGTGTGTGCATACATAGAATATATATGCACATACACACTCCAGTGTGTGCGCTAATGTGTATGTATATATGTATATTTACACACATCCTATATCTTTCTCACACGGAAAGTTGTTTTCTCCCAGGCTCGTGAGAACGTGGTGCGTTTGTGTTCCTGCTAGGAAATAATTGACAATTCTCTCTTAAAGGGGTGAATTAAACCGTAAACACATTCAAATGGAATGGCATCTTCTCTTTTTCTGAATGGAGACCTCCTGTTGGTGCTCTGTGTGGGGGCGTCAGTGGCGTAGGGTGCAAATTGGGAGAGTAGCCCATATAGCCAAAATCTGCATTATATGGGAAACTGATGCAAGAGATTTCTGGTTGGTGGGTAGGCCCCAGGGCAGGGGGTCCCCAACCTTTTTGAGCCTGCAGGCACATCTGGAATTCTGACACGGCGTGGTGGGCGCAGCAACCAAAGGACTGCCACAAAACGGCTGCCGCAGGAGGCGGAGGTAGCCACAAAAATGATTGCCACTGCTTAACTTCAGTAATACAGCGTAGATCCTTGTTCTGCAGTGGCAGCTGCTGACAAAGCAACATTAAAAAAAAATCTGCACAGCCAATCAGAAGCCTTGCTGAGCAGAAGCCCTACCTGGCCCCAAACCACTTCCTTACAAGCACTCGGCGGGTGCCAGAAAAAGGTGTCTTGTCACTTGTCAGGGATGCTCTAGGCTGATCCTGCATTGAGCAGGGGGGCTGGACTAGATGGCCTATCATGGCCCCTTCCCACTCAATGGCCGCCAGAGCTCCCACAGGCACCATGTAGGGGATCCCTCACCTCAAAGAACGTGGCATGGGACACTGGAGGTCTTATCGATGGGGATAAGTACAAATCTTGAGTTCTGCCTTCAGGCTGATCAGATTGGCTGCTGGGATGGATGAGAAACTAGTCTTGGCACAACAGAGGGGTTGTGTATCCTGCTAACGTTGCAGACTGCATGGCGGATAATAGTTGCTCACTAACGTCACTACTGCCCGTTGGGGAGGGGCCGTGGCTCAGTGGTAGAGCAGGGACTTGGCATGCAGAAGGGCCCAGGTTCAGTTCCCAGCATCTCCAGCTGAAAGGACCAGGTAGGAGGCGATGCGAAAGACCTCTGCCCGAGACTCTGAAGGAGCCGCTGCCGGTCTGAATGGGCAGTACTGACTGATGGACCAATAGTCTGATACTGAATCTCCAAAAAAGCAGACAAAAAAAACAGCTGATCTGTGACACCACGATGCAGTCTACGGATTAGATCAGTGGTTCTCAAACCTGAGCGGCCCAAATAACCCAGTTTAGCCTGAGCTTTTCAGAGCTTGGAAGCTTAAGCAGAGTCGGACACAGGCTAGTATTTGGATGGGAGACCGCCAGGGAAAGACGGGTTGCTACGCAGAGGAAGGCGATGGCAAAACCACCTCTGCTCCTCTCTTGAAATACCCTGTGGATGGGATCGCCGTGAGTCAGTTTGTGACGCGGGGGCACCTCCTCCTTCTCAAACCAGTGCCAACGTGGTATAGAGGTCAGTTTGCCAGGCTAGGTTCTGGTAAATCCAGATTCGGATTCTCACTCTGCCATGGAAACTTGTTTGTTGGGTGACCTTGGGCCAGTCACGCTGGGAGCCAGCGTGGTGTAGTGGTTAAGGGCAGTGGTTTGGAGCGGTTGGACTCTAATCTCGTAGCGCTCTCTCAGCCTCACGGTGTCTGTTGGGAGGGGAAGGGAAGGTGATTGTAAGCCGGTTTGATTCTTCCTTAAGTGGTAGAGAAAGTCGGCATATCAAAACCAACTCTTCTTCTAACTTCTGCATAGTGTAAATAATCTCAGCTGCTAGTGAAAGAGTTGCTAATGCTGTTTAAAATGAAGCATTCTTTTTAAAAAACTTCATTTGTAGGCCATCTTTCGCCCCAACAGGGACCCAAAGCGGCAACACTGTTCACATCTCCTCCGATGTTTAATCTCACAACAACCCTATGGGGTAGGTTAGGCTGTATGTGTGAGAGAGACAGGCCCAAGTGTCTATTGCAGAGTGGGGATTCGAACCCGGGTCTCCCAGATCCCAGTCAGACACTCTTAACCACAATCAGGAGTATGTGCCCTGCCGTCCAGGTTGCGTTTCCTTCCTCTTGCATGGCAATTAACATGCATGACTACAGGCATGCTTTGGTAAGACAATAATAGCTGGAGGAATATGCAGAAAAAGCAACCAAAATGATCAGGGGGCTAAAGAAACTGCCCTATGAAGAGCGGTTGAAACGTTTAGGGCTGCTTAGCTTGGAAAAGTGGCTAAGGGGAGACATGATAGAGGTCGAGAAAATTATGCACGGTATGGAGAGTGGACAGGGAGAAGCTTTTCTCATCTCATAATACAAGAATTTAGGGTCATCTGCTGAAGCTGGAGGGTGAGAGATTGAAAACAGATAAAAGGAAGTATTTTTTCACACAATGCATAGTGAAATTGTGGAACTCCCTGTCCCAGGAGATGGTGATGGCTGCCAACTTGGAAGGCTTTAAGAGGAAAGTGGACATGTTCATGGAGAAGAGGGCTATTCATGGCTACTATTAAAATTAAAAATGGATACTAGTCATGATGCATACCTGTTCTCTTCAGGATCAGAGGAGCATGCCTATTATATTAGGTGTTGTGGAACACAAGCAGGAGAATGCTGCTGCAGTGTTCGTTTGTGGGCTTCCTAGAGGCACCTAGTTGGCCACTGTGTGAACAGACTGTTGGACTTGGTGGACCTTGGTCTGATCTAGTATAGCCTTTCTTATGTTATCTTCTTTCAGGCAAAAGTAAGACTCCGTGCACTGGCTGCTGAAGCCATCCTTTAAGGCTCTGGTTGTTCAGTGGAAGCTGCCTTTCAAACCACCACTTCCAAGGAGTTGTGGCATTGGTCCAGTGCAGTAACATCTACCCACCAGGTCTGCCAGGGACTGATTTCCAATCTGAATTGTCACATGGGCTGCTAGCTGTAAGAACTGGAGCAATGTGAGATCCAAGTCTCAGCAAGGAGGCAGTTTAAAAAAATAATCTCTTCCAGGACTGCAAATCTCTAGAGAAATACTACGGTGAGGTGATGGACGAGAAACCAAACTGTTACTTGCAAATGAGAAGTTAACCTGATCTACCTAACAGCAAAAACATTCCACTGAACCAGCATGTCTTCCATGCGGTACTAATCCTGAATTAACTCACTCTTTGGGAGGGACAGTGGCTCAGTGGGAGAGCATCTGCTTTGCGTGCAGAAGGTCCCTGGTTCAATCCCCAGCATCTCCAATTAAGGTTCAGGTAAGTAGGTGATGTGAAAGACCCTGGAGAACCCCACTACTCTGAGTAGACAGTACTGACCCTGATGGACCGAGGGTCTGATTCAGTATAAGGGGCTGTGGTTCGGTGGTAGAGCATCTGCTTGGCATTCAGAAGGTCCCAGGTTCAATCCCCGGCATCTCCAGTTAAAAGGGCTAGGCAAGTAGGTGATGTGAAAGACCTCTGCCTGAGACCCTGGAGAGCCGCTGCCGGTCTGAGTAGACAATACTGACTTGGTTGGACCAAGGGTCTCTATCAGTATAAGGCAGCTTCGTGTGTTCATGTGGGTTTGCATTTTCTCAGCCTGCACAGGTAGCTCTAACATTAGGCTATCCCGCTACAATTTTGAAACGTAGAGCAGTTTCAACATTGGCATTGTGAGGACTTCCTTTTCCCCCAAAGCTCAATCATAGCCCCTGGCTGAAGAAAGATGTGGGGTACAAATGGAGGTAAATAAATAGCTGCCAGCTATTTCCTAAAGCAAGGGCTTCTGAAAATCTCAGGGTTAACAGCAAGGGCTTTTGGGATTCTTACCCTCACCAGAGTAAAGCGACAATTCACCATTGCAACCTATTGCAGCGTGGTGTAGTGGTTAAGAGCGGTGGACTCTGATCTGGAGAAGCGGGTTTGATTCTCCACTTCTCCACAAGAGCGGCAGAGGCTAATCTGGTGAACTGGATTTGTTTCCCCACTCCACAAGAAGCCAGCTGGGTAACCTTGGGCTAGTCACAGCTCTCTTAGAGCTCTCTCAGCTCCCCACCTACCTCACAGGGTGTCTGGCGGGGAGGGAAAGGGAAGGTGATTGTAAGCTGGTTTGAGTCTCCCTTAAGTGGTAGAGAAAGTCGGCGTTGAAAAACCAACTCCTCTTCTACTGTGCAAAACATTTGCTTCTATGGGTAATATTGTATGAACAAGCAATAGAGCAATATACATAAATATTCCTTTACTGTTGCCACAGTGCATGTTTACATAACTGGATTAAAGTATGAGAGGAACCACATGGTGTGAAGATGTCTCCGCTTCTCGCTCAAACAAACCAAGCTTAAAAACATTTTTTCCTCCAGTCCAGAGCAATTCAGTACCTTTTGCAGGCCTGCCGGGTCGACAAGGCAATGTTTTTTTTTTTACGAGCTACTCGAACATTAATACGCTTGTAAGTGAACATAAGGGCAGTGGATTTAATGCCTGAGCTCAAAGCCCGGCTGCCTTCACATGCTATTAAGGGGTGCCTGACACATCCAAACTATGAAGTCCTCAAGAAGGGATGGGACTTCAGGGCTATTACAAAATAATTTCTGTTTCTGCAGTACGGGAAGCAGCAGGTTATGCCCCAGCATTCTTGGTTAGGGCTTTGCCGCTGCGCTCTCGGCCTCTTGTCTCCAGCGAGCTTTCTTCTCCAAGTTCTGGCTCGTCAGGGATTCGTGTCTTGCAACAGCCTGCGGGAGAACGGGCAAGTAAGACTATGGAACTTTGCGGGAACGGCATCTTGATCGCAGGGCATTTCGGCTCAGAACCCACCCTTATGCTAAGCAAGTCTATGGTGGGATAACGCTATCAAGCATTCCAAGAAGAATAGTTGGTTTTTATTATGCTGACTTTCTCTACTATGGAAGAATCAATCTGACTTACAATCGCCTTCCCCTCCCCAAAACAGACACCCTGTGAGGTAGGTGGGGCTGAGAGAGTGTGACTAGCCCAAGGTCACCCAGCAACCTTCATGTGGGAGGAGTGGGGAAACCAACCCGGTTCACCAGATTAGCCGCCGCTGCTCGTGTGGAGTGGGGAATCAAACCTGGTTCTCTGGATCAGACTCCACCACTCCAAACCGCCACTCTTAACCACTACACCACGCTGGCTCTTTTAACAAGGGGCATTCTAGCCTTACATCTTTTTGATTTTGCAGCTACAGACCAACACCACCAGGAACATCTAGGGAGGTGGTGGCAGAAATAAGAACTAAACGGGATTCCTACTTCATAGCCCAGTCTCCTTAGCTGCCATATTACATCAGCTCTTTTGATAAAAAGGCAGATATCCCGCCCCCCTTAAGCCAAAACGCATTCAGTTTAGTCGGACAGGTTTATTGCAGACACTAGAACATGTTGCATCACGCTTCAAGCGTTCTCCTTGCCCCCGGATATGCTTTAAAGAATGTCACAGAACGGGGGTCGTTGTTGCGCGCAAGAGAAGGATAAATTCCGGCTCTTGCCGGTTCATCAGTCTTTTTGTACTCGCCTGTTTTCCTGAAATGACCATGACTATGCAGCCCACGATGGTCAACACGATCATCACGTAGCCCATCCTCACACGCATCTTGTTCCTTGCGGCGTCGATGATTTCGAACCTGAAAAGAACCAAGACGACGTCAGGCCCCTGACTGCTTAGGCAACCGTGCTGGTTTGCTTACCTTAGGAGGAAGACCCCACCTAGAATCATAGAGTTGGAAAGGACCACCAGGGTCATCTGGTCCAACCCCCTGCACAATGCAGGAAATTCACAACTACCTCCCTCCCCACACACCCCCAGTGACCCCTACTCCATACCCAGAAGATGGCCAAGGTGCCCTCCCTCTCATGATCTGCTTAAGGTCATAGAACCAGCATGGCTGACAGATGGCCATCTAGCCTCTGCTTAAAAACCTCCGAGGAAGGAGAGTTCACCACCTCCTGAGGAAGCCTGTTCCACTGAGGAACCGCTCTGACTGTTAGAAAATTCTTCCTAATGTCTAGACAGAAACTCTCTTGATTTAATTTCAACCCGTTGGTTCTGGTCCGACCTTCTGGGGCAACAGAAAACAACTTGGCACCATCCTCTATATGACAGCCCTTCAAGTACTTGAAGATGGTTATCATATCCCCTCTCGGTCTTCTCTTCAGGCTAAACATACCCAGCTCCTTCAGCCTTTCCTCACAGGACTTGGGGCGAAAACGCATGGTCGCTTTAGCCTCCTTTATTCCGTTTCAGCCAGGATCAAATGCACGTTTGGCGAAACGCATGCGTTCGATCCTGGCTGAATCGGAATAAAGGAGGCTAAAGCGACTATGCATTTTCACCCTTGGTCTCCAGACCACTTACCATCTTCGTTGCCCTCCTCAGGACACATTCCAGCTTGTCGACATCTTTCTTAAATTGCAGTGCCCCAAACTGAACACAGTATTCTGGATGAGGTCTGAGCTGCAAGTTAAAGGCTAAAAAAAAAAAGGGGGGGGGACTTTCCTAATCCATCCCTGGGCAACCGCGTTGGCCAAATAGGACACACAAGCAGGGGTATGGAACAGAAGACTTGGGCCAGGAACCACTCACGCTCCTTGCTATACGCACATATAGACAGCAATTATTTTGGCATTTCATTCTCTGACCATAAGGAAATGGTGTGTGTAAATGTAAAGGCAATAGTAGGACCCCGAACCCACTCCCTCACCTTTACCTCTCAACAGCATCCTTCTTGTGGGTCCGTCTCGTTCAGCAACCTGCCTCCCACAATGGCCAACGTGGTGAAGAGTTGGTTTTTATAGAGTCAGAGAGGAAGCCTGTTTGCCTATTTGATGCATCAGCCAGCGTGGTGTAGTGGCTAGGAGCGGCGGACTCTAATCTGGAGAACCGGGTTTGATTCTGTGACTAGCCCAAGGTCACCCAGCTGCTCATGTGGAAGAGTGGGGAATCAAACCCGGTTCTCAAGATTAGAGTCCACCACTCCTAGCCACTACACCACGCTGGCTGATGCATCAAATAGGCAAACAGGCTTCCTCTCTGACTCTATAAGCCTAAAGGTCAAAGGGCGGACAGGCGCAACGTTTGGCCCACTCCCCATAGGTGAGATGAATCAATAAGCTGGGGTGTGTGTGCTGAGCCTTGAGGGCATCTAGGGCAGTTTGTCCCTGTCCCCCCCGCCCCCCGCTTTCAGAAACAGACACATCTGGGGTGAGTATGAAAGCAGGCACTTACGACATGGTTTCTGGTATGTCTTCTGCTTTCTTGTAACGGCCCGTCCATAGCAAAAACCTCTTGTCCCATTCAGAGGGCTTGTGTCCAGGCAATCTGAAGGAGGGATCTGTGGAAAGCATGGGGTGGAAAATAAACACCTGAGTAACACCACTCTGTGCCAGGCTTGCGCTGCAATTGAACATATGACCACATGAAGCTGCCTTATCCTGAACCAGACCCTCGGTCCATCAAAGTCAGTATTGTCTACTCAGACCGGCAGCAGCTCTCCAGGGTCTCAGGCAGAGGTCTTTCCCATCACCTGCTTGCCTGGTCCCTTTATCTGGAGATGCAGGGGATTGAACCTGGGACCTTCTGCATGCCGAGCAGATGCTCAACCACTGAGCCATGGCCCCTTCCCCTATTTTGCTGGCAATGTTGCCCAGGCACAGGGACGCAACTGGCTTTGGATTCAGAGAGTACAACTTGTGCCGCATGTCACATTCAAGAGGCTGGAGAGGAGGTGGTGGATACAACAACTGCAGCAAACTGCCTGGGTTTGAGAAACCAGCATGGTGTAGTGGTTAAAGCGCTGCACTACAATCTGGGGTAGGTCACAATGGGTAGCTGTGTTAGTCTGGCAATATCAGTCGAAAAGAGCGAGAATTCAGGAGCACCTTAAAGCTAACAAAATTTCTGGCTGGGTAGGAGCTTTCCTGAGCCACAGCTCACTTCTTCAGATACAGCCAGAATGTGAATTATTACAATGAAGCTCAAGACAATGCATTCTCCTGGATTGAATAGAGAGCTGTGATTCCTGACCTGTTACCAATGCTGATATCTCCGCGCCCACTACCCCTCTGCATTCCACACCTAATCCAATCATGCCTGCTAATGTCATTTACTTGCTTTTGACATTTTACATTGCCATTGTGTGTCTAATTCACTCTTCTGTACTTAAGGATAGACCGACTCACATTCTAGCTGTATCTGAAGAAGTGAGCTGTGGTTCACGAAAGCTCATACCCTGCCAGAAATTTTGTTAGCCTTTAAGGTGCTACTGGACTCTTGCTCTTTTCTATTGCTATTGACAGACCAGCATGGCTACCCATCGTGATCTACTTCACAGGGTTGTTGCGAGGATAACACAGAGGAAGGGAGGAAAATGTTGTAAGCCACATTGGGTTCCCATTAAATCAATAAATATCTAAATAAATAAATCTGAAGTGGAGGGGCCATAGCATCTGCTTGGCATACAGAAGGTCCCAGGTTCAATCCCCGGAATCTCCAGTTAAAGGGACTAGGCATGTACGTGATGTCTGAAAGACCTCTGCCTGAGAGCTGCTGCCAGTCTGAGCAAATAATACTGACTTTGATGGACCGAGGGTCTGATTCAGTATACGGCAGCTTCATGTATGTGTCCCCCGCCCCGCCCCCCAGTATTAAGCAAAATGGCTTGGGTAACACAATGCCAATCAACGGGGAGGGGGAGGTGATGCAAAAAAAGAAGGAAAAGAGACAAGGGCATACACAAAATGAGCAGGCATGAGCACTATTACCAGGCTGTTGCCCTTAAGAACTATCAGCTATATAACAATTAAAAAAGGAAAGTTTATGATAATAAAAGCGGCACTCGAAGAATGCATTTAAAGGCTATTTCTGGCTGGAGTGATCTGAAGAGATCTCCAGCTGTGTTGCTTTGGGAACCGGAAAGATTTATTTTTTTTAATATGAGAGAAAAGGGACTTCACCGGATGGAAAAGCCAGTAAAATTCCCATAGCAGCTACTTACTGTGTTACAAACGGCCTTTTTGCTATTTTTAAAAAAAATATTAAGAAAATGCTGGTCTACGACTGTAACAACAATAAACTAAACTATTAAGCACAAAAACATGCTTGTTAATTGTTGCTGCAGGAATCCAGCCTGTGGTTTTGAAGGAATACTCAAAACACTTTCGGAGTAGCTCTAAGCAGAGTGAAGCACTTCTAAGTCCGTCGACTTCACTGGACTGAAAGGTGTCACTCTGATTAAGATGGTCACCCGGCGAAATACCATTTTCCCACCCAGTGGGTGTATATTTTAATCCGGATTACGACTGTGGAGCGTTGCGCAGGCATTTGCCGAGTGACGCAACATCTGACCCGCTCCGTCGTCCCTGCGCCTGTAGGCCTCACAAAAGTAATCCACGGCTTTGAGCAACAGGGCAGGACTGTGGACGGAGAGGAAAGTACAATGTCCGGAGGCAGCCAGAGGCCGGGTGCAGGGGCCTGGGGGCACAGAAACACTTTCCCCATCCTGCACATTAACCAAGTCAAAGAATGCTGGCCAAAAGAGCTTCAAAAACTATCCAGCATAGCGAGACCCTTAAATTCACTGGCTAATAAATCTTCCATGAATGAGTTTTGAGTGGCTGGCGTACAGCGGGGAAGCCCCACCCCCAAAGGATACTGCCAAACATTTCAGGAGCACGACGCTTACCAACGACAACAAAACCCCTGGATCTTTCAAAAGGGAAGGAGTTCTCATACATAGCATAAAGCCCTGCGAGGAAATCAAAAACCCCACGTATATATTTGTATGATTATCATTGTAAGAATTAATTTAAGGTCTGTATGAGTGTTAGAAAGCTTGAATAATCATGCAAATTAAGGGTTTGTAAAGTTAACCTATTAAAGGAGGGAAAATAGATCGGTTGCACTGGTCCCTTAGCCTGGTTAGAGAAGAACCAATCAGACAGCAGGGACAACGTAGCAATCCTACTGACCCTTTTAGGAAACTCCAATAAGAGCCAATCAAAAGTTACACTTTTCAATTCCCCTTCAATTTATAAGTAGAACTAGGGTAGCCAGCTAAAAGGAAGACTCTGCAAACCCCACCCCGAGAGACAAAAATATTCCAAGCAGCAGAGTGTACTGGGGTAAGGTGGGGAAAGGGACCGATTTTTGCTCCATTCACCCTTGAACTCCTTCCTTTTTTTGAATGAATCATTTAGCACATCATCTTAGAAACTGAGCCTCCTGACCTCTTTCTGCAATATAACCCCCCACTGTTTGCAGCTCTGGGTATACATACCTCTGCCAACTGAATTCAGAACTTCATGCACCTGACGAAGTGTACTGCAGATCACAAAAGCTTCTGCCACAATAAATGTGGTTCCACAAAACTCTGTTATTTTGGCTGCTGACATCTAACGCTGCTAGCCCTCGGGAATAGACCTCGATACTTGGATCAAGCAACGCAAGGTTGGTAACTGCACAACCGCAACCACTTCCTGAGTGATGAAATTGGCAGACCCGAACACAAGAAGCTTCCAGTCCACAAAATTTCACTCACAGGGAGAATTTTAAAGTAAGATGCCCAGAAGCTACATCCTGCATTTATATGTATATGCAACCCTCCTGCCATATGCAAATATAAAAAGGCCAATTTGGGGAGGGGTGTGTGTGCAAAGTTTTTAGAAAACTACCTAGGGGTAGGTGGCACACCTCAACAGATGCCTGGGGCAATTACAACCAAAATGTTTACAGGTCTGTTTTCTAGTGCCCTGCCTCAGCCAGTGCGGCACAGTAGACTAGGGCAGGGGTCTGCAAACTGCGGCTCCCGAGCCGCATGCGGCTCTTTGGCCCGTTGAGTGCGGCTCTCTGAACATGGTTTGGAGCCCCTGCTCTTGTGCCCGCTTGAGCCGGCAGTCGGGCTGCGGAGCCAGCATGCCTGAGAGAGCGAGCGCGAGAGAGCAGGCGAGCGGGCGCGCTGTCTCTCCCCCCCCCCCCGCCGTGGAGAATGGCCAGGTCCCCCTTTCCCTTGCCCTCAATAGTTGGGAGGCTAAAGCCTCCCCTCCCCTCTAGCTGCGCGATTGCTGGGCGGGCGGCTCGGCAGTTCCTGCCCCCCCCCCGCCTATCAGCTGTTGGGCGGGGCAGGCTTCCTTTGGTAGACCTAGCCTCTGGCTGAGTCCCATTGGGAGGCCATGTCTACCCACTGGCTTTCTTGGCGGTAGACCTGGACTCCGAGGAGGGGGAGGCCAGGTCTACCAATTGGCTTCTATGGGCCTCCGGAGGCCAGGTCTACTGCCAAGAAAGCCAATGGGTAGACCTGGCCTCCCAATGGGACTCAGCCGGAGGCCAGGTCTACCAATAGGCTTTTATGGCGGTAGACCAGGCCTCCAGGCAGGGAGGGGGAAATGGCAGGGACTTACAATTTAATTTTTATCAATAAATAAGATCACTAAGTATGATATCAAGTTTTATTCAGTGTACCTATAGTTTAATTAAGGCTTAAAACTTTAATTCAAGTTTATTAAGTTAATAAACAGTGTACCTATCTATATAGTTTAAGTTTTAAGAAATTTGGCTCTCAAAAGAAATCTCAATCGTTGTACTGTTGATATTTGGCTCTTCTGACTAATGAGTTTGCCGACCCCTGGACTAGGGAGAAGCGGGTTCAAATCCCCACTCACCATGATATTTACTGGGTGACTGTAGATCAGTCATTCTCTCTCCACTCAACCTACCTAGCAAGGTTGTTGTGCAGATAAAGTAGCGGGGGAGGAGAACCACATACACCGTGCTGAGCTCCTTAGACAAAAGGCAGTTTAAAAAACACTCTAACTAAAATGCATTAATGTTCCCCAGGCCAGAACATTAAAACCGGCAAAGCCGGTTAAGCTAGTGACCGTGGTGGAATGGGGGCAGAGGGCTTACAGTGCATTCCTAAGGAAAGTTACTCCAGTCTAAACCCATTCATTTCAGTGGGGTTACACTGGAGTAACTCCCCTTAGAAATGCACTGAAAGTGTGTCTACCTGGCTAATGGCAGATTTCCAACAAGCTCTTATCAACACAATGCCGCCTAGGGCTGAAATCCTATACAGACTGAGTTAGGGATAGACCCCCTGAACCCAGGAAGTCTTACTTCAGAGTAAACCCTTAGTTTGATATTATGCATATTATCAAGGGCAACTTATTCTGGCTTACTCGAAGTCCCACTGCTTGTCTTTGGAGCTGCACCTTCCTGAGGTTTACTGCACAGCCTTCTGTTGATCGGCCAACGCGTTCCTTTAGTCATCCGCAGAAGAGAAAAGGCGTGTTTGTCCAAAAGCCTAACAACTTTACCTAGGGAGGGGAAAAAACATATAAAAGCTTTGAGAAGTGGAGAGAAAAAAATGCAAACCCTGCAGAGAGGTATAGTGGTTTGAGATCGTAGACTAGGATCCGGGAGAGGAGGCCCTGCGCAAGGGCAGAGAATCTACTTTGGAAGCCAAGAGTCCCGGGTTCAATTCCTGCCACGCAAAAGGTCCCAGGTTCAGTCCTCAACATCTCTAGTTTAAAAGATTAGGCAGCAGAGCTCAGAAGAGCTTTTACTTTGGCAAGAAGGAATGCCCTTCCTTCGGCTGTTTTGGAGGGCAGAGATAACAAAGGGCCACACTGAAATAGAACATGTAGATGCTCACGTGACAACGCTGAACCTCTTGAACATATTATTGTGGAGCGCCCTATATTTATTGAGCTAAGGGCCAATTTAATTACGTCTTTATTTTAAAATCTGGAAATGTCGAACTAGGCATCTGGCGGTACGACGCAGGTGACGTGACTATTATCGGATATAAATGATCCTGTTAACTCTGTCTGGCAAAATTTATAAGGGTAATAATAGAAGAATAACACGAACTAGACATGTTTTTGTTCCTTTGCTTTCTGCTCAAGGCTATAGCTGTATGAACAGAGATAACTAGATAACGCAGAGCAAGAATCCAGTAGCACCTTAAAGACCAACCAAGCTTCAGCTGTGGCTCACGAAAGCTCATAACCCTGCCAGAAATTTGGCTAGTCTTTAAGGTGCTACTGGACTCTTGCTCTTTTCTACTGCTATTGACAGACTAACACGGCTACCCATCGAGATGGGTAGGTAGACAGGTAGGTAGGCAGGTAGAACAAGTGAACAGAAGGGAAAGACCCCCATATCAGAGGAGAAAAGACTGGGAAGGGGCTGTGGCTCAGCAATAGAGCATCTGCTTGGCATGCAGAAGGTCCCAGGTTCAATCCCCGGCATCTCCAGTTAAAGGGACCGGGCAAGGAGGTGATGGGAAAAAACTCAGCCTGAGACCCTGGAGAGCCGCTGCCGGTCTGAGTAGACAATACTGACTTGGATGGACCAAGGGTCTGATTCGGTATAAGGCAGCCTCACGTGTTCATAAACCAGGAGTCCGGCTCAGCAGAAATTTCACGCGGCTTCATGCGAGGCCTGAGTTCAAACAGCCCTTGTGGCTAGGAAGCTGGCTGGGGGCCCTTGGAGGCCTGTCTGCCTGCCTCTCTTTCTCACTCTCGCTCGCGCAGAGCCTCACCTACCTCACAGGGTTGGTGTGAAGGGCAAGCCAAACATCTCGCCTTGAGCTCCTCGCCGGGAGGGGCAGGGTTCAAAAGGCTGAGCATGCACGCGCTCTGGATCCTTAATCTGGAGCCCCCATGCAGAGGCGGATCTGCTGTGAAACTAATGAAGCTTAAACTTCAGGGGCCCCCGAAGCAACTTTTTTTTTATGAGTGAATTTCTCAACAAAATCAATGGAGTTTTTGTAGCGATAGAATCATAAGCCAATGGGTGGAAGTCCTTAATATTGACCTTAGAATATGCTCCAACACCCGTTTCGTATGGTCTCAAAACGTCCCTGTAATTGCCAGAAGCTATTCACAGCCTACATTTGGGCAGCGGGATCCTCAAATCCTTCGTTGGTGCTCGGCTTAATAGTTCTGCGGTTTTATTTCATCGCCGTATGGCCCCATTTTCAAGGACTCCACCCCACCACCCTGTTCTCCACCATTTGGATCATTCCCAGTGGGTAGCCGTGTTAGTCTGTCTGCAGTAGTAGAAAAGGGCCAGAGTCCAGTAGCACCTGAAAGACTAACACAAATATTTCCTGGCAGGGTATGAGCTTTCGGGAGCCACAGCTCACTTCTTCAGGTACAGCTAGAATGTGAATTCATACCCTGCCAGGAAATATTTTTCAAAAAGGGCAAGAGTCCAGTAGCACCTTAAAGACTAACAAAAATATTTTCTGGTAGGGTATGAAATATTTTTGTTAGTCTTTCAGGTGTTACTGGACTCTTGCTCTTTTCTGATATTGGATCAGACCCTCGGTCCATCACAGTCCTGTTCTTATCTGCATACACCTGTTGGGTACACCAAACTACCGGTCGGACTGGTTAGCTAGAATGTGAATCCATCTAGAATGTGAATTCACATTCTAGCTGTATCTGAAGAAGGGAGCTGTGGCTCACGAAAGCTCACATCCTGCCAGGAAATACTAACTAACTCATACCCTACCAGAAAATACTCTGCTAACGCTGCTGCAGTCGTCTTGCTTGTGGGCTCCCTAGAGGCAATGTGGCAGTGTTTTGCCAAGATAGCTAACCAATCCAACCGGTAGTTTGCTATACCCAACAGCTGTATGCAGATAAGAACAGGACTGTGATGGACTGAGGGTCTGATCCAATATCAGAAAAGGGCCAGAGCCCAGTAGCCCCTGAAAGACTAACGAAAATATTTCCTGGCAGGGTGTGAGCTTTCGGGAGCCACAGCTCACTTCTTCAGATACTGCTAGAATGTGAATCCATCTGTCTAAGTAGAGGAGAGATGGATTTACATTCTAGCTGTATCTGAAGAAGTGAGCTGTGGCTCACGAAAGCTCACACCCTGCCAGGAAATATTTTCGTTAGTCTTTAAGGTGCAGATAGAGATCAGTTCACCTGGAGAAAATGACTTAACAGAACTATTTCCTGGCAGGGCAGGAGCTTTCGGGGGCCGCAGCTCCCTTCTCCTCCACCGCTGGGGCCTCGAGGTCCTTGCAAGGCCCTTTGCACCTTGCTGGAGGCGGCCCTGTCGTTGCTGGTTGCAGGGGGGGGGGCCAGAACAGCGCCAGGCTGGGGGCCCCCGTGGCGAGCCGGGCCCCCGTGGCGAGGGGGCGGGGAGGGGGCCGGCCCTGGCTGGGAAGGGCCCCAGGCCGCATCCCCCTCCCAGGCCCGCCGTGGGGGTCGCTCAAGGGCGGAGGGGGGAGGAGGGGGAGGAGGAGGAGGAGGGGGGAGCCGAGCACTCACCGGCCGCCGCGCGCCCCGCCATGGCCCCGGCCGCCTTGGCGCAGGCGCGCGCGGGGAAGGGACGCGGGCCCGGGCCTGGGCGGCCTTCCCGGCTCGGAGGGCGGAGTCTGCGGCGGGCCCGCCCACGAGCGCGTGTGGCGCCGCCCCTTTGCTTGCTGCAAGGAGCTCCCGGCAGGGGGCGCGCGGCGCGTCTCCCCTGCAGTCTCATCATTAGGCGCAGGCCGAAGAGACTGGTGGCCGTGGGAGGCTGCTGCATTGGATCTGAAGAAGGGTGCTGTGGCTCCCGGAAGCTCACACCCTGCCAGGGAATATTTTCGTTAGTCTGTCAGGGGCTACTGGGCTCTGGCCCTTTTCTCTGAAGAAGTGAGCTGTGGCTCCCGAAAGCTCACACCCTGCCAGGGAATATTTTCATTAGTCTTTCAGGCACTACTGGACTCTGGCCCTTTTCTACTACTGCAGGCCGACTAACACGGCTACCCACTGTGAATTAAAGACAGATGGATTCACATTCTAGCTGCATCTGAAGAAGGGAGCTGTGGCTCCCGAAAGCTCACACCCTGCCAGGGAATATTTCCGTTATTCAGGCGCTACTGGACTCTTTGTTGGTGTTTGGAAGAAGTATCAGACACCCCAGAGGCGAGTGAATACCGCAGAGTCAGCACGTATACAAAAGTGCTATTTTATTTCACAGTGCCAAAGTGCTTCGCAAAGCATCCACTTCTCACAACCCACACACAAATATATACATGATACACTTATATACATAACTGGCACAACCTGCCAGCCAATCAACTGTTGGCTGCCTTGTCTCCAGGACCGTCTAGCTCAGTCCAGTGCAAGCCAGTTTTTCTGCTCAGTCATGAGCTGTCATGTGACATCACCTGGCTGTCACTTAGATTTTTTCTATCTGCTTCCCATGTGCAGTCTTACATGTCAACACTCTTGCCCTTTTCTACTACTGCAGGCCGACTAACACGGCTACCCACTGTGAATTAAAGACAGATGGATTCACATTCTAGCTGTATCTGAAGAAGTGAGCTGTGGCTCACGAAAGCTCATACCCTGCCAGGAAATATTTTTGTCAGTCTTTAAGGTGCTACTGGGCTCTTGCTCTTTTCTACTACAACAGACTTTACTATAACTTTTATTATAACATCATCAATAACATTGACAAGCACATACAAAAAGGCCCATTTCTTCCAACAGGATACCTGAGAAGGAACATGTTGGAAGCCTGTTAAGAAATAAAATTGTTGGTATCCTGGGAAGGAACCTTATGAAGGATCCTTGGATATGGATTCTTTAATGTGAACTAAGAGACCTGGAGGGCCCAGGCTGGCCTGATCTTGTCAGATCTCAGAAGCTAAGCAGGGTCAGCCCTGGTTAGTATTTGGATGGGAGACCGCCAAGGAAGTCCAGGGTTGCTGTGCAGAGGGAAGGCGCAGGCAAACCACCTCTGTTAGCCTCTTGCCATGAAAACCCCAAAAAGGGGTCGCCATAAGTCGGCTGCGACTTGACGGCACTTCACACACACACAAGGTGCTACTGGACTCTTGCCCTTTTCTACTAACGCTGCTGCAGTCGTCTTGCTTGTGGGCTCCCTAGAGGCAACGTGGCAGTACTGCCTTGTCTCTCTTTCTGTTCTGCCCGTAAAAGCGGCGGTTCAGGCCCTTGCTGGAATGTTGGTTCAGGCCTCCACTGGAGTATTCCTTGAGTAGGCTTCGGCTGGAATGTTCTGCTCGCTCTCCTCTCCCCGTTTCCCCCTCCCTCCTGACCTTGGCTTCCTGGCTTCTGCTAATGAGCTCCTTTGATGTATGTTCTCTAGTCTAGCCTGGTACTGTTATCACCGCATTCCCAAAACTTGAAACTGACACCTGCAATGTAGTACTGTTTATAGTCGTGCACTTTTGTAATGGTAAGCACTTGCAGCTCGGACCGTGTAGGGGGCCTAGCCATACCTGATGCTTCTCAATAAAGTTACCTGCTTCTCAGATGGTCGTCTGAGCGAGTGATTTTGTGGGGATTGCCCAGGGAGGCTGGAAAGCCTTACATTGAGTCCCTTGCTCCAGCTCCTGCTCCTGTACCACGTTTGGACAGCTATGGCAGGAAACGGGGATGACAAGAAGGATGGAGACAACACTGTGCCCGAGAAGCCCGATCCTGACCCTTCGGAAGGGAAGTCGACTGGGAAGACGCCCAGTGGAGCTGGCTCTGGATCGGGCCTGGGTACAAAGCCCAAGACGAGCCCGTTGAGTACCTGGCTGGAATCCCCTCGAAGTTGGTCGCTTTCGAGGGACAAAACGCGGTCTCGGAGGACTGCTTTTCCTGGGGGTTGTGCATTAGTCACTGTTTCTGAGCCTAGCCTACCTTACAGGGCTCTTGGGAGGATAATAAAGATGAGAAAATCATGTAACCTGCTCTGAGCTCCTTGGAGGAAAAGGCGGATAAAAACGTACTTGAATAAGTAAAATCAGAAATATGGCTATGTTCAATCCCTTACTCTGTTATAGCAGAACACAAGCAAATAAATTGGGTGAAAACACATGGGAGGTTTTGCCTTGGATTTTCCACTCTCTAGATGCTATATATAATTATATTAGGTGCTGTGGAGCACAGGCAGGGCAATGCTGCTGCAGTCGTCTTGCTTGTAGCTTCCTGGAGGCGCCTGGTTGGCCGCTGTGTGAACAGACTGCTGGACTTGATGGGCCTTTGTCTGATCCAGCGTGGCCTTTCTTATGTTCTTATGGATGGGGAAAATGTGCACCTAGAAAGCGGCAATGCCTCCCATGCTTAAATGGCCTTACCCTCTCATTGCTTCGGGGAGTCGACACGTGTGAATGGCATAGTGGGGGTAGACCCGTGTCTGTTTTGGAAGGGGCCACAACCTTCTCCCTGAGAGAGCTGGCCTGTCTGCAGAGAAGGACAGAAAAGGGAGGCTCCTCAGCATCCTTGAACACGTGAAGCTGCCTTATATTGGATCAGACCCTAGGTCCATCACAGTCCACAAACTGGACTGTTCTTATCTGCATACACCAAACTACCGGTCGGACTGGTTAGCTATTTCGGCAAAACACTGCAACATTGCCTCTAGGGAGCCCACAAGCAAGACGACTGCAGCAGCATTGTCCTGCCTGTCTTCCATGGCAACTAATATATTCGGCATGCGCCTCTGATCCTGGAGAGAATAGGTCTGCATCATGACTAATATCCATTTTGACAAGTAGCCATGAATACCCTTCTCCTCCATGAACGTGTCCACTCCCCTCTTCAAGCCTTCCAAGTTGGCAGCCACCACCACATCCTGGGGCAGGGAGTTTCACAGTTGTGTGAAGAAATACTTCATTTTTGTCTGTTTTGAATCTCTCGCCCTCCAGCTTCAGCAGAGGACCCCACATTATAGTATTATGAGGGAGAAAAGCTTCTCCCTGTCCACTCTCTCCATACCATGCATAATTTCAAAGACCTCTATCATATCTTCCTGGAACAGATCAATTCCAAAATGTGATCTGTAGTCTGATGTGTTGCCGTCCATTCTAACCACTTGGCATTTTACGACCTCATTCTCTTGTCAGGCCCAGTTCCCATGGAAGACTTCCAAATTAAAACATGCAGGATCATACACAGCTCTGCAAGAAGAAACTATTTAGACCAGTGTTCAGTAGCAGGAGGGCCAGAGGTCTAGCCAGCCCTACCTATGGCTCACCTACCTGTCTGACCAAAAAACCCTGGAGCTACAGTGGGACAGGATGAGGGGTAATTGCTGTGCCTTTCTGTAAGCAAGAAATATGATTTCACAGGAACAGAGAAATACAGGTCCGGTCTACCTATCTCAAGCCTTTTCTTAAAAGTTTAGAAATAAATATGTCCAAAACCAAGCGACAGTTAACAGGAACAAAGGAAAAAGATCAATACAAGCCGACACCTGCCTCCCCCTCCGGAGATTAAGAGCCGGCCAGTATTTAAAATGTATCTCCAACACATCAGAATGTACAAGATGTACAAACAGACAGACATCCAGCAGAATGAAGCAATAGGGGTGGATTGAACCACTTCAGACTGCAGTGAGGGGGAGGTCACATTTCCCCTTCTCCCTTACATAGGGAAAAACACTTGTCTACCTTTATGCACAAAGTTGGCAAACTAGAATCGTCGTCCCAGATGTGCTAGCTGTCGGAGGGGGGAGTATGTACAGGGATTTTTGTTCCCCATGGGGACATTCAAAAATTGCCTCCCACACCCATTCAGTCTGTAGTACCATCCATTCATTTACTGTGGCTGGCATGTTCTGGATTTGCCGGCAGCAATAAAGCTGCAATGCTCTTGGCTAGAAGCTGCTGGAAGGCAGACTCTGGCGGCTTTCCAAACAGCCTGTGACAGCTAGCTGCTCTTTTGCTCTTTCTCCTCTTTGGGGGTGTGGGGGAGGAGGTAGTTGTGAATTTCCTGCATTGTGCAGGGGGTTGGACTAGATGACCCTGGTGGTCCCTTCCAATTCAATTGGAGTGGCGGAGTCTGATCAGGAGAACCGGGCTTGATTCCCCACTCCTCCACACGAGCAGCAGATGCTAATCTGGTGAACTGGATTTGTTTCCCCACTCCTACACAAGAAGCCAGCTGGGGGACCATGGGCTAGTCACAGCTCTCTTAGAGCTCTCTCCGCCTCATCTCCCTCACAGGGTGTCTGTTGTGGGGAAGGGAAGGTGATTGTAAGCTGGTTTGATTCTTCCTTAAGTGATAGAGAAAGTCGGCATATAAAAACCAACTCTTCTTCTATGATTCTTCCATTCCCATACACCACTCAGGCAAAAGGACTCAACCGTGGGACTGCGTGGTCCAGCGTTGTTTCTTTTGTGCTGAGATGCCACTCCTGGGAAGCGGCCCGGCCACCTCCAGAGCAATATCCTCAAGCACAATGGAATTCCAGTGTGCCACCTAAATACACGCAGCTTCTTTCACGGGATGCAGCCGTTTACAAGAAAACCTGAGGAGGGCGGGTTTTGGAGAGGGGAGAGACTTCAATGCCGTAGACTAGAGCCCAATTGCCAAAGCTGCCATTTTCTCCATGGAACTGATCTCTGTTGCCTGGAGATCACTTGTAATAGCAGATCTCCAGCCAACACCTGGAGGTTGCTCCAAATCTAACACAGATCAACCATACAAAGTGTAGCTAAACAACAGACTGTATTATACAATAACATTGACAAGCACATACAAAAAGTCCTATTTCTTAAGCATAAAGACACAAAGTTGTGGAAAGTGTAGAATTTGCATCCAACAAAGTCACAATATTCCAAGGTTGATTCCAGGTATTACTCAGTCCCAAGGCAGGGGATCAAAAGTGAAGAGGAAGACGGCCGTTTCAGTTCTTCATCAGTTCCGCTTCACCAGCCTTATACATCCCGTCTCTTGTGTGTGTGTGCGTTTGTGTGTAAAGTGCCGTCAAGTCGCAGCCGACTTATAGCGACCCCTTATGGGGTTTTCAAGGCACGAGACTAACAGAGGTGGTTTGCCAGTGCCTTCCTCTGCACAGCAACCCTGGTATTCCTTGGTGGTCTCCCATCCAAATACTAACCAGGGCTGACCCTGCTTAGCTTCTGAGATCTGACCGGATCAGGCCAGCCTGGGCCCTCCAGGTCTCTTAGTTCATATTAAAGAATCCATATCCAAGGATCCTTCATAAGGTTCCTTCCCAGGATACCAACAATTTTATTTCTTAACAGTCTTCCAACAGGTTCCTTCTCAGGTATCCTGTTGGAAGAAATGGGCCTTTTTTGTATGTGCTTGTCAATGTTATTGATAATGTTATAATAAAGTCTGTTGTTTAGCTATACTTTGTAGGGTTGATCTGTGTTAGATTTGGAGCCACTACATTTATACTCGGGGGTGTCTATTTTGGCTTACCACCAGGAGGTTGGCAACCCTAAAATACTAGCCAGGGCCGACCCTGCTTAGCTTCCCAGATCTGACCGGATCAGGCCAGCCTGGGCCCTCCAGGTCAGGGCACGTGTGAACCTCTCCTTTGGCTGACCTTGCGCCCAGTTCCCTAAAGCGCCATCCGGGCAGGGACGAGGAGGCCACGCCCCCTTGCCCCGCCCCGCCCGAACACGCCGCACTCTGCCCTCCCGGAAGTCCCGTTCCCCCCTCTTTCCCGCCCTTTAATCCGACCCCCCGGGTAGGCGGAGCTTCCGGCCCGCCGCGCCTCCTGATTGGACGCCGCCGGGGCTCTCCGGCCTCGCCAAGATGGCGGCGCCCAGCACCCACCTGAGCTGTGAGGATTTCGCCGAGTTCCAGGTAGGGGAGCGGGAGACCGGCGCGGCCTCCCGCCGGGGGGCCCCGCGTTGCCGGGGGGCCGGGGCTGCCCTCCGCGGCCCGCTTTTCCTCCTTTCAGGCTGGAGGTCGCGAGAGGGAGGAGAGAAGCCGCCTGAACCGGGGCCGGCTGAACAGCATCATAGACCCCCGGGCAAGGCGGTGCACTGAGGCCCTTCCCCACACAACCCCTCACAGGAATAAAAATGGAAATGCTTGATAAAATTGAAGATATATTTATTGGTACTTCCTTTTTATATATATATATATATATATATATATATATATATATATATATATATATATATATATATATATATATATATATATATATATATATATTATTACTATATATATATATATATATATAATTTTCATGATATTAAACAAAACAAATACAGTAATAGCCAAAAAAATAAAAAATAAAATACAAAAGAGTATCAATTCTAGTTGTACAAAGTTATAAAGTTCAACAAAGCAAAAATACCCTTTTGACCCTCCACCCGCCTTAAAAAGTGACCCATCACCTGACCTCCGCAGAAGTGCCTAAACAGTTTGGAAAGTTGTCAATAATAATAATAATATAAAAGTAAATAAATTTGTTTCTATAACTCACTAACTAAAATAGTAAAATCCATTTTTGCCAGTTTGTCCCAATATGTGATGGCCTTTGCCCAAGTTTTTAAAAATTCTTCCATATCTTTACCATGTAGGAATTCTGTTAATTTGGCCATCCTCATATACATCCATAGTTTCTCTCTCCAGTCACGAATTGAAGGTTTATTCATTTGCTTCCAAACTTTAGCTATTACAATTCTTGCAGCAGCAAAACTATATTGACAAATGACCCTATCATTTCTACCCATTTTTTCTTGTGGGATTTCCAATAAACAAAATGCAGGTTTTCTTTTTACTCTCATATTAATCAAATTATTAGTTTCTATAATAACTTTTTTCCAATTTTTTTTATTTTTTTTACATATCCACCATGCATGCATAAATTTATTGGTACTTCCAACAAAATCAGTGTTTAGTGAAACACATGCTAAATATGTGAGACAGCAAGGTAGACTTTCTCAGAATGTGGAGGATCCACTTAAGTATTTTGGCTTAGTAGTTTGTGATAATCTTTTCCCTTTTCTGTAAATGCACTGTACATATATTGAGATAGCAAGGGAAGTCTGTTGCTGGGCAGGATAACTGTGTGTGAAGGCAGTGGGTGAAATGTCATGGAGTGTCAGAGTGAACAATAAACAATGATGGGAGAAACTGGATGAAACTGCAACTGTACTGAGTTGCCTTTCTGTCTGAAATACAATCAGATATGCATAACTTGTTGATGTATCGTCATAACTTGAATTCGGATAAATATCTCTTCCCCAGTATAATCGGGACTCAGAGATTTCTGCCCATTAGGGCCTCTAAGTCAGCAGCTGCAAATAAACTGTTTTTCTTGATAATGGTCTTGGGTCTCTCTCCCCTCCGAACCCCCGTTTACCACATCATATGCATTGCCCAATAACAAATATTTATAGTTTAGTATAGTATTTATTTATTCACTGACAGCAACTAACAACATACATAGATTAGCATGGGCCCCTGTGCTTGCAGGGCCCCCGGGCAACTGTCCAGCGTGCCCATGCGTTCAGATGGCCCTGGCCTGCGTTAAGATGGCCCTGGCCCTCTCAGGGAAGGGCGGGAGCCGAAGCGCTGCTTCTACCCCATCTTGCTTTCCTTCCTTGCTTCCTTCCTTCGTGCGGACTTGCAAGGGCTCTTTCTCTCGGTAGCCGCTCTCCAGCCCCCCCCCCCAAACTAAGGAGATGAATGATGAATTAATATATGGATGAGGATCGCCATGCTTACTTCTTTTCGTTTGGTTCTGAGACAGCAGTGAAACTGGAAAAATTACGGGTGCAAAGCGGGGTCAAGTGAAGGAAGAGAAAATGATTAAATCCATGCTTGTAGGCTAAAATATACAGGATGATAAAAAAGGAATGTTAATTGGACAGCAAAGCAAGGAGAGTCCAGGATAACAGTTAATTGGGAAAACCAGAGCAAGAGCCTCAAAGGAGGAATGTTGATTAATAGTGGTTAAACACTAACCTGCATGCAAATGATGGGCTCCAAACAGAACTGTTTGTAACCAATAGTATTGCTTCGAATGTAGTGTAATAGAGCCAATAAGAAATAAGTAACATGTTGTATAAACCAATAACTAATAAGTAAATGCTTTGTAACCAATAGCAAGTAAAATTAGAGGATGAATAGTTAATGCATCCAAGAAAATGAATAACGAGTCTGGCAGCTGCAAATAAACTGATTTCTCGAACTCCGGTCTGAAGGGTCTCTCTGTTCTAGCCCCATTGTGCCGTAACAGTTCATTTATGCACGCGAGTTTTTGCCTTGGATCTGCCATTTTCTGGATGCACATTTCCCCCATCTGAATTCCCAAAACTCAAAAAATAAGCCCCGCCCCCATGCAGAGTTTTGAGAAGTCAGATGGGGGGGAAAGTGCATCTAGAGAGCGGCAGATCCAAAGCAAAACCTCCCGTGCATAAATGGCCGTAAAGGTCCCCTGTTCAAGCACCGGGTCATTCCTGACCCATGGGGTGACGTCACATCCCGACGTTTACTAGGTGGACTTTGGGGGTTACCGCATTATGTATTCCCAGCGATGTATTAAGAGTTTGAAAATGTTATAAAAAATACTGTTCGCACTTTGTTTGGCCCCTTTAGCTGTGAAGACATCTTCCAACCACTTTTTAGCCGTGCCATCCAAAAACCCTTTCAAAGCGATGTTTTTTATAACTCTTACTACATCACTGGGAATACATAATGCGGTAACCCCCTTTGTTTTACGGGGTGGTTGGCCAGTGCCTCCCCCAGTCATCTTCCCTTTACCCCCAGCAAGCTGGGTCCTCGTTTTACCGACCTTGGAAGGATGGAAGGCTGAGTCAACCTTGAGCCGGCTGCCTGAAACCAACTTCCATTGGGATCGAACTCAGGTCGTGAGCAGAGCTTGGACTGCAGTACTTCCACTTACCACTCTGCGCCACGGGGCTCATAATAAATGGCCTTACACTCTGGTATTCTCTCCAGTGGGGGAACAGAAGCTGTTTATATCGGCCTCCTCCATTTTATCCTCACAACAATCCTGGGAGGGAGGGAGGATAGGTTGAGAGTGTGTGCCTGGCTAGGGTTGCCAGCTCCCGGTTGGGAAATACCTGGAGATTTTGGGGGTGGAGCCTGAGGAGGGCGGGGTTTGGGGAGGGACTTCAGTGGGGTATACCGCCATAGCGTCCACCTTCCAAAGCAACCATTTTCTCCAGGTGATCTCTGTCGCCTGGAGATCAGTTGTAATAGCAGGAGAAGTGGGGAAACCAATCCGGTTCACCACATTAGCCTCCGCTGCTCATGTGGAAGAGTGGGGACTCAAACCTGGTTCTCCAGATCAGAGTCCACCGCTCCAAACCACCGCTCTTAACCACTACACCACGCTGACTCTCTATTCCTTTATTAGCAACCCTATTCCTGGCCCAAGTCCATCCAGTGATCTTCCATGGCAGAGAGGGGATTCAAACCGTGCCCCTGCCCCCCAAGATCCTAATAGGGCACTCTAAACACACGTTTCTAATAGTAAACTGCCTGGCCCTCAAAAGCCATCCAATGGGCCACCCATATATGACGAAGGGGTTCCCTATCTAATAGGGTGGGTAGGGAACTCAAGTTTGCAGAAAAATGGGACTAGGTATATTCAGTGGGAAAAGAACTAACTTCTTCCTCTCTCGTTCTCCTCCAAAGCCTGATGAGAGTGGTTGAGTGTTAAAGGAAAGGGGAGGGTTTGGAAGTACTAGCTTTCTTCAGACCTGGCAAACAAAAAGAATGCTTGAGGGTGAGATTTTGTAGAACAGGAATGGGGTTTTCTAAACTTGCTGTCTCCACACACACACACACAGTTCTTTGTTGGATCCCAGCTTGATATTTATGATAAATGCCATATATGTGTCACATTTCATATATGTGAAGTAACATGATCTTGTTGGATTTTTTTTATATGCTGACTTTCTCTACCACTTAAGGAAGAATCAAACCGGCTTACAATTACCTTCCCTTCCCCTCCCCACAACAGACACTCTGTGAGGTAGGTGGGGCTGAGAAAGCTCTAAGACAACTGTGACTAGCCCAAGGTCACCCAGCTGGCTTCATGTGTAAGAGTGGGGAAGCCAACCTGGTTCACCAGATTAGAGTCCGCCGCTCATGTGGAGGAGTGGGGAATCAAACCTGGTTCTCCACATTAGAGTCCTCCGCTCCTAACCAATGGTCTTAACCACTACACTACGCTTGCTCTCCATGTTGCATTCCTCACAGCTGCCCTGTAATGTAGATCAGTAGTTGTTTCCCATGTGGTGGGTGGGTATCTTGGATTGGGGTGGCTGAGCCTGAAAAATCGTGGTGTACTAAGGCCATGGCTGAGGTGAAATTGTGGAAGACATAGACATCTTGCATTGCTCAGCATGGTGAGCAAAACCACTGTATTACTGCTCAGGCTAGTGGTGGCTTGTTGAATATCATTTTCTTTACACAAGGTTTCCTGTTAATCCCCTGGATAGTTTGGGATTTTTTAAAAAGTGTCTTTGGGTTGGACCTTCTTCACACATGCATGCACACCACTTGACTTAATTCCCAGTAACATGCCAGAAGGGTAGGTGCATTAGTCTGTAGTAGTAAATAGGCAAGCTGTTCAGTGGTTCCTTTAAATGCTAACAAAAGTTGTTTCCGCCTAAGCTTTTGTGAGTCAGCTCACTTCATCAGATGTGTGGGATGATATAAACTCTGACTTACAAAAGAATAAGGTGTCTTTAAGGTGTTAGTGGACTCCTTGTTTTATTTTCCCAATAGCATGCAACTCAGTGGGAACTGACTTCACGGACTGTGCACACCAGGGGGCATCAGTTACGTGAAAAGTTCTTTCTGTGATGGCGCATTTGTAGTTACGAGCAAAAGAAAAGGGTCTATCTCGCTGGCAGGGAAAATGTGAATTAGGTGTGACTGTAATTTAATGCATTAAAATATTCATTGATGAAACTTCTCTGCAGCAGTTTTGTTACTGACGTCAATCCTCCACCCTTCCAACGTGCTGTCCTTTTCATTCCTTGTGGTGCAGCTCTGTAAGACTCAGAGTTGCCTATTCCTTCTTCATTTAAGAGCAAGCGCCCCTGCCTGTCAGCTCTCTTCAGAAAGCTTCTGCCCTTTCCCCTTCTCTGTTTAGCTGAATCACTTGGCTTTTGGACTGGTCTTGTGCTGAGAGCACAGATGTGATTAAACAGCAACAACATTAGCCAGGACAAACAGCTGTATAGCTTAGAGGAGGGGAAGGGTGAAATGGCGCCTCCTGATACCTCTACCAGCACATGAGAGGGCTGTTGTTGGGCTACCCTCTTCTTGCCCTTCACTGCATCCCCCAACCTGTGCATCAGTTTGTACATGTGGATCCTTCAGTTGCAGAAATAATATTTCTGGGAGCTGACTGCTAGGGGAAAAGGACTGTGAGGAAAATCCATGCATTCTGTGCCAATGGCTGGATCCATCCCCTTGTTTTGGTAATCATTGCGATTCTCTTGCAGGTTTTGTTGTTTTTTTATGTTAATATTTTTAATAGTTGGCTGTTCAGGTGGTCAAGAGTTTGTTTGTCTCTCTATCTCTGGCTCTCTCTTTGCTTTTTACTGGTCATGTTTCAGTCTGAAACACAAGCTGCTACAACTTTATTGAATGGTTTCCTAACTAGTCCCCACCCCCCTTCAAGGCTTAAGTTCTGGTTCCACGAAGGTTAAAAATAACATTTGTTACTCAAGTCTTAGAAATACTGAGTACAGCTTTTCTCCCTTTTTTTCCTATTCATTCTCAGCTTAAAAAATAATATCTTTCTCCCCCCCCCCCCCATAGGAGCTGCTCAGGGTGATGAGAACGATTGATGACAGAATAGTTCACGAGTTAAACACGACCGTTCCAACCGCTTCTTTTGCGGGAACAGTTGACGCTAGCCAAACTTGTAAGGAACTTTACCAGTCTGTAAGTATATTGGTGGCATTTCCATCCTGGGTGTTTGTTTAGTGAGCACTATCAGACAAAGGGCAGGGTTTAGCATCTCCATTGTCCCTTTTTGTCCTTGCCCTATTCTCTTATGTGTCTGCCCTTTGCGTTCCCACATTACCAGGGTTAGCCTAGTAGCACTGCACACAGGTGAAGCGGTGGGTTCTCTTGCTTGCATTTGTGAGCAGGAAGGGAGAGAAAAACGGTGCAGAGTAAGGAGACTTGCACCGTATTAATTACATCAGGGGTGTCAAACTCAGTTGTTACAAGGACTGGAAATGACATAAATGTCACCGGGCCATGCCTTTCCAGCCCAGATTGAGATGGGGGTGGGTGGCTTCCTCGGCTGGTTCATGGGCCGGATAAGAGCTCTCAAGGGGCTGTATCCAGCCCGCGGGCCTTATATTTGACACCCCTGACTTACGTGTTTGCGGAAAGCTGTAATTCCTGTGCCCTTGGAAAATGCAGCCTTCATCTATTTATGGCTTTATTTAATTTTGATTAGGATGATTGCATTACTTGTTTGTGATTTCCCCCCCCCCCCCGTTTATTTAGTTGGCAGAGGCTCACACGAGTAGAGAAAGACTCATCAAGAATTGCATTGCTCAAACTTCTAGCATAGTAAAATCTCTCCAGGAAGAGAGGAAGTCGTCTCTGGAGGACATAGCCTTATTAAAGAAGCTCAGGAAAGAGCAGACAAAAGTGAGTAGAAGAGTTCTATGACTTTATTTTTGAATGTTGCATGTGAAAAGAACACATGTGATAAAAGTAATGAGAAAAATACCAAGTAGTGGCTTCAGATGAACATGACCATAATTCCTTGAGGCAGGGGCGTGGCTAAGTGGAAGAGCCTCTGCTTTGCATGCAGAAGGTCCCATGTTCAATCCCCACCATCTCTGATTAAAAGAATCAGGTAGTAGGTGACGTGAAAGACCTTGGGACCCTGGAGAGCCGATGCCAGTCTGAGTAGACAGTACTGACCTTGATGGACCAATGGTTTGATCCAGTATAAGGCAGCTTAATGTGTGTTCAGTATTGGGCCTTGAAGATACCCTTGAAGATAATTATCCTTGAAGATAATTGGCAAACTCCGTTATTTCCATCACTTTCCTGTTTCTAAGTAAACAGTCACATGAAGCTGCCTTCTACTGAACCAGACCCGTGGTCCATCAAAGTCAGTATTGTCTACTCAGACCAACAGCAGCTCTCCAGGGTCTCAGGCAGAGGTCTTTCACGTCACCTACTTGCCTGGTTCCTTTAACTGGAGATACCGGGGATTGAACCTGGGACCTTCTGCATGCCAAGCTGATGCTGTGCTACTAAGCCACGCCCCCCCAAAGCAAAGTCCTTGTTTGTTGGGTTAAAGTATATTGACAGGTGACCCACCAATTTATTTGGGCATTTATACGCTGCTTTTCTCCTCACCGGGGGCTTAATGTGACTTACACAAAGCCAGAAAAATATAATTTAAACGAAGAGGAAACAAAAATATACAAGGCAAGCTCTTGGACTGGTCTTAGATCCACTGGGCAGCTAACTCATGGCAGCAGACTAAGGGCCAGGAATCCTTCGCATATTGCTTGGGTATCAGGGAGCCCAGAATTCATTGGACTGAATAAGGCATGTAGCAAGGGAGCAGAAGAAGAGCAGGGCCTGCCGCTTCTGAGGTCTTCCTGGTTCCCTAAGCACATGACGTCAGGAGGAAACGGCTGCTGGGTTCAGAAGAGCGGCGGGCAAGCAGCAACACAATAGGAGCTTCCACTGTTCATTTTAAAGCAGAACGCTTCTCTCTCTCCCACAGTTGAAATTAATGCAGTCAGAGCTGAACGTTGAAGAAGTGGTAAATGACAGAAGCTGGAAGGTATGGAGGTCTCGTGGCTTGGGTTTTGGGTGTTGGGTTCATGTGTTGCAACACTTTAAGAACGTGGTGCTTCCAAAGGAGACAGTGGTGGTGGTACAGTCAGAACTGGGTTGCATATTGTTTGTTTCTTTAGACAATTTATTAACCTCCTTCCCCCCCCCCCCAGGAAGACCCAAAGCAGCATGCAAAAGCACTTACACATAATTTGAGTGAATAGTTTAAACAAGCAAATGATAACTATATAAGGAAAACATCTCCTGAGTTATAACACTTCTGGCAGGGTGTGAGCTTTTGTGAGTCACAACTTGCTTCTTCAGATACCTTTAACCTTATCTGAAGAAGTGAGCTGTGACTCACGAAAGCTCATACCCTGCCAGAAATTGTGTGAGTCTTTAAGGTGCTACTGGACTCTTGCTCTTTTCTGCTAATACAGATAGACTGACGTGGCTACCCATCGTGATCTATCTCCTGAGGAATATAATTATATAAGGAAAACTCCTAAGTAAATGTTGAATGCCACATAGCAACTCAGCAATGGCTGTAGACTGCAAGCCTCAGGCATAAAAGCCCTTTGGTTTTAAATTGTGGAACTCCCTGCCCCAGGATGTGGTGATGGCTGCCAACTTGGAAGGCTTGAAGAGGGGAGTGTTCATGGAGGAGAGGGCTATCCATGGCTGCTAGTCAGAATGGATACTAGTCATGATGCATACCTATTCTCCCCAGGATCAGATGAGCATGCCTATCACATTAGGTGCTTTGGAACACAGGCAGGATAATGCTGCTGCAGTCGTCTTGTTTGTGGGCTTCCCAGAGGCACCTGGTTGGCCACTGTGTGAGCAGACTGCTGGACTTGATGGGCCTTGGTCTGATCCAGCAGGGCTTTTCTTATGTTCTTATGAGGTCCTGGCTTTGCTTAGGTTATAAGCATCAGCAGACAGGAAGAAGACAGACATTCTGCGGCTGCTAATATGCTCCTCAAAACTCCCTTCCCTCCTGTATTTGAACAGATTTCTGTCTTGCCATTCTGCCAAAGTGTCCAAGGTAGATAAAGCACTGGATTAAAACAAGAGCGCGTGCATGATCAGAATGTTAAATAAACCCCAGTTCAACCTAACAGCAGCAAGAAGTGATCACCAGCTTCCTTCTCTGCACTCCCCTGAGCAAGGCTGATTTAAGTGGCACTAAGACATAAGAACATAAGACGGCATTGGGCTGATCATAAAAACATAAGAAAATGCTGGATCAGACCAAGGCCCATCAAGTCCAGCAGACTGTTCACACAGTGGCCAACCAGGTGCCTCCAGGAAGCCCCCAAACAAGATGACCCAAGCAGCTTTCTCCTGCCTGTGTTCCACAGCACCTAATATAATAGGCATGCTCCTCTGAGACTGGAGAGAATAGGTATTCATCATAAGAACATAAACAAAAACCTGCTGGATCAGACCAAGGCCCATCAAGTCCATCAGCCTGTTCACACAGTGGCCAACCAGGTGACTCTAGGAAGCCCACAAGGAAGACAACTGCAGCAGCATTATCCTGCCTGTGTTCCACAGCACCTAATACAATAGGCATGCTCCTCTGACCCTGGAGAGAACAGGTCTGCATCATGACAAGTATCCATTTTTACTGAAAAAACAGAAGAGAGGATGCTAAAGAAACGTACCCAGGAAGACAGTTTCAGAGGGTAACTATGTTGGTCAGTGGTAGAAGAGCCAGATTCGAATCCAGGAGCACCTCAGAGACCAACAAGATTTTCGGTGTCTAAGTTTTCGAGAGTTAGAGCTCCCTTCATCAGGTACCATCTGACCAAGGGAGCATTGACTCTTGAAAGCTTATACCCTGAAAATCTTGTTGGTCTCTTAAGGTGTGACTGGAGTCAGACCTAGGAAGGGCATTCAAAAGTCTGGGTGCCATCACTGAGAAGTCCTTGTCTCATCCTTCTTGGCAGTCCATGTTAGGGACCTCTGGGTGTGAAGAAGAAGAAGAGTTGGTTTTTATATGCTGACTTTCTCTACCACTTAAGGGAGGCTCAAACCGGCTTACAATCACCTTCCCTTCACCTCCCCACAACAGACACCTTGTGAGGTAGATGGGGCTGAGAGAGCTCTAAGAGAGCTGTGACTTGCCCAAGGTCACCCAGCTGGCTTCATGTGGAGGAGTGGGGAGTTCACCAGATTAGCCTCCGCTGCTCATGTGGAGGAGTGGGGCAATCAAACCTGGTTCTCCAGATCAAAGTCCACCGCTCCAAAGGCCAGCACACATGTTTAGTTAAAGCTCAAGGAAATATCTTCCTGGGATCACCCCACTTCTGATTGCAGCCAGAGGAGTGTACATTTGAAGCTTTCCCCGGGTCGAAGATCCAGTGCCTATGGAAAGCTATCAAGTTAGGAAAGAGGTTTGCAGCCCCTGTTCTTCTCCAGGCTTGTAATTGACTCAAATGGATCTTTTACTTGATATTCTGTTACTAAGTTTGTCTGCAGAGTGAGATACCCAGCAAATTTTTCACTTATGTTAACAGTGCTTATTTCAAGACCCCCATTTTGTCTTGGCTTCTTAGGTATTTAATGAACGCTGCCGAGCTCATTATAAGCCTCCGAAGGGTCAATGAAGCAAGTAGGGAAGCTTCCCCAGAAAGTAAACTTCAATCATGCCAAACATACTGGAGAAGAGATGCGGAACAAGCTACATGGGACCTTTTAAGAAAGAAACAAAAAACAGACAGAGCAACTGGATCCATGGAGTTCATCCCAGTGATTGATTTTTTGTGTGCTAATTAAGATAATCTAATTGCTATTTTGTACAAGATGTATGGGAAAAACATTTATTAAAAAAATCAGAGGGAATGTGATGTCAGCATATTTTGTTCCACATTCCCAGGTATTTATGAAGAAGAAGAAGAGTTGGTTTTTATATGCCGACTTTCTCTACCACTTAAGGAAGAATCAAACCGGCTTACAATCACCTTCCCCTCCCCACAACAGACACCCTGAGAGAGCTGTGACTAGCGCAGGGTCACCCAGCTGGCTTCGTGTGGAGGAGTGGGGAAACCAATCCAGTTCACCAGATTAGCCTCCACTGCTCATGTGGAAGAGAGGGGAATCAAACCCAGTTCTCCAGATCAGAAACCACCGCTCCAAACCACCGCTCTTAACCACTACACCACATTGGCTCACTTACTATTTACTTCATTTATACCCTGCCTTTCTCCACAATAGGGACCCAAAGCAGCTTACCTTGTACTCCACTCCTCCATTTTTATCCCCAGAAGAAAAAGGTAGCAAGAAAAGATGGAGAACTGCTCCATCCTATCCTTGGCCTAAGAAACTGCCACTGCTGTAGTTTTGGCCTGCAGAAATGCACAGTGGTTGAACATGGCTCAACTCTAGTTTTAACCTAGCTAGGCTTTAGAATCAGCAAAGGTTTTAAGAGATTAGTACAGTGGAAGGCTATCATATTACAGTACAATCTAAAAAGCAGGGATATGTTGTACCTATGTTCCAGTAATGATCTATGAGCCAGCCATCCTGACTGGCAGCATGCACACAAATTCTATATAAAGGATGGTGCCAAATAGTTTTCTGTTGCCCCAGAAGTTCGGACCAGAACCAACGGGTTGAAATTAAATCAAAAGAGTTTCCATCTAGACATTAGGAAGAATTTTGTAACAGTTAGAGCAGTTCCTCAGTGGAACAGGCTTCCTCGGGAGGTGTAAGTGCTCCTTCCCTGGAGGTTTTTAAGCAGAGGCTAGATGGCCATCTGTCAACAATGCTGATTCTATGACCTTAGGCAGTTCATGAGAGGGAGGACATCTTGGCCATCTTCTGGGCATGGAGTAGGGGACACGGTGTGTGTGTGGGGGGGGAGGTAGTTGTGAATTTCCTGCATTGTGCAGGGGGTTGGACTAGATGACCTTGGTTGTCCCAACTATGATTCTAGTTCACATCTAGCGTTTCAGATGATGCAGTTGTAGGTGTTTTGACGTTGGATACTTGCTCAGTTGGGACAGTTAACCAGGTAGGGGGCACTTTAAATGAGTTGATGTGCTACATGAAGAAATACTGATACTCTGGCCACACCCATTCTTTTATATCTGCAGACAGGAAGGAGACAGAAGCTGTTCTGCAGCTGGCAAGATTAATTTTCTGAATCAATTGTGGCCTTGCGATGGCTCTCTTTAGAATGTTGTTTTAGATTGTCTGGTTAAGAGAGGCGTGCCCAATGGTCTTGAAGCAGAAAATTTGGTTTCAAAAATCACTTAAAAGTATTGCAATCTTTAAAATGGCAACATGGGATTGAAACGCTACATGAACCTTTGAGCCTTGTGTGGTTTGATTTTGGCAAAGGGTGAAAATGTGTCTTCCCAAAGGCCAGTAATAACCAGTAACCTGAATTGCATTTGCATTTATTTATTTAAATCCCACTTTTCTCCCCCACAATTGGGACGCAAAGTAGTTTAATTAATTTAGTTAGTTAGTTTTAAACCCCGGCCAAGGCCAGGCTCACGGCAGCTCACAACAAAAAATCCATACTATGAATACAATAATACATTAAAATAATTATAAATCACCAAATTTAGTCTAAAACCAATAAAATTCCAGTCCTGAATTTATATAATAATAATAACAAGTGGCGTTCATTTGTAGCATAAGCTCACAACAGGGCCTACGAACAGCCAGAGCCTCCCAATATAAGAACATCGTTCTCCATTTTCTCACAACAACCTCCCTGTGAGGGAGGCCAGGCTGAGAGTTTGCCGCAGGCCCAAGGTCACCAAGCGAGCATCCGTAGTGGAAGGGGGGATTTGAACCTGGATCGCCCAGGGTCCTAATCCATAGGGTTGCCAGGTCCCTCTTTTTCAACAGGCGGGAGATTTTGGGGGTGGAGCCTGAGGAGGGCGGGGTTTGGGGGAGGGGAGGGACCAATGCCATAGAGTTCAATGGCCAAAGTGGCCATTTTTCTCCAGGTGATCTGATCTCTATCGGCTGGAGATCAGTTGAATCAGCAGGGGATCTCCTGCTACTCCCTGGCAGTTGGCAACCCTACTAATCCACCATTCTATCCACTACACCGCCCTGACTCAGCCATGCCCGTGCAAAGGGAGACGTTGCTCAATTCTGTTTGAGAAAGCAGAACTTCAAGATATAACCTCTCCCAGCTGTGTGTTGAGCAATGTCGGAGGAACTGCTATCCTGTCCCAAAAAGCTGCCGTCATGGGCCTGGTTGTTCAGGTGAAGCTAGTGGGTGAGTCAGGAGGACTCCACACCCTCTCTTGAGTGCCGCGCACCACAAAATAAAAATTGTCATGTTGCATATTTTCCTATTATCTGCATGTTCATCCAGAGACAATTATTATTGTAAACCAATGCAGCAAAAAACATCTGTTCTTTTTACTGTCTACCTGTGCGGTGGACTTCCCCACCCCTGGATGAGTTAAATTCAGAGGTCACATGACGTGCGTGGGAGTATATAATACCTGATGCGTCGGACGAGTTCCCGAAACAAGTTTTGCTGCCGACTTGACTTCTTCGCAGGGCTTTCCAGCCACCTCGGAAAGCAGACGCTCTCACCATGATGCTTGGAGGTTTAACCCCTACCAAAGCAGCGACTCCGGAGATTCAACAGCTGGCGGACGAGGTGAGCAAAAAAAAAAAAAAAAACCCTGGAAAAAGGCTCGGCAGAACGGAAGATAATGACTTGGTCTTTCGACAAAGCTGAATTCTGAAAAGAGCAGCAGTGTTTATTTCACACTGTATCCAGGAATTGCCAACCTGGACACACAGGGCTGCCTAGGGTTGGCAGCCTCCAGGTACTAGCATGAGATCTCCTGCTATTACAAGTGATCTCCAGCCAACAGAGATCAGCTCACCGGGAGAAAATGGCCCCTTTGGCAATTGGACTCTATGGCATGGAAGGCCCTGGGGTACTCTGGAGGGCTCAAACAGGTGAGACAAAAATCCTTTAAAAAGATGCAATCCCCCCTCCCATCTAAAAAGGCCAATAACAAAGCTAGGAGTTTGAATAGGGTTGCCAGGTCCCTCTTCACCACCGGTGGGTGGTTTTTGGGGTGGAGCCAGAAAAGGGTGGGTTTTGGGGAGGGGCGGGACTTCAATGCCATCGAGTCCAATTGCCAAAGCGGCCGTTTTCTCCAGGTGAACTGATCTCTATCAGCGGGAAGATCAGTTGTAATAGCAGGAGATCTCCAACTAGTACCTGGAGGTTGGCAACCCTACTGACAAGTGTTTGCACAGCCTCTGCTTAAAAAGCAACACCGTGACAGCTTTGGAGGGCAAAGCTGTCCCCACTGAATTCAGTCCAGGAGGGGTGTGTGGAAGACAAGAAAAAACAGTATAAAAGGGTGCTCCTTAGGTTTGTAAAAGAGTAGGAACCAAGTACATTTTGAAGTACACAGGCCAGTCTTTCATGGGTAGGGTTGTCAGTAGGGTTGCCAACTGCCAGGTAGTAGCAGGAGATCTCCTGCTAATTCAACTGATCTCCAGCCGATAGAGATCAGATCACCTGGAGAAAAATGGCCACTTTGGCAATTGAACTCTATGGCATTGAAGTCCCTCCCCTCCCCAAACCCCGCCCTCCTCAGGCTCCGCCCCAAAAATCTCCCCTTGGTGGTGAAGAGGCATCTGGCAACCCTAGTTGGGGAGGGGAGGGACTTCAATGCCATAGAGTCCAATGACCAAAGCAGCCATTTTCTCCAGGTGAACTGATCTCTATCGGCTGGAGACCAGTTGTAACAGCAGAACTCCAGTTGGTACCTGGAGGTTGGCAACCCTACTCCCACATCATCATCCCAGACTCTTAACCATTACACCACACCATATCCTGTCTGTATATCTTTTTCCTTTGGCTACGGTTTTCTAACAGTTCTGCGCTTTTCTAAGAAACTAAGACAAGGGTTGGTCTCACAGTTCCAACCCAGTATTATTGTCAAACTCTTCTAAGTTAATTTTAATTTTTAATTCCAGGTGAAACCTCAATTAGAAGCAAGGGAAAACAGGAGCTTCCCTATTTTCACCGCTGTCGAGTACAGAACACAGGTGGTTGCCGGAACAAACTACTTTATTAAGGTTAGTGCTGTAAGGGAGGGATGACTGGGGGTTTGAAATGGGCTTCTATAAAAACAAAAATTCATGGCAGAAGGGGGGAAAAAACATTCTAACTTTATTTATTTGTGCATCTTTATACCTGCCTTTCTTCTACAGAAGGGCCCAAAACAGTTTGCAGAAAAATACTAAAATATATTGGAACCCATTTAAAAAGTTAAAGCAAATACATCTTGGGCTGGGATCTGGTCTACTAGGCTGCCTAACCCAGGTCTCCCTGGTAGGGTTGCTAGGGTTCCCAGGTCCCTCTTTGCCACTGGCGGGAGGTTTTTGGGGTGGAGACTGAGGAGGGCATGGTTTGGGGAGGGGAGGGACTTCAATGCCATAGAGTCCAATTGCCAAAGCGGCCATTTTCTCCAGGTGAACTGATCTCTATCGGCTGGAGATCAGTTGTAATAGCAGGAGATCTCCAGGTGGGGGTTGGAGAGCTCCCAGAATTACAGCTGATCTCCAGAGATCAGTCCCCCTGGAGAAAATGGCTCCTTTAGTAGGTGGACACTATAGCATTATACACCGAGGTCTAGGGTTGCCAACCTCTAGTTAGTAAGCAATCAAAAATCAACACCTCTGCACCATTACCTAAGGTTAGAAAATTAGTACAGAAACAGGCTGATAACAATGTGTAATAACAATAGTATATTGAATGTAACAACGTGCTACCAAGCCAACTGCTACAACTTGTATCCCATTTGGGAACGTGGAAACTGTAAATTTGTCTGTGCAACCTTTTTTCAACGGATATCCTGATGTTGGAATAGATAAGCTAAGAAATACACATGGTTGCTATTTTGTCCCTAAAAGGGTGATGCTTAAAAGTCTAAAGAAAATTTTTGAAGCTACAGAAGCTTATATTGAAATGAGTACATTTTGACATCAATATATAAACGGGACTGAGGAAGAATTGAAACGATTGTATCCCTTTCTACCCTTCTTCACTTGAAGACGTCGACCTCGGATTGATTGTTACTGTACCAGGACTGAGAAATGCTGGCTTGTCAGCCCGTTGTTATATACCCAGGACTGAAAAATACTTTGTTGTATATATGCAATTGGCTTGGTAGCACGTTGTTACATTCAATATACTATTGTCATTACACATTGTTATCAGCCTGTTTCTGTACTAATTTTCTAGCCTCTAGTTAGTAGCTGGAGATCTCCTGCTATTACAACTGATCTCCAGCTGATAGAAATTAGTTCACCTGGAGAAAAGGGCCGCTTTGGCAATTGGAGTCTATGGCATTGAAGTCCCTCCCCTCCTCAAACCCCGCCCTCATCAGGCTCCGCCCCAAAAACCTCCCGCCAGTAGCAAAGAGGGACCTGGCAACCCTACCGAGGTCCCGCCCCTTCCTAAACCCTGCCCTCCCCAGGCTCCACCCCCAAATCTCCAGGAATTTCTAGGGATGCCAGCCTCCAGGTGGGACCTTGGGATCCCCTGGAATTACAGCTCATCTCCAGACAACAGAGATCAATTCTGTTCCATGAAAAGCTACCCATTTCCACACTCGAAGACTTTATTAAAGGGAAAGTACAATTGTTTTCTCCAGGCCTGTTGGCCGCCCTGGATGAAAATGATAGACCGTAGATTCAGGATACATAAAAGAAAGCACTTCTTCACAAGACGCATAACTAACTGGTGGATGACAAGAGATGCCAGCAGCCTAGGGTTGCCAACTTCCAGGTGGTGGCTGGAGATCTCCCACTATTACAACTGATCTCCAGGGTTTTGTTGGGAGCGCAAATGGTGTAGGAAAGAATTATGATGAAATCCATTAAATTGCAGACTTTGTTAGTAATTTGTCAATAGCAATGGAACATTTGGCTAATGAAACCACAGGCATAACCACATTATTGCACCAAGAGGTATCCTCTATTAAGACCGGTTACAAAATAGATTAGCTGTAGACATGCCTTTAAGTGAGCATGGTGGAAACCTGTGTATACATTAATCAGATATGCTGCTCCTTAGCTGACAACCAAGGGAAAATTGGAAGGGACCAAGAGAAAATAGCCAACCTGGTACATGACCTACAAACAGACAGGTTGAAATTAAATCAAAAGAGTTTCTGTCTAGACATTAGGAAGAATTTTCTAACAGTTAGAGCGGTTCCTCAGTGGAACAGTCTTCCTTGGGAGGTGGTAAGTGCTCCTTCCCTGGAGGTTTTTAAGCAGGCTAGAATTGTGCAGGGGGTTGGACTAGATGACCCTGGTGGTGCCTTCCAACTCTATGATTCTAGGATTCTAAAGCTGATAGAAGATCTCACCCCAAGTTGGGACTTGTCTTGGATGACTTTTTGACTACCAAATATGGGTCGGCTCAGATCATTGTTCATTATTATCTGTTTTATTGCAGTTATAGGCTTTATGGTTTGTTGGTTTTTGCAGTGCATGCCTGTAATTTCAGTTGCCTGTCGCTTACTCCTTCGAGTATTCAAAGAGGATAATATCACGGTATCGCAAGCATCTCCCAGAGAACAATGAAGGATGAACCAATAGTTCATTAGTTTTGAGATATGGTTCAAAGGGAGTGGGGCTGATACGAAAGGCACCCGAGCCCAGACTTTTATTAGTATATTAAATCAATGTTCTTTAAGCTTAAAAGAAAGACTTTTCCCATTCTTAGGGGCTTTCTGGTAGATGTTAGTATATGATAGGCAATAAAGGCTAAGATGTGAATTGGGAAATCGCCATGGGCAGCCAGACAAGTAACAGAAAGAACAAGAAAACATTGCATTTCAAAGGAAAACATAAAAGCTCCAGGGTTTTTGAGAGAACATTAGAGATAAGATAACCGGGAGCCCAGAGCTACCCAGAATGTACAAGACAGAAAGTCTTCTGATAAGGAAGTCCTTATTATTTTATTACAGAACCTTCCTGGGATAATGCCAGAAGGCTGCTTCTCAGAGCTATTATACCAAAAGACCCCATATCGTGCCAAAGTTCCCATTCCCGTCTGTAATGTTAAAACTTTGTATGTTTGTGTAATGGCACGCAATGTTGTAAACGCGATAACGTGATGTGAATGTGATAACGGCTAGATGTAACTAGTGATGAAAGGATGTACCAGTATATGTCATAAGTGCCTTATTTGGACAAATCAATAGGGTATATTGTGTGTGTTAAGTGCCGTTAAGTCGCTTCTGACTCAAGAATGATAGAATCAGAGTTGGAAGGGACCACCAGGGTCATCTAGTCCCACCCCCTGCACAATGCAGGAATTTCACAACTACCTCCCCCACACACCCCAGTGACCCCCTACCCCGTGCCCAGAAGATGTCCAAGATGTCCTCCCTCTCATCATCTGCCTAAGGTCATAGAATCAGCATTGTTGACAGATGACCAACTAGCCTCTGCTGAAAAACCTCCAGGGAAGGAGCACTTACCACCTCCTGAGAAAGCCTGATCCACCGAGGAACCGCTCTGTTAGAAAATTCTTCCTAGTGCCTAGATGGAAATTCTTTTGATTTAATTTTAACCCGTTGGTTCTGGTCCGACCTTCTGGGGCAACAGGAAACAACTCGGCACCCTCCTCCGTAGGACAGCCCTTCAAGTACTTGAAGATGGTTATCATATCCCCTCTCAGTCTTCTCCTCTTCAGGCTAAACATACCCAGCTCCTTCAACCTTTCTTCATAGGACTCATGGCAACCCTATGAATCAATGTCCTCCAAAATGTCCGATTTTTGACAGATATTAGAAAGAGCCAAAGTAATGTTTGGGGCTACTGCTTTGTGCTGCTACGCAGCAGTCAGCCTTTATTTGCGCAGATAAATCTTTTTCTGTTTCACCTCGGTGGTGTTATTCATTTGGGACACAGCACCAAAGCCTGAATCCTCAACCCCCAAATTAGTGTGGTGCAGCTTACATACTTAAGAGATCACTTCTCTTTGTGACTTATGATGTCAGATTGTAACTGATCCTGGCTATACATCAGACTAGAAAATTGAGACTAGACGTCTGGGCTGATGGTCTTTTGCTGAAACCTCTGATTCTGAGACTGTTTAAAAGAGATCTGCACCAGACATCTGGTGTAGTGGTTAAGAGCGGTGGTTTGGAGCGGTGGACTCTGATCTGGAGAACCGGGTTTGATTCCCCACTCCTCCACGAGTGGCAGAGGCTAATCTGGAGAACCAGGTTGGTTTCCCCTATCCTACACATGAAGCCAGCTGGGTGACTTTGGGCTAGTCACAGCTCTCTTAGAGTTCTCTCAGCCCCACCTGCCTCATAGGGTATCTGTTATGGGGAGGGGAAGGGAAGGTGATTGTAAGCCGGTTTGATTCTCCCTTAAGTGGTAGAGAAAGTCGGCATATAAAAACCAACTCCTCTTCTCTGATCATCAGACATCAGAGGCAGAACGGACCTTTAACTTAGCGGAAAAGTTCCCATTGGGCCACGAGCGAGTTCAGCCAGGTTCAATCTCCTCCATCTCCAGTTAAAAGGATCAGGTAGTAGTAGAATAGTTGGTTTTTATACCCCGCTTCTCCCTACCGAAAGGAGTTTTAAAGCGGCTTACAATAATCTCCGCCCTCACCAAAACAGGCACCTTGTGAGGTAGGTGGGGCTGAGAGAGTTCAGAGAGAACTGTGACTGGCCCAAGGTCACCCAGCAGGCTGCATGTGGAGGAGTGGGGAATCAAACCCTGTTCTCCAGATTAGTCCACGGCTCATGTGGAGTGGGGAATAGAACCCGGTTCTCCAGATTAGAGTCCACTGCTCTTAACCACTACACCACGCTGATGGTGACTAGACACACCTCTGCTTGAGACCCTGGAGAGCTGCTTCCAGTCAGAGTGGACAATACTGATCTTGATGGACCAATGGTCTGATTTAGCATAAGGTTGCTTCCGATGTACATATATGTATAATTTTGAATAATCCCCCAAACAGGCTACTCTCCTGCTTTTTTTCTACTCCTGAGGAAATATTTTGAGGTTTCCACATACACAAAAAATAGGCAAAGTGTTTGAACCTCAAATATGATGGTGTAAATGAATCCCTCCTAAAAAGATACAGAAGACTTGTTAAAACTTTAGTTTCTTATCCAAGCCAGTCAGGTTAATTGAAAACTCTTCATAAACCTTTTTTTAAAGATTACACATTTAGCCAGATACATCCGTTTTTTCTTTTTATGTCACCCCTGTTGCTGATTCTCTCTCCTGCTCTGGACATACTTGAAGCTTAAGTCATGGTCTGATAGGATTGTTAATGTGAAATCTGCTTAATTGATTAAGAACACTAAATTCATTCTCTCCTGTACAGATTGACGTGGGTCACGGCGTTTATGTCCACGTGCGTATATTTGAACCCCTTCCATGCAACGATACGGAAGTCTCCTTGACTAGTTACCAGACTGGCAAAAAGGCAAACGATCCCCTGGACTACTTCGGCTAGGAATCCTCTCTTGTCTTACGCTCTTCTTTATGTGCGGAACAAAACTGCCGTGACAAAGTCAGCAAATGCTTAAAAAAATAAAACAAACCAGATTTTGAAAAACGTTGATTTATGATTGTTTTCTATTCGGCAGAAGGACTTCTCTTAGCACGTTAGTCACAGGGTTGTGAGTGGGAAAACGGGGAGGGCTGCAACGTTCTCTGCGCCACTATGTTATTCCAGAGAAAACCTGGAAGTAACATGGGGTAGGCGGAAGGAATCACTGGAAACTCTATGGCAATCATAGTTTCCAGCGATTCCTAGAGCTACCCTCATGAGAAGTGACATAGTGGGACAGAGGACTTTGACAGGGATTTTAACTTTTTTGTCCCACCACCTCTTGGAGCAGTGATGGGCAACGGGGGTGGGATATCCCCCAGCCCCATTGGGGAGATGGTAAGTCTTGTTAGTATAATGACTTTTGTTTTAAGGGCTGGAGAATGCCTGTCTTAATATGCATTCTCGCATCCCCGGCTTGAACCAGAGGGAATCACATTCATTTCTCAGTTGAACTGCCTGTCCAGTTCTTTTACTTGGATCAAACAGTGCAACTCTACTTAGACGGCTTCTGATCTCTCCCTGTCTTCTTTTACAAATTTGTCAGCCATGGTTTCAGCCATTTCTGAGAGCCAGCATGGTGTAGTGGTTAAGAGCGGTGGACTCTGATCTAGAGAACCAGGTTTGATTCCTCACTCCTCCACTTGAGCGGCAGACTCTAATCTGGATTTGATTCCTCACTCTTCCACATGAGTGGCAGGTGATAATCTGGTGAACTGGATTGGTTTCCCCACTCCTCCACATGAAGCCTGCTGGGTGACCTGCTAGTCACACTCTCTCAGCCCCACCCACTTCACATGGGGGTCTGTTGTGGGGAGGGGAAGGGAAGGAGATTGTAAGCGTGGTGTAGTGGTTAAGAATGGTGGTTTGGAGAGGTGGAGTCTGATCTGGTGAATTGGATGGGTTTACCCACTCCTACACACGAAGCCAGCTGGGTGACCTTGGGCTAGTCACACTGTCTCAGCCTCACCTACCTCACAGGGTGTCTGTTGAGGGGAGTGGAAGGGAAGGTGATTGTAAGCCAGTTTGATTCTTCCTTCAGTGGTAGAGAAAGTCGGCATATAAAAACCAACCCTTCTTCTTGTAATAGGTATCTTCTCCGTTGCTTGAAACAAACCTTTCAAAATCACTCACTGCCAGGGGATGGAATGATAGCCATGAGCTTTAAAGGAGATTAGACAGATTTGTGGAGGACAGGTCTATCAGTGGCTCCTAGCCAAGATGACTAAAGGGAACCTCCATGTTCACAAGCAGTAAACCTCTGAATCCCAGTGCTAGGAGGCCGCATCAGGAGAAGGCCTCGGCCCCTATGCCCCATTTCTTGGCCCCTCAGGCCATTGTGTGAGGCAGGATGCTGTACTCAATGGACCACACGTCATTCCAGTTTCTTCTCCTTTTCACTGCACATACACAGCAGAAAAGCCGGCCCTTTTATGCAAAAGTGTATAAAACACAGCCAGCGTAGTGTAGTGGTGAAGAGCAATGGTTTGGAGCAGTGGAGTCTGATCTGGAGAACCGGGTTTGATTCCCCACTCCTCCGCATGAGCGGTGGAGGCTAATCTGGTGAACTGGATTGGTTTCCCCACTCCTGCACATGAAGCCAGCTGGGTGACCTTGGGCAAGTTACAGCTCTCTTAGAGCTCTCTCAGCCCCACCTACCTCACAGGGTAGGGTGTCTGTTGTTGGGAGGGGAAGGGAAGGTGATTGTAAGCAGGTTTAAGTCTCCCTTAAGTGATAGAGAAAATCGGCATATAAAAACCAACTCTTCTTCTTAAAAACCAATTAGGGTAAAGGATTCCGCTCCCCCAGGGATGCCAGAGACAGCCCCCCCCCCCAAAAAAATAACACACAGAGAATAAATGCAAATCAAACGTAAAATCATTATTGTGAATATAATTATTACCGTAGTTTGCAGAATCAGTACCATCAGTACATAGCTAAGGCATTTCAGAAATAAATCATAGCTGTAACATGATTGTATAGGGTTGCCAACCTCCAGGTGGCAACAGATCTCCTGCTATTTTAATTGATCTCTAGATAACGGAGATCGGTTCCCCTGGAGAAAATGGCTGCTTTGGAGGGTGGACTCTATGTCGTCATTCCCTGCTGAGGTCCCTCCCCTCCCCAAAGCCCCAGGTCCCACCACCAAAACTGGGGTTTTCCCAACCCAGAGCCGGCAACCCTAGGAATGAACAGTAATTTTTGCTTTGGCAAAGTAAACATTGCTTTGAAAAGACAGACAGCGCCCTAGAAGTAAGAGAGTTCCTCCTGCTTTTCTTTGTTGCTTTGGTAACTGGTCAAGGCCGGAGGTTTCTTTTCATGAGGGAGGCTTTTGTGAATTCTTAAGTGAAGGTACTCGTCTTTGCCAGTTTGGACCTGAAAGGGAACAAAAGGAACCCGTACATCATGTGGAGCGAAACAGAAGAAAGTGGAGAGGGCGTCCTCAAATGGTGCAGGTCTCATGAACGCCCAACTTCCTCCGAGTTTTAATGTGGAGAGTGTGAGAGGTGTCCAGTCTTGAGGTTTCCCTCCATTTATTTATTTATACCCTGCCTTTCTCCCCAACATCATTCTCTCCTCCATTTTATCCTCACAACGGCTCTGTGAGGGAGGTTAGGCTGAGAGTGTGTGACTGGCCCAAGGTCACCCACGGGCTTCCACAACAAGAGTGGGGATTTGAACTTGGGTCTCCCAGACCCTGGTCCAACTACTACAACACACACCTATAGGCCTTGTACGAGGGGACCCCGACAGGGGCATGTGAGGCCTCAGTACTGGAAAAAGGGGGGCTCCACAGCACTTTGTTGCTCCTCGTAGAAGCACAGAGTTGGAAGGGACCACCAGGGTCATCTAGTCCAACCCCTCCACAATGCAGGAAATTCACAACTACCCCCATACCCCAATGACCCCTACTCCATGCCCAGAAGATGGCCAAAAAAAAAAACCCTCCAGGATCCCTGGCTAATCCTCTTCTATCCCAAGCGAGAGAAGACAAGTGTCACCTCATCAGCCCTTTCCTGTTTTCATTCCACTAAATAATGGCACAAATGCCTATTTAGCCACTGCTATCCTAAGCAGTGTGTGAGAGATCCCCCTCTCTGAGTTTGCTTCTCCAAATCAGTTGCTCAGACGTTGATACAGAAACAATAGATTTATTGAAGCCTTCAGGAGATGAGACAGGCACAGGTAGAAAGTTGCAAGTGAGGGGCTATACGGGTTTACAGAATATATTGACTCCAGGGCACTGGGGCACTGGGGTTCACACTTATTGTTATGGGAAGTTACAAGCTTGGCATAATACAAAACATCAGACGGATCCCAGGAAGTCTGGTGCGGCTATCACACTTCCAAGGCCGCACCGGCCTGAGGGAGTACTGGCAGGAAGAACAGCGGGGGGGGGAAGATACATGGGCCATCAGGCCTGGCGCCTGAGACCAGAAGGTGTGAACTGCTTTTACGAGTTCACTGATAACACCGCAGGTGATGGAAAGCAGAGACACAAAGACAGAGACCCTCACATTCTGCCCCCCTTAAGGCCCCCCTCCGAGAGGACGAGGCTTATCGGGATAAGCGAGGTGGAATTCTCGGACCAAGCGAGGAGCTGCCATGTGGGGTGCGGCCACCCATTCGTCATGAGCGGAGCCAAGGTTTTTCCAGCGAACAAAGTAAAACAGTTTCCCTTTCTTCCATTTGGAATCTAAAACCTTGGATATTTCCAAATGGGTATCCCCTCCTACTACGGTAGGAATCTCATGAGCGGGAGGGGGGTGGAACTGGGGAGCTGCTACATAAGGTTTGAGGAGGCTTATATGGAAGACTGGATGAACTCCCTTGAGAGTCTTAGGGAGACTCAGTTCCACGGTAACCTCGTTGATCACTCTGGTAATGGGGAAAGGTCCTACATAACGGTCGCTCAGTTTTTTGCAGGGGCGAAGAGAGCGGAGGTTTTTGGTGGACAGATAGACTTGCTCCCCCACCTTGAGTTCCCATCCCGGAGACCGGTGTTTGTCTGCTTGTTCCTTGTACTTGCTTTTTGCCCTTTCCAGATTTTTGAGCAACCATGGCCAGGTGGATTTAACCACCTGAATCCACTCCTGAAGATCAGGGGTAGACTGGAGCTCTGGCGAGACGGGGGCAGAACCGAAAGGGCCAAAATCCGTCCCGTATATAACTTGGAAGGGACTAAAGCCGGTAGAGGAATGAGGCGCATTGTTGTACGCATATTCGGCAAATGGCAGCAGGTCGACCCAGTCGTCCTGGTGGAAATTTACATAGCAACGCAAATAACATTCTACTACCGCATTTACTCGTTCCGTTTGACCATCCGTTTGGGGGTGATAGGCGGAAGAAAGGCCCTGTTCCTCCACTCCCATTAACTTTAGGAAAGCCCGCCAGAATTTGGCAACAAACTGGACCCCCCGGTCGGAGAGGACCTTCCTCGGGATCGAGTGTAGCCTGAGGACGTGCGTGATGAACAGTTTAGCTAAGCCCTGGGCTGAAGGAAGACCTGCACATGGAACGAAATGAACCTGTTTGGAAAAGAGGTCTGTGATAACCCAGAGAACCGTTTTCCCCCGACTTGGAGGTAGGTCGGTGATAAAATCCATGGCGATGACTTCCCAGGGACGGGAGGGGTTCTCAAGCGGTTTGAGAAGCCCCGGGGGTTTTCCCATCCGTTTCTTGGCTGTGGCGCAGGTGGGGCAGCTGCGCACATACAACTCAACATCAGATCTCATACCGGGCCACCAGAATTGCCTTCGAACCAGGTGAAGCGTTTTCACGAAACCAAAATGACCCGCTAGCCTGGCCCCATGTACAAGCCCCAATACTTCTTTGCGAAGGGAAGATGGGACATATAGTTTCCCCCCTTGCACCCACCAAGTGTTGGTTCGTTCCAAGCCAGTGGGGAGGAGATGGTGCTCCTCCTCCTGTAAGGAGGCGTCCCGGAGTCGCTGTTGGAATGCTTCCGGGATACCTTTGAGCGTAGGGGGGGTCTCCGGTTGGCGGGCTTGGGATCGGGTGGTGACGGCCAAGCCAGGGACTTCCCCTCGCTGTTCGGGAGTGAACAGGGAGTCGACGGGGCGATCGAAATCGTTGCGATACTGGGGAAGTCGTGACAAAGCATCAGCTAGGGCATTTTCTTTGCCCGGGACATGTTTGAGGGTGAACCGGAATTTTGCAAAAAATTGGGCCCACCGAATTTGTTTGGCATTGAGTTTTCTAGCTCCCTTGAGAGCCTCAAGATTCTTGTGATCTGTGCACACTTCGAACGGCAGCTCGGCCCCCTCCAAGAAGTGTCTCCATATGGTAAGGGCATGTTTGACCGCTGCTGCCTCCTTCTCCCAAATGGCCCAGTTGATTTCGGACTGGGAGAACTTCTTGGAGAAGTAGGCGCATGGCCTCAACCGTCCCCCCTCATCCCTCTGCAATAGGGCCCCGCCCATGGCTACATCCGAGGCATCCACCTGCACCACGAAGGGCTTGGTGCAATCCGGGTGAGCCAAAACGGGTTCGGATGAAAAAAGTAGCTTTAAACGTTCAAAAGCTTGCTGGCACTGGGGAGACCATTGCAGACGGGCTGAGGGGAGTGCGGCGCTAGCCCCCCTGTCCTTGGTACGCAACAGGGCAGTGAGGGGAAGCGCAACTTGGGCAAAGTTGGGAATGAAATTCCGGTAAAAGTTGGCAAACCCCAAAAACTGTTGAAGTTGGCGGCGGGTAGTGGGGGTTTCCCAGTCCCGCACCGCCTGGACCTTGGCGGGGTCCATTTCCAACCCTTGGTGGGAAATCACATACCCCAGAAATGTAATAGAAGGTTGGTGGAATTCACACTTGGACACCTTAGCATACAGTTTGTGCTCCCGCAGCCGCTGGAGCACTTCTCGCACTAGGCGCACATGTTCTTCCATGGTCTCAGAGTAAATAAGAATGTCATCGAGAAATACCACCACCCCCCGAAACAGTAAATCATGCAAAACTTCATTAATTAATTGCATAAAGACACTCGGAGCCCCCGAAAGTCCGAACGGCATGACCAGGTACTCAAACATCCCAAAACAACTGGAAAAGGCCGTTTTGGGTTCGTCTCCTTCTTTGATGCGAATGCGGTGGTAGGCTTCTACCAAGTCCAGTTTGGTGAAGATTCGGCCCTCCTTTAATTGTGCTAGAAGGTCAGGAATAAGAGGGAGGGGGTATGCATTAGACTGGGTGACTGCGTTCAGTCTGCGAAAGTCAATACACAGTCTTAAATCTCCCGTCTTTTTCTTTACAAAGAAAGCTGGGGCTGAATAAGGAGCCTTGGAGGGGCGTATGAAACCCCTCGCCAGATTGACATCCAGATAGTCTCGCAATACAGTCTTTTCACTAGGGCTCATGGGGTAAACCTTTCCCTTAGACAGTTTGCCTTCCCCTACAATCTCGATGGCACAGTCCGTTTCTCTGTGGGGAGGCAGTTCGTCGCACTCTCTAACATCGAAAACATCAGTAAACTGCGAGTACTCAGAGGGTAATTGAGGAGAGACTGGGGCGGGGGACCCTACCAGTGCGGCGGCTGGAGTTCTGAGTACCCGTTCCTTGTCATGCAACCCACAGGGGTTTTCGGGGAAGGAAAGCACCCGTTTAACCCAATCAATGGAGGGATTGTGTCCCCTTAACCAGTTCATCCCTAACACCACAGGGGTTACAATAGGGGCGATGGTGAAATACAACCGTTCCCAATGTTCCCCCACGGACATAATCACGGCTGCAGTTCTGTGGGTCACAGGGCCCCGTTTAAAGTCACTCCCGTCCATTTGGGAAAAACGGAGGGGTCCCGGAAGCCGCTTGCGCCGGACACCCAACTTCTTGGCAGTTTCCTCATTTATCATGGTGCGGGCACACCCCGAGTCGACCAACGCGGGGACCTCTAACGGGGGACCCCCTTTGGGTAGGGACAGATGAACACGCACAAATACATTGTCCTCTTGGGCGCTTACCATCGGTGGAGCTCCTTGCACAACGATAGGGACGGTCTGCTGCGGAGCCCCCTCTACAGCAGACCGACGGCGTTTTGTGCCGGCTGTTCCCACTCTTCCTCCTCGCTGGAAGAGGGGGACGGGGTGGTGGCTTCCGGGGAGCCGTCCGAATCAAAGACGGTATTTGTAATCCGGGACCCCGATGGGACCGTAGAGTCGGATGCCCCATCCTGGGGGCGCGCGTGGAGAGCGGAGGGTGCGCCGGAGCGCCGGCTCAGTGGTCCACTTCCGCGGCGAGGCTGGCTGTCGGCGGCCGGTTTCGTCGGCTCGGTCTGGGTCTGGCGGGGGGGGGTCGGACGGCCTGAGCGAGAGGGGCATTGCGATGCAAAGTGACCCTTCCCCCCGCAGATCAGGCAGACGCCGGCCTCGAACCGCTTGCGGCGTTCCGCGGCCGAGAGACCCCCGCCACCCCCTTGCCGGAGTTCCCGGCCACGGTCACCTCGGGGCCTGGGGTCTCGCCCAAGCCGTTGCTTGGACAAGTTCAGGAGTTGTTTGCGATTCTCGATGTCAGCAGCATGGCGAACCCAACCTACCACATCCGGGGGGTTCCCTTGCATGAAGGCCCAATGTTGGAGGTCTGGGTTGAGACCCTCCCTGAAACATTGTACTAAGGTAGCTTCACTCCAGTCCAGAATTCGGCTAGCCAGTGACTGGAACTCACTTGCATACTGCGCCACCGACTTAGTCCCTTGGCGCAGTTGCATCAGGGAGGCTTTAGCCCGCTCACCCAGAGTCGGGTCCTCAAAACGGTTTCGGAGTGCTACCATGAACTCGTCCAGGGTTCGCAGCACCGGCGAGCGGAGTTCATACTGCAACACCATCCAGGCAGCCGCCTCCCCTTGCAGTAAGGAAGCCACGTACTGCACCCGGGACTCCTCAGAAACGAAGGTTCGGCCTTGTTCCCGCATAAAAATGTCTACTTGGACCATAAAAAAGGTCAACTGGTCTCCCGACCCGTCATACGTGACTTTCAGGTCCCGACGGGCCGGGGGGGCAGGGGTTGCGGGCGGAACTACCGGCGCCCCGTCTGGGGGAGCACCGGCTGGAGGTTGCAACTTCAGCGCAACCAGGGCCGTGGCCATCTCACCCATTACGCGTTGCATGGTCTCCATCTGCTCCTGCATAGCCCGGCGGTCTTCCTGCCACTGCTTTCGTTCTTCCTCCATGAGGGCCTCTTTGCGGGCCGGGTCCCCTTCGAGTCCCGTGCTGGGGAAGGCCAACCGGCGATCCTTCGCCGCAGTCCGCGAGAGCGACCAGCCCTTGGGGGAGTCCAGCCAATAAGTAAGCCCCCGGGGACGTTCGTCCCGATCTTGGTCGGGGGCGCGACCCTTCGGTTTCTTTGGCTTGGCTCCCTCCTCCTTCGGGTCCGGCTTCTCCGGCTCGTCCGGTTCCTTGGGGGCATCGGGGTTAGGGGTGGTGTCCTCGTCGGCTGACATTCTGTCCAAGGCGGTACAGCTGCAGTCCGAGAGGCAAGGACTTGCAACTTAATGTGAGAGATCCCCCTCTCTGAGTTTGCTTCTCCAAATCAGTTGCTCAGACGTTGATACAGAAACAATAGATTTATTGAAGCCTTCAGGAGATGAGACAGGCACAGGTAGAAAGTTGCAAGTGAGGGGCTATACGGGTTTACAGAATATATTGACTCCAGGGCACTGGGGCACTGGGGTTCACACTTATTGTTATGGGAAGTTACAAGCTTGGCATAATACAAAACATCAGACGGATCCCAGGAAGTCTGGTGCGGCTATCACACTTCCAAGGCCGCACCGGCCTGAGGGAGTACTGGCAGGAAGAACAGCGGGGGGGGGAAGATACATGGGCCATCAGGCCTGGCGCCTGAGACCAGAAGGTGTGAACTGCTTTTACGAGTTCACTGATAACACCGCAGGTGATGGAAAGCAGAGACACAAAGACAGAGACCCTCACACAGTGCTTCTTCACCGTGTAATTTTAGGATCAGATCTATGAAGGGAGGATGTCAGATCGTCACATTCCCCGGGGTGACAAATGAACTCACAGGAGGCAGTACTGGGACTCTGGCACAGAGGCTGTACTTCAGAATTGCCCAAGAGCTTTCACACATCCTGAATAATGCACTTTCCATCCACTGTAAGGATCGTTTGCAAGGGGATTTTGCTGTCAAACCTTGCTGCAAAGTGCCCTGAAAGTGGACTGAAAATGCATTGTTCAGGGTGTGTGAAAGGGCCCCAAATGAAAAACGGGTGATGTAAGCATGAGTGAGGCCAAGTTCTCACAGAGGTGGTCAGCCTGGCTTGGCTTTATGACTTTAGGTTGCAGCCAAGAAGCCACATGAATGAGCTGTGTGGATCACACTGGTGCAGAATTATTTTGCCCGAGTGTTTTCATGGTTGCCATCCACAGGGAACTTAATTTTCACAGCGGTTCTCTAGACCGACTCCACTGAATTCACCACGGATAAGAGCAACGTGGAAGACAGAACCTCAGGTAGATAGTATTGGTCAAAGGTGGTACCTTCACGAAGTAGTTTATTCCAGCGACCGTCTGGGTTTTATACTCCACTGCGTCGAAGACCTCGAAGCTCCTCCCTTCTTTCTTTTCCACCTCTTCCTTCACCTGAGGAAACAGACAAGGGGGAAAGGGTTTTCTTTGCTTATCAAACTATTAATACCTGGAAACTGGTTACCTGTTGGTTTCTGGGCTCAGTACGTAATCCTGATTTTTAATGCCTTAATTGTGTTTTCCCACCTACAGTCCACCCCACTTTAAGACCATTTGGGGATGACGGACGCTGTTGTAGGTACCCCCCATTTGGTGGGCAAATTCATTATTATTTACTTCATTTATATCCTACCTTTCTCCCCACATCAAGGACTTTTGCTTAATACTACTGGCTGTATTGAATTCTTTCCTGCAGAAGGGGCGTGTGGCCAGGTTGCTTCAAGTTTTTAGAAAACGAGCGGTAAAATCCTCCCTTTTTATTATCCAATAAACAATTAAAGCAACAATTAGCAGTAAAAGAAAAATCAGTAAGAATAAAAAGCAGCAGCAGAACAGGTCAATTCATGTATCAGGAGCTGGAGGTTATTTTAGGAGCCAGGTTCTGGCAAAAAAAAAAAAAAAAGTGGAGAAAAGAGATATAATAGTAAACTGCCTAGCTCCTGAACAGATGACCAAAGCTACCTAGTACGGCCACACAGAGACAAAGGAAAGGCCTAGAGCTACGGTAGTTTCCCAGGTATGCAGAAAAATATGACCTTGTAAATTAATCAGAAGAGGGAAAATTTAGTAAATGGGCCTGATGAGGCCTAAATATGCTCCAGAAGGGCTGGAATATTGAGAGCAGCCAAGTCAGTTAAAGGGAACCAGGAGAAATGTTGGGGATGAGAAATGTTGAAATCTTGGAGATGGGAGTTCCAAATTGTTTTTTATATGCCAGACATTAAACCCTAAATACGCTTGAAAATAAACCTCCCCATGTCGACGGTGTTTAAAGCAAGGAATTTTAGCACCGGGTCCTAAAATTTAGATTCAAACAAAATGCTGCTTGCACTTGACAGAAGCAGAATTTCCGTATTAGCTGACAGGAGTGCAAACGCAGCATCTTTCAAGAAAGACTGTCCACGTGTTCAGAGTCATGGGGAAATGGAGCTGGGGGCTGAGTCATGGAGAGAGCCGGGAAAATGAGTCACGGAGAGAGCCGGGATAAATAGGGAAATGAGAAATAATTTCTGCAAATGGACTTGAAGACCACTTTGTAAATGTACTGGCCGATCGCCTTGGCTCGGAAGAAGTTAGATATTCTGATGCAGAAATTCAGATGTGGAGAAAGCGAGGATGGCAACGGCGTCTGCTAATTTCATCCGTGTCTAGCGAAACGCCCCAAAACAAGACAAGCCTGCTATGACAACTGATCTCCGGCCGATAGAGATCAGTTCCCCTGGAGAAAATGGCCTCTGTGGCCATTGGTCTCTATGGCATTGAAGCCCCTCTCCCAAACCCCGCCCTCCTCAGGCTCCGTCCTAAAAACCTCCAGGTATTCCCCAACCGGGAGTTGGCAACCTTAATGCTTCTCCTTCCGAACTGACAAGCTCCCCGCTTGCAGAAAGCCAGCAGGTCAGGCCTTGCCCCTTTAGGAGAGACTTAACGGGGTGTGGTTGACCTTCCCGATCCTCCAGGCCACCAAACGTTTCAGCTGTCCATTTCCACAAAGTCTCCATGAAAGGGACAAAGGCGGGTTTCCCCCTCCTCCAGGCCTGCTGGCAACCCTATTTGCATGCCTTGCCCCTTTTTTCCCATTTAGAGGGCATTCTTCTTCAGGGAGGGGCTGTAGCTCAGGGGTAGAGCCTCTGCTTGGCATGCAGAAGGTGCCAGGTTCAATCCCCGGCATCTCCAGTTAAAGGGACCAGGCAAGGAGGTGGTGGGAAAGACCCCGGAGAGCCGCTGCCGGCCTGAGTAGACAACACTGACCTGGATGGACCCAAGGGTCCCCCCCCATCTGACGTGCCCACCCCTTTGCACGCGTGGAAGGGGCTTCAAGGCGACCTGGGGTCGTTCCCCGGGGAGGGGAGGGGAGGGGAGAGGGCGGCCGTCCCTCCTCCGCCCTGCTCCGGGCGGCCTTGCCCGGGCGTGCTGGGGGCTCACCGCTTGCACCAGCTGCTGGATCTCCGCCGTGGCCGCCCTGGCCTGGCTGCTGATCCCCCCGCACAGCATCGCGGCCGCGCAGCGCTGCACACGCCCAGCAAGACCCCCGGGACAAAAGCAGCGCGGCGGTGGCGGCGCGTGACCGTCGGCGGGCCGGGCGGGGCTGCGGGCGGGGACAAGGAGGGACGGAGGGGGGCCGGCGGGCGGGCGGGCGAGGGGGCGTCGACGGGGCCGCCTCTTCCTCCTCCCAGGCCGGCCTTGAGGAGCGGAGGGGCGGCGGCTCGCTTTGCTCTTTTGGCAGAAGTCCCAGAACAGACAGACAGACAGACAGACAGATGGCTGGCTAGATGGATGGCTGGCTAGTTAGACAGACAGACAGACAGACAGACAGACAGACAGACAGACAGACAGACAGACAGACAGACAGACAGATGCTGGCTGGCTAGATAGATAGATGGCTAGATAGATGGCTAGATAGATGGCTAGATAGATGGCTAGATAGATGGCTAGATAGATGGCTAGATAGATGGCTGGCTGGCTGGCTGGCTGGCTAGATAGATGGCTAGATGGCTAGATAGATGGCTAGATGGCTAGATGGCTAGATAGATAGATAGATAGATAGATAGATAGATAGATAGATAGATAGATAGATAGATAGATAGATAGATAGATAGATAGATAGATAGATAGATAGATAGATAGATAGATAGATAGATAGATGGCTAGATAGATAGATGGCTAGATAGATAGATGGCTAAGATAGATAGATAGATGGCTAGATAGATAGATGGCTGGCTAGATAGATAGATGGCTTGCTAGATAGATAGATAGATAGATAGATGGCTGGCTAGATAGATAGATAGATGGCTGGCTAGATAGATAGATAGATGGCTGGCTAGATAGATAAATGGCTGGCTAGATAGATAGATAGATGGCTGGCTAGATAGATAGTTAGATAGATGGCTGGCTAGATAGATAGATAGATGGCTAGATAGATAAATGGCTGGCTAGATAGATAGATAGATGGCTGGCTAGATAGATAGTTAGATAGATGGCTGGCTAGATAGATAGATAGATGGCTAGATAGATAGATGGCTAGATAGATAGATGGATGGATGGATGGATGGATAGATAGATAGATAGATAGATAGATAGATAGATAGATAGATAGATAGATAGATAGATAGATGGCTAGATAGATAGATAGATAGATAGATAGATAGATAGATAGATAGATAGATAGATAGATAGATAGATAGATAGATAGATGGCTAGACAGACAGACAGACAGACAGACAGACAGATAGATGCTGGCTGGCTAGATAGATAGATGGCTAGATAGATAGATGGCTAGATAGATAGATGGCTAGATAGATAGATGGCTAGATAGATGGCTGGCTGGCTGGCTGGCTGGCTAGATAGATAGATAGATAGATAGATAGATAGATAGATAGATAGATAGATAGATAGATAGATAGATAGATAGATAGATAGATAGATAGATAGATAGATAGATGGCTAGATGGCTAGATGGCTAGATGGCTAGATAGATAGATGGCTAGATAGATAGATGGCTGGCTAGATAGATAGATGGCTAGATAGATGGCTAGATAGATAGATGGCTAGATAGATAGATGGCTAGATAGATAGATAGATGGCTAGATAGATAGATGGCTAGATAGATGGCTAGATAGATAGATGGCTAGATAGATAGATGGCTAGATAGATAGATAGATAGATAGATGGCTAGATAGATAGATGGCTGGCTAGATAGATAGATGGCTGGCTAGATAGATAGATGGCTGGCTAGATAGATAGATAGATGGCTGGCTAGATAGATAGATGGCTGGCTAGATAGATAGATAGATGGCTGGCTAGATAGATAGATAGATGGCTGGCTAGATAGATAGATAGATAGATGGCTGGCTAGATAGATAGATAGATGGCTAGATAGATAGATGGCTAGATAGATAGATAGATAGATAGATAGATAGATAGATAGATAGATAGATAGATAGATAGATAGATAGATAGATAGATAGATAGATAGATGGCTAGACAGACAGACAGAGACAGACAGAGACAGAGACAGAGACAGACAGACAGACAGACAGACAGACAGACAGACAGACAGACAGACAGACAGACAGACAGACAGACAGACAGATAGATAGATAGATAGATAGATAGATAGATAGATAGATAGATAGATGGCTAGATAGATAGATGCTGGCTGGGTAGGTAGGTAGGTGATGGATGTATAGCTGGCTGGCTGGATAGATAGGTAGATGCTGGCTGGGTAGGTAGGTAGGTAGGTGATGGATGGATAGCTGGCTGGCTGGATAGATAGGTAGATGCTGGCTAGGTAGGTAGGTAGGTAGGTATGGATGGATAGCTGGCTGGCTGGATAGATAGGTAGATGCTGGCTGGCTGGCTGGCTGGATAGATGGCTGGATGGATGACTGGATGGATAGATGGATAGATAGATGCTGGCTGGCTAGATGGATGGATGGGTGGCTAGATAGATAGATGGCTAGACAGACAGACATAGATAGCTGGCTGGCTAGATAGATGGCTGGCTAGATGGCTGGCTGGCTAGATAGATAGATGGCTGGCTAGATAGATGGACAGATAGACAGACAGACAGACAGACACAGATGCTGGCTGGGTAGGTAGGTAGGTAGAGGCTGGCTGGCTGGCTGGCGCCAGTCATTTTTGCTCCCTAGGCAAGGCTAACTACTTGTGCCCCCCATTGGTAACCAATATTTAAAAACAAATGTCTTGTAGAAAAAATAAAGCACAAAAGTTTTTATGAGACATTATAATTCATTATATTCCATAGCACTGTTGTGGTACTTACCTTAAAATAAAAAATATATATAAATTGTCGGTTGCATTTCCCCCCAGGTTTAAAACTGTGCCCCTAAGGCCAGTTCTGCGCCCCTCTGAGGTCTGTTCCCTAGGTGTCCGCCTTGTTCGCCTAATGGTAGCACTGGCCCTAGATAGACAGACAGACAATAGACAGATACACAGGTAAAACAAAGGTTAAACGGCAGAACTCCCAGCCCCAGGATGTGGTGATGGCTGCCAACTTGGAAGGCTTGAAGAGGGGAGTGGACATGTTCGTGGAGGAGAGGGCTATCCATGGCTGCTAGTAAACATGGATACTAGTCGTGCTGCATATCAAGGGTAAAAGGGTGTTAGCCAGATGCCAGCTGCAGCTCTAGCCTTCCCCCAGGAGCCTAACCCAAAGCCAAACTCACCCTCGTAGGTGATGCTGAGCTTCCTCTCGTCCTTCGTTTCCTGCCCAACAAGGCCTCGGCAGAGAAAAAGAAATACTTCCCGGTTGAATCTGTTCTTCTTCTGGGGGTGTGAGACAAGTTCACATATGCTCTCACCAGTCCTTCACCCTCCGCCGGTCCCTGAGCAACCAGTTCCCATGCGGCTTTTCTTACTCCCAGTTCCCATGAGGTGAGCCAGGACTTCTACAGCGTAGAACGACCAGGGCACACCAGGATCCTTCGCGTGGTGGACTCCAAGCTATGCATTGAGAGGACCAGGGTCTTTTCAGGGGGCTTGCTTTTGAATATGCCCTGAAGAAATCTGTTAGTGAGTGAGCTGCTTCCGTTTTGATTAGGCGGCGACACCTCCAGGAGGCAGGGGTGGTGGTGGGCTGAAACAGGTAACCTGTGGCTGAATCCACCGAGAAAGAAACCTGCTATCTGCGTAGCCACACCATCATATAAGAACATAAGAAAGGCCCTGCTGGATCAGACCCATGCCCATCAAGTCCAGCAGTCCATTCACACAGTGGCCAACCAGGTGCCTCCAGGAAGCCCACAAACAAGACGACTGCAGCAGCACCATCCTGCCTGTGTTCCACCACACCCAAAATAATAGGCATGCTACTCTGATACTAGAGAGAGTAGGTATGCAGCATGACTAATATGCATTCTAACTAATAGCCATGAATACCCCTCTCCTCTATGAATATGCCCACTCCCCTCTTAAAGCCCTCCAAGCTGGCAGCCATCACCACATCCTGGGGCAGGAACTTCCACAAGTTTATACAGGCGTCTAGTTGGCTGCTTTAGGACAAAGCTTCTTAAACTGTGGGTCACGGCCCTAACTGAATGCGGGGGGGAGGGGTGTCGCGAAAAATTTGGCGACGGTAAAAGAATTGTTTTAAAATAACTTTCTTTATGATTTATTATCTGTATACCTATTTTATATCCCCGGGTTCACGTAAAAATTTCTCGGGCGGAAAGGGGTTGTGAGTGGGGAAAAGCATGAGAAGTCCTGCTCTAGGAAATTGAACACGGGAATAGATGGTCCTTGGTCTGATCCAGCACATCAGTTCTTATGGAACGTTTTCCTAGGGAACGCATTGACCTGTTGTTGGGTTATTTTTAACCCAAAAATGGGGGTACTGTCGCGAGAATTTTTTTGTATTGAACATTAGTTCATATTAAAAATATTAGTTTATATTAAATGAGTTTGGGTTAAAAATAACCACACTTATATCTTAATATTATAACCTATAGCCACACGAAGACCTGACTTTTTAGCTGACCCCAGTTTCCAATTTAGGGCCTCTGATCTTAAAGCAAATTGCAGGCTAGAGGCTAGTTACCCAAAAGAAAACACACCAGGATGCTTGTAATTGTTTAAGGAGAGAACGAACATTTGGTCCGGCAGCAATCTATCTGCTAAATTGGGGGAACTTGTCACAAACAAACAAATTGTCAGAGACCCTGTTGAAAATAACATTCTGGGAACAGAAAGCTTCAAAGCAAAAACATGGCAAGCCTATCTCCGGGAAAACATGAAAGGAGGGCTGTTGTAAAAATCTTTCTCCCACAGTTTTACCTATAAAAGAGCCTCCCAAAATCCTGGTATTTTGTCATTCTAGGGAAAGAGATCAGGCTTCCCAGTTGTTGCCATCTCTCTCTCTGGAATTGACCCAGAGGCCTCTGTAATTGTTTGTCTGTAATTGTTTGTCTTGCATGTGTGTAAGTTTTGTTATATTCTGTCATATATATATATATATATATATATGTGTGTGTGTGTGTGTGTGTGTGTGTGTGTGTGTGTATATAGTTAAGTATTGCTTTTTCTCTTTGCTTTATATTTCCTTGTAAGTATAATAAAGCTGCATGATTTACTTTATCTGTTCTGTGTGCTGTGTAAGAGTGTTTCTCCAGATCTCTCTGGGTTGCTTTTTGGTAAGTGAAGCAGGCAGAGAACCATGCACAACGAACTAAGGTTTTTGCTAAGCTTTGGTGAGTAGGCTAGCAGAGATTTTCCATTTACATCAAGGACCGAGGGAGAGGGCAAAAGGGAAAAATTCTTCCAACACCTGTCCTTAGAATTCAGCTTATGTTTCATGGGTAGACTTACCTTATGGTTTGCTACAGTATATAGCTGCATTGCAGAACACAGAGAAGGGCCTTCCTCCCTCCACCCCCGCACTACCCTTTTCTCAACTTGAAACAGTCAGGGGGCTTTGCCATCGGCCGTCCTAGAAGGCAGATATAAAAAAAAATTCCTCTTTCCGAGAGAGTCTGCCCGTGCAATGGTGAAGAAATTGAGACCCGTGAACACGTCTTCTTATACTGCCCTCTCCATCATGAGTCTAGATCTAAGACTATTCAGGAAACTCTAAGAAAGAATTCAGGGCTACCTGATAAAATCTGTGTCCAACGACGACTGGAAGATAGTAACACGCAAACTTCGAGATGTGTGGCCAAATTTTGTGCTGCTATATATCAGGCCCGAAAGGATGTAATGTACAAATAGGTACAATTTGATGGATAAACGTTTTAGAAGCTAGCTTGCTTACCTTTTTATTGATATATTTTATTTTGTGGACTTTTCGATTGACTGATACTGTTTTATTACAAATTTATGTTACTCTTGATTAGATGTGTTTTATTTTTGGTCAAATGACCGTAAAATAAAGATTGATTGATTGACAGTCAGGGGGCACTTTTTGGAGGAAGAAGAAGAGTTGGTTTTTATATGCCAACTTTCTCTGCCACTTAAGGGAGAATCAAACTGGCTTACGATCACCTTCCCTTCCTCTTCCCACAACGGAAACCTTGTGAGGTAGGTGGGGCTGAGAGAGTATGACTAGCCCACAGTCACCCAGCTGGCTTCGTGCGGAGGAGTGGGGAAACAAATCCACTTCACCAGATTAGCCTCCGCCGCTCATGTGGAGGGGTGGGGAATCAAACCCGGCTCTCCAGATTTAAGTCCTCCACTCCAAACCACCGCTCTTAACCCACTGCACCACGTCGGCATACACTAATGATCCACACGGAGCCCCCAAAGTAGGATAAAAGGCACTTCTTTATTTACTCTTGTATCCTCTTCTCAGCAAAAAGGCAGCTTCTTGTCGGCTGAGGCTTTGCTGCCATGAGAAAAAGATGCCCACCCCACACACACACACCCACACACCAGGTCCACCAAGACCTCCCCCTCCTCACAGCACCACCGTTCTGAGGAGGCTCCGCTGCAAGGGATCCTCGCGGGCCGGTTTGATGGAGCACTCGGACGCTTCCTCTACGTTGCCGCAGCACGACCAGTGGGGAGAGCCCGGGTGGCCTTTATGCCCGTGACCGCAGCCTTGGTAGCCTCCTGCCCCATCAGAAAGAAAGAAAGACATTTGCTGGAGACGGTAACCACTGTTGCCTGGAGACAGACTTATGAAGAAGAAGAAGAAGAAGAAGAGTTGGTTTTTCTATGCCGACTTTCTCTACCACTTAAGGGAGGCTCAAACCGGCTTCCAATCGCCTTCCCCTCCCCACAACAGACACCCAGTGAGGCAGGTGGGGCTGAGAGAGCTCGAACAGAGCTGTACCTTGCCCAAGGTCACCCAGCTGGCTTCGTGGGTAGGAGTGGGGAAACCAACCCGGTTCTCCAGATTAGAATCTGCTGCTCACGTGGAGGAGTGGGGAATCAAACCCCGGTTCTCCAGATCAGAGTCCACCCCTCCGAACCACCACTCTTAACCACTACATGCTAGCTCTCAAACATGCAGTCAGGGGGCCGCATCCCGCTACTTTGTGCATGGGATGTGGAGTTTCCCTGCATCCCTCTCGGTTCCAGCTCTTCCGACACGCGGAAAGGCCATTTCCAGGTCCGTGGACCTGTGTGGAGGAACAGCCACGAGAGTTGTGGGGGCCAAAGTGGGAAAGGACATGGGGTGGAATTGTTTCTCCCTCTTCTTGAGCAGCTGTGTAGGGTTGCCCATTCTGGGTTGGGAAATTCATGGAGATTTGGAGGTGGAGCCTGGGGAGAGGAGGGGGCTGTGGCTCAGTGGTAGAGCATCTGCTCGGCATGCAGAAGGTCCTAGGTTCAATCCCCGGCATCTCCAGTTAAAGGGACTAGGCAAGTAGGTGATGTGAAAGACCCCTCCCTGAGACCCTGGAGAGCCACTGCCGGTCTGAGTAGACAATACTGACTTGGATGGACCAAGAATTTGATTCAGTATAAGGCAGCTTCATGTGTTCATAACCATGACGAGATGACAGAATCTGCCCTCCAAAGGTGCCATTTTATCCTGGGGAACTGATCTGGTTTTGGAGATCAGTTGTAAATCCAGAAGATCTCCAGGCCCCACAACCCCAAAGGGGTTGATTTCGCCCCCTTGCCCCTCCTCACTCCAGATCACCCAACCCACGTGGTCATTCCTCTCTATGGATCCCAAAAGGTCAGAAATTATCTTTTCGGAGATCAGAAGGCGCTGCGGAAATGGAGAAGAACATGGGGGAAAACCTCCATGCACAAGAGAGTTGGATACTGCCCAGGAGCTGGACCAATAAAGGGGGAAAGGAACTAAATATGTCTCTTATCTGTGCAAGGACAGGCAGAAAATATTATGATAATAGTTAGCATTTATGTAGTACTTCAGAGTGTTCAAGCAGCTTCACATTCAGGTTAATTTCTCTGAGACACGAGCATTGTAGATCAGTATTTTTATCCCCATGTAACAAAGAGAGGGAAGTCTTGTAACAGACAGCATTGTGGATGCTGGACAACGCGCACAGAAAGGTAGTGAGACTAAGCATGGCATCCCTGTCCACCACCTGTGACCAAGTGTGCTGGCCCTGCCCAAAGTATGTGCAGTCTGTACATGCACAGACGCTCTGCCAACATGAAGTGAATGGGCTTAGGCATGGGTTATACAATAAAAGGTTATACAATATAAAGGTTATGTCAATACAAAATATGTATATATTTGTGTTGTATGTTTACATGGGCATGCTGGTTTGGTAGGCTATTGCAGGGCCTTATATATGTTATTGATTTTAACCTGTAATAAATATAGACATATTTTGTATTTATATAATCTTTATATTGTATATCCTTTGGCATTGGATGTTGATTTTTTTCTTGACCTTTGGGTACTTAATTCTGTTGTTTTTAGGGTTAGGTTTCCCCACCCCCCTTTTTTGTTGGTGTAGCTTCTCCAGGGAATATGCAGTTATTTCAGAAGTCCTTCAAATGTGCACAAATTCTGTAGCCTTGGGCGAAACGCATATAGAATTTCTATTCTGAGAAATAAAAATATATTTTTACCTATTTTGCGCCACTGGCCTTGGCCTTATCTTTATCTCCTCAAAAAGGTTGGGGACCGATACTATGAATGATACTAACAAATACTATAAACAGCTATCGGTGATACCTCCTTTTTGAGAGGATTTCTATTCCTACCCCCTACCCTGTTTTAAACAGCAGTCTCTGTTGTTACCAGTTAGCAGTTCTCTTACAAAGGGACTGCTGAATTACAACTAATAATGAAGCTCTAGACTATGCATTCTCCTGGACTTAATAGAGATCTGGGATTCCTGTCTCACTACCAATGCTGATTTCTCCACACCCAGGGCCGGATTTAGGTTTGATGAGGCCCTAAGCTATTGAAGGTAATGGGGCCCTTTATATGTCCAGCTGACCTTTGCCAACAACAAATTGTAGCTGTTTTTTGTGTTGAATATATCTATATGGTAATTTATGGACCTAATAGGTATCTAAAGCTATTTGCCCATAACAAAATATGTATTTTATCAAAGTAATTGTTGAACTGAAATACAATTAAGAAGAAGTATATTAATAGTGAAATAATTATTATTTCCTTTAAAAAAAATTTGGGGGGCGGGCCAAGAGAGTGGGGCCCTAAGCTATAGCTTGTTTAGCTTATACTTAAACCCGGCACTGTCCATACCTACAACCCCTCTGAATATCACACCTAATCCAATCATGCCTGCTAATGTCATTGACTTGCTTTTGATATTTACATTGCCATCGGGTGTCTGAATTCAATCTTCTCTACTTAAGGACAGATGGATTCACATTCTAGCTGTACCTGAAGAAGCGAGTGGTGGCTTACGAAAGCTCACACCCTGCCAGAAATGTTGTTAGTCCTTAAGGTGCTACTGGACTCTTGCTCTTTTCTACTGCTAGTGACAGACTAACACGGCTACCCATCTTGATCAGTCTTCATTGTTACTGATGTCTAATGGCGCCGGAAGAACTGACATGACATTGCTCACAGGCCAGGCAATTTTTCCAGTGGGGTAGGGGGAGACTTACCAGGCATGGTCCCCCCGCAAGCGCACCGTGCCGCTTTTTTCCCGCCGCTGGAGCAGAATGTGCAGCAGTGGAAAAGGCCGAGGTGTTGACGGAACTTGCTCTTCACCGCCATGGTGAACGGGGATCCCTGGGGAGGACAAGTTGCCACAGGGACAGGTTTGCATCCCACAAGCCACGCTGAAGGATGACTTCATCGACTGGGACAGTTATTATTGCAAGTAAGCCTCTGCAATCATCTTGAGAATAAAGACGGCTAAGAGATAAAATTAGCTGAAAAAACATTTGCTAGCCTTAAGCAGAAAAGTGTATATAGAAAGACACCATAGAGCCATTGTTCGAAGAATGCATAGGACATAATCACTTTTTTTTTTCAGCCTTGATTTTATTTCCAGCCTTTGTTTTCTTGAAGTATAGTTACCTGCACGTGTTGCCCTCTGACAAAGATGCTGATGGTGTATTTGCCTGGCTCCTCGGGGGTGTAAGAAATGTGGTATGTCCCATCTTGGTTGTCACGCACGACAGCCTTGGCCACACTGGAGAAGACAGAGAGGAAGCCGGTCATCGGTTTTCCATGCAAAAAGTGGGTTTGTTAAGCCCCACGTGCAGGAGGTTTGTTTAGATCGGGATATTGGCCCAACACAGAGGGCAGAATTCATGGGCCAAAATCTTCCCATTCATTTGACACATCTATCAGGGAAGACCCAGCAGGGAATCTGGGAAACCTGGGTTCAAATCCCCCCTATAAAAGGAACCCCATGGGTAACCTTGGGCGTTGGGTTCTCCACTGGTAACAACAGCAGGGTATAAATGTCTAAATAAATACAAGATAGCTAGATGATGCCAGTGTATACAATCTCATCTGCTTATTATGGCAAGGTCTGATGCACAGAAGGAGAACACAATTTCAATCTGCCCCCAGCTTCCCCATGGGGGAAGCATTGACAAACATGACTCTTCCTTAAATGGTTCAGCCCATTCTACCACCTCATTCTCTTGCATGAGCCACGCACCCCCCAGGTGCGCTTTGTTGGAAGCGTAATACCCCAGACGGCTGTTATTATCACATATGGTGGACCCGTCCGAAGCTACGGCTGTATTGGAAAGCTATTTATCAAGAACGTCAAAAGATGTTTCAACAATAATTTCCCTTAGATCCCAAGTATATGCTGCTCGGTATTATACCATCAGAACTATCTCCGCAACTTAAAAGATTTATTTAAATATGCTTTCACGACCGCCAAAACAGTTTTAGCGAGGAAATGGAAACAATCACTTCTTCAAGATATAGCAGAATGGAAGGAAAAACTGATGGAGTATGCTATTATGGCAAAAAATGACCTTTATGATCAATACAAGTAACGATGTGAAACGTGAGCAGTTTACTGCAAAAAAGGAAACTGTTATACTGAAGGTTGAAACTAACAATAATAATATAATGAAATAGACACTAACAAATGTTAACTGATGGGAGTATGCTACTATGGCAAAAAATGACCTTTATGATCAATACAAGTAACGATGTGAAACGTGAGCAGTTTACTGCAAAAAAGGAAGGTTGAAACTAACAATAATAATATAATGAAATAGACACTAACAAATGTTAACGGTATTTAGGTTGAATTTAAATCTAGAGAATATCATTGAGATTAGAAAAGGGTGTAGAATTGCAGGGCAATGTAGTCTGTATGATTTATTTTGGTATTCAATTTTCTTTTCCTCACACATATAATTGTAGGTTGGATATATTTTCTTTCTTCTTCCCCCTGTTCCCTTTTTGTACGCTTCCTTTATGTAATAAAATAAAATTTAAAAAAAAAACCACACAAAATAAACAAAGAAGGTGCGAAAAAGGCCAACACTTTGCATACAAACACGAACACCCCAGTGGAACAAACTACCAACCCGTCTTTTCCGTCTTTGTGGGAAACGGTCACTCGGACTGGCTCTCCTCCTCTCTCCAGCTGTTCGCCTGACCCATCCTTACACAGAAGGGTTAAGGCGACCGGCTCACTCTGACGGGTGCCGCCAACATCTGAAAAAAGCAGAGCAGAAGGGGAAGATGCATGCCCAGCAGCAACTGACCCCTCCACCTCCCTGCACGACCACGTCCAGCCTGCCTTCAGACTCTCAAATTGGATGAAGAAGAATCCACCGGAAGAACATGAACAGAAATGGCAAAGATTTTACAGAAGACACACAGTGAATCGAAGTTAGAACTAAACTGAATATAGTTACGATCTCAGAAACCAGTAAGACTAGTAAGAATAGTTACTATGAAAAATGTTATTGTGATATTTTGATTAATAAGTTTTGACATAGCCTAAAATAGAAACTAGATCAATAGAACAGAAATCAAAATTTATTAGACAGCGATAACACAGTGATAAAAATGTACAAGACCTGTCCAAGACGCCAACCCAATAAGATATTGTATCTGTTCCTCACCCCTTTTTTTTCTTCCCCATTTCTGTATACCCCCAAAAATAATAAAATATTTATTAAAAACAACAACAACTCAACAGCACATCCGGTGGGAAGATTGGCCTCAACAGTCCCCTTGCCTGGTATTAACTTAACGTTATCAATATTTATGTTAGATGATGAATAGAATCTAGGGAATTTAAAACAAGCTAATTTCTTGAATGTTTGCTTTGCTGGTCAATCACCGTAATAAATTGAAATTGAATTGAATAGAATCTAGGGAATTTAAAACAAACCTTTTTTATCAGAATATATGGAATTGAAGAGGAATCAATAATCATTAATCTTGATATAATACTTTGCATTATCTGTATTATAAAAACAAAGTTTGAATAAAAGAGTAAGTAATCCATTTGAAAAATAATCTAATGTGGCTAATCCTTGATAGGAAGTATAAGGTAGATAGGAGGTAACAAAATTGTATGGCATTTGACCTTTGTCAGCGTGGTGTAGTGGTGAAGAGCGGTGGTTTGGAGCGGTGGACTCTAATCTGGAGAACCGGGTTCGATTCCCCACTCCTCCACATGAGCGGCGGAGGCTAATCTGGTGAGCTGGATTGGTTTCCCCACTCCTCCACACGAAGCCAGCTGGGTGACCTTGCGCTAGTCACAGCTCTCTTAGAGCTCTCTCAGCCCCACCTACCTCTCAGGGTGCCTGTTGTGGGGAGGGGAAGGTGATTGTAAGCCGGTTTGATTCTTCCTTAAGTGGTAGAGAAAGTCGGCATATCAAAACCAACTCTTCTTCTTCTTCTTTTCCTCCTCTCCCCAGAATATGAATAGCTTGTTTTATGTTAGGGAAGCATATTGTAATGTATTGTTTAATATTGTGTTATGTTGTATGATATTTTTGTATTGTTTTGTCTTGTATTGTACGTAAATGGGAAAATTTAAAAAAACCTAAAGAACAAACAAACAGTCCCCTTACCTTTCCCTTGCAAGACACACTTGGTCGGGTCAGCAGCTCGGTTGAGAACGGCCCCAAACATCTCGTAGCCGTGAACCAGGCCCGCCTTCTCGTGAGGAGAGAACTGGATCTTGTCGTCGGAAACCGGGTGGGGGTGGAAGTCCACGCTATTGAGCCTCCGCAGCCGGTTCTCCACCACTCCTTTGGTAAGAAGGATCTCGAGGTCCGAGCCGCCGGCGAGCAGACGCTGGGTGAAGTCCACTCCGGTCTGCATATCCAGGAGCAGCTGTTCCAACTGGGCTTTCTGCAAATGCAGTTGGGTCTCCCGCTGGACCTTCAGCTCTTCCAGCGACCGCAGCAGTCTATCCCGGTGCTCTTCGACGGCCCTCGCATACCCGTCGGCGAAAGCGCGGATCTCCAGAGCCACGGCTTCCGCTCGGCGACCGAGGCTCTCCCAGACCCCTTCGATGCGGCTCAGGGCCCCCCGCAGGGCTCCTGCGTGCCCCTGGGTGGCCTTCAAGAGCTCCCGGATTGAGTCCCCGTGCTTGTGGACGACGTTGGCGGCCAGGTTGCACGGATGCTGCCGGTGGGCCCCGACCACGCACTCCTGGCAGACGGGCGAGTCGCATCGCTCACAAAAAAGCTTCAGCTCCTCGGAAGGGTGGGAAGGGCACTGGATGGGCTTCTCCAGGCGGGTGAAGCCCTTCAAATCCTGCAGCTCCACGATGGCGTGAGAAGCGGTCTTCTTCTGCCTCCTAAACATATAAGATATCAAGCTGAGCTTAGAAGGGTACAGGACTGCCCTAGGTAGCAAAAAAAACGTCTGAGGTTCAGGACAGACAAAAGAAAAGACTTTCGTACCACAATGGGCAATTAAAATAAGAACGTTAAGAACATGAGAAAGGTCATGCTGGATCAGACCAAGGCCCATCAAGTCCAGCAGTCTGTTCACACAGTGGCCAACCAGGTGCCTCCAGGAAGCCCACAAACAAGACGTCTGCAGCATTATCCTGCCTCTGTTCCACAGCAACTAATATAATAGGCATGTTCCTCTGAGACTGGAGAGAAGAGGTGGGCATCATAAGAACATAAGAAACGCCCTGCTGGATCAGACCAAGGCCCATCAAGTCTACACAGTAGCCAACCAGGTGTATCTAGGAAGCCCACAAACAAGACGACTGCAGCAGCACCATCCTGCCTGTGTTCCACAGCACCTAATACAATGGGCTGGCTCATCTGATCTTGGAGGGAATAGGTGTGCATCATGACTAGTATTCATTTTGACTAGCAGCCATGGATAGCCCTCTCCTCCTTGAACATGTCCCTCTTAAAGCCTTCCAAGTTGGCAGCTATCACCACATCCTGGGGCAGGGAGTTCCACAAATAAATGAATGGATAGGATAGGATAGGATAGGATAGGATAGGAGGATGGATGGATAGGAATATCCCTGCTGGATCAGACCAAAGCCCATCACGTCCAGCAGTCTGTTCACACAGTGGCCAACCAGGTGCCTCTAGGAAGCCCACAAACAAATTCATGAAGGATAGGTCGGTCAGTGGCTACTAGCCGATAGTGACTAAAAGGAACCTCTAGGGTTGCCAGCTCCCAGTTGGGAATTACCTTGAGATTTTGGGGGTGGAGTCTGAGGAGGGCGGGGTTTAGGGAGTTCAATGGGGTATCAAGGTGGGGCTGAGAGAGTTCAGAGAGAGCTGTGACTAGCCCAAGGTCACCCAGCAGGCTTCATGTGGAGGAGTGGGGAATCGAACCCGGTTCTCCAGATTAGAGTCCGCCGCTCTTAACTACTACATACACACTGGCTCTCGTGAACATGGAGCCTCTCCTGGGTATTATCTCATTTGCCAAAGAAGTGGGCGTTAAAGGCAGAAAAGCCACCCACACTGGAGCTGGCCCTTTCATGCTGGGAGGGTCCGGGGGGTGGGACACCCACTTGTGAGCCTGGCAGCAGAACTGGCAGAGGCACACCCGGCAGGCTTGGCACCGCTTGACGGCCTCCCCGTCGACGCAGAGGTCGCAGGCAACGCCCAGGCCCGCCCCCTGCAAGGCCTCCAGCAGCACCCCGTTCAGGGCCAAGTGGTCCGTGGGCAAGCCTTCCACCCCGCCCGGCGGCAAATCGACTTCGGCATCGCAGACCGGGCAGAGGATGCTGAGCGCCGGCGGCGACAGGTGGTTCTGCTGCTGGCCCCAGAGCCACGACCCATCCGAGCTGGAGTCGGAGTCTTCGCGGTGCCAGGCCAGGTCGGAGAAGGGCTCCAGCCGCCCCAGGCACGCGGTGCAAAAAGTGTGCAGGCAGGGCAGGATCCGGGGCTCCAAGAACAGCTCCCCGCAGAGAGGGCACCGGCTGCGAGACGGCACCTTTGGCGCGGCGGGAGCCTCAGGCGAACCGTCCCGCTCGTCTTCGCCCCGAGAATCTGACATCTCCTGAAAGACAAAGGGTGTTAAAAAATGGAACCCCAAGGAATTGATTTGGGATATGACCTGAAAAGGGTTATGAAAATAATGCTGTTTGTTCTGCACCAGACAAAGTGGCTTTTCTTTGGTTGACCGCCATTCTTCTATCACACACATGAACACATGAAGCCGCCTTATACTGAATCGGACCCTCGGTCCATCAAAGTCAGTATTGCCTACTCTGACCGGCAGCGGCTCTCCAGGGTCTCAGGCGGAGGTCTTTCCCACCATCTACTTGCCTAGTCCGTTTAACTGGAGATGCCAGAGACTGAACCTGGGACCTCCTGCATGCCAAGCGGAGGCTCTACCACTGAACTATGGCCCTTATCCATCACAGAGACGGTAGTAACATTTCTTTTAGCTGCCATGAGAATTCGGGGAACTAAGGCCATTTATGCAGGGTCATTTTGATGCTCACTCAAAGCTCTTTTTAAAATACGACCTTTAAAATGCCTATTCACAGTGCCAATGCAAATGGAGAAATTCCACCACCACCACCACTCGCCTGCTCCTTCGTTCCTTCCATTAGCAATAGACGTTTGCATAGCTAAGCAGCGGCTGTGATTCTTCATGCTTCCTTGAGTGGATGCTTCGAGGCAGGGGCGGAGCAAACACAAAAGGTTGCGTTAAAGGGGCTCTTAAGAAATGCGAAGCAGCTATGCGCCAGCTTCGCAGTCACTTCCTGAATGGTGGCTCAGCATGAAAAAATTATATACACACACACACACACACACACACACACACACACACACACACACACACACACACGGGGCCTTCAGCCTAGAACACGCTGCTAATTACCAAGCATAAATGTCCCAAGTGTAACTTACCCTATAGCTACCATGAATGGATTTGTCAAGGGAGTTTTGTCACCCCAAGCAAGATAAACTCTTGCTTGGTCCATGGCCATAGGGTTGCCAACCTCCAGGTAATAGCTGGAGATCTATTACAACTGATCTCCAGCCAATAGAGATCAGATCAGTTGGAGAAAATGGCTGCTTTGGCAATTGGACTCTATGGCACTGAAGTCCCTCCCCTCCCCAAACCCCGCCCTCCTCAGGCTCCACCCTCAAAATCTCCCAACCCAGAGCTGGCAACCTTAATTGGTTAGCTAGGCCCAAGCCAAGCCCTTGCTGCACTGGGAGGCATAGTCTGGACCCGGTGGCCGGCAGGCTGGGCCCAGGAAGGCTCGCCGGTCGCCTGTGGTGCCTCACTGCAGCCCCAAGGAGTCGCTTTTTCATCCGCGGCTGATTTCAAAGCCACAACATTTTTAAAAGACTTCAAAGGGAAGCTTCAACGTGAAAAGGCTGAAATTGATTTTATCGCCAATGTTGATTCCACGAAACTTCAACTCGCTTGGGCTGGGATTGCCTACTAGACTAGAAATAGGGCCAGTGACTAGAAATAGGACCAGTTCTAAGTATTTTTGTCTTCCAAAGCCAGCCCCCTCCCTTCCGCTCCCGGGTCAACCCCTGTGGCAACTGGGTTGCCAACCGCCTGGAGGTGGGGGGGGGGCAAAATTCCCATCCTTCTGATAGAGCACTGGTTCCCAACCAGGGGTCCGTGGACCCCCAGGGGTCCACGAGAACTAAGTTAAGGTCCGCGAAACAAAGTTCTAAACCCATAATAAATTAACATTTTCAATTAAAACTTCTCTATTATAAAAATATATATTCAAATATTATTCTAAGTTTAATGTTTAACTAACAGTTATGATTAAAGTTTATTTTCAAATTCCTGGAATTTTTATTTTGAACCTTGGGGTCCCTGCACCGAACAAAAAAGTCCTAGTGGTCCCTGGTCAAAAAAAGGTTGGGAACCACTGTGATAGAGGCTTCAAGGGACGTCATTTGCCAGGTTGGGCAATTCGCCTCCCTGTTGTGAAGAGCCTCCCCTGCCCATTTCCATGCAGGGCATTTTTTCCCAGGCCTGTTGGCAAACCATAACCGGCAATTCAGTTGGGACCCCGCGAGAAACAGGGACCCTCTTGGCTGGCGCTCCCCCCAAACAGTCACTGCTGGTGGGGGGGAGGTGTGGTCCAAGAGAGGAGGAGGAGGAGGAGGAGGAGGAGGAGGAAGAAGAAGAAGAAGAAGAAGAAGAAGAAGAAGACCCCTCTCCTTCCAGCCCAGCAAGGCCGGATCGGCCAGACCCCCCCGGCCTCCACCCGGTCGCGCCTCCGCTCTCCTCCTGGCCGCCGCCGGACTCCCTCCAGCCCCCGCCTGCAGCGCGCCCCTCGCCCCGGCGCCGGGCTGCTCCAGCTCCGGTTGCTTCGGCACCGCTCACCCTGCGGGGCTGCAAACCAGCTTTCCCGGGCGCCTCCGTGCAGATCGGCCGCCCTCCCTCCTCGGAGGCTCCGGCCGCCCCCTTCTTGCCTCCCGTCCGTCCGCCCCTCCGTCCTTCCCGGGCTCGCCGCAGAGGGCGCGCCGCCCGGCCAGCTGCGCCCTGCTTTACGCACGGCCGCCGGGAGCGCCTGGGAGCGTCCGCCAGCCCTGCCCATTGAGGCCTGGACGGTGGCTGGGTCAAAAAAATAATAAAATTAAAAGCTTTTGGAGAAAAAGTTATTGTGAGGGTCCCTGACCTCCCTGTGCAAATCCCATAAAATCACTTGTTCAGCCAGGCATATAGAAACAAGGTTCTTTTATTGGAATCTACAGAAGATACAGTCCACACACTGATAAAAGTTGCAAGTAAGCCAGTCTGCTCAACTACAGAATTATATCCCCTACAGGGGAGCAAAAGGTCACACCTATGTTATGGGAAGCTACAAGACAGATGGGCACGGTACAGACATCAATCGTCCCCAGAGAGCTAGTTAGGGTTATCTACTTCCCAAGGCCGGAATTGGCAAGAGGGAGTGAACCAAAGCGCGGCCAGGGAAACACAGCAGGGGAGGCACTCGTGAGACATACCAGCCAGGGCTTGACAGATATGGTGCCTGACACCGGGGAAGGCCAAATGGTCTGAACTGCTTTTACGAGTCCAGTTGGGAGGGGGGAATTGGGATAACAGCACACAAAGACATACAGATCCTCACAGTTATTAGGGAAACTAATAATTGGATTAACGGGAGAGTGAAAAGAGAACCTGCCTTCTGTCTAATGGGAGTGCCGCAAAAAAAAAAAAAGCCTAATAATGATAGGGTTCTTTGTCCATATAGTTTTGCTGCTGCAAGATGGCTCAAGTTTGGAAGCAAGTGAATAAACCTTCAATTCGGGCAAAGAGAACCTGCATTTTGTTTATTGGGAATGCCGCAAAAAAATATGAGCAACAATGACAGGGTCCTTTGTCCATATAGTTTTGCTGCTGCAAGAATTGTAACCACTCAAGTTTGGAAGCAAGTGAATAAAGCTTCGATTCGGGCAAAGAGAACCTGCATTTTTTTTAATTGGGAATGCCGCAAAAAAATATGAGTCGCAACGACAGGGTCCTTTGTCCATATAGTTTTGCTGCTGCGAGAATTGTAATCGCTCAAGTTTGGAAGCAAGTGAATAAAGCTTCGATTCGGGCAAAGAGAACCTGCATTTTTTTTTATTGGGAATGCCGCAAAAAATATGAGTCGCAATGACAGGGTCCTTTGTCCATATAGTTTTGCTGCTGCGAGAATTGTAATCGCTCAAGTTTGGAAGCAAGTGAATAAACCTTCGATTCGGGCAAAGAGAACCTGCCTTTTGTTTATTGGGAATGCCGCAAAAAAATATGAGTTGCAATGACAGGGTCCTTTGTCCATATCGATTTGCTGCTGCCAGGATTGTAACAGCTCAAGTTTGGAAGCGAGTAAATAAAGCTTCAATTCGTGACTGACTGGAGAGAGAAACTATGGATGTATATGAGGATGGCCAAAATAACAGAATTCCTACGTGGAAAAGATGTGGAAGAATTTAACAAAACTTGGGCAAAGGCTGTCACATACTGGGATAAATGGGCAAAAAATGGATTTTACTATTTTAATTAGCGAGTTATAGAAACTAGTTTTAATATTTTTATATTTTGCTGTTAATAGATATTTTTAAAACTGTTTAGACACTTCTTCGGAAGTCGGGTGATGGGTCACTTTTTAAGGTGGGTGGAGGGTTGAAGGGGTATCTTGGTGTTTTTTTTTTTTTGGAACTTTATAATTTTGTAACCATGAATGTATTAATAAGTATATATAGGTACTCTTTTTGTATTTTCTTTTTTTAATTTTCTTTTTATTATTATTATTGTATTTGTTTGTTTTGTTTGTTATAAAAATAAAAAAAAATATTAAAAACAAAACAAAACCCAGCCCTGCCCAGAGACCTGCTGCGGCCTCTGAGCGGGGAGGGGTGGCAGGCAGTGGCGGACCCACATTTCTGGGGCCCTGAAGCTTGAACGGTAACGGGGGCCCCTTTGCAACCAGCAACGATAGGGCAACATCCACTTGGGGGTTACCACACTTGTTTTCCCAGCGATGTATTAAGAGTTTGGAAATGTTATAAAAAACACTGTTCGCACTTTCTATGGGGGTTACCGCACTTTGTATTCCCAACGATGTATTAAGAGTTTGAAAATGTTATAAAAAAATACTGTTCGCACTTTCTATGGGGGTTACCGCACTTTGTATTCACAGCGATGTATTAAGAGTTTGAAAATGTTATAAAAAAATACTGTTCGCACTTTCTATGGGGGTTACCGCACTTGTATTCCCAGCGATGTATTAAGAGTTTGAAAATGTTATAAAAAAATACTGTTCGCACTTTCTATGGGGGTTACCGCACTTTGTATTCCCAGCGATGTATTAAGAGTTTGGAAATGTAAAAAAACATCGCTTTAAAAGGGTTTTTGGATACCGCAGCTTTGGTCGGAAGACGTCTTCACAGCTAAAGGGGCCAAAAAAAAGTTGCTTCGGGGGCCCCTCCGGGATTAGGGGCCCTGAAGCTTAAGCTTCATTAGTTTCACAGTAGATCTGCCTCTGGTGGCAGGAGTTGGTGGGCCTGGGGTTGGCAGCCTCCAGGTGGTTAGCCAAAATTAGACACTTCTGTGTACAATGTAGTTACAACCAAAAGAACACAATCAGGGAACCCATGAATCTCAGGGAACCCTACTAGCCTTGTGAAGGCAGAAGGACTTTAATACTACCCATGGGGAGTTTGTGAAATGGAATTCTGTAGAACTGAGAACCAATACCAACTGGAGAAATCAGGTGGCAGAAGAGGAACTGAAGAAGAACAGAAACGGCCGTCTTCCTCTTCTGCCTGACATCTGTGAAAAGAAAAGATGAAAAATTATATAACAAATTAGTACTATAGATATGGCATAGAACTGACAGAGAATACTTTCTGTATCTCTTTATTGGATGTACTTACCTGCAATATTTAGCGTTTAAACCTGTTGGTTTAAGAAGAAGAAATTTCACTGGTTGGAGTGTTAGTATATGCTATTGTTAAGATTAGATAGATATAGGATTTGTGATATTGAACTTTGTTGAATTTTGAAAATTGTGTCTGTGTTTTTTTGGTTGTAACCTCCAGGTGGTGGCTGGAGATCTCCCGGGATTACAACTGATCTCCAGGTGACAGGGATCAGTTCACCTGAAGAAAAATGACCACCATGGACTTCATTGCCATAGAGTCCAATGGCCAAAGCGGCCATTTTCTCCAGGGGAACTGATCTCTATCGGCTAGAGATCAGTTGTAATAGCAGATGATCTCCAGCTAGTACCTGGAGGTTGGCAAACCTACCTGGAGAAAATGGCCCCTTTGGAAGGTGGACTCTATGCCCTTATACCCCATTGAAGTCCTTCCCCTCCCCAAACTCCACCCTCCTCAGGCTCCACCCCCCAAAATCTCCAGGTATTTCCCAGCCTGGAGCTGGCAACTCTAGGTGGGCCCCAAACCCCAACCACCAGGTACTGTAACAACTACTCACTGTACTAGTAGCAAAAAGCTGAAGAAGAAAGAACTAGCACAACTCAATTATAAATCAACAATTCATTAACAAGTGCTACAAATGAAGCAAAACCACCACTAGGTGTACAATATATACAATTATTTACAATGGAAGTACAATAAAGGTACAAAGAGCTGGATAGAAAAGTCCAAAAGTCTTATCCAGGGCAATTCTTCTGATCCAAAGTTGATCAGTAGTTTCAATATAGTTGGCACGAAGTCCAAACAATTCCAAAGCAGGAGGAAACGCTATTCCGGATATTTTTTAGCGCTTTCACCAAAGCACAGCTTCATCAGCCTCTCAGTGTGTTTGAAGCATACCAATAGGGAGATATATAATCCAATCTATTTTTTCTTTTTCTTTTCAATTCGTTCAAACAGATTGAACGTATTATTATTTATAAGTTTCTTTTTGCAATTTTTAAGTTTTTATAAAGGATTTATGGCTCCCAAAGAAAGGGCTGCTAAACCTTCTGAGTCAAGTAGTAGTAGTCATTTAGGATTTGTAGTCTCTGTTGATAAGTTTTTGTTGATAGTTGATAGTTTTTGTTGATAGTTAAGGCAGGGGTGGGGAACCTTTTTTCTGCCAAGGGCCATTTGGATATTTATAACATCATTCACGGGCCTTACAAAATTATCAGCTTCAAAATTGTGTGTGTGTAAAGTGCTGTCAAGTCGCAGCCGACTTATGGCGACCCCTTATGGGGTTTTCATGGCAAGAGACTCACAGAGGTGGTTTGCCAGTGCCTACCTCTGCACAGCAACCCTGCTATTCCTTGGTGGTCTCCCATCCCAATACTAACCAGGGCTGACCCTGCTTAGCTTCCGAGATCTGACCAGATCAGGCTAGCCTGGGCCATCCAGGTCAGGGCAGCTTAAAAATTAGCCTGCTACATTTGGTCAAACATTTAGCCAAGAGGCATGACCAGAGATGGCTCCGAGTGTCTGCCACATAGTTTCTCCACAGCCAGGGTGGACAAGGGTTAACACAGTTTCTTGGGTGGTCCTAGCGGCTCCATAGACTCTTCTGCAAGGGTGGGGGGAAGGTTCCTTTTCTCTGCAAAACAACTCACATCCACCTTGAATAGAGGCTATTCTTGTCTGCGGGAGGGGGCAGATCTCCAGTCTTAGATCCTTCTGAGCGAGAGATCTGCCAGGACCCACGAAGGGCCAGACCAAATGATTTCGCGGGGCCTTATCTGGCCCCCGGGCCTGACGTTCCCCACCCCTGATTCAAGGCATCAATATTAAATAATAAATATAAGTAAGACATTCATAATAAACAAGATGTTCATAGATGAATAGGGAGCCAGCGTGCCGGATATTGTCTCAGCTTTTCCTGATTATTTCAGCAAAGGTTATTGTTTAGGGTCGAGCCACCTGGGGGTTGGCAACCGTAATCGTAGCGGGAGTGGGGGCTGGCGTGCAGGGCCGAGGCAGGGCTCTGGGGAGGGGGCTGCAGGTCACACCCCGTAGGCGGATCAGGGTAAAAGAGTCAGGATTTTTGTTCAGCCTTCGGCCGGCAGTTTCTCCCCCTTCTTTTTTTTCCTGCAGTCAACAGGTGACACACCTGAGCTCAGCCCTGCTGCAGGGTAAGCTCATTATTTCTCCTCTCGGAATCAGACGTGCTCTCCTGCAAGAGGCTCGGCAGCGCAGTTGTTAGTGGAGTGGGGCAGCGCTTGCTGGGGTGGGATTCTGGAGCGTCAGGGTAGGGATTCTCGCTCCACATCCAGATGGCTTCCCTCCTGGTCCTTCTCTGTCCCTTGCTTCTCATGTTGCCTACATACCATGCAGGTAAGCAGCAACAAAAGGGATCTTTCCTCCTTCTGTTCTCTAAATCAGTGTGCGTGTGTGTGGGTTAAATAGGAAGTAGAAGAAGAGTTGGTTTTTATATGCCGACTTTCCCACTTACGGAAGAATCAAAGCGGCTTACAATCACCTCCCCTCCCCCTGTGCGGTAGGTGGGGCTGAGAGAGCTGTGACTGGCCCAAGGTCACCCAGCTGGCTTCGTGTGTAGGAGAGGGGAAACCAACCCAGTTCACCAGATCAGAGTCGGCCGCTCTTGTGGAGGAGTGGGGAATCGAACCCGTTCTCCAGATCGGAGTCCACCGCTCTCCACCACTTCGCCACGCCGGCTCTGTTCCTGAACTTGCCCCCCCCCCCAAGCAGCTACCTGACCTTAAACTGTGTTCCCTTTCCCACTGACGACGAAGTACATTGCTCTCCAAATATAGCGGACGTGACGGGACTCCTCAGCACTCCGGGTGTGTGGAAATCAAAACCCGGAGGAGGTTGAATCACTCAATCGACCTTTATTGGCATATACTCAGAAACACGATGTAAGCAGAACACAAAATTCACTGTCCATACATTTTTGATTTAAATATGGTTTAGACTTTAGTCCTTTTATTGACAACATCCATCAAAAATTCCGCCCCCTTTAAAGTGACTTCAGGAATAGTATCATGCCACAAAAACCGGCATACAGAGAGGATTCTTGGCTAGATTTCATTTTATCAGTCAAGGGTAGTTTTTTTTTTTTTTTACGAGGGCCGTCATGCAGGTGTCAATTTATGATTATATGCTGTAGCGTATCGTGTTGTCTCAAGCCACAGACACATAATCTTTTCTCAAAAGTAATATTTTTAAACCCGCCATTTAGTACCGCCGAAGGGAAGGCATTCAGCCTGGCGAGCATAAATGCCTTCCGTTGAAGGGGTCCCTCAAGTATATCAGCTGTAATCCCCCATATTTAACTTGTAAACCGAAATTAAGAGGGGAGCATGTAGGTGGAGTAAATGGACACATTTTCTTGTTATTCATGGTCTAAAATTCTTTGTTTGATAGTATTGAATGCTGATTTTTCATCTAACATTGACAGGTCCTCTAAGGCAATTCCCAGGTGACCAAGTTTGGTTAAAATGGTGGAGAACCAGTTAGCTTTATAAGTGTCTTTTAGCAGGTGGGACATAAGAGTTGCTTGATTTACCCTGAAATGGATTTTCAGCCAATATTTAAAGGTTAAGATCCAAGCTCTGTTCTCCACTCAATTCTGGCCTGTTTCTAGGCATAAAGTCATTTTCTTTCATGGGGCTGAACTTCTTGATGAGCCTTCCATCCCGAGTATTACTGGGACTTTGGCTGTGACTAGGGTTGCCAACTGGCTGGAGATCTCCTGCTATTGCAACTGATCTCCAGCCGGTAGAGATCAGTCCCCCTGGAGAAAACGGCCGCTTTGGCCATTGGACTCTATGGCATTGGAGTCCCTCCCTTCCCCAAACCCCGCCCTCCTCAGGCTCTGCCCCAAAAACCTCCCGCTGGTAGTGAAGAGGGACCTGGCAACCCTAGCCATGGGGTCCCCAGGCACCACTTGGGGGAACTTAAGTTTTCAGCTATCTAGTAAAGTCAGGGCGCAAGTGAGATTCGAACCGGGGCTCCCCAATTCAAGCGACTGAATTTTCGGCCGGCCGTTCCGTTTCCTAGACGCCATGCCTGAAATAAAGGCCCGTCCCTTCGACAACATCACCCTGCCGTGCCGCTTCTCCTTCGTGGACGGCATCGACGGCTTGTCCTTCACGTGGGAACGGGAAGACATCAAGGAAGAGCACGAGGTGGAGGATAAGGATTTTTACAAGTTTTTCGTGGCCCTCCAAGACTTCTACCAGTTTTACCCAAAGATGATATACAGCTTTGCGGAGAACACGGAGCAGCCGGACGAGCGGAACTCTCTGTACGAAGGGAGAATCTGGGTGGACGATGACGAAATTTCGGAGGGCAACCTGGACCTCGTATTGGAGCAAGTGCAGTTTTCGGACGAGGCTTTCTACATCTGCAAGGCCAAGAACTCCAGGGGGGCCGGGCAGAGGAAGGTGAAGCTCATTGTGGAAGGTAGGAGGAACCTTTGCACGCTCTTCTGGCGTTGAACGGCGCGATTCGAGACCGGTAGCACCTCCGAGATCGGCAGGACTTTTGGGGCATAAGTAGAGTTGCCAACCTCCAAGTAATAGCTGGAGATCTCCCGCTATTACAACTGATTTCCAGCCGATGGAGATCAGTTCCCCCGGAGAAAATGGCCACTTTGGCAATTGGACCCTGTGGCATTGACGTCCCTCCCCTCCCCAAACCCCGCCTTCCTCAGGCTCCTCCCCAAAAACCTACCGCAGGTGGCAAAGAGGGACCTGGCAGCCCTAACCATGGTGCCCCATCCTGAGTATTACTGGGACCTTGGCTGTGACTAGGGTTGCCAACCTCCAGGAGAGCTCCAGCTGTTACAACTGATCTCCAGCTGATAGAGATCAGTTCCCCTGGAGAAAAATGGCCGTTTTGGCAATTGGGCTCTATGGCATTGAAGTCCCTCCCCTCCCCAAATCCCGTCCTCCTCAGGCTCCACCCCAAAAACCTCCTGCCGGTGGCAAAGAGGGACCTGGCAACTCTAGGTATAAGCCTTTGAGAGTCAAACTTGCCTTCATCAGTAGGGTTGCCAACCTCCAGGTAGTAGCAGGAGATCACCTGCTAATTCAACTGATCTCCAGCCGATAGAGATCAGTTCCTCTGGAGAAAATGGCCACTTTGGCAATTGGACCCTGTGGCATTGACGTCCCTCTCCTCCCCAAACCCCGCCTTCCTCAGGCTCCACCCCAAAAACCTACTGCAGGTGACGAAGAGGGACCTGGCAGCCCTAACCATGGTGCCCCATCCTGAGTATTACTGGGACTTTGGCTGTGACTAGGGTTGCCAACCTCCAGATCTCCAGCTATTACAACTGATCTCCAGCTGATAGAGATCAGTTCCCCTGGAGAAAAATGGCCGCTTTGGCAATTGGACTCTATGGCATTAAAGTCCCTCCCCTCCCCAAACCCTGCCCTCCTCAGGCTCCACCCCAAAAACCTGCTGCCGGTGGCGAAGAGGGACCTGGCAACCCTAGGTATAAGCCTTTGAGAGTCAAACTTGCCTTCATCAGTAGGGTTGCCAACCTCCAGGTACTAGCTGGAGATCTCCTGCTATTACAACTGATCTCCAGCCGATAGAGATCAGTTCCCCTGGAGAAAATGGCCACTTTGGCAATTGGACTCTACGGCATTGAAGTCCCTCCCCTCCCCAAACCCCGCCATCCTCATGCTCCGCCCCCCCCCCAAATCTCCAGGTAATTCCCAACCCAGAGCTGGCAACCCTAATCATGGTAGATGCAGCTGGCAGAAACCCTCCCGTACCGTTAGTACTATTCAGGAAAAGGGTGAAGTTATTGCAGCGTACATCTTTCAAGCAACTCTGCTCCTTGCTTCAGGCCTCCCGGAGCGATTCATCCCCAAGCTGCCGTTAGGGAATCCCTAATTGTTTTGTTTTTTTCCTCCCTCCCCTCCCACTGAAGATGCAGAGGAGCCGCAGGTGCAGTTCAGCACCGTCAACGACACCCTGGTGGCCAAGTGCATCTCCTCCGGCTGGTACCACATGCCGAAGGTGACCTGGCGCAACCGCCGGGAAGAGAACATCTCCAGCTACGCCGTCACAGAGATCCTGGAAGAGAAGCAGGACGGGTCCCACCGGGTGGTTTCCATCTTGCACTACCCCGTCTTGCTCCATGAGATCTATACTTGCCATATCGAAGAGGAAGATGTGCTCAACAGGCCTGTGAGGTCTATCCACAAAGTCCCGAGTGAGTCCTTTGGCTCGGCAGCGTGGTGTAGTGGTTAAGAGGCAGACTCTAATCTGGAGAATCGGGTTGGATTCCCCTGCTCCTCCACACGAGCGGCGGATGCTAATCTGGTGAACCAGGTTGATTTCCTCACTCCTCCACGTAAAGCCAGCTGGGTGACCTTAGGCTAGTCACAGCTCTCTTAGAGTTCTCTCAGCCCCACCTACCTCACAGGGTGTCTGTTGTGGGGAAGGGAAGGGGATTGTAAGCCAGTTTGATTCTTCCTTAAGTGGTAGAGAAAGTCGGCATAGAAAAACCAACTCTTCTTTTTCTTCTACCCCATAAGCCAGGCAGGTGGAGTATACAACCAGGCTGGCTGGCAGAGGGAATTGGATAGTATTCCCCCCACCCTGGAGTCTAGCAGGTCCCCTGCTTGTTTGTGTATAACTATACTAGTTAACTAGTTGCTAACAAGCAAGGGTCCCATGGAGCAGAGTGGTAAGCTGCAGTACTGCAGTCAAAGCTCTGCTCAGGACCTGAGTTCCATTCCCAACAGAAGTAAGTTTTCAGAGAACCAGCTCAAGGTTGACTCAGCCTTCCATCCTTCCGAGGTCGGTAGAATGAGTACTCAGCTTGCTGGGGGTAAAGTGTGGACAACTGGGGAAGGCAATGGCAAACCACCCTGGAAACGTAGGCCATTTGTGCATGGGAGGTTTTGCCTTGGATTTGCCCCTCTCTAGATGCAAATTCTCAAAACAAAAATATGCCCCCATGCATACATGGGAGGTTTTGCTTTGGATTTGCACCTCTCTAAGATGCAAATTTTCCACATCCAAATGATCAACACTAAAAAATAAGCCCCCATGCAGAGTTTTGAGAATTCACATGGGAAAAATGTACATTTAAGAGAGGGGCAAGTCCAAGGCAAAACCTCCCATGCATAAATGACCTTAGTCTGCCTAGCAAACGTCGGCATGCGACATCACCCCATGGGTCAGGAATGACCCGGTGCTTGCACAGGGGGACTACCTTTGTTTAACAAGCAAGATATGCTAGAAAGATACAAAACAACAACCAGGCAGGGTGGTACTTCTGTAGACGGTGTTCCAAGACTGCATTTTCTTCTTCTTGTTTCCCCCAGAGAGAAAATACCACAATATGTACAACCATTAGAAATTCAACAGCTGGGATCCGCCGAGGCAAGATACTGCTGCCGCTTCTGTCCCATGAATTCGTCAGCTTTGCACAGCATATGGATGTAGCAGAAGAGGGGAGGATAAACTAGCGTAGATAATAGACAGGGCAGAAAAAAATCTCCCTGGTGAGGGGGAACAGATCATTTGAATGCGAACGTGAGCTTGGATAAACACCTGGAAAAGGAAATGCTTGCATCAGCGTCCAACTCTGCATCCCCAGTTTTGCACATCAGAACAGCCAGCGTGGTGTAGCGGTTAAGAGTGGTGGTTTGGAGCAGTGGAGTCTGATCTGGAGAACCGGGTTTGATTCCCCACTCCTCCACATGACCAGCGGAGGCTAATCTGGTGAACTGGATTTGCTTCCCCACTCCTACACATGAAGCCAGCTGGGTGACCTTGGGCTAGTCACAACTCTCTCAGCCCCACCTACCTCACAGGGTGTCTGTTGTGGGGAGGGGGAAGGTAAGGTGATTGTAAGCCGGTTTGATTCTCCCTTAAGTGGTAGAGAAAGTCAGCATATAAAAATCAACTTTTCTTCTTCTAAAAAAGTCTTTGCTCCTAAGACCAAATAAAGCCAAGCAAGTCGGCGCTGCCAATTTCAAAGATTCTTTTCATCCACATTTGTGTGCCTGGGGAGCTGTTCATGCCCTGGGGCTTTGGTTTGATGTGCTGGCTTATTTGTGAAGCAGCATCCTTGTGAACTCATAGGGGCGATGTTGCCCTAGCGTCGCCTCCCATAAAGCAGAATGTGACATGGCCCTTCTCTTCCCTAGAAGTAAACACAAATCACACACCTGCAGTTTACATTCGGAATGATTCAAAATAGATAAGCCACAGCTCATCACTCATACCTGGTTGTATTAGGATGGGTCAAATCAAGGTCACTCCGATAAGACTTTTCATACAACTGTATCAGCTAAACCTAGATGTCTAAAACTGAACATCTTTGAAACGGGAAAAGGAGCGTCTCCTTCTGCTCTCCAATTTGTAAAAAAGGTAAAGGTCCCCTGTGCAAGCACCGGGTCATTCCTGACCCATGGGGTGACGTCACAAATCTATGGTGACACCACACTTGGAATATTGTGTACAGTTCTGGTCACCACAGCTAAAAAAGGATATTACAGAGCTTGAGAAGGTGCAGAAAAGAGCAACCAAAATGATTAGGGGACTAGAGCAACTGTCCTATGGGGAGCGGTTAAGATGTTTAGGGCTGTTTAGCTTGGAAAGAAGGCAGCTGAGGGGAGACATGATAGAGGTCTATAAAATTATGCATGGTTTGGAGAGAGTGGACAGGGAGTTTTTCTCCCTCTCCCATAATACTAGAACACGGGGTCATTGCTAAAGCTGGAGGGTGAGAGATTCAAAACAGATAAAAGGAAATATTTTTTCACACAACGCATAGTTAAATTGTGGAACTCCCTGCCCCAGGATGTGGTGATGGCTGCCAGGTTGGAGGGCTTTAAGAGGGAGTGGACATATTCATGGAGGAGAGGGATATTCATGGCCGTTAGTTAGAATGGATACTAGTCATGCTGCATACCTATTCTCTCTAGTATCAGAGAAGCATGCCTATTATTTTGGGTGCGGTGGAACATAGGCAGGATGGTGCTGCTGCACTCGTCTTGTTAGTGGCTTCCTAGAGGCACCTGGTTGGCCACTGTGTGAACAGACTGCTGGACTTGATGGGCCTTGGTCTGATCCAGCAGGGCCTTTCTTATGTTCTTATGTCTCATCCCGACGTTTCCAAGGCAGACTTGTTTACGGGGTGGTTTGCCAGTGCCTTCCCCAGTCATCTTCCCTTTACCCCCAGCAAACTGGGTGCTCGTTTTACGGACCCTGGAAGGATGGAAGGCTGAGTCAACCTTGAGCCGGCTCCTTGAAACTGACTTCAGTTGGGATCGAACTCAGGTTGTGAGCAGAGCTTTGTAACACGATGGTAAAAGAATAAAATCAGATACACACTGGTACATCAGAGCAAACTGGGCTGTTGTTTTACGGTTTATTTATATTACTGTCCAAAGATACAAACCCTAGAATATTACAAATAAAGAACAAATCAATTTCACACCGCTGCAATATCATTGAATCCAAGAGATACGAACTTAAAACGATGGATTTACTATGGACTTCCTGCTTCTTAGTGGAAGATTCTCTCCTTGGAAAAGTATGTAGAGAGTGCATTCCATTCAGGCCCCCCACTAGGAAAACAGGAGTTTAGAAACATTTTGCTTGGTCTTTGCCCAGCTGATACAGGGAAGTTGGAAAAATTCCAATATAATGGCAAGTAGATCCTGACTTGGCAATCCATATGCCGCTCCCAAAAATTAGAATGTTCTTACCTACAATACAGAACACAGCTGCTTTAACTTGAGAGAAGATGAAGGAATTGGAGGTTTCCCGACTCTTTGTCTTAATGGGAAATGTTGGCCCCAAAACCTATTATAAGGAGAGATCTCATGTACACAGATGTGTTCTAGGCAAGGGCTATCTGGAAAACAGACGCCAGTCCTCCCACAGAAATTTGGTTTGCCTGAAATCCCAAGGAGAATTTGCATAAGAGCATTCCCCAAAGCAACCCACAGCCTATAAAATGGGGGAAAATAGGGACGGTTGTAGGTATTCATGAAGCGCTGGTGAATCAGGCCAGAAATAAGCGACGCTGTCCAAGGCTCTGCCTTGTGTGGAAGAAAGTCACCTCCACAAGCCATCTGGAGCTCCAGCATGAACCCTTTGCCCCTAAAATCAGCTTGCCCTCCAATGACGCCACCGTTAAAATAATCTTTGGCCCTTCTAAAAACTATTGGCTTCAATCCACAGAAATCTCCACGGATGGATTTCCACACACGAAGCACCACTTCCTCACTCCTGCTGCAGCCCAAAATGCTGCTTCCGGAGGGTCAGGAGAACCCTTCCCCGCCAGGAACAGAATGAGGGGTAGTTAGAAGTATGCAGCAGGGTGGGAGAAACTGGCAAAAATCCCCCCTCCCCTGGAAATCCTCCACTGGATCCAACCTGCTAACTGCACACAGTAGTTTTCAACTGCAGATGTCTCCATTTTGTGTTCCATAGGATATGTCAGAGATGAGTCTCGAAGAACAGTTCTAGGAACTGTTTTCTTTGGTATTCAGCTCAGAAGCTGAATCTCTTGTGGGCATCCAGGCCCGAGTTAAACAAGTCTGCGGCCTCCTGTGGGGCAGCTATTCGCAAGCACAACAGAACAGAGAAAGTGGCCCATGGCGAGCCATTGGTATGAGAGGTGCCCTTAATGCCAACCGGATCAACTTCAACGGGGCGACGTTAGGAAGTGTTCACACAAGCTTGAAGTAGGGAGCCGAATTCATACTGCTGCACTCCCAAGCAGATACCCATGTTGTTGATTACAAATATTGAATTGGGATGGAGACATCCAAGACTTCAGTCTCCATTCGCTGGAGATACGGACAAAAACTCTGACCGAGAAGCACACAGCGCGGATGCAGAGGACTCCCGACATACCAGCAGAATGCGCCAAGAGACGTTTTCTAGATTCTAGCACAAAAGGGCTGGAGAACTGCATGAGAATGTTATAAAAACCCGTTGAACGCCGAGATGGTCTTGTTGGAAGTGGGGCTACCTGACGTGCATCGACAAGGCAAACCAGCCTTCTTCTCTTTGCTTTTCGGCCTGCGGGAATGAACAGAAAGAGGGCAAGGTCAGAGGCATTCCCAGGACGGCTTCTTAATGAATGAGTTAGGTTTTTCCAACAGCCACGTACGTCAATACTTAGCCAGTGCTGCTGATTGTACAATATGGAATACCGGCGTGGATCAGCAAGAGTGCAGGAAACCTAAAGAAATGACTTCCCCGAAGGCGTAGATGTCGCCATCTCAGGTCACATGAAACATGAAGCTGCCTTCTACTGAATCAGACCCTCAGTCCATCGAAGTCAGTATTGTCTACCCAGACTGGCAGCAGCTTTCCAGGGTCTCAGGCAGGGGTCTTTCACATCACCTACTTGCCTAATCCCTTTAACGGGCGATGCTGGGGATTGAACCTGGGACCTTCTGCATGCCAAGCGGATGCTCTACAACTGAGCCACACCCCCTCCCCAGGGTCCATGACAACAGAGGCAAAGCCAAGACCCAGTACTTGGGAAAGGTGCTACGTCTTGCAAGTTGTATGCGATTGTACTAGTTCTTACCACTTGTCCCTGTTCAAGTGTGGCGAGATTCTTCGTCTGCGCCACTTGGTTTCTTTGTGTATTGTTTATATTTCTTGCTCCCTGACCTGGATGGCCCAGGCTAGCCTGATCTCATCAGATCTCAGAAGCTAAGAAGGGTCGGCCCTGGTTAGTACTTGGGTGGGAGGCCACCGAGGAAGCCCAGGGTCGCCACTCAGGGTCAGGTGACAGCAAAACACTTCTGAACTTCTCTTGCCTTGAAAAACTCTACGGGGGTCACCTTGCGTGGGCTGAGACTTGAGGGCACTTTCCACCACCATCACAGTGTGAAAACCTGGCAATTGAAGAACATACCGCCAGGCATCAGGACTCCACGAAGAGCGAACCCTCCTCGCTGCCCTGGGCAACCACATGCAGAAACTTCCCACCGCAGGAGTAGGAGGAGACACCTTTGTTCGCAGCAGACTTACCTTCACCCTGCGACTGTCAGGTATTGGTGGTGCATTTCCCAGAGCAGCACTCTGCGGTAGGCTCATCTGGCTTGAGGCGCCTGAAGACCTGTAGGCACAGGGATCAGGAAGGAAAGGGAAGAATTTGATCTTTCCTTGCAAACCCCCTTCCTGTTCAGTAGCCCGAGGAGAGAAGGTGGGCCAGGTTGATCCTGACCTCACCCAAAGACATAGCTGGCCAGCCTCAGAAGTACAGGCCCAGATAGACAACAGCAACGCAGTAAAGGCCGGCAGGGTCAACCTTTATTCAGTTACAGGAATGGAAAGGATCCACAGCGTTGTGAAAGAGCACTGGCTCAGCATGCCAATGAGTTCAGTCCCTGCTCTGGCACAGGAGTACAGGAAGGAAGTCTGGAGGAGACCTCTGCTTAGAGAACAGGAGCATTCCGCAGGCAAGGTGCCACCACGGAGAAAGCCCTGTCTCTGGGTCTCCTCCTGCCTCACCTGTGCAGGTGGGGGAGGGGTACAAAGAGTATGAAAACATAATCTTAACTGGGCTGGCTGGACGATACCGGGGGAGGCGGTCCAAGCAGGTTTAAGGCTTTCAAGGTAAGAACCAGCACTCTTGAGTCGTGCCCAGAAACGCACGGGTGGCCAGTGCAACACAGAGGTGACACAATATGCCTGAAACCAGCCTCCCCAACAACAACCCAGCTGATGCATTCTGGAACAACTGAGGTTTCCAGACAGTCTTCAGTGGCAGCCCCATGTAGAACACATCAAGTAAATTCTGTGTTATAGGGGGAAATGTTTTAACATATATGAAAACAATTATGCCAGATAATTGCCAAGTGAACGTTGTGCCGAGTGGGAATCGCAGCCGGGGTCTCCCGGTTCTGGACCAGCATTCTAATTCCGCGCCAGACTGGCTCTAAATGGAGTTTAAAAAGTCGTCACCTAATTAAAAGGCCTGCAGACGGCTCCAGGGACCTTCCATCGGCCTCCATAAAAATGTTATTTTTGTTGGTTTCTGCTGCATTAATGACAGAATTAGCAAGCAGCTCATGTGGCCAGGAGGAAATAGGCATAGGAATCTTTCCAAGACAGACAGGACTTACAGAGGACTCTCAAATGGGAGGAAAAAAGTCCTGCCTGCCATGAACCCACGAAGCTGCCTTATACTGAATCAGACCCCTGGTCCATCAAAGTCAGTATTGTCTACTCAGACTGGCAGCGGCTCTCCAGGTTCTCAGGCGGCGGTCTTTCACATCACCTTACCTCCCTAGTCCCTTTCACTGGAGATGCTGGGGATTGAACCTGGGACCTTCTGCACGCCAAGCAGATGCTCAACGAACAGCCACATCTCAGAGTGGCAGTCACTTTCTGTTTGGACAGCCAAAAGCCGTGATCATTCACAGCTTGTAAAAGCCAAATGAGGGCTATAAATAGAACATTTCACATGTTGGCTTATTTTTAAATGGTTGTGTTCTTTTGCCTTGTCTGTCAAGGTACTTCTCATCTTACGCAACTAGACTTTACCTTCTTGCACTGGTCCCACTGGCAGGGGAAGGAGTATCTTCTTTAGAACTGTCCAGAGTTTCTGCCACTGGAATGGTCACCTCAATTTTCCTCTTTCCAGTTTCTTAAAAGCAAGCAAAAACAAACAAACAAACCATGAGTCTCAACCACTGGCTACTGAATTACTAGAAGGCAGTTAGTTGCGGCGGCGATGAGAACACGTCACAAACCGTTTAGAATGTTTTAAGAATGGAGTACTATTCTGGGATTTTTACAAGTTGAATGACTGCCAAGTGAAGACAGCCAGCATTAGAACATAAGAAAGGCCCTGCTGGATCAGACCAAGGCCCATCAAGTCCAGCAGTCTGTTCACACAGTGGCCAACCGGGTGCCTCCAGGAAGCCCCCAAACAAGTCAACTGCAGCAGCATTGTCCTGCCTGAGTTCCACAGCACCTAAGATAATTATATATAATTATCATAAGAACATAAGTAAGGCCCTGCTGGATCAGACCCAGGCCCATCAAGTCCAGCAGTCTGTTCACACAGTGGCCAACCGGGTGCCTCCAGGAAGCTCACAAACAAGAACATTAACAAAACAAGCCCTTATGTTGGCAACTGGTAATACTGAGGGGTCTTTCATATGGTTTATCTGCCCTGAGTTTGATGCTGTTGCGAAGTGGTTTTTTTTTCTGGCTTCTCCAAAGCATCATGGTGTATTCCTGTACACTCCCCCCCTGGGTGGATTTCCCCAGCTTTTCTCCTATCTTTCTCAAACCTGCTTTGCTGTGAAGTTTTGAGAAAGACTGCAGACAAGCCTGGGTGGCTGATATGAGGGTGGATACATTTAGATTTTTCTGTCCTCCGTGGAAGCCATTTCCTCCCACCACCACCAGGGAGCTTTTCATTTATTTATTTTTGGGTCAGCACTAGAATATCATTTTATCAATATGCCATTGTAACACTAGATGTAGCATGTTCTCTGAATTTTCAACCTTGTTTTTAAAAAAACTTTTTACTTCACCTTGTGAGGTCATGCATTCACCCTTATATCTCCACAAGGAAAAGGGCTACAGACATTCCTTCCCACACCCCGAATCAAAGCTGGGAATTCAGAGAATCTGATATCAGCGCAACAATATATTAGTATAATGATATTCGTGTGCTGATTTTTTAAAAATACTGCAAAGGCCCTAGTGGCTTAGGGAAGAGAGGTTGGCCACTTCTGGGGGACTGGGGCGGGGAAACTATGGGGAAACCTGCCATGTGGAAGCCCCACTGCTGCCGTGCTTTATCTGCAGCTGCACCAGCAACGGGCAAACCACAAAATCCCCTCCTTGCGTAGAAGACACCTGGTCTGTGCCTCTTTCAGTGTTGGGTATTTACCGCTCAGGTTTGTGGAAGGCGACGGGATCGGTGAAATGGGTGGTGAGACGGAGACGAGCGTGGCCAGTTTCTGCTGGCTGATCAGCTGCAGCAGTTTGCTGCGCGCTTCGGCGCTTTGGCGGTTCAGCTCTGCTATTCGCTGGTCCAGGCTCTTTGGGGGTGCTTTCGAGCTGCTCGCAGCTTGGCTGGCTTCCTAAAGGGACATTCAAAAGGATGACTGAAGACACATTTTAAACCGGTTAGCCTGTACACTTATTTCTTTGCTGTGGTTGGCATGCAGAGTGCATACAAAGAGACTGCTAAACGATCTCTTGTGGATTGAGACAGCGTACAAAACATTAAGTACAGTAATGAGGAATTATCACCAGAACGGGAAAAGATAGGTATTAAATTAACAGAATGTTTCCATTTCAATTTGTGTTTTAATTTTTGTTTGTGAAGCATGAATTAATCTGCAAGTGCCCCAACTCTGCCTTTAAACCGAACGTCTCTCTCAAGATGGCTTTGCGCTTGCGGCAGGGAAGCCATCAACATCGCTTGGACGTGCGAGTGTGATGGAATATCCACAAAAAGTCCAGCCTCAGGAGATATATGTTGCCTGACCATTTGCCATACCAGAGAAGTGGTCAACCTGACTGGGAGCAGAACCTCACAAAAGCCCCACAGGCAGGCAAACATTGTGGGGCAGGCCAAAGACTGGGAAGGGGTACTAAAAGATGAGGATGCTAAAGGGAGTCCAGATGCAAAAAGAAGAGAGAGCATTATGTGGGAGTGTTCAACAGTTTAATTCGAGCCAGAGGGCCAATTCATTGCCTGTAGTTTAAGCACACCTAAGGCTAGCCTGATCTCGTCACATCTCAGAAGCTAAGCAGGGTCAGCCCTGGTTAGTATTTGGATGGGAGACCACCAAGGAATACCAGGGTTGCTGTGCAGAGGAAGGCACTGACAAACCACCTCTGTTAGTCTCTTGCCATGAACACCCCAAAAGGGGTCGCCATAAGTCGGCTGCAACTTGACGGCACTTTACACACACAATTTACTAAGGCGAGCCTGTAATACCAACAATATTTTCACAACAACATATCCAACAGAAAAACTAACATAGCTCTGTTTTTGACATTCTTGTAGGAAATCAAGTAAATGTAGATACCATTTTGACAAAGAGTTAGTGAAACCAGTTACCAAAGCAGGGCATCTCATCCCACAGCTGTATTATTAATGATAAGATTGCTATACTTTTATGATGTGCTATTTATAAACTGTGTTATTTTGAACCCTGGGATTCAAAACCATTACACACAGCCATATCATTCAGGATAAGATTGTTAAATCTATATGGTATTTATTACTCTGGAATTTTGGAACTCACTACAATTGCTTTGAATGATACAATGATCATTAGTGTGGATGATATAGTTTACAGTAAAAAGCTTGTTAAACCAGCAAGTTAATCACCTTACATGTGCCTCTTTGTTACACGGTGATTGTGCATTGCAATTACGTATGGTTTTCTCCAACCGTGTAAATCCCTTCGTATGTTCGTGTAGTTTAAGCACAACGTGGCAAAGAAAAAATAGGAAGTGCTGGTATTCTTATACAAGGCACCACATCCAGAACAAAGGATCCAGCCTGGATTATCCATTCAAACTGGATCAATTCAGACTAGCAGAGATGCCACAAAATAATCATCATCACAGGATGATTTATTTAATGATGAAGTATTCTCCGTGTGATAGAATAGGGAAATGAGGATGGCCCTGCCTAATTGACAAAAGACAATTCCTCTTACAAAAAGGACACAAACATGGGAGAGCGCACGCACATTTACAGCAACCAAGACAACCACAACTCTTCACCCGCCAACCAGTGGGGCAACATTTTAACCTTCCAGGACATTCAGTTGCTGATTTAAGAGTTTAGCAGTTCTCTTACAAAGGGGTTTCAGAGGGAGATTTAGAAAGCGGGACTGCTGAATTACAACTAATGATGAAGCTCAAGACAATGCATTCTCCTGGACTGAATAGAGACCTGGGATTCCTGTCTCATTACCAATGCTGATTTCTCCACGCCTACTACCCCTCTGCATATCACACCTAATCCAATCACGCCTGCTAATGTCACTTACTTGCTCTTGACATTTACATTGCCATTGTGTGGCTGAATTCACATTTCTCTACTTAAGGATAGGTGGAATCACATTCTAGCTGTACCTGAAGAAGTGAGCTGTGGCTCACAAAAGCTGAATACCCTGCTGGAAATTTTGCTAGCCTTTAAGGTGCTATTGGACTCTTGCTCTTTTCTACTGCTATTGACAGACTAACACGGCTACCCATTGTGATCTTCATCCTTTTCTTATCGAGACTGCAGCAGGATTTACATAGCCAGCTGCACCGCCAGGTACACCTTTACCTGCCCTTCTTTGCCTGGGGCATTCCACATCGGGCCTGGCTGCTCCAGACTATCTCCTGCCTCTGGTTGAGGCTGCTGGAATCTGCTCAGCTGAGCTCGGATCACGGAGTTCTGGAATGTGAGCTCGGCGATCTGCCTCTGCAGGTGATCATCCTGTGGACATGTCGTGGGCGGGCCTGGATTTAGCCTCTCCGCAAACCCACCCGGGCCTGGACTTGCCGCTGCTGAGAAGGCGCTCTTAACAGGCTGGCTGTCGGCCTGTAGAGAGATCTGCGGGGCTCTGGCGGCGACGGGAACTCTGCCCTTCTGGGGGAAAAGGGCAGCGTCCTCCTGCATCGTTGGTGGTTGGCCTGAGCAGTCGGCCCGTAGAGAGCTCTGCGGGACTCCGGTGGCGACAGGAACTCTGCCCCTCTGGGGGAAGAGGGCATCGTCCTCTTGCATCGTCGGTGGTTGGCCTGAGCAGTCAGCCCATAGAAAGCTCTGCAGGGCTCCAGTGGTGATGGGAGCTCTGCCCCTCTGGGTGAACAGGACACCATCCCCCTGCATCATCAGTGGTTGGCCCGAGACAGAAGACCTTTCTTCTTGGTCTGACTCTCTCCCAGAGGATTCTGTGGGGAAGACAAAAGAGGTAGGAAACACCTCGACCATGTGGTCTTTAATCATACACCAGGGTTCTTTAACCAGGCTACATAAAGGCCAAACCGGGTGAGATGCTGGCATCCTGTGAGTGGTGAAGAAGAGGGGTGTTTCTTACGTCATCAAGTCCACAGACTACTCTGAGGATATGTTAATTAGTGGACTCTGTAATTCTCCAGAGCCTTTCTTTGTTTCCCCGTTCTTACAATAAAACCACAAAACTTAAATATGACCCATATGACTCATATTTATGACTTAAAATATGAGTCCACCGCGCATGTGGAGGAGTGGGGAATCAAACCCGGTTCTCCAGACCAGAGTCCATCGCTCCTAACCACTACACCATGCTGGCTGAAGTACCCTGACTTAGTAGGCCGAACGAACTGCACTGAACTTCAAAATGGGTAAGGGCTACAATCATCCACTTACAACTGCCCAACTGACTTTAGGACTAGATGCAACATTAAAGTGGCCCAAAACAGTTATTTATTTAGAGAATTTATATATTTGGACCCCCCCAGGGAGTAAGATCAATGAAGGTTTACCAGGAACGGTCATGCCATCCATGCAGCCTTCTTACCATCCTGAAGAGGCAGCAATGCCTGGCTGCTCTTCTGCTGTGGCAGAGATAACAAGATGGCTGGCCGGATTAGAGGAGCCGATAAAACCTGACCGACCCCTGCGCCGTCTGGAGGATTCAGCAACGTTGGGCCTTTACTGGGAAGGTCTCTTTGCGAGAGCTCGGGCATCTTTTCCCCTCTGAAGGTATCTGTCTTGGGTCCAAAATAATTTACAAGAGGTTTTCCTGGCAAAAGAGAAGGATGATGAAGAAGAAGAGTTGGTTTTTTATATGCTGACTTTCTTTACCACTTAACGGAGAATCAAACAGTCTTACAATCCCCTTCCCCACAACAGACACCCTTGTGAGGTAGGTGAGGCTGAGAGAGTTCTGAGAGAGCTGTGACTAGCCCAAGGTCACCCAGCTGGCATCATGTAGAGGTGTGGGGAAAACAACCCGGTTCACCAGATTAGAGTCCGCCGCTCATGTGGAGTAGTGGGGAATCAAACATGGTTCTCCAAATTAGAGTTCAATGCTCCAAACCACTGCTCTTAACCACTACAACCACACTGGCTCTCAATGTGCTGCATTGAATCAAAAGCCTGGGAAAATTCTAGGTCAGATCCTATACAGCTGTGGTTGGGAGAGAGGCCGTGGTGCTGAATTTCTGCTTATCCCCCTTTCTGCTGCAGCCCCTAAGCTGCAAGTTTTCAAACAGCTGAATTAGGCTGATTCTCAAAACTCTCTCAAATGCAGCGAAACAGACTCCTACCCTGAACGGCCTCTGGGCTCCGGATCGAGAGCCCTCCAGTCTCTCCAGGGCTTCTCGTTCTGTTCGATTCTGCAGCGGGGAGCCCTTTAAGCGCACGGGTGAGTGAAGTCAGCTGCTCGTCTGTTACGAACATGTACTGCAGAAGCTTGCTCTAGAAGGAAAAAGGAGTGAAACAGACTCTGATCTGCGTTCGTTTGATTACAGGAAGCGTACAAGTAGCATGGCAGGCATCTCCCATCATCTGTTATTTCCACAAACCTTAGAAAAGCAGTGATTTTTTAAATCTAATGGACAGTCCCAATACATACATACGTTTTCTTCTGCTACGCTACCAGGGGTGTCAAACATAAGGCCCGCGGGCTGGATCCAGACCCTTTAGATCTCTTATCCAGGCCGTGAGCTAGGCAAGGCAGCCACATACCCCCACTCTCAGTCGGGGCTGGCAGCCCAGCCCGACCAAGTGACATTTATGTCTTATCCGGCCCTCATAACAATTGAGTTCAACACCCCTGACGTAGGCGTATCAGACAGACTTTCTGGACTGTACCTCTAGAAAGCAAAAACAATTATCAAACTCCTTCTTGGTCCCCGTAGGATAGGATCATGTAAATCCTGGAGCTGGAACGTACAGCTCTGATTGGAATGTCAGACTCTACCAAACCAGAAAAAGCCCTTTTTACCCCTAGAGGTGCAGGGAAAGAGTGCCCGTATTGTCAGCCACAGAACCCTGCTGCACCTGCCACCCCCAGATTTGGCCTTATTAAAGTCTGTAGTCCTTAATAAAAACATTACACTGGTAAACAAAGAGATCCTAATAGAGGAAGAAGAAGAGTTGGTTTTTATATGTTGACTTGATAAAGGTCTATAAAATTATGCATGGTTTGAGAGAGTGGACAGGGAGAAGTTTTTCTCCCACAATACTAGAACGCGGGGTCATCCGCTGAAGCTGAAGGGTGAGAGATTCAAAACAGATCAAAGGAAGTATTTCTTCATGCAACGCACAGTTAAATTGTGGCACTCCCTGCCCCAGGATGTGGTGATGGCTGCCAACTTGGAAGGCTTGAAAAGGGGAGTGGACATGTTCATGGAGGAGAAGGGTATTCATGGCTATTAGTTAAAATGGATACTAGTCATGAAGCATACCTATTCTCTCCAGGATCAGAGGAACATGCCTATTATATTAGGTGCTGTGGAGCACAGGCAGGATGGTGCTGCTGCAGTTGTCTTGTTTGGGGGCTTCCTAGAGGCACTTGGTTGGCCGCTGTGTGAACGGACTGCTGGACTTGATGGGCCTTGGTCTGATCCAGCAGGGCTTTTCTTATTTTCTACCACTTAAGGAAGAATCAAACCGGCTTACAATCACCTTCCCTTCCCCTCCCCACAACCGACACCCTCTGAGGTTGGTGGGGCTGAGAGCTCTAAGAGAGCTGTGACTAGCCCAAGGTCACCCAGCTGGCTTCATGTGGAGGAGTGGGGAAACAAATCCAGTTCACCAGAGTAGCCTCCGCTGCTCATGTGGAGGAGTGGGGAATCAAACCTGGTTCTCCAGACCCGAGTCCACCGCTCCAATCCACTGCTCTTAACCACTACACCACGCTGGCTCTCTAATATAGGTAGCACAGATTTCCTGGTTAAATCTTCACTACCTGTAAAGCGAGGTTCTCTTCTCTCACGAGGAGGATTTCTGCCGTCAGAGCATCGATGAGTGCTCTCTGTTCGCTCACTTCCCCTTCGAGCTGTTGCCTGTCCAGCGCTTCTTGACGCAGCCTCCCCTCGTTCTTTTGTGCATGTGGAAGACAGAGGGTGAAATTGTATCTTGAGACACACACCAAAGTTTTAGCGGGATAGATAAGCTCTCGAGTGGAGGTCAGCTCCCAAAGCTAGAGGTGGTGGCTTCCCCTCCTGCGTTTCTAGAGTCCTGGCTGGGGACTCAAAACATTACAGTACTTAAAGTTGAGCACTTGGGTCACTTGCAATATTCAGAAAAATCATTATCAGAAAAGGAGCTAGGCCAATTAAAAAAGCGTCAGCAGACTCACCTTTCAAAAGTCATTCAGTCAAAGCACCCAAATTCAAGCAGGAAAACAAAAACTTAAATCAAAGATCCAAACTAAAAGAAACACTAAACGCAACTCAATAAAAGCAGCAATTTTAAAAAAATCTTATTAAAATAGCAATCATATCAACCTGGAAATGCTTTCGACCAGCCATCCCTCTGACAGACAAAGCAAGTAATGGGAACTGGAAAGTTTACATTGGGCGAAAACGCACGGTCGCTTTAGCCTCCTTTATTCCCTGTTTCAGCCAGGATTCAGCCAGGATCAAATGCACGTTCGGCGAAACGCACGTGTTTGATCCTGGCTGAATCCTGTCTGAAACAGGGAATAAAGGAGGCTAACGCAACCATGCTTTTTTGCCCAATATTGTATGACAATGTGGACGCCACTATTACTAAGAACACCCTGCTCCATGGATCGTATGTTTCTGAATAATGGCACAGAGAGCAATCGAATTCACTGTATCTAAAAAGACAACTTCAGGAGAATTACACATCTTCAAGGTTGACAATGAGGAAATTGTCGAACGCTTTCTATTCCTTGGCTCCATCATCAACCAAAAGGGAGACCGCAGCCAAGAAGTCAGAAGGAGATTGAGACTGGGAAGGGCAGCCATGAAGGAGCTAGAAAAGATTCAGAAGTGTAAGGATGTGTCACTGGCAACCAAGATCAGGTTAATTCATGCCATCGTATTCCCTATTACTAGGTATGGGTGTGAGAGCTGGACGTTGAAGAAAGCGGATAGGAAGAAAGTAGATTCTTCTGAAATGTGGTGTTGGAGGAGAGAGTTACGGATACCGTGGACTGCCAAAAAAACAAATCAGTGGGTTATAGATCAAATCAAGCCTGAACTGACCCTAGAAGCTAAAATGACTAAACTGAGGCTGTCATACTTTGGACATATTATGAGAAGAGTCACTGGAAAAGACAATCATGCCAGGAAAAGTTGAAGGCAGCAGGAAAAGAGGAAGACCCAACAAGAGAAGGATCGATTCTATAAAGGAAGCCACGGCCCTCAATTTGCAAGATCTGAGCAAGGCTGTTAAGGATAGGACGCTTTGGAGGACATTGACTCATAGGGTCGCCATGAGTCGGAAACGACTTGACGGCACTTTACACACACAAAAAGACAAGGCCGTGACCTGGAGAGCCCACCTAATCTGGTCTCAGAAGCTAAGCAGGGTGGGCTTTGGTTAGTACTTGAATGGGAGACCCCAAGGAAGTTTAGGGCTGCAATGTAGAGGCAGTCAATGGCAAACCACCTGTGTTCATCTCTTGCCTTGACAACCCTACTACAGGGTCGCCATAAGTTGTCTGCAACTTGACAGGGGGGAAAAAAGACAAGCCGGTATCTCAGGGGTGGGGAACGTCAGGCCCGGGGGCAATTTAAGGCCCACGAAGCCATTTGGTATGGCCCTTCGTGGGTCCTGGCAGATCTCTAGCTCAGAAGGATCTAAGACTGGCGATCCGCCCCCCTCCCACAGACAGGAATAGCCTCTATTCAAGGCGGATGTGAGTTTGTTTTGCCGAGAAAAGGAACCTTTCCGCCCCCCTTGCAGAAGAGTCGTTAGCTATGGAGTTGCTAGGACTGCCCAAAAAACTGTGTTAACCCTTTCCCACCCAGGCAGTGGAGAAACGTGTTCCCTCTCTACTACAAGAGGGCTGGGGGCAGAAGTGGCTACAATGGAGGGGTTAAAGGAGGCAGGGCCAGAATGCGCACGGGGGGGGGGGGTGTTCTTAGCCAGTGTGTCCTCATTTCATCCCTGCAGGCGGAGGTAGCAGGAGCCGGCTGTAGAATCCGGCCCCGACCATGCAGAGCAGGAGCAACTCTGGCGTGCAGCTGGAAGGCTACTGCTTGGGGCTTGGTCGGCTAATTTTTAAGTTGATAATTTTGTATGGCCCGTGAATGATGTTATAAATATCCAAATAACCCTTGGCGGAAAAAAGGTTCCCCACCCCTGCTGTATCTGATCATTAATCTTGTGAACATATATTTAAATTTCTCCAAATTAGATGCTTCTCCCCCAAATCAGTGTAGTGCTAAAGCACAGTGGCCGGCCAAGCAAAACCAAGGCAGCTTGCACACGTCGTTTTTGCAGCACCGAGGCAGCTTGCACACGTTGTTGTTGCAGCTACACGCAGCAGGTCACGCGGTCTCCCCACCTCTTTCAAAAAGCGCATGACTCGGCACAGGGCGTTCACCAGCGAGTAAGTAAATCCAGAGAGTCCGTGCCCGTTGGGGGCTTGCTGGAGCTCATGCCCAGTCCACTGGGCGTAGTCGTCCATTTCCTGCTCCACATTGCGCATCATCTGGTTCAAGACATCGAGGCTGGACATGCGGCCACTCGAAACCGGGGCTGCGTTTGAGCGATTCTTCTTCTGTCGGGCTGGTGTCAGTGTGGTTTGCGCTTTCTTTACTGGGTGGAGGGAAGCATTTTTATTCTCATTAGTGCTGTAGACATCAGTAGCTTATTTGCAGCATTTGACAAATTTACAGCCACCTCTCCGGAGACCTGCTCGAGGCAGCTTACAAGTAAAACAATAGCACCATTAAAAACAGGTTGGGCTCAGGGCAGGTAACCTTTAAAGAACATCACAAACTACGAAATCTAAAAAGCTTGTTTAAAGTTCCAGCGGACAGTTTTTGTGTTGCCAAGTTCAGTGTTCATATTGCAGTTGCATACTACAGTCACACTGAAATAACAAATCATTTGAAACAGAACTGCAAAGAGAGCCGGTGTAGTGCAGCAGAAAACAGCGTCAAATCTAGGATCCCGGAGACCTAGGTTTGAATCCCCACCCTACCGCGGAAGCTCACTGGGTGACCTTGAAACATAACATAAGAACACAAGAAAGGCCATGCTGGTTCAGACCAGCTGGATCAGACCAGGCCATGCTAGATCAGACCCGAGAGTCAGTGTAGTGTGTAGTGGTTAAGAGTGGTGGTTTGGAGCAGTGGACTCTGATCTGGAGAACAGGGCTTGATTCCCCACTCCTCCACATGAGTGGCGGGTGCTAAACTGCTGAACCGGGTTGGTTTCCCCACTCCTCCATATGAAGCCAGCTAGGTGATCTTGGGCTAGTCACAGCTCTCTTAGAGCTCTCTCAGCCCCACCTACCTCACAGGGTGTTTTTTGAGGAGGGGAAGAGAAGGTATTTGTAAGCCGGTTTGATTCTTCCTTAAGCAGTGGAGAAAGTCAGCATATAAAAACCAACTCTTCCTTCGTCTTTTTTGGCAACCGCCAAGTGTTCTTAGGAAGTGGGCGGAGTCGGGTAGGGCTTTTAGCCCAGCAAGTGTTTGAATGGCTATTGGAGGTGTTTTTTTTTTAAGTGGCAGCAGCTGCCACCAGGCACAAGAAATTTCACTGTGTGACTGAAATCAAGATATGGCAACCATTTTGTGGCTGGCTCCGCCTCCTGTGGCAGCCATTTTGAAGCAGCTGCGCCCACCATGCAGCGTTTGAATTCCAAATGTGCCCACAGGATAAAAAAGGTTGGGGATCCAAGGACTATACCATATTGCCTTCCCTCCAGTGCCTAGAAAATTAGCAGAAAGAAGGCCGAACCCTTCTCCCTGAAAGGCTTACTTTCTGCAGGGAGGTGCATCTCAATGGAAATAACAGAAAGGGGGGAAAAACTCAACCTTAGCAAGACCGAGAACCTAAAAGTTGAGCTGCAAATATATACAAAATACTGATATTGTTTATTATGAGGTGTACACTCAGTTAAAAATATTAGGCCCCCAAATTAGGCTGAATTGCTAATTTACGAACATGGCTGATTATAACTATATGTAAATGACCAATAGGCAACCAGACGCATTCCGGCCTATAGGGCCTTCTTCAGTGGTCATACATACATTTCCACATTTTAGAAACACATCCTGAAATACATATAAAGCAGGGGTGGGGAACGTCAGGCCTGAGGGCCATTTAAGGCCAGCAAAATCATTTGGTCTGTCCCTTCGTGGGTCCTGGCAGAAGGATCTAAGACTGGTGATCCGCCCCCTCCCACAGACAGGAATAGCCTCTATTCAAGGCGGATGTGAGTTTGTTTTGTCGAGAAAAGGAACCTTTCCCCCGCTTACAGAAGAGTCATTAGCTATGGAGTTGCTAGGACCGCCCAAGAAACTGTGTTAACCCTTTCCCACCCAGGCTGTGGAGAAACGTGTTCCCTCTCTACTACAAGAGGGTTGGGGGCGGAAGTGGCTACAATGGAGGGGTTAAAGGAGGCAGGGCCAGAGTTCTTAGCCAGTGTGTCCTCATTTCATCCCTGCAGGCGGAGGTAGCAGGAGCCGGCTGTAGAATCCAGCCCCGACCATGCAGAGAAGGAGCAACTCTGGTGTGCTGCTGGACTGCTATGCCCGGCTGGTGCAACCGACCATCCTATGCCACCAGGTGGGCGAGTGCCTACCTGGTTGCCCACGCGGGGGGTGGGTTCATCTGGGCAGCTGCTTGCTTGGGTCTTGGTTGGCTAATTTTTAAGTTGATAATTTTGTATGGCCCGCGAATGATGTTGTAAATATCCAAATGGCCCTTGGCGGAAAAAAGGTTCCCCACCCCTGATATAAAGGTACGCGAAAAAGTAATTGTCTTCTATATTGTGTGGCCCATTGTAACTTATTGGTGTCAAGACTGGAATAGTCACCATTTAAATTGTCTCACACTAAGGTCTCGTAATGTATTTCCTGTCTCATCAGGATGTGTCTATCATCAATTAATGATAAATTGATCAGCCTAATTCTCGGGAGCCCCGTGGCACAGAGTGTTAAGCTGTAGTACTGCAGTCAAAAGCTCTGCTCACAACCTGAGTTCGATTCCGACGGAAGTCGGTTTCAGGTAGCCGGCTCAAGGTTGACTCCGCCTTCCATCCTTCCCAGGTCGGTAAAATGAGTCCCCAACTTGCTGGGGGTAAAGGGAAGACGACTGGGGAAGGCACTGGCAAACCACCCCGTAAACAAAGTCTGCCTAGGAAACGTTGGGATATGACGTCACCCCATGGGTCAGGAATGACCCGGTGCTTGCACAGGGGACCTTTTCCTTTTACCATAATTCTCGGGAGGTGCATTTCATCCTGAGATCCCCCAACCTGCACCCCAGTATGAGGCTCACCACCTCAGTACGACAGAGGCCTCAGCCATGCCCGAGACCTGGGAGAAGGCAGATAACGCCTTCTGAAACCCAGATCAGCCGGGAGGGAGGAGGGCCGTTTTACCAGCACGCTACCTTTTGCTGAAAGCTGCTTCTGCTTCTTCAGGTTGGCATTCAGCACTTGCTGCACAATGTATGTGATGTCGGCAACTTGGTCTTCGTTCACAAGTCTTGAATGGACTCTCCTCACGACATTGGTAGCGTTAAGGGCTAAAGGAGACGAAAAGGATGCAAGAAATCTCCATTAGAAGGCCACAACACTGCAACGTGTCATGGGGGAGGAAGTGTTTTGCTCAGTTTAGTGTACAGCTATAAGAAGTGTTGGTTTTTATATGCTGACTTTCTCTCCCACTTAAGGAAGAATCAAACCGGCTTACAATCACCTTCCCTTCCCCTCCCCTCCCCTCAACAGACACCCTGTTTGGTAGGTGGGGCTGAGAGAGCTCTAAGAGAGCTGTGACTAGCCCAAGGTCACCCAGCTGGCTTCATGTGGAGGAGTGGGGAAACCAACCCAGTTCACCAGATTTGCGTCCGCCGCTCGTGTGGAGGAGTGGAGAATCAAACCCGGTTCTCCAGGTCTGAGTCCACTGCTCCAAACCAACGCTCTTAACCACTACACCACGCTGGCTCCAATCTATCCTTTCCCTTAGATCAGGGGTGTCGAAGTCATTTGTTACAAGAGCCGGATTTGACATAAATGTCACTTGGTCGGGCCAGGCCATGTGTCTCATAAAATTTAATGCCATGTACCGGAGATACAAACTTTATAGAAGACCCAAGCAAAGCAAATTAATGATTTTTTAAAAAAACTTAAAATACGAAATGCTTAAAACAATAACACTCTTAAAGTATTTTCTTTTTTTTTAAACAGTTGCGATCATTGACACCTTGGAAATGGGGTGTGTGTGGCTGCCTCGTGGGCCAGATTAAAGCTCTCAAGGGGCCGGATCTGGCCCCCAGGCTGTATGTTTCACACGCGTGCCCTAGATCATCTAACCACTGAAGTTTTTGGGGGTGGGGTGGGTGGAGAGGGGTTAGAGTTAATTAAACTAGAGCGAACCTGTACAGTCCAGTGATGAAAAGTCTCTTGTTGGAGTCGCTAACAAGTTTGGTTCCTGCGATGAGGTAGTGCTTGTTTGTTGTTTAACGGCTGTTTCTTGGCAATCCGTCACAGAGCTCTTCTCCTGCGGAAGGTGAAGCACCCTATGGAAAAGGATAAAGATGCAGAGCAAATTTAGGAAGATTAACTGCCAAGCATAGAAGAGGTTATTACCTAAGGGATGCACCCCTTTTCAGGGGGCCCCACTATTGCTTTTGCCCCATAAATAGCTATGCACAGAAATGTGCAACAAGCTTGTATTAGAACAAATGGAAATTATTAAATAACTGCTCTGCCCAAACCCATCCAAAATGTTAAAACCAGCACCAAAACTAGATTCAAGGTTAGAATCAACACACATTAAGCAACAAAAAGACCCCCACAATAAAAGCAGAAAGCTGTAAAACTACAAAATAAGCAACAAAAACAACCTCAATAAAAAGTGCACATGAGCATAAGAAGCTGTCTCATACTGTATCAGACCACTGGCCTATTAAGGTCAGGACTGCCTAATCAGACTGACAGCAGCTCTCCTGGGTCTCAGGCAGAGGCCTTTCCCATCACCTACTACCAATCCTTTCAACTGGAGATGCCAGAGATTGAACCTGGGATCAGACCAAGACCCATCAAGTCCAGCGGTCTGTTCACACAGTGGCCAACTAGGGGCCTCCAGGAAGCCTACGAACAAGATGACTGCAGCAGCATTATCCTGCCTGTGTACCACAGCACCTAATAAAGTAGGCATGCTCCTCTGATACTAGAGGGGATAGGTGTGCAGCATGACTACTATTCATTTTGACTAGTAGTCATGGATAGCCCTCTCCTCCATGAACATGTCCACTCCCCTCTTCAAGCCTTCCAAGTTGGCAGCCATCACCACATCCTGGGGCAGGGAGTTCCACAATTTAACTATATGTTGTGTGAAGAAATACTTCCTTTTATTGGTTTTGAGTCTCTCACCCGCCAGCTTCAGCAGATGGCCCTGCATTCTGGTATTATGAAAGAGGGAGAAAAGCTTCCCCCTGTCCACTCTCTCCAAACCATGCATAATTTTATAGACCTCTATCATGTCTCCCCTTAACTGCCTTCTTTCCAAGCTAAACAGGCCAAAGCGTTTTAACCACTCCTCATAGGGCAGTTGCTCTAGCCCCCCTGATCATTTTGGTTGCTCTTTCCTGCACTTTCTGAAGCTCAGGGGCATAAGGAAGAAGGGACTCTCCCAGATACTCTGCACTGCACAGCTTAGGCAGAGAACGGGGTTACTTTACTTTTATTTCAAGCTCATCTGACCAAAGATCTTGAGCGCAACATACATAAGATAAAAACAAAATTCATAACATTATAGAATGTTAAAATATTGTAGACAATATAACTTTAAAATCTTGGGATTCATAAATCATTTCAAAATTACAAATATAACAATAAATAAACAGCTTAAAAGGGAAGAACGGGTTTACTGTAGTGGTATCATGGAGATTTCCAGAGAATTCCCAGGCATGAGAGAGGGAGCACAGAGGGAAAGCAGGAGAGCTGAGTCAACAGATGAAGTGTTAAGGAGCCACTGGCAAAGTATTTATACAAGAGTATACAAAGTATTTATACGGATGCCAAAAAGATGCACGAGACCTGTTTGCATCAATGCTGGATCCAGAGTTGAAGGACGTGTCTTGGATGTCCTCACCCCCGAGCGGCAAGCTTGAAGAGCCTTCCTCTACTTCGTTGAGAGCCTTCCGGAAAACAGACAGAACATCTCAAACACCACAGGGGAGCATTTCAAATGTAACATATTCCATGGCTGTATTTCATAAGGTGAAAAATGATCTGGGTCACCCTACATGTAGCCCAGCTGATGTGGGGGGGGGGAGCTATCTTACCTACTACGAAACTGAAAAGAGAGAAACCAGTCCAGTGCTAGAATGAACTCAGTGTCTAAATATTGCTTTTTAAAATATTTATATATTTTATTATCTTTATAAAGGGATACAAAAAGATTTAAAAAAAGGGAATGAAGGGAAAAGGGTCAAATCTATTTCTTCTTCCGAACATTACACAGTCTAAACTGTCGTCAAATCAAAATAACATCAATCGTCATAAGCATATAAACATTACTATAAACATTTGTTGAGTGGTTTCTAAAGTAATTCTCTAAACTCATTATTTTTTAGTAAATATTCATGGTACGTGAATAATGATCATACAGAGGTTGCCATTTTATTTTAAACTCGTCCATTGAGTTCATTTTTTACAAGTGAGTTAATCTAGCCATTAATGCAAAATCAAAAAGTTTACTGCTCCATTCTGTAGTTGCTGGTATTATATTAGATTTCCAATATCTAGCGTAGATGATTGTGGCAGCAGAAGTTGCATATTGGTCTAAATATTGCTTCTGATGGATTCAGCCTGAAAAAAAGCTAAGCTTGCATTAACTGGGTTGTCTGACCACTGATAAAGATTACAGACGCTATCTGCATCTTACGGGTAATGCCCCGGCACAGTCTTGTAAGGATCCTTTTATTATTATTATTAATATTAATATTAATATTGGGATACAAAAAAAGAGAAAAAGGGGGAGGGGAAAAACAGAAAGAAAATTCAGCAGATATATCAACGTGTCTGTGTCCAAGCTACAATACAATAATACGTTTTTTGCCCCCATCGCTAATGTTAAACTTATCGGAAGGATCATTGGATGGTACTTAATATTCAAGTCATTCAAATCAAGTATTGTAAGGATCCTTGAATGCATTGTACTTAAATCCAATGTTACATTTGGTTTCGTGATTGGTTTTAGCTGGTTTGTGAGGAGCAATTTTTTGTTATGTCAGATTCAGACACCTTTATTGACATAGTAAAATAGCAACGAGGGAGATATGTCATTTTCGAGGGCTGTTCCCCACCCCTCACTTGGCTGGGAGACAGGAAGGACTTAATAAATCTCTAAAGAGAAAGAGGAAGGTGTGGATTTTATCGAGTCGCGGCCAACTGACACAAGCATTTCAGTGGGCTTTGACTGGAGCGGCGGCAGCAGAAGATCTTATCGTTAGACCCACATTTGATGGCTCATACAGAAATCACATTACCTGGGGATCCATGACAGACTCGCTGAGAATGGAGAGCTGCGTGGGGGGATCCAATTTTTGCATGATGGGTCCTTCAGCGGATTCCGTGTCACAGTCAGGAGCCACCGTCACATTTGGGAAGCCTGGGAGATGGTAAAAGAAGGCTGTAAAACACTGAACATTTACTGGACTGGGGACTTAACTGGGGTCCTTTTAGGGCACAGTCGAAGTTATGCTTATTACATCGGATCGGACATGCAGACCGCTTCCATGGAAGCCCCAGCTATCTTCCCCAGATGCACAGAGAAATACTGTGTCGAATTCCAGAGGGGCAGCAGTGTCTTGTGGCACATAAAAAGCAGCACATTTATTGCAGGGTAAACCCCACTTCCATCAGACACATGAACAGACAGGCACCTCTTGGGGGTGGGGAACGTATCAAGGGCTTTATTCTGTTGATTTTAATGTTTTAACAAAACTGCACTGTGTTAATGGCCAAGCCTCACTTCACTTAGCAAATTTCACCTAAATGCCTGCGAGGAGCATCTCCAAACAAGTCCTTCACCACAGCCATGGCCTGGTCAGATCTCTCAAGGACATCCTGCAGATGGTACTGATCAGAGAGGATCTGAAAGGGACAGATCACAGGGTGGAAAGTCATACATTGTACTTTCAGCTTGTTTCCCTTTTACTCAAATACTGTTATCATGTTAGGAGCATCAATATCAATATATTCAGCTGGCAACAGCATCCATGAAAGGTTACAACATTAAAACAATCATACAAAAAGCCATAGTACATATACATTAAAACCAATACATATCAAACCATATTTAACAGCGTAAAATGACAGATGGCGCTCAATTAGAGAGTAATAGCTGCTGAGAAGCACAGCAGTCAGACGGTCCCCCCTAAAGTTCATGAAGTGGGCAAAACAGAAAAGGGGGGAAGTAGGGAGGCCAGGGCAGATGACACCCATGGCTGTCCTCAGTTGTAGCCCTGGTGGAACAACTCCATCTTACGGGCCCTGCAGAACTCTTTGAGATTCAAAACTGATAAAAGGAAGTACTTCTTCACACAACGCACAGTTAAATTGTGGAACTCCCTGCCCCAGTATGTGATGGCTGCCAACTTGGAAGGCTTTAAGGGGGGAGTGGGCATGTTCACGGAGCAGAGGGGGAGAGGGGTATCCATGGCTACTAGTCAAAATGGCTACTAGTCATGATGCATACCTATTATCTCCAGTATCAGAGGAACATGCCTATTATATTAGGTGCTGTGGAACACAGGCAGGATGCTGGTGCTGCAGTCGTCTTGTTTGTGGGCTTCCTGGAGGCACCTGGTTGGCCACTGTGTGAACAGACTGCTGGAATTGATGAGCCTTGGTCTGATCCAGCAGGGCTTTTCTTATGTTCTTATTATAATTACCTTATAGATAATTATAGTAGGTGCTGAGGGACACAGGCTGGATAATGCTGCTGCAGTTGCCTTGCTTGTGGGCTTCCTGGAGGCACCTGGTTGGCCACTGTGTGAACAGACTGCTGGACTTGATGGGCCTTGGTCTGATCCAGCACGGCCTTTATTTTGTTCTTAGGTCCTGCAGGGCCTTGAAGTTACTGGGAAGGGAGTTCCACCAGTCGAGGACAGCCACACACTCCTAGGGCTGGGGACCACCAAGAAGTTGTTATCAGTAGAGCGCAATGTCCTTTGGAGGTGTACATGCCATCTTCGGTTCTTCTGAGAGCTGTTCCCTATGGCTGATTCTGTGAACTTCGGCAGATCATGAGAGGGAGGGCAGGAAGGTTTGCATCAATGTTTGGCTCTCATGGCCCTTTCTTACATGCCCAGGGAAATGTCAATCGCCACTTTGGGGTCAGGAAGTAATTTTCCTCCAGGCCAGATTGGCCAGGGATCCTGGAGGATTGGGGGGGGGGCATCTTCTGGACATGGAGTAGGGGTCACTGTGTGTGTGTGGGGGGGGACGTAGTTATGAATTTCCTGCACTGTGCAGGGGGTTGGACCAGATGATCCTGTGGTCCCATCCAACTCTACGATTCTAAGATTCTGTGATTCTAGTTGGTGATTGTGGAAAGTGGGGTCCAGTCACAGCTAACTTACAGGAACCCCTGTGGGTTTTTCAAGGCAAGAGACAATCAGACTTCCTTGGTGATCCAAGTACTGATCAGGGCCGACTGTGCCGACTGTGCTTAGCTTCTGAGATCTGATAAAATCGGGCTAGTCCGGCCCATCCAGGCTGTTACATTATAATTAGCTTAATTATGTACTTGGGGAAGTAGGCAAAGTATACAGTAAGTAAGTATTTATTGTGGTCCTAGACCAGAATGCTATTATATACATAGAATTAAAGGGGTTACATAGCTTGTAAATATAAATGTCATGACCTCAATCAATCTCCATATGATCGATGATCATTCATCATCGCTAAAATATATAGTAAAATAAAACTAAAACAGATAAAAACAAGTAAAAGGAAGATAAACAATATTATCTGCTTATGATCCTTCTTGAACCTGTGCAGACCACAGATTTCCTGATCTTTAAAACCAGCCAGACAAGGTATACTATAGCCACGTGGCACTTTCAGTTGATAGGAACTGCCAGCATGGCTCTCCACAATCCGTGGAGTGAGCACAACGAGAGACCCACATGATTGTGGTGCACAGAAAATACACTGCGCACTTTGAAAGAAGCTGCTAACTGTGAAAGCCGCAGGGCATCCTCCCAAACCTTACCTCTCTCATTAGGGCCAGCTTTCTTTTTTCCAAAGACTCGGGAACTCGTGGTCTCTGCTTCTTCCATTTGCTTTTTAAGGCATTCTCTTCCAATTCCAAACGTGCCAGGGCCTTGTTCTTGGACTTGTGCATCTCATGGCGTCGTACCTGGTTGGGGTAAAGGACATTCTCCTCAAACGTCCGACCTAAGGGACATATTATAGCGATGCTACAGGTGGCACACGATGGCTAGGTGGCTTCCTACGCTGACTGCCTGATATCTTAGGAACGAGAATCAAGTCAGCCAGTCGCAGACATAATTTCAGTGGCATTAGAAAGCAAAAAAGCTCCCCATCACCGGCCAAGGAACAGACAAAAGAGCCTTTCCCATCATCAGACCATTACTCAAAATAAAGGGAATTAAAACAAAAACCAAGTTGACCTGTAGCTGATAAAGAGGTTAAGATTATGCTTTAAGTAAATCCTATGTAGTGTGCTAAAGCTTTCCAAGTTGGCAGCCATCACCACATCCTGGGGCTAACTATGCGTTGTGCGAAGAAATACTTCCTTTCATCTGTTTTGAATCAGATAAAAACATTTAGGAAGATTGGCAGTAGACATGGGGAAGGCTCATTACAAAGGACCAGGGCAGACTCAGGTTTAAATAAACGATAAAGCCATTGCTACAGACAAGCCCAACTGCATCATTCTACCTAGCACATTACCAAGGCGCTCCAACTTACCAGTTCCTCAGGAGTAGCACGGTGCACAGTGAGGTCGTGAACAGTGGCCTGCGACAAAATACATCACACGTAAGAGCAGAAGGGCCCAAGAGCAACCAACAAATAACAGTTTCTAAGTATTCACCTAAGTGCTGGTTCCCGACAACCCATCGCACTCCGAAAGGATTAGAAAGTCAGTTGTAAAATCACCTGACCAAAGCAAGGCTTCTTTCCAAGCAAACATCACTGCGCTACAAGGTTTACATACTTTTCAGCAAGCAGTTTTTAAAAATACAATATAACTTCTTGCTCTGTTGCCTTACTATTCTGTTTCAGGTGTTATTTTGTCAGCAGTGATGGGTGGTATGTGTCCCAGCCCCTTCCTCACAGACCTGTGTATGTGTGTAAAGTGCCATCAAGTCACAGCCGACTTATGGCAACCCAGTAGGGTTTTCAAGTAGGGAAAACCAGTAGGGTTTTCAAGGCAAGAGACTAACAGAGGCGGTTTTGCCATTGCCTTCCTCTGCATAGCGACCCTGGTATTCCTCGGTGGTCGCCCATCCAAGTACTGACCCGGGCTGACCCTGCTTAGCTTGAGATCTGAAGAGATCAAACTAGCCTCTGGCCTGACAGACCTAGGGGTTTTTAACCACCCGGGAGCCTTATTATGTGGGAAGCATTTGGAACTCCCTGTCCCAGGATGTGGTGATGGCAGCCAACTCGGAAGGCTTTAAGAGGAGAGTGGCCATGTTCATGGAGGATAGGGCTATCCATGGCTACTAGTCAAAATGAATAGTAGTCATGATGCATACCTATTCTCTCCAGTATCAGAGGAGCATGCGTATTATATTAGGTGATGTGGATCACAGGCAGGACGGTGCTGCTGCAGTCGTCTTGTTTGTGGGCTTCCTGGAGGCACCTGGTTGTTCAGTGTGTGAACAGACTGCTGGGCTTGATGAACCTTGGTCTGATCCAGCATGGCTTTGCTTATGTTCTTATGATCAGGCTGGAAAGTTGGAACTTTGTGCACATTTACTTGGAAATCAGCTTCCCCAAACTCCATTGGGAGGCGTTCCAAATAAACATGGACCGGAACACGCTCCAAAGACACCCATATTGGACTTGAATCTAACTATTTTGATTTGAAACCCTCACCTCTTTTATACTTTTGGCTCTCAGGGAGAGAAATTAACAAGATACTCCAGATCATAAACAAACAGGCACCATATAGACTAAGAAATATTAATTCTGGGACCTCGTGTTGCATCTGAAGAAGCTGAGCGGCCAATTATCACTGTTTATTTCACATCCAAACAGGCGCCTCTTCTTCCAAGGACAGTCTTCATTAGGTCTGTCCTCTAGTCTGGTTTCTGCTTGCATCCAGCCATTAGCCAGAAGCTCAATTCCTGAGTAGCCACAGAGAGCTCCCCGCAGCCGGAAAAAGGGCTGCTCAACGAAACTAGGCTATCCAAGGTGAATTAAAGGGGGTGAGCTGGAAAAAGGGAGAGCAGGGGCACCCCACCCACACATGAAGCTGGATAACAAAAAGTGTTGGGTTACCGCTTGGGAGAAAATTGCATTTTTGCAACTATCCCCTCTCCTTAGGATTGAGCTGCGAGTGACCTTGGGCCAGTCAATGTTTCTGAGCGGAGCCTACCTTACAGGGCTCTTGGGAGGATAATACAGACGAGAAAGAAACTTGTACACTACTCTGAGCCTCTTGGAGGAAGGGTCGGATAAAAACGTACTGAAGAAGTAACATCAGAAATATGGCTCCTGTTCGATCCCTTACTCTTGAGGGTTGCCTGCTCCAAGTTGGGAATGACCTGAAGATTTTGGGGTGGAGCCTGAGGAAAGCGGGGTTTGGAGAGGGTAGGGGCTTCAATGCCATAGAGTTCAATGGCCAAAGCCGCCATTTTTCTCCAGGGGAACTGAATCTGTCGCCTGGAGATCAGTTGTAATAGCGGGAGATCTCCAGCCACCATCTGGAGGCTGGCAGTCCTCCTTACTGTTATTGCAGAACACAAGCAAACAGCATCTCCCGCTCCACAAACCTCTGGGCACAAATGCAAGCAAAACGCCTTTGCCTCTACGGAGGATCTGCCCATTAGCAGCCAAATGCAGCCACTTTTGCATAGATCCCTGCTCGTTCCTAGCCTACCTTACAGGGTTCTTGGGAGGATAATACAGATGAGAAAGAAACTTGTACACTGTTCTGAGCTCCTTGGAGGAAGGGACGGGTAAAAACGTGCTGGATAAGTAAAATCCGAACTATGGCTATGTTCAATCCCTGTTATGGCAGAACTGAAGCAAACAGCATCTCCCGCTCCACAAACCTCTGGGCACAAATGCAAGCAAAACGCCTTTGCCTCTACAGAGGATCTGCCCATTAGCAGCCACTTTTGCATAGATCCCTGCTCGTTCCTAGCCTACCTCACAGGGTTCTTGGGAGGATAATACAGACGAGAAAGAAACTTGTACACTGCTCTGAGCTCCTTGGAGGAAGGGACGGGTGAAAACGTGCTGGATCAGTGAAATCAGAACTATGGCTATGTTCAATCCCTTACTCTGTTATGGCAGAACTGAAGCAAACAGCATCTCCTGCTCCACAAACCTCTGGGCACAAATGCAAGCAAAACGCCTTTGCCTCTACAGAGGATCTGCTCATCAGAAGCCAAGTGCAGCCACTTTTGCATAGATCCCTGCTCGTTCCTAGCCTACCTTACAGGGTTCTTGGGAGGATAATACAGACGAGAAAGAAACTTGTACACTGCTCTGAGCTCCTTGGAGGAAGGGACGGGTGAAAACGTGCTGGATCAGTGAAATCAGAACTATGGCTATGTTTAATCCCGTACTCTGTTATTGCAGAACACAAGCAAATAGTATCTACCGCTCCACAAACCTCTCGGCACAAATGCAAGCAAAATGCCTTTGCCTTTACAGAGGATCTGCCCATTAGCAGCCACTTTTGCATAGATCCCTGCTCGTTCCTAGCCTACCCCACAGGGCTCTTGGGAGGAGAATACAGACGAGAAAGAAACTTGTACACTGCTCTGAGCTCCTTGGAGGAAGGGACGGATGAAAACGTGCTGGATCAGTGAAATCAGAAATATGGCTAGGTTCAATCCCTTACTCTGTTATGGCAGAGCTGAAGCAAACAGCATCTCCCGCTCCACAAACCTCTGGGCACAAATGCAAGCACAACACCTTTGCCTCTACAGAGGATCTGCCCATCAGCAGCCACTTTTGCATAGATCCCTGCTTGTTCCTAGCCTACCTCACAGGGCTCTTGGGAGGATAATACAGACCAGAAAGAAACTTGTACACTGCTCTGAGCTCCTTGGAGGAAGGGACGGGTAAAAACGTGTTGGATCAGTAAAATCAGAAATAATGGCTATGTTCAATCCCTTACTGTGTTATGGCAGAACACAAGCAAATAGCATCTCCCGCTCCACAAACCTCTGGGCACAAATGCAAGCAAAACGCCTTTGCCTCTACAGAGGATCTGCCCATCAGCAGCCAAGTGCAGCCACTTTTGCATAGATTCCTGCTCGTTCCTAGCCTACCTTACAGGGTTCTTGGGAGGGTAATACAGATGAAAAAGAAACTTGTACACTGCACTGAGCTCCTTGGAGGAAGGGACGGGTGAAAACGTGCTGGATCAGTAAAATCAGAAATATGGCTTTGTTTAATCCCGTACTCTGTTATTGCAGAACACAAGCAAATAGTATCTACCATTCCACAAACCTCTCGGCACAAATGCAAGCAAAACGCCTTCTTGCAAATGCACAAAAGGCTCTTGCTCACGCGCAGCCCCTTCTGCACAGGCCCGCTGCTTGTTCACGTGCAAAAGCGGCCAGTGCACACGGGGCAGGGATTCCGACACGGGGCAGGGATTCCGACACGGGGCAGGGATTCCGACACGGGGCAGGGATTCCGACACGGGGCCCCCCTCCCCCTCCCCCTCCCCCTCCCCCTCCCCCCTCGACTCACGTCCCACTCCTGCCTGGCCGGCGGCTTCCTCCTTCGGGCCTTGGGGGGCTTCCAGCCGGCCGCCGCCGGGAAGCGGCCTCCTCTTCGCAGGGACATGTCCGGGCCGGGGGTGGGGGAGAAGGGGGTCACGGGAGAAGCGCGGCGAGAGCAGGCCTCAAGCCCGCCGCTAGGCCGCGCGCGCGTCGCCTTGGCAACCCCGCCTCGCCCGCGGAGGCCCGGCTCAGCCCGGGGCCTGGCCCGCCCGCAGGCCCCGCCCTCCCGTCGCCTAGCCCGGCCTGGCCTCGGCCGAAAGACCGCGGCTTGGGGGTGGGTGGGTCGCATCGCGTTCTGTGAATACCGTGGAAATAATGGGAACCCAGGAGGCTGTGTGTCTTGGATCCATGTTTTGTGCCCTGGAGATCGAGGAAGGGGGTGATTTGACAGTGGATGGTGGGGGATTCCACGGGCAGGCCCCCAAGGCCTGGGGAGCGCCATGTTTTGCCCCAGGGTGGCATCATAGAGTCGGAAGGGGACTGATAAGCCCGTATTATTGTATCAGTTCCCAATGACAATAACACAGTAGGAGGTTGAGAGTTCAAAGCAGTTTGTTTATTAGGCCCAATATTATACACACCGGGTGAAAATTGCCCCAAAGGCGCAGGACAATTCACACAAACATCAAAGGAGTGCAAGCACGGATATAATCTTTGGTAATGGGAGGTACAAAAGACATGGCGTCAATACATATAACCAATAATAGATATTTAAGGATTTGAATACCCTATTAGAGATTCAGAGGCGTTACATAGAAATGGTGATCTCATTCTCACTAATGAGCAGTGAAGACCCTCATGGTCAGGTGCTTCTCTATTTCATCCTAAATTACTTCAGTTCTTATCTTGGACCCTGGCAGCTGCCAAGGCTAACTAAGAGGGTTCCTAGCTGGTTCTTATCTCTGAAAAACAAGCTTATGCAAGCATACTAAGGCCATCTATGGATTCTTTAATTAGCTTCTAACTAAGGAGCAACAGTGGGCCTCTTATACTTGAGGCCTGTAACATATGCAAGTGCTTGGTGTAACTATACAAGCCACCTCTAATATGCTGAGCGTGGCATGTTCATGAGTGCAGATATACTTTGAGTACAAAGAATATATTTCAAATCAAAGAATACATTTCCAATACATACATTTCCCATAGCATATAATGATTTCAGGCATTACAGGACCACCAGGGCCATCTAGTCCAACCCCCCCTGCACAATGCAGGAAACTCCAAACTACCTCCCCCCTACACCCCCAGTGACCCCCCCCCCGCTCCATGTCCAGAAGCAGTGCCGGATTTACGTCTAAGCTAGACCAGCTATAGCTTAGGGCCCCACTCTCTTGGGCCCCCCCAAAAAATTTAAAAGAAAAAAAACCCTAGATGTACATTTCCAAAATATAAGCTAAAAAAACAAATAAAGTAAAACCTACATACAGCAACAGTGTTATCATTTTAAGTTAGAGCTTAATAATTATTTCACTATTAATATGTGTGTTAAGTGCTGTCAAGTCGCTTCCGACTCATGGCGACCCTATGAATGAAAGTCCTCCAAAAATGTCCTATCTTTGACAGCCTTGCTCAGATCTTGCAAATTGAAGGCTGTGGCTTCCTTTATTGAGTCAATCCATCTCTTGTTGGGTCTTCCTCTTTTTTTGCTGCCTTCAACTTTTCCCAGCATGATTGTCTTTTCCAGTGACTCTTGTCGTCTCATAATGTGACCAAAATACGACAGCCTCAGTTTAGTCATTTTAGCTTCTAGGGTCAGTTCAGGCTTGATTTGATCTATAACCCACTGATTTGTTTTTTTGGCAGTCCACAGAATCCGTAACCCTCTCCTCCAACACCACATTTCAAAGGAATCTATTTTCTTCCTATCAGCTTTCTTCACTATTAATATACTTCTTCTTAATTGTATTTCAATTCAACAATTACTTTGATAAAATACATATTTTGTTATGTGCAAATGGCTTTAGATACCTATTAGGTCCATAAATCACCATATAGCATATATTCAACACAAAAAACAGCGACAATTTGTTGTTGGCAAAGGACAGCTGGACATATAAAGGGCCCCATTACCTTCAATAGCTTAGGGCCTCATCAAACCTAAATCTGGCCCTGCCCAGAAGATGCCCAAGGTGCCCTCCCCTTTATGGTAGTGTTGTGCCTAGAAAAATGTCACCCCGGGTAGATCTGATCAAGGATAACGCATTGGAGATCAGGAATTACTTTTACAGCTTTTTACTATTTAAAGGTACCAGTTTAAATATACAAGCTGGGGTCAGATCTCTCCAGCCGAGACCAAAAGACAGTCACACTGCAGAAAGAATCACCTTTTCATTTTGAATTGATCAAGCTTTATAGACTTCTAACAATAAGGATACATTTTCCTTTTTCCCATGGCATCATTCTTGGCTATTAAAGTGGGTTACCGCACTTTGTATTCCCAGCGATGTATTAAGAGTTTGAAAACGTTATAAAAAACATCGCTTTAAAAGAGTTTTTGGATACTACGGCTTATAAATGGTTCAAGACGTCTTCACAGCTAAAGGGGCCAAACAAAGTGCAAACAGTATTTTTTATAACGTTTTCAAACCCTTAATACATCGCTGGGAATATATAGAAAGTGTGAACAGTATTTTTTATAACGTTTTCAAACTCTTAATACATTGCTGGGAATACAAGTGCGGTAACCCTCAAAATCAACAAGTCAGCAACTTTGGCAGCGAACGATTCTCTAATTGTTCATGCGTTAGGTCCGAACAGACAGTTCCCTTTCAGGGAACAGCGAAGGTCCCTTTAACGCGATAACAAGCTGAATGCCAGCAACTGTTACTTGCTGCAGTTAGAGGAATGTGTGCGTGCTTTTATGCAGACTGAATGAATAGAAAGCAAGAGGAAAAGAGAGGAAGGGGGCGGTTCTTGACACGCATTTATCTACATGGGTGTCATGTCTAAAAAGGAGGATTCCTGCACCTGTTTATGTACACAGGGGCAGTTTATAGTGCCACAGGTAAAATACCTTTATTGTGGGCACTTCAGTAGTGCCATAAAGCAGTGGATCTCGGTGTGTGTGTGCTTTTCCCCCTGGTGTCATCCTGATGTCTGCGGACATCTCTCAATGTGTGAGCATCTGCTTTTCATGCAGAAGGCCCCGCTTTCAGTCCCTGACGTCTCCAGCGAAAAGGATCAGGTAGTAGAGGAGGGGAGGTCAGAAGCGGAGTTTGCTGGGAGACTGAAATATCCTCACACTGGTTTTCAAACATTGAGAGTTTAAACCGCAGATCACATGAAGCTGCCTTATACCGAATCAGACCCTCGGTCCATCCAAGTCAGTATTGTCTACTCAGACCAGCAGCGGCTCTCCAGGGTGTCAGGCGGAGGTCTTTCACATCCCCTACTTGCCTAGTCCCTTTAACTGGAGATGCCAGGGATTGAACCTGGGACCTTCTGCATGCCAAGCAGATGCTCTCCCGCTGAGCCATGGCCCCTCCCTCTCCTCCAATGTGATCTGGCCTTCATGCATCAGCAGTGTCATTCTGCTCTTTACACGGGACAAACAAAGCAGCCAGACTCTGCGTAAAAGAATAAATGGACAGAAGTCTGAGATTAAAAATGGCAACCTTTAGAAACTTGCGAGAGATGGTTTCGGTCTCCTGGGACATCCTGTTTGTGACCTGAAAGTCACAATTCCTCTTCTATGCAACTGGAAAGGCAGATTCCATCCTGAATGTGCTCAAATGGGATTTGTTGAGATGCTTCAAATTCTCTCCCCCCCTCCCCAGTTTGACCAAAGATTTGGGATTTCTCACTTATCACAAGTGTGACCTACCTAAGCTAAACTTGGGACTCTGACGCGGAAGCCAAGCGGATTGGCAGCCTGTCCAGAATAACCATCAGAAAGTCCTCTGCTACTTAGAAAAGTTTAGTTTATTTTACAGTGCAAAGATATAATACAGATACTTCTTTCACACACTCCGCTCATAGCATCCCACATAGAACTTTAGTTTCACTCCAATATATACACCTGGTGGACGCAGCCACCAATCACAGTAGATACCTAATCATCCTGACATTGCTACTGCATTGCATCAGCCACCTGGCTATAACTGGATCAGGCCAGCTTTCTCTAGCTCCCCAGGGACTTTCCAGGCTGATTGCATCATCATTAGATCTAACTGATCTAACCTGCACCTGTCAAACTAAACTGACAGACTTGTAATCTTACAGCTGTTACGTTGTGAACAGTCTCTGGGGGTCAGGCGGGGGCATCCTGCCAGCAGTGGCAGGCAAGATGGATACGGAAGAGGAACCCCCATGCAGAGTTTTGAGAATTTGGATGGGGAAAACCTGCATTGAGAGAGCGGCAAATCCAAGGCAAAACCTTGCGTGTATAAGTGTACACAGTAAAATCCACCTTCAAAGTGCATCGAAAGTGGATTGAAAGGGCATTATTTGGGCTGTGCGAAAGTGCCCTGTGGAGGCCATTTATGCAGGGTCACTTTTGAAGCTCGTTCAAAGCTCTTTTTAAAAATGAGACTTTAAAAATGCCTATTCACGGCCCCGACACAAAAAGGGGAAATTCCACCCGCCCCCCACTTGCCTGCTCCTTTGTTTGTTTGCATAGCCATTAGCATGTGCATAGCTAACGGCACCGCTGCTGTTTTGCATGGTTCCCTCTGGTTATTCTTTGCAGGGGGATTAAGTGGTCTCTTTTGTAATGCGAAGCAGGTCTGCTCCCGGCTTCCCAGTCGCTTCTGGAATGATGGATCAGCGTGCAAAATTCAAAAAAATCTGCGGGGCAATTCAGGCTGGAACGCACTGCTAATGACCATACAAAAATGGCCCAAGAGTCACTGGAAAAGACAGTCCTGCTAGGAAAAGTGGAGGGCAGCAGGAAAAGAGGAAGACCCAACAAGAGATGGATTGACTCAATAAAGGAAGCCACAGCCTTCAATTTGCAAGATCTGAGCAAGGCTGTCAAAGATAGGGCATTTTGGAGGACTTTCATTCATAGGGTCGCCATGAGTCAGAAGTGACTTGACGCTGGCACTTCACACACACACACACCTGCAAGGCACGGGCCGAACTCTCCTGAGATGTCTCATGGAGACGTTTGCAGGAGGCTGTGTGGAAATCAGGACAATCCAGGAGGATCCGTGACTTGTTATTGAGCCATGGAGGTGGAAATTGACGAAGTGGGTGATTTTACAGTGGATGGTGGAAAAGTCCATATACAGACCCTCAAGACCTGTGGGGCTCCATGTTTTGTGCCACGGTGGTGCACTAAAGCGCTGGATCTCTGTGGGTTTTTTCCTGGTGCCATCCTGATCCCTGGGGTCACCTCTCAACGTGTGAGCATCTGTTATTCATGCCGAAGGCCCCGGTTTCCACCCCTGACGTCTCCAGCGAAAAGGAGCAGGTGGTAGAGGAGGGGAGGTCAGAAGTGGAGTTTCCCGGGAGACTGTTAGATATCCTCACGCTGGTTTTCAAATATCGAGATTTTAAACCGCAGACATTCTCCAATGTGATCTATGCCTTCAGACACCAGCAGTGGGATTCTGCTCTTTAACACGGGACAAACAAACCAGCCAGTCTCTGCATAAAAGGATAAATGGCCCAAGCCTGAGATTCATAACGGCAACATTTAGAAACTTGCGAGAGATGGTTTCAGTCTCCTGGGACATCCGGTTTGTGACCCGAAAGTCACAATTCCTTTTCAGTGCAGCTGGAAAGGAAGATTCCATCCTGAATAGGGATTTGCTGAGATGCTTCCAATTCTCCCCCCCTCCCCAGTGTGACCAAAGGCTTGGGATTTCTCACTTATCACAAGTGTGAACTACCTGAGCTAAACCTGGGACTCCTAACCCATTATCTTGTGAACAGTCTCTGGGTGCCAGGCAGGGGCATCCTGACAGCAGAGACGGGCAAGACGGATACGGAACAGGCATCCCTGTATGTTTAGTTCTGTGTCAGGCTATTTCTTCTCTTGTGGCAGGTGCCAAAGACCAGAGCCAGGGAGGGGTCACCACCACTGCCCCCCACCCTCCCCTGGGGCCTGGCCTGTCACCAGGTGGAGGAAACAAGATGGGTTCTTGGGGGGGGGGAGGAATATCTGGTACTGAGAGGTGCGTGGTTATCTCCGTTCTTGATCGCCCTGACGGGTAAAGATATCGGTCAGCAGAAGTGCACCGACCCACCAGTTTTACTGATAAAAAACAGCTGACGGAGGCACTGTGAACAACACAACACAAGGCAGGATAAAATTAAACACATGGTAAGATGCCCCTTACTTGTTGTCATTTCTCACGCCTTTAGTTTGATCACAGCTTGTTAGTCATAGTGCCTCAATAAATTCACAGCCCCGGACTTCCTGTAGAGCGTTTGGTCCGAGCGCCATTGTTTCCTGGGGGCTCCCAGGAGACACCAAGAGTCGTTTAGATTTGGAGTGCAAAAAGCACTCCAACTCGGTCCTAAATAGTGGATCGGGAAGCAGGAAATTCCCCTGCAGACTTCAAGAGCGGTTTGGACTCCCATATTCTCTGAGAGAGCTTTTATTAAGCCTCTCGTAGATTTGGAAGTTGTCCCCGCCGGCACATAGGGGCTACCATTGCCACGGACGACTCTTTGGATTATAGGCTTTGACCTCCTCTATACATTAACATCAAATAATCTATGAAAAGAACAAGAAGCCTCACCTTTGGAAGTCAGAGTGAGTAAAAAGACACTTTTTGCCTTTATCTTGATTGAGAAGACCTGAATGACGATAAAAACACCTACGAAAACCGGCGACTCCCTGCCCAGCGTAACGAGACTTTTAAAATAAACAAATGCCATTAAATGAACTGACTAAGACCTTATCAACTTGATCAGTGAGTAGACGCAATAAAAAGGACTTTTGAATGACTTTACAACTACCAATTAAATGCTTTGAGGGGAGGGAGGGAGACGAAAACCTCCCTCCCCCACTTCCGGCTCTCTTTGATTCAATGTCCAGCCACGTCGCCTCTTAAGACCGGAAGATAACAAGAAGGGCTTTGTTACCATCGAAAAGACAGGGCAGATTGGAAGACTTGAAGTGAATCTCCCCGGTGTAACCATCAAATCGTTCCTACCACCTAACCACCGAGAGGAGACGACGCAGGGTCTATGATACTGCAGTTTCCTGTCTACTTTCTTTTCTTTATCTGTGCTGCTTTGAAGCATAATTGAGGATATCTTGAAAATTACAAAGCCTGTTTATATATAAGAATACAAGCAGATATGTCAAACAAGAGGATGGAAGAGATGTTACTCAAACAAATGGACATGTTTGCAGTGCAACAAGATTTAGTCTTTGAAAAACAACAAGTGCTCTTACATCAAGTATTTCAACTAGCTGAGGTGATGAATATCCTATTTAAATCAATTAATGGAAAACTGGACACAATTATTGAGGAGATCCACGATATGAAGACCCAAGATATGACAACAATTATGTCAATGGAAAAAAAAGATTCTACTAAGGAGATGACGATTGAATGCTATGTGGAAATGGTGATAAAATCTGGAAAAAATGACAATGAATTAGAACAATTTATTTTTAAAGAGGTAGCTGCAAGTGACCAGCTGGCAATGAGAGAGAGCAACATGAGAGAATTCAATACCTCTACAATCTACTTGTCTGAGTTACTGCTGACAGGAGGAACATTATTATCCCAAGAAAACACTTCCTGGCAGCCAGCGATGGAGGGAGACATGACGAAGGATTTTACCAAGAAGCTGCTGGAAATTTTAACAAGAAGCCAATGGATACAATCACTGGGATCTTCTTTTACATTTTCAGAGGCCAGAATTGCAGCTACTATACTGAAAAACGGGGGGTGGGGATTGTGAAATAAAGAAGGACTGGCAGATCCCCTCCCAAAACAAGATAATGGCTAAAATGATGCTTATTTTTGGGGTGTAAGGGAGGCACGGTGGATTTACTTTGATGAATTTCTAATGGGAAAATTTGTTTATGTATTGATCTAATCCCTTTATTATAGAATAATAGAATGTTATATAGAGACAATGATGATAATATTATAACTAGGTAGGACTTGAAATTGCTTATAGAAGTAGTATAGATAGCTTAAAGCAAGTCTGTATGAGAGAAAATAAGGATTAGAAATTAATTTGAAATGCAAAAGTGTTAACCAGTAGAATTAGTGACTGAAGAAGATGCGGGGAAGTCACATATAGCAGATAGCATTGAATATTATAGATAACATATTCTCAGTAATAGCAATGAACTTTTTTTTGTTACAAGCAGTTACAACTGAATACATTGTTGAGATATGTTTATTTTTGTTGAATTGTAGAAAATAATAAAAATAATTAAAAAAAAAATTCACAGCCCCCACCCCTCTATTCGCTCAGGTGAATGAAAACCCCATGGCTGTCCCGAGTCTTTGGTGACACCACTCCTTTCCTTCCCTTCCCAGGGTAAACTGGTATTGTTGGAGAATTATGATTGCCAGGTTTGACAGAGCTAGAGCCTCACCCAAACAGACGCAGAGAGAGATCCTCTTAGAAAAATTAGATTTTTATGTATCGATACAGGGAGAAGTCAGTTTCCTGAGTTCTCAAATCATTTTAGCTCTTGTAAGACTTATATAGACAGTTAAAGGTTACATGTCATTTTCACAAAAATCCTGACGACGTGTGACACGTGCCATTTTGGCAAAAGTCATTTCTGTGTCTGTAAAAATCAATATTTTTCTAATGTTTAAACAGAAAACTATTTACCTTTCATGTATTTACTCAAGAGGTTTAGGGTACAGAGTACACTAACCCCTGTCATGATTATCTATTGAAGCAAACTTGTGTTTTCTTTAGAAGTGTATTTTTGATGCTAAGCTGTATGTGTGCCAATAGCTAATGGCAACTAATATCTGATTTTTGGAGCAAGACAGCGAAACATTTTTTTTTTTTGCTTGTGTGTGTGTGTGTGTGTTAAATGCCATCAAGTTGCTTCTGACTCATGGCGACCCTATGTATCAATGTCCTCCAAAATGTCCTCTCTTTTACAGCCTTGCTCAGATCTTGCAAACTGAGGGCTGTGGCTTCTTTTATTGAGTCAATCCAACTCTTGTTCCTCTTTTCCTGCTGCCCTCAACTTTTCCTGGCATGATTGTTTTTTCCAGTGACTCTGTCTTCTCATAATGTGACCAAAATACAATAGCCTCAGTTTAGTCATTTTAGCTTCTAGGGTCAGATCAGGCTTGACTTGATCTATAACCCACTGATTTGTTTTTTTGGCAGTCCAGGGTATCCGTAACACTCTCCTCCAACACCACATTTCAAAGGAGTCTACTTTCTACCAGCTTTCTTCATCATCCAGCTTTCCCACCCATACCTAGTAATAGAGAATAGGGTGGCATGAATTAACTTAATCCTGGTGGCCAGTGACACATCCTTGTACTTGTTTTAAATTCCTTAATTTTCTCCCAACAGTGTCACCAGCTGCCACCAGCAACTCAGAGTATACTTCTTGCTAACTAGGGTGGCACACTGAGCAATCTACCTGCCCTGCCAGGTACAGACTCCACCTAGTTGCAGCACCTGTCCACTTTCAACCACGAGCTCAGAAGGGGGCAACCCCTCCCAACGGCACCATTTCGAGCTTTCGTGCTCCAGGGATGGTGGGCTTTCCCCCGCCCCGCCTCTCCCCATTACTACAATTAAGGTGGCAAGACCCAATAGGAGGGGCTCCAGAGATCAGGATCTAACCATCCAAAGTATAAGGACGTCTAAAAAACGAATAAAACGAGTACCCATGGTCTGTCCAAGCATTCCGGCCGAGCAAGGGAACAAAGAAAAGGTGAAAAAAGGACATCCCCTTTTTCCAGTTGACACTTATCTGTGGCAGTTTAAAGTCCAGCGTTATCTTAGTTCTCATGTTTGGGACTTCTGCATGGACAAAGTGGAGTCCCTAGGTAAATGTTTCGTCCTTCATGGCTTGTGCTTCCTTGGTCAGAAGGTGGAAACTAAAAGGAATTTCTTCCTCGTGTGCTGGGAATTTGTAATCTGCTCTAGGGAGTCGATCCTCCCTTGGGGTCATATGGATCTCTGCATTATAAAGAACTGGGGTGTCCCCATCAGGGCTGGACGGTGCTACTTTTCACACACGTATGACATACTGCCATGTCTGGCCAGAAGGCAGCCAGAAACGAAAGGTAAACAGACACCAGATTCTCTGTGCCAGAGAGAGTTTCTCTGGCACAGAGAAACAAACACAGGGAAGTGTTGGAAGCATCATGAAAAGAATGAAATGCTTCTGTGCCAGAGAAGATTCGGTTTCCCAAAACGCAGGTCTCATCCAGGCATCTTTCCTGATGCTGTTTTCTGCCTACAAAAGAGGACGGCTTTCAGAGTTGGGACTTTCAAGAAGAAACCACATCACAGCCTTTCTGGAAAGAAATAAGCACCCTCCCCCAGGAGCGAATACCTTTATGTTTACAGACTTTCAGTGCTAAGACCTGGGTCTCCGGGCAAGGATATGGTATTCAGAGCAAATGCAAGCAACTGTGAAAACCCACTTGGCTGAAGCCCAAAGACGGGTGTCCTGATTTGGAGGCAAACTATCTCCAACTCTACTGGGCACGGGTGAGAGGAGCCCCGGATTCTGAGCTAGAAGAAGAAGAGTTGGTTTTTATATGCCGACTTTCTCTACCACTTAAGGGAGACTCAAACTGGCTTACAACCACCTTCCCTCCCCTCCCCTCAACAGACACCCTGTGAGGTAGGTGGGGCTGAGAGAGCTATGACTAGCCCCAGGTCATCCAGCTGGCTTCATGTGCAGGAGTGGGGAAACCAACCCGGTTCACCAGATTAGCCTCCACCGCTCATGTGGAGGAGTGGGGAATCAAACCCGGTTCTCCAGATCAGAGTCCACTGCTCCAAACCACCGCTCTTAACCACTACACCACGCTGGCTCTCGTGGAGGGATACACAATCATCGACTCATAGAGCTGGAAGGGGCCAGCCAGTCCAACCCCCTGATCAACATAGGATGAGAACAGCCATCCCTGCACCGAAGGCCAGTGTCAAGGCCTTTCTTGCCTTATGGTTGGGGCCAACCCCCAGCCTCCCCCACCCTCCCCCACCCTCACCTGGGCCCAGCCTGTCACCACCATGAGGAACTGGCTGAAAAAAACAAGGAGGATTGGCAGGCTTAGGGGGTTCCTACCTCTGGGCCGCTAAGCCATACTCCGGAGCACATCGAGGACAGGCAGCTCATCCGGCTTCTTGATCACCCTGGGGTTGGGGGGTAAGGGGTAGTTGTGGGATGGAAGACACAGAGAGTCACAGGAGTTAACAGATAGGAATCAAACACTCTGGGTACATAAATAACCCATTACAAACACATTGTAAAACTGAGTGCATGTTACATGAATACATGATGAGATGACTATGTGCAGACTGCTGTAAAACTGGCAAGGGGGTCCTCCCCAAAGCAGACCCCAGCCCACGAGGAGAGAGGTCCCTCGTCTACAAAGCCTTCCTGGAGTCGCCACGACACCCTTTCCCGGACAACCAAGGTCAGTGTCCAGCACGAACATCCTTGAAGTGCCTGGCATGGGGTGAAAGGGAAGAGAGGAACCAGCTGGGGACAAGGCAGAGACCGTCTGTGGCTTTTCCCAACTCAATGGAGCTCTTCCCCCCTCCCCTTTGGGGCTGAGCCCCCAACCCTCAATAGAGCAGGCCCTGCTGCACACTGCCGTCTCTTGGACTGCGATGCCAAAAGCGTACTGCTCTGCTTTTTGCCTCTGCAGGGTGCTGCCCACAGCTTCTTGGGAGGGGTGGGGAGGAGAAGGCATGGGGCAGAGAAAGAAAGCCTCGAAGATGATCCTGGGCGAGCCCCTCGATCCTCTGAACAGTATACAGGGGACCACTTCAAAGGGGCCGAGGAATAAGGGGGCTGAATGTGGCCATGGAGGAACTCCTTGTTCTGAGGGGAGGGGAATAGGAGGAAGGAAGGTCCTTGTCAACAAAAAAGAGCAAAACAGGAGACCCCACAAGGCACTGCCACTCTGGGTTGGAGACTCACCAGCGAAAGGAGCCTGGTTCCTCTCACTCTCTTTGCTCTGCTGGAAGCTGACCGGGCCGCACCTGAAATTCTCGTGGACCAAGTGGCTGCTCACCACAGAGTCGGACGTCTTGAGGCTGCTGTGGTTCCCCCGTGATGCTGTGAAGGGAACAGAAGAGGCTCCAGATAAATCCTTTGAGGGCACAGGAGACTCGCTAGCCCACTTGAGAGCTTCCAGAGAGGCTTCCAGAGAGCTTCCCAGCAGACAGCCTCCACATTTATAGGGGGAGCAGAGAAAAGATGCACAGGATCCACACAGCAAGGGCAACCTCTCCCTCTAGCTGTGATGGAGCTACTCAGCCTGGGAGGCAAGGACTGGAGGGAGAGCATCAGTGGAAGGCAGGAAAGGATTCACCCCCGGCCTTGTGCTGGGTGGTCTCTCAGCTGCCTTTAGAGCCTGCCCCCCCTTTCCCTCTGTTCTGGCTGCTTGTGTTTCACCTCACAACATGCACAAACTCTACACACACACACCTTTCCCTGGTCCTCCCAATCCCTCACCTCAGAACTGTCAAAGATGAGTTAGTAGCAGGGAATCCAGTCTTCGCTGAAGCTCTCGTTCTCCTGAATGTCTGGCCAGAGGGGGAGTGGAGTACTAAAGAATCTACACTTCCAGTTCCTTTATGCCTTATCAAATATGCTGTCATGCGTGAGTTTGAAAGGTTGCTATCATGATTCTGACATGATGAGGGCCCACTACGAATCCAGTAATCTATTGTGTTAGTATCATTAATGTTCCATAGCCCCGGACCTGTGTCTTGGATTGCAAACTCCTTTACTGTTACAGATTTGGGTATTTCCTCTTGTAAAATGTCACCACCAGCAGCAACAGGCAATGATGGTATGTCTGCTGAAACTGGATGATTGGTAGCAGGAATGGATGTAGATGTGGATGCTATATCTGAAGGAATGGTATGAGTGGCTGTTGTTGCACCTGAGTTGAGCCGCGATGTTAATTTTGGAAGTTTTCCTATTTTCTCCTTCTCCTCTGCAGCTCTCTTCCTCTTCTGTGCTCCACTCAAAACATTACGTTTCATTTCTGCTGAAAGGGTTATTCATCTGGAAATATATATCTTAAATATTTAGTATTTAGTCCCACACCAGTCCGATGTAGGGTTATATTATATAAGTGTGCTTGCAACAAGACCTAAATATTTAAACATTCTGCTGCCATAATGAACGTGTCATTCCTTTAATTGTACGAACAGTCTTTATTCTTAATACAAACTCTCTACTGTGTGCTGATTCACAAAAGTGCTGGACAAGACCTAGATCTAGCTTACTGGCATAGCTAGGGTGTCTGGCACTGATCTAGCCTCATCTATGTATAGGTCTACCAGACTACATTCAACAGTTTTCTCAACTTGCACAATTAAAAAGCTTATCCATTCATATATTCACAAACTATCAATACCTGGTTATTAGTACTGCACCATAAATTCATAATCTTAAATAACCACTACATGATTACCATACAAGTGTTCAATGTTGTGATTGAATCTCAGGTTCAATCACTAATAATTTATGCATAGCCCTATACCTGGGTTCATATACAATGTATAAATATATCCAATAATCATGTCATTGCTATTAATAGTACTACAGTAGGTCTAACGTTACTAATGTTAACTGAGTTTAAGTGACATAACATATACGCTAAATTACGTTATACAGCACGAGATCCATACACATAGGCCTACATGCAAGTGAGGTGGCACTGTGGCAGAGGTGACTGCAATATTAACCCAGGGATACTAAATCAGAGACAAATCACAATGTCCATTTGTAACACAATAACATTGCAGCAAATATTATTTTATAGTTTAGTATAGTCTAGACTACTGTGTAGTAGTATTTATTTATGGCAAGTCACTTAACATACACAGATTAGCATAGGGCCCCTATGCTTGTGGGGCCCCCGGGCAAGTGCCCATTGGGCCCATGCATTAAGATGGCCCCCAGCTGCCCGGTTCCCATGCGCCATTCTCTTCCTCACCTGTAAGCTGCCGGAGGGGGGCAGCATCCATGCTGGGTGGGTCAACGCAGGCCCTGCTGAACCATGCCTTGGGTTGTCTCGCATCTGCAGCCAGTCAGGGGCTCCGTCGGTTCTGCAACAGCTGGCCCAAAGCCTTCTGGGACAGTGACAGGAACGAAGGGCCACGGGGGGTGGGGCAAAGCTGGCCCCCAGGTGAGATTGCGAAGCAGCAGCAGACGGGAACATTAACCGTCAAGGTGAGCTGGGACGGTGCTTGAGGGGTCATTCCCCCTCATGCACTCACAGCCCAGCCACAGATTGGCAAAACCTGTGCCAATCTGAGCTCTGTGCCACCTGGAAGGGCACCCTCCAATTCTGACTTGGCCCCCCAGAAACTTGTCACTCTTTGGAGATACTGGGAGAAATTTCTTTAAGGAAGGAAGAGCTGGGGGGGGGGCACGAAACCAACTCTAAACTGATCACCCTGGAATTGACTACTGATCGCCCCCCTACTCGACCCCCCCCCCCGAAAACTTCTCCATTCCATCTCAGCTTTCAGTTGCAAGCCCCAGAGTGCAACAGAAGCTTTTCCCGTGGGAAGGGTCAGAATGGGTTTTGAGTGGAACAGTTTTCACAAAGGAAGAAACCACCTTCAGCAGCTCCAGGGGACCCTGAGCCGAGCTGTGGCTCTGTTTACTTCGCTGCTCTCTGCTTGGAGCAGCTGCTGAACAGCTTCGCAGCTGCGCATTAATTCTGCTGCTTCCGTTTCATTTCCTTCTCCCTTTCAAGGCGCTTTTGCATCTGTGAGGAAGGTGAAGCTGATGCTGCTCCACACAGTTAAATGACATGGAGGGAGGAAAACAACTCCCATCAGGCTGGGTGAACGTGTGCATGTGCAAAGGATGAGTGAAATACTGCCGATTTCACTGTGTTTTTGAATATGCAAAAACGTACCTGGCAGATAGTCCTGAGATGCTCGTGAATGGCCGAACTGCTTGGCAATCCATCAGCTCCCTGCTCCAATGACCAAGCAGATCACGAGCTGAACTAGGGAGCGTCAGAGCCTCCCTACTTAGGGGTGACCAGCCCAGCAGACTGGAACCACCGCTTCAAGCCGTGGAGCATGGGTGAAGAGTGGGCACATGGAACGCCTGTCGCAAACCAGAGAAAACTGGCCATGCTTCCCTTGCGGATCTGGATTTGCCCAGTGTGCTGCTCTGAAAACAAGTGGGTCAAACTGGCTGAGTCGAAAGAAGAACTCATTGAGAAGCCACCGAAAAGCAACTCACGGGTGGGGCGGAGAAAGGGGCACCAGCTGGGGAGCTTCAGTTTCATTTCTGTCCCCCTTTCAAGCCCCCTTTGCATCTGTACAGAAGGTGAAACTGAGGCTCCTGCATATGATTAAATGACATGGAGGACTACAATTCCCATAAGGCTGAGCGAAAAGGCGCATGCGTGAAATACCCTTGACGATAACACAGGATGAAACGAACACCAAATGGTAAGCCGTTAAAAAATACACTATTCACCATTACTGTCTGACAGATGTTTTCTGTATACTTATAATATTGGCTGCTATACAGTGAGCAGTGACGACAGATCTACATGAGAGGAGGGAACCAGGACTCCCATTCGGATGTGTGAGAACATGCCTAGGTGAAATACCGCTGACCACATTGTCAGAATATGCAAAAATCTTACCCAAAGAAAAGGTGCCAGCAGCCCATGAACAGCAAAACACTTTGGTGGAGACTCTGCTCAAAACCAGGGAGCAAAAGAGAACTGAACACCCCCACTCTTACCACAGGAGGGGTCCTCCATGTCGAAGACGCAGGGCGGGTTGTCGAGAGGAGGCCCCCCCTTTTTCCAATGGATGGGCCTCGTCCACTTGATCCGCTGTTCCGATCCCAGGTACTGACCCACCACCTGTGGGAAGAAGAGGTTGGATTCAGATCACAGATCCGGGGTGCCCCTTCCTCCACATGTGTTGCAACTCGCCAGAATCCTAGACAAACGGAAAGACTCGGAGGCCCAGGTGTTACATCTCCCAGGTCCCCCAATCCCACTCAGGGCTCTCCGGGGCATCTTCGGTGCACCCAAACTGATGCAGAAACCAAATGGTCTGCTTGGGGGCCCCTCCCCACTTACTATGGCCAGTACTTTGCCCCCCACACACCTGGTATTCTCCACTCTCCACATCCGCCATGCTCCACAGGTCGAAATCAATCCCTCGGTCATTTTCACTGTCAATGCTCACTGTCCCAGTGACGCCTGGATGGGCAGGAGAGGCACATTGTTTCCACGACACCCCGGGCACCAGTGGACACCCATGAACCATGGCTGAGATTCCCTGGCTGAACAGGCTCTGGGGCATTTCTTCTATGAAGCCAGCCCCCCTCCCGCCTCCCCCCTCTCCCACTTTTTCCTGGCGTGTCTTAGCCCACTTGCTGCCTCCCACCAGCCCCCCTCCCCAATTTCCTTGCAGTAGCTAACTCAACCTCCCCATTTTCCACCCTCTCTCCATCCCATACCCTGGATTTTCAGGCCCCTCATCTTTTCCAGGATGCGGCGGGTATCCCGCTTGTTTCCACCATCACGCAGCGTCTCGTTCAGGGCCCTGAGATAAAGCAGCAGCCCGTCGTGGAAGCAGGCGGCCATCATGCGCTCCTTCTGGGGTGGGACAGCGAGAAGGAGAGAAGCATTAAGGGAGTATCCTGTCCCCCCACCCATCTCCCCTGTCCTGGGGGCATCCACGACCTTGGGCTGGGAAGTCCCAACCAGGGGGACCCTCTAGACACAGCTGTGGTGGTGAAGCCACGAGAAGTGCCACGTGGTGGCCCCCGATGAACTCAGGGGCATGATGAGAGTCATTCCACGGGCAAGACAGCTGGAAGGGAAAGGAGCAAGTGAAGGGCGGGCTCCCCTGGAACGAGAGCTCTGGCAAGCTCAAGCCATCACTAGTCCTACAAGAAGGAAACATGGTGGGGATCCAAGAAGCCTGTTTGGGTGAAGAGAGAACGCCATAATGAATGAAGGAAGAAAAAGGAAGTGTTCAAGAAATTGAGGGAAGGAAGGACATCTAAAGAAGAGTATCTGCAGGTTGCCAGGCACTGTAGGTCAGCCATCAGAGAGGCCAAAGCTCACAGTGAGCCGAGGCTGTCCAGGAAGGCTCACTACAACAAGAAAAGCTTCTCCAGGTATGTGAGGAGCAAATGCAGTGTAAAAGAGGCAATAGGCCTCTTGTTGGGTGAAGATGGAGACACTCTGATAGTCAATGTCCATTTTGCCTCAGTGTTTTCCGTGAAGAAGAGAACAGGCTCGTCTACAGATGGCAGTAAGCAAGGCACAGCATTCAAACTGCCAGTGTGCATGGACAGAAAGGTTGTTGAGAAGCACATGGCTGCATTGGATGAATACAACCCCCCCCCAGCCCAATTTTATGCACCCAAGAGTCCTCAAAGAACTTTGTAGAGAGCATGCATCATCTTCCAAGCCTCTTGATTAACAGGAGATATGCCACAAGACTGGAAGAGGGCAAATGTTCCCCCAATTTTCAAAAAAGGAAGGAGGGATGACCCTGGGAACTACAGGCTAGTGAGTCTGACCTCTGTCCTAGGGACAGAGGAACTTGAGCCTCCGGAACCATTCCAAGCCAGGGGACAGCGGGTGGAGGAGCGAAAGGAGCACCACCTACCAGCGCGGCTTCTTCATCTTGGCACCGGCGCGTTCAATTTTTCCAAACCGGAATTTTAAAACTTGGGACAGCACAGGGTTAAATGGAAGCAAACTAAGCCATACGTTTAAAGCCTATGCTTCTATGATGGGTTTGCTCGAACATCTGGGAGCCAGAGGGCTCCTTAGTGGGTCCAAATGAGAATTTTAAATTGTGGAACTCCCTGCCCCAGGATGTGGTGATGGCTGCCAACTTGGAAGGCTTGAAGAGGGGAGTGGACATGTTCATGGAGGAGAGGGGTATTCATAGCTACTAGTTAAAATGGATACTGGTCATGATGCATGCCTATTCTCTCCAGTCTCAGAGGAGCATGCTGAGTATGTTTGGTGCTGTGGAGCACAGGCAGGATGGTGCTGCTGCAGTCGTCTTGCTTGTGGGCTTCCTGGAGGCACCTTGTTGGCCACTGGGTGAACAGACGGCTGGACTTGATGGGCCTGGGTCTGATCCAGCAGGGCTTTTCTTATGTTCTTGTGTTCTTCATTTTCTCCTTGGCTGGGGCAGGGGTCAGATGTTGGGAATCAGGGGGTGTCTCTTTTTCCATGGCGGTCTGGCAAACACGAAGCCTCAGGCAAGCTCAGATCTGGCACCCCCCCCCCCCCGAGAAAGGAGGCCTGGGATTCACCCTCCTTCACTTATTTTTATATGGGGGAAAGTCCTGGACTACAACGTCTAGTTGGGTGAGGGATAAAGGAAGGAAGGCCAGTCCAGACCTTTGGTGAGAAGAGCGAACCCTGCACCACACAGTGAAGGTAGAATAGTGGGGCAGTGTATGGGGGGAGCGGCAAGGGAACATATGAGCATGGGGGGGCCAGAGGTCAGCCACAAGGCTAAAACACACAGCGCAGCAGGCACAAGGGAAAACACATTCAGGACAATAACCAAGAAAGCCAGATAGGAAACAGCAGGAGAGGTTTCCCAGAACACACAGCCACCAAGGAAGCCACTGCAAACCCCCTGGGCGATCAAGGACTAGGCAAACGTTTTGAGCTTAGGGCTGTTTAGCTTGGAAAGAAGGCGGCTAAGGGGAGACATGATAGAGATCTATAAAATTATGCCTGGTGTGGAGAGAGTGGACAGGGAAAGGCTTTTCTCCCTCTCTCATAATACCAGAACGCGGGGTCACCTGCTGAAGCTGGAGGGTGAGAGATTCAAAAGGAAATATTTCCTCACGCAACACATAGTTAAATTGTGGAACTCCCTGCCCCAGGATGTGGTGATGGCTGCCAACTTGGAAGGCTTTAAGAGGGGAGTGGACATGTTCATGGAGGAGAGGGGTATTCATGGCTACTAGTGAAAATGGATACTAGTCATGATGCAGACCTATTCTCTCCAGGATCAGAGGAGCATGCCTGTTATCTTGAGTGCTGTGGGACACATGTAGGATCATGCTGCTGCAGTTGTCTTGTTTGTGGGCTTCCTGGAGGCACCTGGTTGGCCACTGTGTGAACAGACTGCTGGACTTGATGGGTCTTGGTCTGATCCAGCAGGGCTTTTCTTATGTTCTTATGAGCCGGAGCCACCAAGCCAACCCCAGGGACCCACCTGCAAAACAAGGACATGGGTGCCCCCTCCAACCCCCCAGCAGAGGAATCTCCTGCGTCGTTTCTTTGTGTTGAGAGAAGATTCCCAAGGCCAAAGGTGAGGCATGATTCTGGTGCCAGAATGCCAGCTGATCTCTCTCATCCCGCTTCTGACACAGGGCCTGGCATTCCATCCCATAATAACACAGAGCACAGAAGAAGGTAGGCAAGAAGGCACAGGAGGAAGGCAGGGTGGGGTGTATGGAATTACCCATGAGTCATTGAGCGCCACACCGAAGTCTCTCTGGGTACGGAGGACCCGCTGGCTCTGGAAACGCCAGTATTCAGGGGTTTGGGGCTCATGGGGAGTGATCACCAGCACCGTCTGTAAGAAAAGAAAACGGTCATGGGCCCTCTGGGGGAAGGGTCTCTTTCGAGAGTCCCAGGGCAGGTCTGGCCAGCTCGGAAGACACACCAGAAGTTGTGCCAGGCCGGGGTCCTGTCAGGGCTGGTCTCTTAGGAGGCAGCAAAGACTCTCCCTCTCCGAACGGCAGCCCTCTATGTCCTCCTCCCACCTCCCTTTGGGCCAAGAGAACCTGAGCCACATACTGTTGTATCAACGCACAGAACATAGGCCAGAAGCTCCACTCGGCTTCATCAAGGTGGGACCCTCTCTTTTCCTGCTGGCCTTCTCCAACGCCCCCTCCACAGGCCCATCCAAGGCAGATCCCAAAGAGCCCTATCTGAAGGTCACACACCCCCTCCTTATTGAGGGCGCTGAGGCTCCGTCTGAAGGAGCCCAGAAGCAAACTGCCCCATGTTTCAGGGCAAAGAGCCTGGCCATGGTGAGCTACTTGCAAGGAGAAAGATCTCTGCACAAGCTCAGATGTACAGCTGGACTCATTCTTGCTGCATATCTCCTGAGGGTCCTGGCTCAGCACATTAAGCTGTGACCCTCCCACATGCCCTCAATCTTGCACTGCAACACAACCAGGGAAGGCGACGTTCTTTGGGAAGATTCCAGCCCCCATCCTCAGCTCTCTTGTTTTCCTCCCCTTCTCTTCCTTACCTGGAAGGCCTCTCGGAGGTCTCCCGCATCCTGGCCCTCCTTGCTCTGCCAGGGCTTGGGTGCCTGGTGATGCCCCTCAGCTCCCAGGCTTTCCCCAAAGAGGTCCAGGTGGAAGAAGACGTAGTCACCATTGGTCATGTCCTGAGCCTGCGCCAGGCGCATGATCTGCCACAAGTTCTCCGGCGACCCAAGGATGAAGACCACTGAGGAGACACCACACCGGCCAGAGGAGGATGTGTCAGACTCAAGCAAGGAATGGAGGCCAAGAGGCCGGAGAGGGAGGGGGAACATGCCCCCATCCGCACATGAAGCACAAGGTTTGACTGAAGCAAGATGTGGTGCAGGGATGTCCTTCCTTTGGCTCCTCGTTACATGGGCATTGCAGAGCCATCTCCCTTCTCCAGTCCTGGCAGCCCGGTGCCCATCAGTATGTCCCCACCCCCACCCGTCAATGAAAAAGAACATTTCCCCAGACTGCACTTTAAAACTCATGGACCGAGCAGTTCATGGTGCTACCACGGAGAGCTCCTTGCGACTTTTATATGGACTCCACTGAAATTCATTGCAAAGTCACACATCTCAATGCCCACAGACTTAACCTGAGAAAACAAAGATCCAGTGCTTCGTGGCGCCACCATGGGGCCAAAAAACATCGACCAAAGGCACAAATCCTCATGGCTCTTCATGATTTTTACACTGAGCCCCACAAGATACACAGGAAAATTACAGCTCACACGGATGGCCACAAATTGCACAATAAAAACATGAATTGGATTCTTTGGCCAGGGCCTCGGTGCAAAAAACATGGATTCCAGTTGTTACAGGCTCAGAAACCAGAGAGTGTGTATTTCCTTCTTTACCTGCTCATTGACTGAATTATTAACTGCACACTGTCTGAATTATTAAATGCAAAAGTGGAGTTGAAAGCTTTGGGAAACCTCCCGGAATTATATACAGGGCAATATGATGCCTGGAAAAGCTGCTCTTATCTGCAAGGACACTTCTGGGAAGACTGCCAGAGGTTCTGTACTCAGTCAAAGTGGCAGGACGCCACTGTTATAGAGGGGGAAAATGTATATTTTTGGTCAGACTCAAGCCTCCTGATACAAAATAGCGATACTGAGAGTTATAATTGACTGTGTAAATAACTTTATAATGTTATAATTAAACTTCAGTCTCAGAGATGAGATACACTCAACATTAATGTCTTTATGGCCTGAGCTGTCAAATCTTCTCAAGAAGCTTTTGCTTTGTGATTTTGTGATTTGTGCCCTGCTATGCAATACTTTATGTTCATTTAGAACAGTGGTTCCCAACCTTTTTTTGACCAGGGATCACTAGGACTTTTTTGTTCGGTGCAGGGACCCCAAGGTTCAAAATAAAAATTCCGAGAATTTGAAAATAAACTTTAATCATAACTGTTAGTTAGACATTAAACTTAGAATAATATTTGAATATATATTTTTATAATAGAGAACTTTTAATTGAAAATATTAATTTATTATGAGTTTATAACTTTGTTTCGCGGACCTTAATTTAGTTCTCGCGGACTCCTGGTTGGGAACCAGTGATTTAGAAGTTATATTAAGTTAAGATAGTAGACCTTAAGTCAAAATTGTCAGTAAGATAATAGTTAAAAAAGATGATAACAATAAAAGTTAGATTAAATTTTTAAAAAGGTAAAGGTCCCCTGTGCAAGCACCGGGTCATTCCTGACCCATAGGGTGATGTCACATCCCGACATTTTCTAGACAGACTTTCTTTACGGGGTGGTTTGCCAGTCTCTTGCATGAGATTAAGGGGTCTCGAAGATCTATTAACTTGGTATGTATAGGTAACCGCATTATACATCAGATAAAAGGTATTTGAATCAAATCTATATCCATGTTTTTAAATAAAACTTGGAATCACTATGCTAGAGTTAATTTGTATCCTGCTTTGCTATTTGTTATTCTTGTTTCCACAACTAACATATTTTTTCTCTTATATTCTGCTTACAATAAAAATAATTTACTGTACTGTAGTTTAAATTCAGAACTTTGTGTCCTGCTTATTGTAGGTGATTAAGCGGAATAAGATAACTTCTCTTCTCAGGAAGGGGTAATTCTAAGAGCTTAATCACTGGGCAGCACAGACCGCTTCAAGGTCATGGAGCCTCATGAATTCACACTATTTTTACACAAGCCCTGTTCACAATGGATACACTTACATTCCAGGTGCACAATGTACCTCATTGTTCTTTGTATGTGCGTTGAGTGATTCTTATGGTACAGACAATGCATGTACAGCTGAACGTGTGGTACAAACAGGGCTGGTGCCAGTCACTTTTGCACCCTAGGCAAGGCTAACTACTTGTGCCCCCCCACACCCCATTGCTAACCAAATTTCAAAAACAGATGTCTTGTAGAAAAATAAAAGCACAAAACTTTTTATAAGACATTATAATTATATTCCACAACACTGTTGTGGGAAAGGTAGTCCCCTATGCAAGCACTGGGTCATTCCTGACCCATGGAGTGACATCACATCCTGACATTTACTAGGCAGACAATGTTTATGGGGTGGTTTGCCATTGCCTGTCATTTACACATCACCCCCAGCAAACTGGGTACTCATTTTACTGACCTTGGAAGGATGGAAGGCTGAGTCAACCTTGAGCCAGCTGCCTGAAACTGACTTCCGTCGTGATCGAACTCAGGTCAAGTCGCATGAACATATGAAGCTGCCTTATACTGAACTGGACCCTTGGTCCATCAAAGCCAGTATTGTCTACTCAGACCGGCAGCGGCTCTCCAGGGTCTCAGGCAGAGGTCTTTGACATAGGCCATTTTTGCATGGTAATTAGCAGCGTGTTCCAGGCTGAATTGCCCCACATATTCTTTTGAATTTTGCATGCTGAACCGTCAGTCCAGAAGTGACTGCGAAGCTGGCGCATACCTGCTTCGCATTACAAAAAAGCCCATTTAATGTGACCTTTGCTGTCTGCCCCAAAGATTCCCCCTCAAGGAACAATGCAAAACAACAAATGTGCATACTTCTCCTTATGAGTCGGCATTTTTAAAGTCGCCTTTTAAAAAAGAGCTGTGAGCGAGCATCAAAACTGACCATACAAAACTGGCCATCACCTCCTTGCCCAGTCCCTTTAACTGGAGATGCCGGAGATTGAACCTGGGACCTTCTGTATGCCAAGCAGATGCTCTGGGGACAGGGGGCCACTGGTGGCCTCCCAGAGCTGACAGGGGGAGGGAAGTGAGGTGGTGCCGTTGAGGCGAATGGCTGCACGCTCCCCTCTGGGGATTGAACATGGGGCCTTCTGCATGCCGAGCAGATGCTCTGCCACTGAGCAACGGCCCCTCCCCATGAGCAGAGCTTGGACTGCAGTCCTGCAGCTGACCACTCTGTCAGTTGCATTTTTCCAAGAAATGAATCTGTTTAAAACTGTGCCCCTCGGGCCAGTTCTGCGCCCCTCTGAGGTCTGCGCCCAAGGCGACTGCCTAGTTCGCCTAATGGTAGCACCGGCCCTGGCCGTACCACTTTCCTTTAACTACTCACCCCAGCCGATGTCAGCCATGTTGCCAACCTCCAGGTACTAGCTGGAGATCTCCTGCTATTACAACTGATCTCCAGCTGATAGAAATCAGTTCCCCTGGAGAAAATGGCCACTTTGGCCATTGGACTCTATGGCATTGAAGTCCTTCCCCTCCCCAAACGAGGCCCTTTTCAGGCTCCGCCCCCAAAACTGATCTAGAGAACCGGGTTTGATTCGCCACTCCTCCACATGAATGGTGGACACTAATCTGGTGAACTGGATTTGTTTCCCCGCTCCTCCACACGAAGCCAGCTGGGTGACCTTGGGCTAGTCACAGCTCTCTTACAGCTCTTTCAGCCCCACCTACCTCTGTTGGGAGGGGAAGGGAAGGTGATTGTAAGTCGGTTTGAGTCGCCCTTAAGTGGTAGAGAAAGTCGGCATATTAAAGAAAACCCCAAAACCAACCAACCATTGGTGGGAGGTTTTGGGGGTGGAGCTTGTGGAGGGCGGGGTTTGGGGAGGGGAGGGACTTCATTGCCGTAGAGTCCAATTGCCAAAGCAGCTAATTTCTCCAGGGGAACCGATCTTTTTCGGCTGGAGATCAGTTGTAATAGCAGGAGATCTCCTGCTCGCACCTTGAGGTTAATGAAATAAATACGTATGCTGACTCAACAAAGTTAATGTAACAACAGCACCGGCTCTAACTTCTTTAAAATAACTTAAAGTTGCAATTCACCAAAAATTCAATATCAAATAATTAAGGTCAGTTCTTAATTACTGTATTGTTATGCTTAAAGAAAACCAGGTTACTTCACCAGTGGTATTACAAATTTCCGAAATCGGGGTACAAATCCCAGATATGGTTCCAACTCAAAATTATTATAAGGTTGCTACACCAAAAGCTAACAGTATCAGAACTGAATCAAATTCAAAATAAATTTCAAGTCCATGGACGTCTCGGTCCAAAATCACAATCCAGGTTCAATGTAACAGTCCAAAGCACAGTCCAGTCCAAAACGGCACTTCTGGATAAGTGGACGTTTCACAATATGAAATTGCTTCTTCAGTTGTTTGTTCCTTTCATCTTTGCCCCGCAGGGTTTTCGTAGTGCAGGGGTCTCAAAACTGCGGCTCCAGAGCCGCATGCGGCTCTTTGGCCTGTTGAGTGCGGCTCTCCGAACGTGGTTCGGAGCCCCTACTCTTGCGCCCGCTCGCTCCGGCAGCTGGACTGGGAAGCCGGCGCGCCTGAGAGAGAGCGAGCGGGTGAGCGGGCGCGCTGTCTCTCCCCCCTGCTGTGGAGAATGGCCGGGTCCCCCTTTCCCTTGCCCTCAATGGTAGGGAGGCTAAAGCCTCCCCTCCCCTCCCCTCTAGCTGCGTGATTGCTGGGCGGGCAGCTCAGCGGTTCCTGCCCCCCCCCGCCTATCAGCTGTTTGGCAAGGCGGGCTTCCTTTGGTAGACCTGGCCTCCAGTTGAGTCCCATTGGGAGGCCATGTCTACCCAATGGCTTTCTTGGCGGTGGACCTGGACTCCGAGGAGGGGAAAAAGTCCCTCTTCAGAGGCCAGGTCTACCGATTGGCTTCTATGGGCCTCCGGAGGCCAGGTCTACTGGCAAGAAAGCCAATGGGTAGACCTGGCCTCCCAATGGGACTCAGTCGGAGGCCAGGTCTACCAATAGGCTTTTATGGCGGTAGACCAGGCCTCCAGACGAGGACTCCGGACGGGGAGGGGGAAATGGCAGGGACTTACAATTAAATTTTTATCAATAAATAAGATCACTATTAAGTATGATATCAAGTTTTATTCAGTGTACCTATAGTTTAATCAAGACTTAAAACTTTAATTAAAGTTTATTAAGTTAATAAACAGTGTACCTACCTATATCGTTAAAGTTTAAGAAATTTGGCTCTCAAAAGAAATCTCAATCGCTGTACTGTTGATATTTGGCTCTTGTGACTAATGAGTTTGCCGACCCCTGCCGTAGCGGATTGTGATTTTGGACCGGGACGTCCATGGACTTGACATTAATTTTGAACTGGATTCAGTCCTGATACCGCACCTGGAGGTTGGCAACCCTGGCTGACGGGGGAGGCGAGGCCGCGCCGTCGAGGCTCCCCTCGGGCCGGACTCACCTCTCCCGTCGGCCCGGACGAACCGGACCGCCTCGTCGGGCCGCTCGTAGAAGAGGCTGCAGCCGGTGAAGTCGGGGCCGGGCGGGAGCCGCCGGGAGCCGTCGAGCAGGGCGTGGCGGACGAGCCGGCCCCGGAGGCCGGGGCTGAAGGCGAAGGCGGCGCGGGGGCCGCCCAGCTGAAGCGCCGGAGCAGCTCGGGCCCGAAGGCGGACAGCTCCCGCCCCATCGGGGCGGCGTGGAGGAAAATCGACGGCCCCGTCCTCCGAGGGGTGGAGGTCGGCGGTGAGCAGCAGCAGGCGCCGGCGCCGGGCCACGTCGTCGTCGGGGCCCCTGACCGCCCCGCAGCCGGGGCCGAACAGCAGCGCGTCGGGGGGTGGGAGACCCGCAGCTCGACGGCCCGGAGCAGCGGCAGCTCGTCGCCGCAGGCGCCCTCCTCCTGCTCCAGGGAGGCGTAGACGGGGCGGACGGCCAGGCGGACGGCCCGCCGCCGCCTCCAGGGCCAGCTCCACGACGGGGCCCCCGCGCGGCCGGGCCCAGGGGAAGCGCAGGGGGTCCTCGGGCAGCAGCGCCCCCAGGGTCACCTCCGTCGGGGCGTCGGGGGGCAGCAGGGCCAGCAAGAGCAGCAGCGGCCGGGCCATGGACGGGGCGGGAGGGCGGACCAGCTCTCGCCGGGGACCCCCTGCGCCCCTCCTTCGGCTGCAGCGGTCCAGTGGGGCGGCCGCCCTGCGCCCCGTCGGATAAAGAGTCTCCCTCCGCCCCCCAGCGCCTCCCCCTGGATTCCTGGCAGTGGGGGCGGCACGGAGGTGGGGGGAGCCCGCCCCCTCCGCCTCCAACCGCAGGGCGCTCCCAGGCGCAGGCAGGGGACGGGGATCGGTGTTTTACCTTCTCTACCTACCTACCTACCTACCTACCTACCTACCTACCTACCTACCTACCTACCTATCTGCGGCAGGTGCCAAAGACCAGAGCCGGGGAGGGGGCGCCACCTCGGACCCCCCTCCCCACCCTCCTCTGGGGCCTGGCCTGCCTCCAGAACAGGCAGGGGGGACAAGATGGGTTCTTGGGGGGTGGGGGGAGATATCTGGGACTCCGAAGCGCTTGTTAATCTGCCTTCTCCATCGCCCTGATGGGGAAAGATATGGGTCAGCAGAAGTGCGCAGGCCCACCGGTTTCACTGATAAAAAAAACAGCTGATGGAGGCACTGTGAGCAACACACCACACAGCCGGATAAAACGAAATATGCGATAAGAAGTTCCTTCCTTACCTGTCATCATTTCTCCAACCTTTAGTTTGACCACAGTTTTGCAGTGTGTTGGTCATAAAAGGTAAAGGTCCCCTGTGCAAGCACCGGGTCATTCCTGACCCATGGGGTGAGGTCACATCCCGACGTTTTCTAGGCAGACTTTGTTTGCGGGGTGGTTTGCCCTTGCCTTCCCCAGTCATCTTCCCTTTACCCCCAGCAAGCTGGGGACTCATTTCACAGACCTCGGAAGGATGGAAGGCTGAGTCAATCTTGAGCCGGCTACCTGAAACCGACTTCTGTTGGGATCGAACTCAGGTCGTGAGCAGAGCTTTTGACAGTACTGCAGTTTAACACGCTGTGCCACGGGGCTCCTATGTTGGTCATAGTGCCTCAATAAACCCTTAGCGACCTCGTGGCCCCTAGGGATTGGTCTCCCCAAACCCCTTCCAGAAAAGTAGACTGGGGTGTTTAGTGCTGCCTCCCGAAGTAGGGGAGGGGGCTGGGACCCCCCCAAGACCTCTGCCCAAGCCTCTTTCCATTGGTTGCCGCAGGGCATCCCCTGCCACCGCCACCCTCGCTCCTGAGTTTCTCTCCCTATTTCTGGACTTGCTCCCCTCCCTCCTTGGAGGAGGCTTCTTGATATTCAAGTAAATGACGGAAGAATTGGAGCAGCTCAGGGGCTTTTTTCTAAGATTGACTGGGTTCAAATGCCTGCTTAGTCATGAAGCTTCAGCTAGTCACCGTCTCTCAGCCTAGCCCAGTGGTCGGCAAACTCATTAGTCAACAGAGCCAAATATCAACAGTACAATGATTGAGATTTCTTTTGAGAGCCACCTAAAAGCAGATGCTCCACCACTGACCCACAGCCCGTCCCAAACGGTGCAAGTGCAGACTTCCCCCCCTCCCGGTTCCCAAGTCCCCCCCCAAATAAAAGGGCAACCGAGGCTGGCTGCCCAACCCTTGTAGCCCCCCCACTGCTGCCACCCCCAGGAAGGGGGCTCCTCTCTGCCCCCCCGCCCTCCCCCTGGCGCTGGGCATTGGCAGGCGGTCGGCCTCCTCCTGCCTTGGCCCGGGCAGGGCTGGGCAAGGGGGCAGCAGCGTCCCCTGGTGGGAGGGCAAACGGGCTGGGGCTCCTTCCGACGGCGCGTCCTGCCGCGGGGATGGGGCGCCGCGGCAGGCGGGCGAGTGGGCCCTTTTCCCCACTCCTGTCCGGCTGGGGCCCCTGCGGCCAGGAGGGTGTGGAGGGGCAAGAGCCCTGTGACAGTACCCCAGAGATCTCCCGGTAATAATTGGCTTCCAGACTGCCAGGGAAGGAATTTCTGCCTAGCTACAAGCCTGCTCTGTGTACTGGGTCACTGGGCTAAGAGTCATGGAGTGTCAGAGTGAACGATAAACAATGATAGGAGAAACTGGGTAGAACTGAACTGTACTGCGCCGCCTTTCTGTCTGTAATGCAATCAGATATGCATAACTTGTTGATGTTGAATATGCAAGGTTGTCATATTAGCTGTGGCAGGCAGAGTTAGATGTAGGGGATCTAACTCTGCCTGCCACAGCTAATATGACAGCCTTGCATATTCCAACAGATGTATCGTCATAACTTGAATTTGGATAAATATCTCTTCCCTAGTATAATCGGGACTCCGAGATTTCTGCCCATTAGGGCCTCTGAGTCAGCAGCTGCAAATAAACTGTTTTCTTGATAATGATCTTGGGTCTCTCTCCCCCCACCCCCGAACCCCTGTTTTACTGCAACAGCCCCCTCCCCACTGAGCATCAGGGCCACCTGGGGCTGCACCCCTGCCCCCTCCAGGAAGGCCTGGCCAGCCTGGGAGGCCTCCCTCCCAGGGCTTTGCTGGGCCTCGGCGGAGGGTGGGCGGCTGGCCGGCAGTGGTGGGAGTCGTCAGCGCCTCCTGCGAAGAAGGGCCAGCCAGCCAGCCGAGGAGACCTTTCCTGAGGAAAGGCACGGTGGAATGCAGCTGACCTGAGCAAACGGAGGCTGGGACCGACCCGCTCCACATGGTCAGAGGCCAGTTGCGGGGGCGGGGGCTGCTCCAGGCCCCTCCCGGGAAACGCCGCGTCTCTTGGCCCCGGCGCAGAAACAGCCCGCGTGGTGGAGGAGGAGGAGCCCAGGTGTCCCCAATCAGGGGTGGGGCGGTGGGGGGAGAGGAGCCGCTGAGCCTCTGGACGGGGGGTGGGGGGAGGCGGGGAGCCGCATTCAAGGTGCCAAAGAGCCGCATGCGGCTCGGGAGCCACGTTTTGCCGACCACTGCCCTAGACTGCACTTTAAAACTTTTGGACTCTGCAATTCATGGTGCCATGACGGAGAGCTCCTTGTGACTTTTATATGGACTTCACTGAAATTCACTATAAAGTCACACATTTCAATGTCCATAAACTTAACCTGAGAAAACAAAGACCTAATGCTTCCTGGCACCACCATGGGGCCAAAAACATCAACCAAAGCCGCAAATCCTCATGGCTCTTCATGAATTTAAGCCCCATAAGACACACAGGAAAATTACAGCCCACATTGATTTCCGCATATCACACAATAAAAACAAAAACATGGATTCCGGTCATGGATCCTCAGAGAATCATAGAATCATAGAGTTGGAAGGGACCACCAAGGTCATCTAGTCCAACCCCCTGCACAATGCAGGAAATTCACAATTACCTCCCCCCCTCCCACACCCCCAGTGACCAAAAGATGGCCAAGGTGCCCTCCCTCTCATCATCTGCCTAAGGTCACAGAATCAGCATTGCTGACAGATGGCCATCTAACCTCTGCTTAAAAACCTCCAGGGAAGGAGCACCTCCCACCTCCCAAGGCAGTCTGTTCCACTGAGGAACCACTCTAACTGTTAGAAAATTCTTCCTAACATCTAGACATTAATTCATACTATTTTTACACAAGCAGATCTTCGCATACAGCCCCCAAAGTTAGGCTGTTATATCTCCCCTCATCTCTGGGGACATTTCCGCGCATTTTTCTCAACCAAATCAGACTGTCATACTCTTCCAACGACCCAATTACAAAGTCAGAAAACTAATAAAACAATTAAGATCTGGTAAGGCCCCCAGTGGTGACATGATAACCCCAGAGATGATAAAGACCAATATAGACTGGGGGGGGGGGGCTGAAATGCCTGCAGGCCTCTTTACCCACATTAACCAGATAGTCTTCATCCCCCCAAGTTTAGGAATTTGCAATTGTTGTCCCAATATACAAAAAAGGAGACCCTGCACGTTATTGTCCCATTAGCCTCTTCGACATTGTTAGTAAATTCCACTCAAGACACTTTTACTGGAAACGTCTTGACTGGTTTGACAGAGAAAATGTATTGATGGATGAGCAAGCAGGGTTTAGAGCTGGACGTTCTACGATAGACCAGTGCCTAATACTTCACCACCTGATTTGTTGGTTGCATTTAATGTATACATAATGCCATTTTTTTAAACAGAAGAAACCAACCTAGGTCACTCAACCAAACAAGCCAAGAATGGAGGGCATGGAGGACAGCTTGCCTGCTTGACAGGCAAACCGCAACATGCAGAGCTACAAGTAGCATTGCCAACCTCCAGGCACTAGCTGGAGATCTCCTGCTATTACAACTGATCTCCAGCCAATAGAGATCAGTTCCCCTGGAGAAAAATGGCCGCTTTGGCAGTTGGACTCTATGGCATTGAAGCCCCTCTCCTCCCCAAACCCTGTCTTCCTCAGGCTCTGCCCCAAAAATCTCCAGATATTTCCCATCCTGGAGCTGGCAACCCTAGCCCGGCCCCCTCCCCTCTTGCTGCCCTCCTAGGCCGCCTCCTCTGCCTTTCCCTGCCCATGCGCACAAGGAGGGGGAGGGCAACAGGTTGCAATGCCCCAGAAGTGCAGGGTGGGGAGTGGGTAGGGTTGCCAAGTGCCCGGTGGTGGCGGGTAAAATCCCGCCAATCCACCGGGCTGCCCGCCGACCAGCTGAGGGCCGGCAGGCAACTCCTGCATGCGCACGCACATGACGCGCCCACGTCACTTCCAGGTTTACTCGGAAGCGACGCGCTTTAGCAACCTCTACGGAAACTCTATGGAAACCACAGAGTTTCAGCAGAGATTTGTAGAGCATCCGCGTTGCTTCCGAGTAAACACGGAAGTGATGTAGGCGTGTTGTGTGGGCTGTGCGAGTGCATTGCGCCGAGCGCGGGGGGTGCATTGCACCAAACGCGGGGGTGCATTGCACCAAACGTGGGGGTGCATTGCGCCAGGCGAGCGTGTGGACTGCGCCATATAGAAAGGCTCCCGCCGATGGAGCCACGCCACCTGGTAAGCCTAGGAGTGGGGACAGGGTGCTGCTGCCAACCTCCCGGGGCTGATGGGGGAAGCAAGTGGGCCGAATTACTGCAGGCTCCCGTTGGGTCAGATTCATTGGCCCGGATGAACTGGGCGGCCCTGTCCGGCTGGTCGTAGATGTGAGTGCTGAGGGTGAAGTTGGTGTTGGCCCACAGCCATCGTTTAAACTCCGGAATGAAGCCAGTTGTGATCCTTCCATAGAGCTCAGGACTGAAGGCCAGGGCGGCGCGGGAGGCCCAGTTGAAGCGTCGGAGCAGGAGGGACACAAAGACGGCAAGCTCGGGCCCCAGCGGGTCGGAAGACACCCTGGTGATGAAATGGATGGCCCTGTACATCGAGGTGTGGACGCCGGCCGTGAGAAGTGGCAGCCCCAGGTGATGGGCCAGACCAACCACTTCGGCCATGGCCTGCTCGCAGCCGCTCTCAAACAGCAGCACGTCGGGGTTGTGCGAGATCAGGAATTCGATGGCCTTGCGCTGCGCCACATTTTTGTCACAGGCGGCCTTCTGCTCAATGGACGGTGTGGACGGCCAGGCCGGTGCGGAGCAGCTCCGGCTCCAGCACCTCCAAGGCCAGGCCCAGGGCATAGCGCAGGTGGTCCTCCGGCAGCAGCACGCCCACGGTCACCTCCGTCGGGGTGACGCTGCCGTTGGGGGCTGCGGGGACAGGAAAGGCTCCAGAGGGCCGGAGGGCGAGAGCCCCGAGGAGCACCAGCAGCGTGGCCATGGACGGGGCGGACGGGGGAAGCTCTCAGCTGGGGGGCTCCGTGCTCCTCCTTGGGCTGCAGCCACCAGCTCTGTTCTGTGGGGCAGCTGCGCTGCGCTCCATCTGATAAGGAGCCTCCCCGCCCCAGCGCCTCCCCCTGGATGCCTGGCCAGGGGCGGCACCGAGGTGGAGGGAGCCCTCTCCCTCCGCCTTCACCCGCACTGCTCTCCCAGGCACAGGCAGGGAGAGGATCTGTTCTTACCTCCTCCTCCTGCAGTGTAGAGGCCAACCTTGTAATGCCCAGATATAAGGGCTGGTATAAAATACTATGTACTCATATGCACACACATGGAAGCTTTGGGGAAGTTGGCACCCGGGAGCCATGAACCAACAAATCATGCTCTCTGTGCCTGGTACGGCCTTTCACCAGTAGAAAGCTCTGAATTACCTTCATCCTTAGGAATGTGTTTTCTACTTCCAAGATCACTTGCTTAGAGACGCCTTCGGGCAATATCTATAGGCTATGCTAATTAGAGTGGAGTAGACACCTAATGTGCATTGGTGCTTTTGCGTATCAATCTGCTTGTCAGCAGCCGTGGGCCTGCCCCATGCGAATGCATAAATGATACTAAGCTTCCTTTGTTTCTCTGATGAGTAACTCTGCATCTTATTTGTGGGTTATTTTCACCCCAGGTCTGTGTTTAGCTAAATAAAGAACTGTTGCTTTTAACCTCCTCCTAGTTGTCTTTATTGGACTCTATAAGACAACCAGGCACTTCAACCTCTCCTGAGATGTCTCATAGCTGTGCTTGCTGGAAGCTATGTGGCAATCATGGGAATCCAGGATGATCCATGCCTTGGATCCATGTTTTGTGCTGTGGAGATGGCCCAGCTCATGGAAATCAATGAAGTGGGTGATTTTACAGTGATGGAGTTGTCCCTATACAGGACCTGCGGGGATCCATGTTTTGTACCATGGTAGTGGATCTCTGTGTGTGTGTGTTTTCCCCCTGGTGTCATCTCGATCCCTGCGGTCACCTTTCAATGTGTGAGCATCTGCTTTTCATGCAGAAGGCCCCGGTTTCAATCCCGGATGTCTCCAGCGAAAAGGATCAGGTAGTAGTGGAGGGGAGGTCAGAAGCGGAGTTTCTTGGGAGGCTGAAATATCCTCACACTGGTTTTCAAACATTGAGATATCCTCCAATGAGATCTGTACCTTAATATGCTAGTAATGTCCTTCTGCTCTTTACACGAGACTAACAAATCAGCCGGACTCTGCATAAAAGAATAAATGGACAGAAGCCTGATTAAAAACGGCAACATTTAGAAACTTGCGAGAAATTGTTTCGGTCTCCTGGGACATCCGGTTTGCGACCTCACTGTCACAATTCCTCTTGAATGCAACTGGAAAGGCAGATTCCATCGTGAATGTGCTGAATTCGTTGAGAGGCCTCAAATTCTCTCCCCCCTCCCCAGTTTAACCAAAGACTTGGGTTTTCTCACAAGCGTGAACTAACTTTGGGACTCCCCACCCATCACAGCTGCTGTCTTGGGAACAATCTCTGTATTTTTTCCCCATCACAGTTTAATTTTGTATAATTCCTCCTCTACTTTCCGCATTTCATGACCCTCCTGTCTGTTGCTTTGTTTCATATTACGTAAGATGACTGCAGAGTGAAGATCCCCTCATTGCCTCCGAAGACGAGGGCTCCAGTCCACAAACACTCAACACAGCAATAAAATGTTGTGCCACAAGTGAAACGGATGGACACAACCACCCACTGGCAGAAATAAGCAACCCCCCACCAAAGAACCCCCCACCTTCGTGTTCGCAGACTTTCATATTTAAGGTTACCTTTGGACCAGGGATTTGCTTTTCAGGGCAAACTCTAAGGAATACTTTGGAGTTCCCCCTGATGAAGGCAGGCGGTATGGGTTGGGGTTTCCTGCCCTGCACAGATGTGAATAATCATAGAATCGTAGAATCATAGTTGGAAGGGACCACCAGGGTCATCTAGTCCAACCCCCTGCACAATGCGGGAAACTCACAAGTACCTCCCCTACACACACCCAGTGCCCAGAAGATGGCCAAGATGCCCCCCCTCCCATGAACTGCCCAAGTTCATAGAATCAGCATTGCTGAGAGATGGCCATCTAGCCTCTACTTAAAAACCTCCTGGTAAGGACATTCTCTTCCTTTGTTAAGACAGACCCTCTTGCGTGTTGGGGGTGGGGGGCTATGTGCAGGAACTGCTAAATGGACGCGCAAAAGCTTCACACACACAACAGAGACTGGGAACACTTAATGCTGGAGAAGCTTTACAATTTGGAGCCCCTCCCCCAAACCTCCTGCCCCTTTCCTAGTGCAAGCAGGATTAGGCCCCCACTCTGCCCATGGCAAAGGGCAGAGGAGTGCCGGAGGCTGGCTTAGCTCCCCCCATCTTATAGCAAGAGAGTAGATGTGTGCGTGTGTGCAAGAACGGCCTCTGGCTGTTGTACACCTTCTGCACCATCTTAGGGGGGAATGGAGCAGGCAGGGAGGTGCAGAGGAATGAATGGATGGTGTGTGTGTATGTGTGTGGGGAGAAGAGGCTGAACTGGCAGTGAGGGGGCAGAGAATGCCAGAGCCTGCAGAGCGTGAGTGAGACGATGTGGGTGCCAGGCCAGGGGCATCCTGCCAGCAGAGGATACAGAACAGGCATCCCTGGGTGGTCAGCCCAGTGTCAAGCTATTTCTTCTCTTGAGGCAGGTGCCAAAGACCAGGGCCAGGGAGGGTCCACCCACCCTCCCCTGGGGCCTGGCTTTTCACCAGGACAGGCAGGGGAAACAAGATGGATTATTGGGGGGGGGGTATCTGGGACTCAGAGGTGCGTGTTAATCTGCGTTCTTGATCTCCCTGACGGGTAAAGATATCGGTCAGCAGAAGTGCACAGACCCACCGGTGTTACTGATAAAAAAAACAGCTGATGGAGGCTCTATGAACAACACACCACAAGGCAGGATAAAACTAAATACACGATAAGAAGTCCCTTATGTGTTGTCATTTCTCACGCCTTTAGTTTGATCGCAATGTGTTAGTCATCATAGCGCCTCAATAAACCCTTAGAGACCTCAGGGCCCCTAGGAATTGGTCTCCCCAGAACCCTTCCGGAAACATAGACTGGGGTGTTCAGTGTGACCTCCCCAAGTGGGAGAGGGGGCTGGGACCCCCCTCCGAGAGCTCTGCCCAAGCCCTACTCCCTTGGTGGCCACAGGACATCTCCGGCACCCCCCAAGTCTCGTCTGTTTCTCTCCCTGTTTCTGGACTTGCTTCCCTCCCTCCTTGGAGAAGGCTTCTTGATATTCAAGTAAGTGACGGAAGAGCTGGAGCAGCTAAGGGGCTTTTTTCTAAGATCGACTGGGGGAGGCCTGTGTTCAAATGCCTGCTTAGCCATGAAGCTTCAGACAGTCACCCTCTCTCAACCTCGCCTACTTTACAGGGTTGTTGTGAGGATAAAATAGGGTATCTCCCCGTGAGTTCCATGGAGGAAGGCAGAGTACAAAGGTGAGAAACTGAAGGAAAGACAGACAATTCTGTATCTTTTCTCCTTGGAGAATGCTTTTCTGTTCTCTGAGCATCCAAGGTTTTTATTAAAGATATTACAATGGATAGCAAAGGTCAGTCAGTGATTACTCAATGGAACTAAAACAAGGCATACCAAGATTAATGATTAATGAGATCAAATGGAAAGAAAGACAATGATACATTCTATCTTGGAGTCAGCATCCTTAGAGCAAACATCTGGTTGTCTGGAACCTTAGAATGAGTGGATTAAAAGAAGCTAATCCTTTTAAGGTTGCTACACTGGGGTGAGGAGGTGACCAGTACAGAAAGTGGACTTTGACCGGGAGCTTTCCATAGACCTAGAGTTTGTTGTAATCAGTATTTCAATGGCAAGAATCAGGGTTCTGTGGAACCAATATTAAAACGGCGAGGGTGTGCCCTGCCGCCAATTAATTAAGTTTCAAAAACCCCCTACAAGAAATGACTCACAGGATTAAGGCACCGGCCAAGAAAACAAGGTTCTGTTTCAGGGGGGCTTGCTTCTGGGTCTGCCCTGAAGAAATCTGTTGGTGGGTGAGTTGCTTCCATTTCCCTTAGGCAGAGAAATCCCCTTTCCTTAGCATGAGGTAGGGGAGCGGGTCGGAAAAGGGTAACCTGTGGCTGAACCCACTGAGAAAGAAACCTGCTATCTGCCTAGCCACCCCCCTTCATTAGCACATTTGGGCCCAGGCCTCCCTGAGTCAATCTTAGAAAAATCCCCTGTGCGGCACTAATTCTTCTTTCCTTTTCCTTTCCTTTTATCCCTTAGAAGCTCCTTGATCAATTGATCTTGAGCAGCATATATCTAGTGTTGGAGGGATATAAGGATTGAAACAAATCTTGCCACTGACAAAGTAGCCTTGGGGTCCCTATCGCTTAGTAAAAAAGGCATTATGTCGGTCACAGAGGCATTGGATTTGTATATTAAAAGGGGGGACATATAGTGCGATCGAAGTTCCTCGTAAAAGCGGCATTGCAAAAGTTCATGGGCTAAGGAGTCAATAGAGCCAGAAGAGCAAGGGCAGATCCTGTCTGAGTAGGGTATATTCAGAATTCTGCCCTGCATTACCATAGAAGGGTTAGCATTCAATCTAGCCAAGCAAAAAGCTCTGCAGAGACGAGGAGTTGTCAGATAATATGTATAGGCAGGCAGACCACGTGGAGGGGATATTCCGAAGAACTGGGATGAACAGACGCGACGAGCACGAAAAGTAGTGCTGTTATAATCGAGCTCTTTAATGCACTTTTTAATTTTGGCAAAAGCTTCAGTTTTCCCAAGATCTGATAACATATCCTGCGAGAAGCCCAGCAACGCCAGTTTCTCATCTAAGATTTTTTGCCATGAGGATTTGAAAGGGTCATGCTTCAGAGAAGCTAGGAACCCCTCAGTGCTAAAGCACAGTTTAAGGCAGTGGTTCCCAACCTTTTTTTGACCAGGGACCACTAGGACTTTTTTGTTCAGTGCAGGGACCCCAAGGTTCAAAATAAAAACTCTGAGAATTTGAAAATAAACTTTAATCATAACTGTTAGTTAAACATTAAGCTTAGAATAATATTTGAATATATATATTTATAATAGAGAACTTTTAATTGAAAATATTAATTTATTATGGGTTTATAACTTTGTTTCATGGACCTTAATTTAGTTCTCGCGGACCCCTGGGGGTCCACGGACCCCTGGTTGGGAACCAGTGGTTTAAGGTGTAGTTTAAAGGCGGCCAACCACACCCTAGCTTCAAGAGACCTTTGGCCAAACTCGGAACGAAGAGTGACGCCAGCAACACATCGAGGGGCATTTAGGGGTTTTCGTAAGAACTGAAGCAGTGGACGATCTATAGATTCATTGATGAACTGTGATCCAGATGGCCACACCAAAGAGGACAATTGGGGTAATTGTCAGGTTAAAAACCTGAATACCCCTGGGATATATTTGCCACCTTTGGTGTGAAAAAAGTTGACGGTAGCACCAACCCCAGGTTTAATTTTGTTGGGCACTGCACTAATTCTTGTGTCACTTATTTGAATCTCAAGAAGCCTCCTCCAAGGAGGGAGGGGAGCAAGTCTAGAAATAGGGGGAGAAACAGCTGGGACGCAGGTGGGGGGTGGGGTGGCAGGGGGTGTCCTGTGGCCACCGATAGAGAGAAGCTCGAGCGGGGGTCTCAGGCGGGGGTCCCAGCCCCCTGTCCCACTTGTGGAGGCGGCAGCGGCACTGAACACCCCAGTCTACCTTTCTGGAAGGGTTTTGGGGGGAACAATTCCTAGAGGCCCTGAGGTCTCTAAGGGTTTACGAAAACAGTGTTGCTGTATGTAGGTTTGATTTTATTTTTTTATTTTTTTAATCTTATATTTTGGAAATGTAAATATTTGAATTAATTGGTTCTATAGAATAGATACATATTGTTTATATCATATAATTGTGAGAATGGATGATGGAAACTATTGTACTATAAAAAACAATAAAAACATGTTATAAAAAAAGAAACTTGCTCTAACACAAAACACTGGCTGTATGGAGGTTTTATTTTTATCTTATGTTTTGGAAATGGAAATATTTGAATTAATTGGTTCTATAGAATAGAGAAATATTGTTTATATCATATAATTGTGAGAATGGATGATGGAAACTGCTGTACGATAAAAAACAATAAAAATGTTATAAAAAAAAGAAACTTGCTTTAACACAAAACACTGTGGCTGTATGTAGGTTTGATTTTTATTTTTATCTTATATTTTGGAAATGGAAATATTTGAATTAATTAGTTCTATAGAATAGAGAAATATTGTTATATCATATAATTGTGAGAATGGATGATGGAAACTACTGTACGATAAAAAACAATTAAAATGTTATATAAAAAAAGAAACTTGCTCTAACACAAAACACTGTGGCTGTATGTAGGTTAGATTTTTATTTTTATCTTATATTTTGGAAATGGAAATATTTGAATTAATTAGTTCTATAGAATAGAGAAATATTGTTTATATCATATAATTGTGAGAATGGATGATGGAAACTACTGTACTATAAAAAACAATTAAAAATGTTATATAAAAAAGAAACTTGCTCTAACACAAAACATTGTGGCTGTATGTAGGTTAGATTTTTATTTTTATCTTATATTTTGGAAATGGAAATATTTGAATTAATTAGTTATACAGAATAGAGAAATATTGTTTATATCATATAATTATGTGAATGGATGATGGAAACTACTGTACTATAAAAAGCAATTTAAAATGTTATAAAAAAAGAAACTTGCTCTAAGACAAAACACTGTGGCTGTATGTAGGTTTGATTTTTATTTTTATCTTATATTTTGGAAATGGAAATATTTGAATTAATTGGTTCTATAGAATAGAGAAATATTGTTTATATCATATAATTATGTGAATGGATGATGGAAACTATTGTACTATAAAAAGCAATTAAAAATGTTATAAAAAAAGAAACCTGCTCTAACACAAAACACTGTGGCTGTATGTAGGTTTGATTTTTATTTTTTTATCTTATATTTTGGAAATGTACATCCAGTTTTTTTTTTCCCCCTTTAATTTTTTTTGGGGGGGCCCCTAAGCTATAGCTTGTTTAATTTATACGTCAATCCGGCACTGCCAGGACGCGAACCCGCGTCCCGCTGGGGCTTCCGAAGCCGCTGGCCGGCGGGGCGGGGTCGGGCTGCGCGGCCCCCGCGTAAGAGTCCTTCCCGGCGCTGCGCCCGGCGCCTGGCCCTTTAAGGCTGGCTCCGCCCCCTCCCGCGACCGGCTTTAGGGGGCGTGGCGCGATCCCGGCAGGGGAGAGGCGGAGTCTTCGCGCGCCTCCATTGCTGGGCAGAGGAGGAGGAGGAGGAGGAGACGCGGCCTTGCGAGCCTGGGAGGCGCGCAGGAGCTCCGGGTGGGTGGAGGGGGACGCGGCCCCGATCCGGGGGTCGCCCTCTGCCCGGGCTCCCCCCCCACCCCCGCCGCCGCCTTCCTCTCCGGGGTTGCTGGGCTGCAGCCCCGCGACTTGTTTTGCAACGCTTTGGGGACGCGGCCGAGCCGGGGAGCGCTCTGAGCACGTGCAGAGTGGCCCTTTCGCTCTTGCGGACGGCTTTCTTCACGCCAGGCAAGGGCGAAGGGCCACTCTGCACATGCTCAGGGCGCTCCGGAGTGAGCCTCAGCCGCCATGTGTGTTGTCATGTGTGTGTTTGCTGCGTTCGCCAGCTTCGCTTTTAAGGCTGTGCTTAAGCACGTAGTGGGGGGGCCTGATCCATTATATTAGGTGCTGGGGAACACCGGCAGGATGGTGCTGCTGCAGCCGTCTTGTTTGGGGGCTTCCTGGAGGCCCCTGGTTGGCCCCTGTGGGCACAGACTGCTGGACTTGGTCTGATCCAGTAGGGCTTTTCTTATGTTTTTATCATAATTATAATATATATAATTATATTAGGTGCCGTGGAACGCAGGCAGGATGGTTCTGCTGCAGCCGTCTTGCTTGTGGGCCTCCTAGAGGCACCTGGTTGGCCCCGGTGTGGACAGACTGCTGGACTGGATGGGCCTGGGTCTGATCCAGCAGGGCTTTTTTAATGTTCTTATCATAATTATAATATATATATATAATTATATTAGGTGCCGTGGATCACAGGCAGGATCATGCTGCTGCAGTTGTTTGTGGGCTTCCTGGAGGCACCTGGTTGGCCCCTGTGGGAACAGGCTGCTGGACTGGATGGGCCTGGGCCTGATGCAGCAGGGCTTTTCTTATGTTTTTGTCATAATTATAATATATATATATATATAATTCGGTGCCATGGAATGCAGGCAGGATGCTGCTGCTGCAGCCCTCTTGTTTGGGGGCTTCCTGGAGGCACCTGGTTGGCCACTGTGGGAACAGACTGTTGGACTGGATGGGCCTGGGCCTGATCCAGCAGGGCTTTTCTTATGTTTTTATCATAATTATAATATATATATATATATATAATTAGGTGCCATGGAATGCAGGCAGGATGCTGCTGCTGCAGCCCTCTTGTTTGGGGGCTTCCTAGAGGCACCTGGTTGGCCCCTGTGGGAACAGACTGTTGGACTGGATGGGCCTGGGCCTGATCCAGCAGGGCTTTTCTTATGTTTTTATCATAATTATAATATATATATATATATATAATTAGGTGCCATGGAATGCAGGCAGGATGCTGCTGCTGCAGCCCTCTTGTTTGGGGGCTTCCTGGAGGCACCTGGTTGGCCCCTGTGGGAACAGACTGCTGGACTTGATGGGCCTCAGTCTGATCTAGCATGGCCTTTCTTATGTTTTTTATCATAATTATAATATATATGAATGCAGGCAGGATAAATGCTGCTGCAGCCCTCTTGTTTGGGACTTCCTGGAGGCACCTGGTTGGCCCGTGTGAGCAGACTGCTGGGCCTGATCCAGCAGGGCTTTTCTCATGTTCTTATGATGCACACCTATTCTCTCCAGTCTCAGAGGAGCATGCCTGTTATATTAGGTGCTGTGGAGCACAGCCAGGATGGTGCTGCTGCAGTTGTCTTGCTTGTGGGCTTCCTGGAGGCATCTGGTTGGCCACTGTGTGAGCAGACGGCTGGACTGGATGGGCCTTGGTCTGATCCAGCAGGGCTTTTCTTATGTTCTTATCCAGCCTTTGTGTTTGTGGGGGGCGCATATTCCACTTGGCTTGGGAGCCAGTGGGTCGGTAATGGCTGCACTGTCGGAGCATGACTTAACCCCCGCCTGCCCTGAAGCTCACTGAAAGCATTGGAGCAATTCTGTTTGCTGGGTGTTTTTAAAACCCCCGCTGTTTCGCCTATGAGTTCAGGGTAGCTTGTGTGAGTTGCATCTGTTTTATCCTCCCTGCAACCTGTTGAGGTAGGCTTGAGCGTGAGAGAGAGACCGGCCTGAGGTTACGCAATGTTTAATTGCAAACAGGGACTCGAACTTTGCTCTCCCTGGGCCTAGTCCAAACTGCTGGACCATGCTGGCTTTTTCTTCCAGCCTAGCCTACCTGCCAGGTTTATTGTGGAGGTAAAAGACAGGAGACCCAGCAACTAGGTCCCGGGGTCCTTAAAGCAGGGGTGTCAAACTCATTTGTTACGAGGGCCGGATACAACATAAATGTCACTTGGTCTGGCGGGGCCATGCCTCGCCAGCCCAGATCGAGAGTGGGGGTCTGCCTCGCGAGCCGGATAAGAGCTCCCAAGGGGCTGGATCCAGCCCACGGGCCTTATGTTTTTTTAAATATATATTTTATTAACAATTTTAAACATTGCAAACACTTAAACACACATCCACTTACAGATTAGAACTTCTTCCTAGGAGATTGGTGAACAGTTATGAGTAAACCAATAAGTGATCAAGAATACTGAATTATACCATGTTTTACTTAATAATTAACTGTTCTAAATTGCATATAAATCATATAAGCCTTTTAGTCTTCTATTCTACCAGTCTTCTGATTCATCAAAGCTCTAACTTCTAACATTACAAGCCATCTCTAATACTCCTGCTTTTAATCTTCTCTCCCTGCTTTGGCTCTACTAAAATTTCTTATCCACAATTTACTACCTACTTTCTCCATCTAACCTTAAAACCCACGACACCTCATGTACAGATATTTTATACTTTCAGATGAGCATAATCCCACGGGCCTTATGTTTGACCCCACCTGCCTTAAAGGATGAGTGGGATAGAAAATGTGACCAACTTCATTTTTCCCTCGTTCCTTAAGGAACTAGTCGCTACCCTAAGCAATTGCGGCCATGTAGTGCAGAAGTGTGGTTATTCTGGATTAATTCACTGTTTAAATGTGGCATCGTGCTGGGAAACGAGGGTTGATCTGCACCTCCCTCATTTTGTGGGTTCCCCTATCGCCTTTTGGAAATCTGCCCGGTTGCTGGTTGGAGCAGAAACCTGTCGGGCCGGGTTGTCTTACCCAGCGGGCAAAAGAGAGACGTCATCCTGGGCTGGCTGGGAGAAGCGGCAGCCCCCGTCGTTCTAACGATCCTGTGTTGGCTTCTTGTGTGCCCAGGGTGAAGGCGGGTTCCGGCGCGGCCTTCTCCCGTCCCCCGCCATGGCGATGAGGGAGCTGGTGGAAGCGGAGTGCGGGGGCTCCAACCCCCTGATGAAGCTAGCTGGCCACTTCACCCAAGACAAAGGCCTGCAGCAGGAGGGGCTCCGGGGACCCCTGGCGTGGCCCCCCGCGGCTCCGGCACATGAGGGGGTAAGTGGAACTAGGCGGGAGAGCCGGATGGCTTTTGGAGCCGGAGAGACTTTGGGCGTTGCCTGACCATAGGTGAGGATAGTAATTCCAGAGAGGGTGTTTCTGTTTGCCACTGCTCTTCGGTAGTTACATTAGGACAGCATGATGCTGCCTGATACAGAATAAGACCATTGGTCCCTTAAGGTTAGTCCTGTTTACTCTGGCGGGCAGCGGCTCTCTGCAGTCTCAGGTTATGATCTTTCACATCTTCAGCTGGGGAGGCGCAGTGGCTCAGAGGTAGAGCCTCTGCTTAGCATGCAGAAGGTCCCAGGTTCAATCCCCGGCCTTTCCAGTTAAAGGGACTAGGCAAGCAGGTGATGTGAAATACCTTTGCCTGAGACCCTGGAGAGCCGGTCTGAGTAGACAATACCGACTTTGATGGGCCAAGGGTCTGATTCAGTATAAGGTAGCTTCATGTATTCAATATGCCCAGGCTGGGTTTTGGGGAGAGGCTGTGGCTCAGTGGCAGAGCATCTGTGTGGCATGCAGAAGGCCCCAGGTCCAATCCCTGGCATCTCCAGTTAAAGGGACTAGGCAAGTAGGTGATGTGAACAGACCTCTATCTGGGACCCTGGAGAGCTGCTGCCGGTCTGAATAGACAATACTGATTTTGATGGACCAAGGGTCTGGTTCAAGATAAGGCAGCTTCATGCGTTCATCAAGGGTTGCCAGCTCTGGGTTGGGAAATACCTGGAAGTTTTGGGGGTGGAGCCTGAGGAGGGCGGGGTTTGGGGAGGAGAGGGACTTCAATGGGGTATAATGCCATAGAGTCCACCTTCCAAAGCAGCCATCTTCTCCAGATGAACTGATCTCGGTTGCCTGGCGATCAGATGTGACAGTGGGAGATCTCCAGCCGCTACCTAGAGGTCACAACCATGGTAGCACTGTAGCTAAATGAAATTAACAATGAAATTGACAGTCTCTTCATATAAACAATGATGTGATATTCCACTACAAAAATGACCCTATAATAACACACATGTTTCCTGACATACAGATTCCTATGTGCTATGTAGGGTTATGTGTGTGAGTTAAGTGCCGTCAAGTCGCTTCCGACTCATGGCGACCCTATGAATGAAAGTCCTCCAAAATGTCCTGTCTTTGACAGCCTTGCTCAGATCTTGCAAATTGAAGGCCGTGGCTTCCTTTATTGAGTCAATCCAACTCTTGTTGGGTCTTCCTCTTTTCCTGCTGCCCTCAACTTTTCTTAGCATGACTGTCTTTTCCAGTGACTCTTGCCTTCTCATGACGTGATCAAAATACAATAGCCTCAGTTTATGTACATAGTGTAATATACAGAGTTATGTACATAGTGTAATATAAAGAGCTACGCTGATGCAAAAGAATCTATGTACATAACCCTACACCGCACGTAGGAATCTGTATGTTGGGAGACTCTCTTGCGTGTTATAGGGTCATTTGTGTAGTGGAATATTACACCTTTGTTTCTCTGAAGAGACTTTGTCAATTTCATTGTGAATTTCATTTAGCTACAGTGCTAACCATTGTCGTAATCACCTGGAGGTTGGCAACCCTGTTCGCATCACTGACTACCAGATCCTTTTTTTTGGCTGGAGAGGCCGGGCATTGAACCTGGAACCTTCTGCATGTCGAGCAGACGCTCTGCCTCGGAGATAGAGCCACACCTCCCCTGAGACTTATGAGGGATTACTGGCAAACGTTAAGCATCGTGTCTATTTTTATAGTTCCGGAGCTTTGGTTTAAGAGCAGAAATAGCCAGCTGCACGCCCGCAGGTGTGCTGGAGCGATGCGTGCCTCTTCTAGCCCAGTGGGGCCCTCCGCACATAAAAAGCGAGAATGTGGCAACCGGGGGGGCCTATGGAACATGGTTTTGTTTTGAGGGGCATGTCCTTCTTCTCTACCATAGAAAGAGTGCGGTTCTGCCAAAGCCAAAGCACTCCTTCTGAGCTAGCAGCGCTTCACCTGGGGCATCATGGAAAGGCACCCCTAAGATTTCTGCAGTGATGCTCAGGGTCCAGCGCTGCCTGGAAGAAAAGCCCACATGTCTGACGGATGGTGCTGTGGCTCAGTGGTAGAGCATCTGCTTGACGTGCCGAAGGTCCCAGGTTCAATCCCCGGCATCTCCAGTTAAAGGGACTAAGCAAGTCGGGGATGTGAAAGACCTCTGCCTGAGACCCTGGCCAGTCTGAGTAGACAATACTGATGGACCGAGGGCCTGATTCAGAATCAGGCAGCTTCACATGGGGAGGGGCTGAGGCTCAGTGGTAGAGCCTCTGCTTGGCGTTCAGAAGGTCCCAGGTTCAATCCCCGGTGTCTCCAGTTAAAGAGACTTGGCACGGAGGTGATGTGAAAGACCCCTGGGTACCACCAAGGGTCTGATTCAGTAGAAGGCAGCTTCAGGTGTGTTCTGACCTGGCAGGCCCACTTCCCAGCTCAAGTGGCGAGGCCCCGGAGATCGTCTCTTTTGGCACTGGGAAGGAGGCCTGCCCGCTTAGCCCGGGTGGGCAGTGCTAGGACTTCCCTGGCCGAGATATTTATGGGTGGGATATGAAGTGATGTCCTAGGCGGGGGTGGGTAGGTGAGATATTTAACTGGCGTTGCAAGCTGCCATGAACCACGGGGAAAGGAGGGATGCAAATGTTTTAATAATTAAAATAAATAAACCGTGGTTTTAGCCGAAGGGTCTGCCTTCTCCTCCCTTCCCGGTCTGACCAAGTTAGTAATTGCTCATTTAAGTAATGAGTGCTTTTAGTATTGAGGGTGGGAGAGCTGCCAAGTTGGAAAGCAGCACAAAGGATTTCCATGCATCTTTGGGCCCAAAGTAAAATCTTTCATTATGAGAAGCCTAGTTCCCTTGAAAGTTCCCCCCCTCCTCATCACGTGCTGCCAGATCCTTTTCACTAGAGATGCCAGGGATTGAACCCTGGATCTTCTGCATGCCGCTCCCTGTCACCCCTCCTCCCATCCTGCTGTGTACACGGGGGCAAGGTATTGCATAATAGGCAGGAAAGAAGATTGTGTGGTTTGTGCCTGTTATGTTGTCCTGGAGGTATTGCAGTAACTCCAGGAACGGTGTGCTGGGAGGGGCTGTGGCTCAGTTTGCAGAGCATCTGCTTGGCATGCAGAAGGTCACGGGTTCAGTCCCCGGCATCTCCAGTTGAAGGGACTAGGCAAGAAGGTGATGTGAAAGACCTCTCTGCCTGAGACCCTAGAGAGCCGCTGCCGGTCTGAGTAGACAATACTGACTTCGATGGACCAAGGGTCTGATTCAGTATAAGGCAGCTTCATGTGTTGTCAATGCTATGCAAATCTGGCAGGACAGGAAGCTGGAGGAGATGCGCAAGAGGAGATGCGCAAGGGCAGTTTCAGACAGGATGGAGTGGCATGGAGAATAGAAAGTGAACCCCTGTTGTCTCTCTGTCCTTTGAGATGGCTGTCCTAACTTCTGCTAACGCCCCCTGTTTCTCTTCTGTAGGTGTCTAAACCTCTTGGAAGAGCCTCAGAAGATGAGGTAAGATTTTGTTCTCTGCATTTGCTCTTTTCCCCTTTTTCTCCTCCCTCGTCGTATTCTGTATGGACTCCTACTGCCATCTCATGCGTGTGCACACACATTCCCTCTCTCTCCTCTCTTCTCTTTCTCTCTTGTATATTATTGAAAGTATTTCAGGATCTCATAGAATCATAGAGTTGGAAGGGACCACCAGGGTCATCTAGTCCAACCCCCTTCACAATGCAGGAAATTCACAACTGCTTCCTCCCCCACACCCCCAGTGACCCCTACTCCATGCCCAGAAGATGGCCAAGATGACCTCCCTCTCATCATCTGCCTAAGGTCATAGAATCAGCATTACTGACAGATGGCCACCTAGCCTCTCCTTAAAAACCTCCAGGGAAGGAGAGCTCACCACCTCCTGAGGAAGCCTGTTCCACTGAGGAACCGCTCTGTTAGAAAATTCTTCCTAATGTCTAGATGGAAACTCTTTTGATTTAATTTCAACCCTTTGGTTCTGGTCCGACCTTCTGGGGCAACAGAAAACAACTTGGCACCCTCCTCTATATGACAGCCCTTCAAGTACTTGAAGATGGTTATCATATCCCCTCTCAGTCTTCTCCTCTTCAGGCTGAACATACCCAGCTCCTTCAACCTTTCCCCATAGGACTTGGTCTCCAGACCCCTCACCATCTTTGTTGCCCTCCTCTGGACATGTTCCAGCTTGTCTGTTAACATCTAGATCTGTTAACATCTAGGCCGATCCTTCCGGCAGATGGCAGAGATGACTTTGTCATCATTTTGAGAGGTGTTGTCTTCCTTGACTTGGTTGCTGGCATTCTCTGTAGCGGCCCTGAACCTCTAGAACGGCCTCCCCAAAAAGGCCATCCTTACATCTGTTTAGATTGCTTCTTGGTTGAAGGTTGTTTTTTTTTTTAAGTTGCTCTGGAGGCCGCAGAACGCTCTTCTGTTTATTGAGGCAAAGATTTCTCCTCTTGGGATTGACAGACTGGTTACTGTTGACTTCACTACAACATATGGTTCTGGCGGATTGTTATATGCCTCACAGTCTATGTTTTGTAAGTCTTCTTGAGCTTGGAGAGAAGGCAGGAGGTCGATGCTTGAAAACGATAATCGCTTCTCTTGCAGCTGGTGGCGGAATTCCTTCAAGAGCAGAATGGCCCGCTGTTGTCTCGCGCCCCACAGACGTTCAAGATGGACGATCTCTTGGCTGAGATGCAGGAGATTGAGCAGTCCAGTTTTCGGCAGGCCCCTCAAAGAGGTGAGATCCTAGTAAGGTCAAGGTGTGAGTGTGACAGAACCTCCCTCAGGAGAAGGGGGGTGGATCAGTCATTAGCCATATTGTCTGTTGTTGTTTCTTGTTGAGGCGTGTGTGTCTTTCAGTGGGGTGGGGGGGCGCTTAATGGGTTTGGGAAGAAAGGTAGGAGAAGCAGGTTCTCCTGCGCAGTGGTGGTTTTCTCATCTTGGCAGGTAAAGGGATGCTTGCGACCTAACACGCCCGCTCTGTCCTCTTGTCTCCTGTTCCACAAACACCAGCGTGGTGCTGTGTTTAAGAGCGGTGGTTTGGAGCGGCGGACTCTAATCTGGAGAACCGGGTTCGATTCCCCACTCCTCCACATGAGCGGGTGACTCTAATCTGGTGAACTGGGTTGGTTTCCCCACTCCTACACATGAAGCCAGCTGGGTGACCTTGGGCTAGTCACAGTTTTCTCCGAACTCTCTCAGCCCCACCTGCCTCATAACGTGTCTGTTGTGGGGAGGGGAAGGGGAAGGTGATTGTAAACTGGTTTGATTCTTCCTTAACTGGTACAGAAAGTCAGCATATAAAAACCAACTCTTCTTCCTCAGCTCCAGGGGTGGCGGCCCTGGCTCTGTCGGAGAACTGGGCGCAGGAGTTCCTTGACGCTGCTGACAGTACGGTTGACGTTGCGGCGGATTATAATGAAGCTGACTGGTCTCAGGAATTCATCGCGGAGGTTACAGGTGAGTCTGGTGTGTGGTGCACTGTCAACCCTGAAGCTGTTACTCGCAGTGGAGTCCTAAGCAGAATTAAGTGTGTTGACTTCAACGGACTTGGAAGGAATTTAGCTCTGCTTAGAGTTGCCCAGTCATTGCCTTTATTTCTCTTCAATGTGCCTTAAAATGCGTGAAGACCCTGTCCCCCACCTTCTCAGTGTATTCGGTGATGTAGGTGTGGAGAGAGCCAGTGTGGTGTAGAAGAAAAGTTGGTTTTCATGTGCCAAATTTCGCTACCACTTAAGGAACAATCAAACCGACTTGCAATCACCTTCCCCTCCCCGCAACAGACACCCTGTGAGGTAGGTGGGGCTGAGAGAGCTCTAAGAGAGCTGTGACTGGCCCAAGGTCACCCACGTGGCTTTATGTGTAGGAGTGGGGAAACCAACCCCGGTTCACCAGATTAGCCTCTGCTGCTCATGCAGAGGAGTGTGGAATCAAACCCACTTCTCCAGATCAGAGTCCACCACTCCAAACCACTGCTCTTAACAGCTACACCACTCTGGCTCTCAGAGTACCGGAATAGACTCTGGGAGACCCAGGTTCGAATCCCCACTCTGTCATGAAAGCTTGCTAGGTAACCTTGAGCCAGTCACACACTCATCTGCCTAGCCTACCTTACAGGGTTGCTGTGAGGATAAAATGGAAGGGAGAGCAGAATACTGTGAACCACTTTGGGTTTCCATAGGGGAGAAAGGCAGGCTATAAATGAAGTAAATAAATAAATAAGATGATACTGATGGGGAAATGCCATGAACTTAACAAGCTGCCTTATACTGAATCATACCCTTGGTCCATCAAAGTCAGTATTGTCTACTCAGACTAGCAGTGGCTCTCCAGGTCTCAGGCAGAGGTCTTTCACATCACCTACCTGCCTAGTCCCTTTAACTGGAGATGCCAGGGATTGAACCTGGGACCTTCTGCATGCCAAGCAGAGGCTCTACCACTGAGCCACAGCCAGATCCTTGCGGGTGCATCATTGGTGGTGTGAGAAGGTTCACTTTTATTGCCCCTCTGCCTTTTCTTAGTTCCTTTTTTGAGAAACCTGATCTATTCCTTGAACAAAGCTGTTGCTGACCAAATATATTTATATAGCATCCTTTTAAACATTCAGCATGTACAGGGAAATAGCTTGCTTTAATTTCTCAGCCTTTTTAAACTCTCGGATGTCCCTGTGACCCCAGTATCCCACCTGAATCTGCTAGTGCAACTTGAACCAGTTGGTTCTTGCTCTTCCGCGGTGGCTGGCTGCAGCAAACCGTTGCTTTCGTTGTTCTTGACGGCAGTCTTCTCGAAGCCCCAATAACCAATGTGTCCTTGCCTTAGTGTTGGCCTGGTGTTATCTTCCTCCACAATCAGAGGGGATATAATAAACATCTTCAAGTACTTGAAGTGCTGTCATACAGAGGAGAGTGCCATGTTGTTTTCTGTTCCCCAGAAGGTCGGACCAGAAACAACGGGTTGAAATTAAATCAAAAGAGTTTCGTCTAGACATTAGGAAGAATTTTCTAACAGAACGGTTCCTCAGTGGAACAGGCTTCCTTGGAAGGTGGTGAGCTCTCCTTCCCAGGAGGTTTTTAAGCAGAGGCTAGATGGCCATCTGTCAGCAATGCTGATTCTATGACCTTAGGCAGATGATGAGAGGGAGGGCATCTTGGCCATCTTCTGGGCATGGAGTAGGGGTCCCTGGGGGTGTGAGGGGGAGGTAGTTGTGAATTTCCTGCATTGTGCAGGGGGGTGGATTAGATGACCCTGGTGAACACATGAGCACATGAAGCTGCCTTATACTGAATCAGACCCTTGGTCCATCAAAGTCAGCATTGTCTACTCTGACCAGCAGCTGCTCTCCAGGGTCTCAGGCAGGGGTCTTTCACATCACCTACCTGCCTAGTCCCTTTAACTGGAGATGTCGGGGATTGAACATGGGACCTTTTGCATGCAAAGCAGATGTTCTATTACTGAGCCACGGCCCCTCCGTGGTAAATGAATCTTTCAATCTTCCTTTAATTTGTAAATTTACTAATATTCCTGTAGTGTCAATATGTGCCAGATTGGATCATCATCCTTGGAAGCTAGAGCTTGGGAATTGGTTTGTTAGTTATTCCGGATATTAGCTCTAATAAAAGCAAATCCTTTCAAATTTTCCTCGTCTTTTTTGACTCCAAACTTCCTCTCATCGGTTTAAGTCCTGACATTATTCAAGGACTTGGTCCTACAACTGTTTCCTTAATTAGGAAACGTGTCCAGGAGATGGATTATTTGAGTACATGTTTTTGTGCCTGCAGGGTTTGTTTTTCCTTCCCTTCCAACTCAATGATTCTGTTCAGCCTTGTATTCCAGGCCCTTCTGATCCTTATTGCTTCACTGTGACTTCCATTCCAGTGGCTTTTCATCCGTCTGAAAATACGGAAAGCCAAACAAGGCGCAGTTATCTCTGCCAAATTGCTAGCCCAAATCACTTGGAGCTGTACTGTCCTGTGTTGGATTTTGCATTTTCTGGCCCTTTGTCCCAGCTGTAGATTGTTGGGAAATAAGGCATCCTGAAATAACTAGCCGTGTTGTGTGACCGCTAACTTGTTCTGTTTTAAATGGAACTTTGAACCCCAGTGGACTTTGAGTAGATCCATGCCACTGTTTTTGTTGAAGTCTGCAAAAATAGCATTTAGCATTGTTCTCATCGTTTCACTTGCGAACTGTCTTAACCAGGTGTTTCTCTCTGACGGATGATAGTGGATAGGACATTCTCCCCCCTCCCTAATTTGGGATATTCAGAAATGCCCAGGTTCCTATGAGATAACATTAAAATATGATTAAAATAACTTTAAAACAGTCTGACCACCAAGAAGCTAGTAATTAAATACGTTAAGCTCCCTTATTAAAAATAGCTTTAGCTCCGATTTTCTTGGCCGCTAAAGTAAAGAGTGACACTTTGTAGTAAACATCAGGGTTGGCATCTGATAGGAAGAAAGAGCAGCTTCTCTGGATCCAAAAAAAGATTTAGGCCCTTTCAAAACGCTCTGAGAAATTTAGGTCTCGGCTCTGTGTAGAGAGGATAGTAAAAAGGTGCAATGAATTGCAATGCCCAGGTACCTCCCTCCTTCCGTTTCAATTATTCTCCATTTCCCCAAAGATCCCTTATCGGAGTCGCCTGCCAAGTGGGCGGAGGAATATTTGGAGCAGTCAGAGGAGAAGTTGTGGTTGGGCGAATCGGAAGACCAAACGCTGGCCGATAAATGGTAATTTCTTTCGGCTTCTTCTCACACCGGCATGGTGAGGTTTGAAATGTGATGGAATCCCATTCTGACGCTAAGGCGGTCCTCTCCTCTAGAGTTGGTAGGTAGAGAGCAACTAGGAGATCTTCAGTGGCCAGAACTGCAAAGGACGGGCAAATATTAAATAATATGTCCTGAGATGCCGATAGAACAGCCGGGACATTTAGGAGAAGCATTGCTATGGTGGATTGACTCAATAAAGGAAGCCACAGCCTTCAGTTTGCAAGATCTGAGCAAGGCTGTCAAAGACAGGACATTTTGGAGGACTTTCATTCATAGGGTCGCCATGAGTCGGAAGCGACTTGACAGCACTTTACACACACACACACATTGCTGTGGTGACAGATCTGTCCCTGACTGTTGTTGGGTATGGGGAGGGACAAGCAGCCCCATATCTCTTGCTAAGAATGTATATATCCAAATGTTAATGTTTTGTTTTCCTTCATACTTGAGTACTTATTTTTTGGGTTTTTTGTAAGGGTAACCTTTTTTCCTTTCCCTCCCGTCATAATGTTAAAGCAGGTACGCAGTCAGTTGGCAGGATCTGGCTAGTCAACCACTGTTCCCAATACAGTCTTAGGATTTTTTTTTCTTTAATAGAAACTTAGAATCTTTCCACTTTCTTCCTGAACCGACTTTGCGCTTTCTGATTGCAGGTACGAGGAATACCAGCCTGAAGATGACCTTAAGAAAACAGCCAACGATTTTCTGGCAAAAGTGGACGACCCCAAACTGAGTAATTCTGAGGTAAAACACACACACCCAAAAATGTCTTTTTTTTTACAGCAAAGTTGACATACTTGTTAAGCCAATGTGCTGAGTGTGAGAACAAATGTTATTTTTTTCCTCACTTTATGGGTGTGTGAGAAGATGTGGTCCCTCACTCCTGTGCTGTGGATGTTGGCGACATGCCAATCCCACCGGTTATTTTCTTTTCACTCATCTTTTGAACGAGGGCAGGGTGTCAGGTGATGACTTTATCACATCCTTTCCCTGTAGGCAGATCAAAAAGACAACAGCCCCCCACCGAAGAATAATAATAATAAAAAGGATGGTGTAAATTTTCCCTTGAAGGTGTATTCCCCCCCCCCACAGAAGTGGTCACTCACAGACATATAGGCCTCCCTATGTAGAAGGGGGGGAAAGATACAGTAAATGTACTGTGTATTTTAATTTTTTTTTAAATGTACTGTGTAAGGGCTTCACAGTGTCATGCAGTTACACAAAATGGCATCCTGTGAAGGATGCCAATTGCTTTAGGTATGGAGAGACGGTGAGGTGAAACTGCTTGGCATGCACTGAGCTTCAGTCTAGGGCCCCGTTTGACTTCGGCGTGGGTGCTAGATTGGTATAAAAGAGGGCCAGTGGGAAGCAGCAGACTGAGGGCTAGCTTTGGGGCAGGAAGGCCTCGGTTTGAATTTTCATACTCCGCCCCGAAGTCCACTGGCTATCTTTGAATTAGCCACTCTCAACCCGATCTATTTCTCAACCCGACCTGTTATTCAGTCTCACCCCGATCTGTGTTCATGGGGATAAATGTACGGCTGTGCCATCTTCCTTGGAGGAAGGAAATGGGCGATAGAAATCTGGCCATCTGTACATTGGGAGCTTGCCACCTACCTACCTACAGCAGTGAATCTGAGATGGGCAGGCACACGCTGGCTTGGATCGAGCCAGCTTCTTTCACTCCATATTTGCCCAATTTTCCTCCTCACCGCAGCCTGGATCCCACATGGTGTTTATTCATATGGGTCCCATGATCCCCGTCGTAGCCTCTTTTTGGTGGTCAAAGAGATCCCTTCCTCTCTTTTACACCAGCAGGAAGCCTGGCTAGATGCAACCCACCCCTTCATGGAAGGATGGGTATCGTGTGTTAAGGGGTAGAAATTGGAGACCGCTGGATCCACTTGACACACCTCTGCCAACCCCTGGAGGGGATGAGAAAAGTTGCTGGCAGGCCACGTCTGGGCCCTCCAGCATTACCTTGTTTGCACAATAAACCTCCCCAATTAAGAACATAACATAAGAACATAAGAAAAGCCATGCTGGATCAGAACAAGGCCCATCAAGTCCAGCAGTCTGTTCACACAGTGGCCAACCAGGTGCCTCCAGGAAGCCCACAAACAAGACGCAGCAGCACCATCCTGCCTGTGTTCCACAGTACCTAATACAATAGGCATGCTCCTCTTTTCCTGGAGAGAATAAGTGTGCATCATGACTAGCATCCATTTTGACTAGTAGGCATGAATACCCCTCTCCTCCATGAACATGTCCACTCCCCTCTTCAAGCCTTCCACGTTGGCAGCCATCACCACATCCTGGGGCAGGGAGTTCCACAATTTATGCGCTGTGTGAAAAAATACTTCCTTTTATCAGTTTTGAATCTCTCACCCTCCAGCTTCAGCAGATGACCCTGCATTCTAGTATTATGAGAGAGGGAGATAAACTTCTCCCTGTCCACTCTCTCCATACTATACATAATTTTATAGACCTCTTCTCATGTCTCCCCTTAACCGCCTTCTTTCCAAGCTAAACAGCCCTAAGCTTTTCTAGCTGATGACCATATGCCTTTAAGCACCCGCCACTTCCCTCCATGTTCCTTCTGCCCCAGTTCAGCTGAATGTCCGTCTCCTGCCTCGTTGGCTCGGCCCAGTCTAGGGTCCAGGCTTGCCCAAAGAGCAACGAGAGCGTCACAGTGTCTCTTTCTTCATGCAGTTCCTAAAGTTTGTCCGCCAGATTGGAGACGGGCGGGTGTCCATCGAGGCCAACCAAGTGACCATTGCCCCCAGAGACCAGGATCAGGCAGAGCAATGGGCAACTGAGTTTATACAGCAGCAGGTAGGATTCCCTGGCTGCGTGGTCTGCGTAGCCAATAAGCTAGTTCCTTGACAGTGCCCAGCCAAGGAGGGGGGCAGTGTGTTGGGGTCCGGAGCCACGAGCGTGTGCAGAGCGCATGCACAAGCGGGTGCAGAGCAGTACCTCGGAGCACAGGGGAACCTGCCACAGCACAAGCTTTCCTGTAGCAGTCAGTCCTAGTATCCTGAATCCAGCTTCCAATAGGTGTGTGGACAGTCCGTGCCTTGCTGAACAAGAGCCAGCTGAAGAAAAAGGGGGGGAAACTCAACCTGAAAGTTAGGGGAAACCAAAAGGGTTGAGCTAAACACTATTTAATAAAACAACAAATCTGTTTTTATTATGGAGTGTGCACAATTGTATTTAAAAACACGAGGCCTAAAAAACACATGCTTCCTAAAAAGCTCAAACTTAGTACAAATATTGCCAACATATGCACAGTTGATGTTAGTACATAAAAGGACTAAAATCTGACCAGACCCGTTTCGGCCTTTTAGAGGCCTTCCTCAGTGGTCGTACATACACAATTTTGCAATACACGTCCGGACATATACACAAACATACAAGGTAAAAAATATGTACAAGCCTTCTATTCTGTGTGGCTTTATGTAAAAATGGTTAGTCCGTGTATCTTAAAACTTGGCTCACGGCTCACACCTTGTCCAGTGTTTCAGGATGTGTATTACTTCAACGCTCTTGTGAAAAATACATAATAAAAACAGATTTGTTTTATTAGATAGTGTTTAGCTCAACAAGAGCCAGATCGGAAGGTGTGTTTTGCTTTCGAAACGTTGTCCATTATTCGGCCGTGACACTTCTGACCGCCTTCTGCCATGTTCTCCCTGTAGAATGCGTCTGAAGCCTGGGTTGATCAGTTCACGCACGCCGGGGACACGTCGGGCCTGGACGCCGAGTTCGAGCAAGCCAAGACGGCTGTGGAGGTAATTTGCTGTCAGGCAGGTGGGGCATGAAACCCCCCCTCCCCGTTTTTTAAAGAATTTTTATTATGTTCCATAAAATCATATATAAGCTTTTCAACAAATACTTAAAAGTAACTACGTAAATAATATCATTCTTCTTTTCCCTATTTTTTCCTTACTCTAAAAGGTGGTAGTGCTAAATATACTAAAACGGCTTAATATTTATGTATTTAATATATTTTCCTATGTATCCCCCACCCCTCTTTCCCTCTGTATCCCACTTATGACTTAAAATCAATAAAAGATATTTATAAAAAAAAAAGTAACTACATAAACATTCGTATCAAGATATATGTTTGTTGAAAACACATTATTTATAAAAGATTAAATAAGTAAAAACTTCCCCTTCATCCACCTCCACCTTTCTATTTGCTTGTTTGGTCTTTTGCAATTAAAATTCTAATCCTAATGTTATTTTATATTATGTCTAACAATAACTTTCTTATTGCATACTAATTTCATTTTAACCCAAGAAAATAAAAGGAAAAACATAATATATTGTTTAAAAACTTTGGTTATTAAATATTATGTGTAATAATAAAAAAACTTAAATCCCATCTTTATACTGAATAGTTTGTTTTAAGTATTGCAGTTTTTTACCAATACCCTATTGATCAGTGGATTAGAACAAAGAATAACCTTGCAATTTCCCCATGTAAGTTTCAGTCTCACAGTAAGCCCTCCATACCTCCCATTCGCCCATAAACTTTGTCTTTTTGGTTTACCAAAGCTGTAAGTTGTGCCATTTCCGCCATTTCTAACATCTTTTGTATCCAGTCATTTTTGTCTGGTGTCTCAGTTGATTTCCATTTAGCTGCATATATCAGTCTGGCGGCTATGGTTGCATAGTGGGTCATGAAACCCTTCGAGAGCAGTGGGGGGCATCGCTCGCTTTCCTAGGCAGGGTCAGGCACCGTGATAAGGGACCAGGGCAGGGCTGGCAGGGATCGCGGGGGAACGAGCAGCCCTGTTGAGGGAGTGGCAAGAGGGCGTCCAGTGTCTTCCTCCACTCCTGCTGCAGCCACCCCAGATCATTCTCTGACGGCCTGATCACAGTGAAGCCCTCAGGCGGTGAGCTGCATGCCGAAAGTGGAGGCTGCGGAGGAACGATTGAGTGGGAGCCAGGTGAAGGAGCTGGGTGACCTGAGGCCCTTCTCTTCGATGAAGGCCAGAGAGGAACACTCCCCCCTCCTTCTTCACAGGGAGATGTCTGCTCCACGAATTTTGGAACTTTGACTCTGAGGGGATGGGGATAGGGTTGCCAGCCTCCAGGTAATAGCTGGCGATCTCCTGCTATTACAGATGATCGCCAGCAGCTCCCCTGGAGAAAATGGCCTCTTTGGCCATTGGACTCTATGGCACTGAAGTCCCTCCCCTCTCCAAACCCCGCCCTCCTCGGGCTCCGCCTCCCCAAACCTCCCGCCGGTAGCGAAGAGGGACCTGGCAACCCTAGATGGGGACCTTCCTGACACTTCTGTTTTCCTTCAGTCGGATGTGGATTTCTGGGACAAACTGCAGGCCGAGTGGGAGGAGATGGCCAAGCGGGACGCAGAGGCCCACCCTTGGCTGACGGATTACGAGGACCTCGCCAGCTCCTCTTACGACAAGGTACCGGCGCCCTGAGAATGCTGTCTGCAGGTCTCTCGGCCTAACCTCTTTTACAAGCAGCTCTGTGAGTCTCATGACTCCAGCATGGTGTAGAGGTTAAGAGCGGTGGTTTGGAGCAGTGGACTCAGATCTGGAGAACCCGATTCGATTCCCCACTCCTCCACATGAGCGGCGGAGGCTAATCTGGTGAACTGGATTTGTTTCCCCGCTCCTCCTCATGAAGCCAGCTAGGTGATCTTGGGCAAGTCACGCTCTCTCAGCCCCACCTACCTCACAGGGTGTCTGTTGTGGGGAGGGGAAGGGAAGGTGATTGATTGTAAGCCGGTTTGAGTCTCCCTTAAGTGGCAGAGAAAGCCGGCATATGAAAACCAACTCTTCTTCTGATCCGGGCCCTTCCTCCAGTCCTTGAAAAAAGTAGGAGGTGTTGTTGGTGGGCAGGGGGTCAGTCTCTTCTGACAGGGCTGCCCCTGATATGTTTAGAAAAATAAGACAAACTGTTGCTCCCCTTCCCTGATAGGGATACCAGTTTGAAGAAGATAACCCGGTCCGTGACCACCCACGTGCCTTTGAAGAAGGCCTGAAATGCTTGAAGCAAGGGGACCTTCCCAACGCCGTGCAGTTCTTTGAGGCTGCGGTGCAGCAGAATCCTGAGCATATGGAGGTGAGTGAGGAAGGGGAGAAAGCTCCCTACTAGGGCTGTGCACCATTCCCCCCCTCCCTCGGTCCTTTTTGGGTTTAATAGACCCAGAAATTATCGAAAAATCAGAAAAAAGCCAAATCGGCATATCGGCTTTTTGGAAAAAAAAATTTTGGGTTTATTAAACTCAAACCCAAAAAAATTCCAGCCGCCTCCAACTCCACGTGGGTCTCGGAGGTGGCAGGTGGAGGAGGATGTTGGGATTTAAAAGCCGCCTGTTCCCTCCACCCCCACCCCCCATAACATTTTTTGTGTTAGGCCTGGCAGTACCTGGGAACGACGCAAGCAGAGAATGAACAAGAACTTGCAGCGATCAGCGCTCTCAGGCGGTGAGTCTTCCGCTTTGGGTGGGCTGGCGTAGGGCAACCGTGATATTGTGCCTTTCTTTGACCGCCATATGGCAGTTGTCTCCGCTCTTGTCCATAGAAGAGTCTGAAAATGTAATGCCTCCGTCTGGACAGCGACACTGGTCAAAATCCCTCAAATCCACCTTGTAAACCTGCCGTTCCCATGAAGCTTTTGGCTTAAGCGTCTCAGCCCTCCACAACAGAGAGCCAGCGTGGTGTAGTGGTTAAGGGCGGTGGACTCTAATCTGGAGAACCGGGTTCGATTCCCCACTCCTCCACATCTGGAGAACCGGGTTGGTTTCCCCCACTCCTCCACATGAAGCCAGCTGGGTGACCTTGGGCTAGTCACAGTTCTCTCCGAACTCTCTCAGCCCCACCTGCCTCACAAGGCTGCCTGTTGTGGGGAGGGGAAGGTGATTGTCAGCCACTCCGATTCTCCTTAAAAGGTAGAGAAAGTCAGTGTGTAAAATCTAATTATGTTTCTTCTCCTCCTCCTCTAACTATCTATGTAGAATTCTATTTATTATTACAGGGTTTCTGGTTGGCCACTGGAGATCTGATTGGCTGCGCAAATTTCTGTAATGTTGCTTCAGTAGCAGCTGCCACTATGTTGTTGGTTTTTATTCTTTTTCTCACTCCTCTTTCCCTGTGTATTTTTTTAAAAAAATTACTCCTCTTGTGCCCTGAACTTGGACTTCCTTTGTGTGTGGCTCTCTCTCTCATGGTAGCCATTTTGTGGTTGGCTCCATCTCCCATGATGCCCACTATCTTGTGGGGTTTGAATTACAAATGTGCCTACAGGCTGAAAAAGTTGGGGACCCCTGTTATAGAGCAACAAGTCCCTGCCCTATGGATTTTCTAGCTATTGTTCACCACAAGAGTGCCTTAGAGGAGAGGAGAATGATAGTGGTGAGGGTCCCCAGGGGAGGAATGTGCCTTCAGTTCCACAGCATGTGGGGGGTGAGATCTCAGGGGTTTGCTCACCTTCATCCTTTGCGACCCTTCCCTCTAGATATGTGTGTAAGCCTATGTATACATGTGAGAGCCAGCATGGTGTAGTGGTTAAGATCGGTGGTTTGGAGCGGTGGAGTCTGATCTGGAGAACCGGGTTTGTTTCCCCACTCCTCCATACGAAGCCAGCTGGGTGACCTTGGGCCAGTCACACTCTCTCAGCCCCACCCACCTCACAGGATGTCTGTTGTGGGGAGGGGAAGGGAAGGGGATTGTAAGCCGGTTTGATTCTCCCTTGAGTGGTAGAGAAGGTCGGCATATAAAAACCAACTGTTCTTCGTCCTTCTTCCTCCTTCTTCTTCCTCTCCTTCTTCCTCCTTCTCCTCCTCCACCACCACAAGGGGGGCATTAGAGGAGAGGAGAACGATAGTGGTGAGGGTCCCCAGGGGAAGAATCAGATCAGCCTTTCAGTTCAGCAGCGTATGAGGGATGAGATCTCAGGGGTTTGCTCACATTCATCCTTTGAGACCCTTCCCCCAATATATATGTGTAAACCTTTAAAGTGAATTTTAAGAAGGTATGTGACCTATTTTCCCTGCACATTTGGTCTTGTTCTGGTAACAGTGCCCTGTAGAGGGAGGTGGTTTTTGTGCCGGCTGGATGATGGGTTGCCTGGCAACAGGGCAGGAAAAGAAGAAAGTGAACTCCAAGAGGGAGAAAGAAATGAGGCGTTTTTTTCCCTGAGGAGCAGGAGGATTTTCTCTGGAAGAAGGCCCAAGCCTCATGGCAGAGTGATCCGCCACACCTCTTTTCCAATGTGAACGTTACAGGATGATTTCCTTTCCTCCTTTGCTCCTATGACCCAAAGGTCCTGAGCAGTTATTTCTTAGGGGGAGAAATGTATTTGTATGTGGCCATAGGCCTTCACAAAACATCATCCACAAAGTAATACAATATTAAAAAAAAAAGACATGTACAAGAAAATAAAATCTAGTAGGGTTATCATGGATACGAAGCACCAAAACCAACATCATTTGTGGGATTCTGCTCTAGAGCTAACTACCTTAGCTCTTATTTTTCTAGCTGCCAGAGCAAACCATGATGTTCTATGAGAAATATACTCATTGGAGTCAAACAGCAAGAATATGATTTTCTCCTTTTCTGAGTGGAGGCTTGTACCCACTAGTAGCCCATCCAGAAACTTAGTCCTGGGCTGTGCATAGAGTGGGGAATGGAGTAAATAATGGGGTAAATCCTCCTGCACACGGGTATTGCAGATACACAAGCGTTGATCCTTGGGGATTTATTTGTACTGCCTGACTAAAACAGCCGTTGGCATGGTTTCAAAGCGTAGAGCAGAAAACGCTGCTCTAAGGTTTATTTCTTATGGGAAAATACGATGGAGAGATATTTGGCCACAGCCAATGTTATGTTTGGGTCTCCGTCCATCAGCCAAAAGGGGACTATTTTGTTAGGGGGGCAGGAATTTTCACCAATATGGGGATAACCCATTTATCTCCTTGGTGTTTAAAGAAGGGGGCATTCCATCCTCTTATGAGATAACGTGTCAATTTTCTTTGAATTGCATGGGCAAAGTCTGCCAGAATATGGCAGATTTCTATATCTTCCGTTTAATACTGCTGCGGGTGCAGCGTTTAAACGGGCGAGCATCAAGGCCCTTCGGAAGGATGATTACGGTTATGGAATGTGCTCCTCTCAGAAAAGATCGCTCTGGTGTCGATGTGCCGATCATTTCCCTTGGTGCCTGCGTTTGCCTCGTAGGTGTCTGGAGCTGAGCCCTGCAAATCTCACGGCGCTCATGGCTCTGGCGGTCAGCTTCACCAACGAGTCGCTGCAGAAGCAGGCCTGTGAAACTCTGCGTGACTGGCTGCGTCACAAGCCGGCCTACGCTCACCTGGTGGGGAAGGAGCCTCCAGGAGAAAGCCAGGGCCTTGGGCCTTCCAGACGTATCCTGGGTTCCCTCTTAACGGAGTAAGTCTGGGGGAGATAGCCAAGTGGGTGTGGCGGTGAGGGTTGCCAACCTCAGAATGAGTAAATTAACAGACAGCTTGTGCTGTAAGCATGCAAAAGGTAGAGAAAGCATGGCAGCTATGGCCAGATATACAGACTGAGTAACCATTCAAATCGCAAACGTGTCAAGATGTGTATGTTTTTAAACAAATCAGTTATAATAACGCAACTGGTATATTGTCAATTCTTAACATGTATAAACTCTCATGTGGTGTAAAAGGTAAAGGTCCCCTGTGCAAGCACCGGGTCATTCCTGACCCATGGGGTGACGTCACATCCCGACGTTTACTAGGCAGACTTTCTTTATGGGGTGGTTTGCCAGTGCCTTCCCCAGTCATCTTCCCTTTACCCCCAGCAAGCTGGGTCCTCATTTTACCCACCTCGGAAGGATGGAAGGCCGAGTCAACCTTGAGCTGGTTGTGTGTGTGTGTGTGTGTGTGTGTGTGTGTGTGTGTTAAGTGCCGTCAAGTTGCTTCCGACTCATGGCGACCCTATGAATGGAAGTCCTCCAAAATGTCCTATCTTTGACAGCCTTGCTCAGATCTTGCAAATTGAAGGCTGTGAGCCGGTTACCTGAACCCAACTTCTGTTGGGATCGAACTCAGGTCGTGAGCAGAGCTTGGACTGCAGTACTGCAGCTTACCACTCTGCGCCATGGGGCTCCGTATTCTTAACATGTACAAACTCTCATGTGGTGTATGTACATAAATATAACCATAAGAGTCCAGAAGAAGAACACTGAAACTTGTGTTACAATGAGGTTGACTCCAACAAGAAAGAGCTTGGGTTGGTTATGACAACTGACGAAAGTCTCAAATGCCAGGTATCAAAATGAATACAGAAGAACCCAGGTAACGATGCAATCCAGTGTGAATTTCAGGTAGAAAGGAAACTATATACGAAATAAAGAAGCACAATGAAGCAGAACACGTTTCCGGTACAATCCTGTTTCATGCCTCCTTCCTCAGTTGCGTTTAAACTTTCAAACTCCAGGGATGTACATTAACAACCTTCCCGGAAATCGCATATTAGCTCATCTCCGAATGAGGCCTGGAGTTCTCTTGGAAACACAACTGATCTCTAGACTACAAAGATCTGTTCTTTTTATATATATATAGAACTCTTTATTTTAACTTTAGTTTTTAAAGCAATAACAACAATAAAAATACAACAGCAATAGGTTAAACGTCCTTGTACAGTTGAGATTTGTTCCAATACTTGGTTCCAATATACGTTCCAATATTATACATCGGTGCTTTTTACAGAAATCGTACCATTTGTTGTATTCACTTAGCTGAACGTAATAAATGCAAATCATACAATAGTTTCGTGGGCATCATTTACTTCATGACGCCCCCTTCTCCTCAAATTCTAGAAAATGCAGCCATCTAGTTTGTAGTTCTACGGGCGTCATTTACTTCGTGACGCCCCCTTCTCCACATATTCTTGAAAAGGCAGCCATCTAGTTTGTAGAGCAAGATAAGTTATTTGCTACTTTGAGTTGTGAAGCAATCTTATATAAAATTAAAAGGTTCCACACCTTCTCATACCACTGCCCAGTAGAAGGCATCTTTGCTTTTTTCCAGTATGAGGGAATCAGAAATTTGGAGGCAGCTTTGGAGAGTGGACTCCATGGCATACCATAGAGTCTAGGAGAAACGGAAGTCTAGAATGATATCCCTGCTGAGCTCCTTCCCATCACCAAACGCCATCCTCCCAAGGCACCAAATTTCCAGGAATTTCCCAGGTTGGAGTTGCCAACCTTGGGGCAGTGGGGAAATACAGATGTGTGTGTGAGGACGCTACTTTGCTCTTTCCGTCCTCCCCAGCTCACTCTTTGTCGAAGTGAAGGAGCTGTTCTTGGCAGCGGTGAGAAGCAACACCTCCACCGTGGACCCCGACGTGCAGTGTGGCCTGGGCGTTCTCTTCAACCTGAGCGGCGAGTATGAGAAGGCCGTGGACTGCTTCACCGCGGCGCTGAGTGCACGCCCAAACGTAAGGGAGGAGCAGGACCGCTGGGAAGGAAAGGGGAGGAGGACCAGGTCTGTGAAGTAGGGCCTAGTTCTCGTTGACACGATCTCAGCGCGCCTGGGCTTTTACGCCTTCAGCGACAGGTGGGCTTGCATGACTGAATGCATCTTTAGACAACAACCACCTGAATCCCTCCTTATAGAATGCTAGCCTATCAGGAAAAAGGCTAGGGTGGAACCCTTTGCCCTGAGGTGCTAGCTCAGGGGTGTCGAATTCATTTGTTACGAGGACCGGATATGATATAAATCTCACTTGGCCGGGCCATGCGTACCATAAAATTTGATGTCAGGTGTACAAACTTTATAGAAGACACAGGCAAAGCCAAATAATGATATCATTTTTAACTAAAATAAGTAAGGGCCAGTAGTGGTTAAGAGCAGGGGGGGGGTCTGATCTGGAGAACTGAGTTTGATTCCCCGTTCCTCCACATGAGCGGCAGAGGCTAATCTGGTGAGCCTCCACATGAAGCCAGCTGGGTGACCTTGGGCTAGTCACAGTTCTCTCTGAACTCTCTCAGCCCCCCCACCTCGCAAGGTACCTGTTGTGGGGAGAGGAAGGGAAGGCGATTGTCTGCTGCTTTGAGACTCCTTAAAGGTAGAAAAAAGCAGGATATAAAAACCAACTCCTCCTCTTCTTCTTAAACCGTATTGCATGCTCAAAACAGAGGAGACTTGAACAGGGGACTTCCTAGTTTGTAGTTCCTACCATTGGCACCATTGTGCTCTTCCACTACTAGTGTGCATTATAAAAAAATCTAGGAGAAATGGAACCAAAGTGTAAACGGACTGTGGTTCATTCGGGAGGGGCTGTGGTTCAGAGGTGGAACATCTGCTCCGTTTGCTGAAGGTCCAATCCCTGCCATCTCTAGTTAAAAGGATCAGGTAGCCGGAGATGTGAACGACCTTCCACCAAAACCCCAGAATGCAGCTGCTGTTCAGTGGGAGCAGTACTGGGGTTGATAGACCAGTGGTTTGTCTCAGTACAAGGCAGCTCCGTGTGTTCAAGGGCTTGTGGTGTCTCCGTGTAAGGACATGAAGTTCAAGTGAAGTCAGTTTGTGAAGCCTGTCCTTGGCCCTTTCTCTAGGACCACCTCCTGTGGAACAAGCTGGGTGCCACCTTGGCCAACGGGAACCAGAGCGAGGAAGCCGTCGCAGCGTACAGGCGGGCCCTGGAACTACAGCCGGGCTACATCCGCTCCCGTTACAACCTGGGCATCAGCTGTATCAATCTCGGAGCTCACAGGTGAGGGAGAATTGGTGAGAGGTAAGCTAGGCTCTCTGAGCATCTGGTCCCCTTCTCACAAAGTGTGTGTTGTGGTGGAACCACCATGAGTTTTCTTCCTTTCTCTCTTTCTCCTCCCCTTAGCAAAGAGGCATGTTCCTTGCTTAGAGCCATAGAGTTGGAAGGGACCACCAGGGTCATCTAGTCCAACCCCCGGCACAATGCAGGAAATTCACAACTACCTCCCTCACCCACACACCCAGTGACCCCCCCCCCCCACTCCATACCCAGAAGAAGGCAACAAAAACCTTCCAGGATCCCTGGCCAATCTGGCTTCCTGACCCCAAAGTGGCGATGGGCATTTCCCTGGGCACAAGAGCCAAAGACTGACATAATCCTTCCTGCCCTCCCTTTCATGATCGGCCCAAGTTCACAGAATCAGCATTGCTGACAGCTGGCCATCCAGCCTCTGTGTTAGTGGTCAGGAGATGCCACCCACCATGGGAACTGGCTTAACTGTCACCACTCTGTCAAAACACTTGGCCACACTGCCATTTGGAACAAGTTTTGGGGAAGGGACTAGACCAAGTAAAGAAGGCTCCTGTGCACACCCAGGCCTGAGAAATGAGCTGGGGGCCGAGCAAACTGGATTGGCCCTTAGCACAGAGAGCACACGGGTGCCTTAAGAACCTTGTTGGCTGGTCACATGTTACCTCTCTGGCCCCTCCCTGCCTCATGAAGCTCTGTACTGCTCAGGAGCATCTCCCATTATCTGTGCTTCCTGCAGTAGCTTTGTGGCTTCCCTGGTGAAGGGGCCCAGAGCCAGTGTGGCAGCCTCAGTTGCCAGTGCATTAGCCCCAAATAGTTCTGTAGCTTCAGGCGTGTCTGAGTTGTAGGTCATTTATGCATGGGTACTTTCACTCGTATTTGCCCCCGGTCTGTCTCGGTGGTTCCTTGGAGTTATGCATGAGTTTCCCCTCCATTAGAGATGTCGTCGCTGCCAGCCCTCACAAATCCTGGGACTTCCCGTTCCTCTGTTAACCCAATTCTTCTCTCTCCCCTGAGCTCAACCTGGGTGAAATCCCTGTGCATAAGGCAAAGCGTGGGACACGCAAGCTTGGCTTCTCGCACAGCCAATTACAAAGTAGCGTGTAAAGAGGTGGGGATAAAAATGCTTCCTGCTTCCCCGGAGCTCTTTCTGAGCAGAAGAAAGTCTTTTTAAAAACCGAGGCTTGGATTTCTCCCCCCCCCCCTTTCAAATTGCTCTGTTTTCTGTTTTTTGTTCTTAAAATGCTGTTTTATGTAGCAGTTGGGTTTTTGGGGGAGGCGGGGATTTTTTCTCACAGTGAGCTCTACAAAGCAGCATTTAAAGGGGCGGGGACTTGATTTGAGCTTGGAGGCTGCTGGTGCAGAGATTCCCAACAGGAAAGTGTTGGTCCAGCAAGCAATGAATCTCAGGTAAAACTCCCATGCATAAACGACCGTGGAGGCCTGGAGGATAACGGATGGCACCGATTGAGGGCTGGGGGCCTTGGGACTGTTGCCCGCGTCTCCATTTGGGGCACTCTGTGTCTCTGGACCTCCCCCCCCCACCCGTCACCAGCATGGTGTAGTGGTTAAGAGCGGTGGTTTGGAGCGGTGGACTCTGATCTGGAGAACCAGGTTGGATTCCCCCACTCCTCCACATGAGCGGCGGGGGCTAATCTGGTGAACTGGATTTGTTTCCCCGCTCCTCCACATGAAGCCAGCTGGGTGACCTTGGGCTAGTCACAGCTCTCTCAGCCTCACCTACCTCACAGGGTGTCTGCTGTGGGGAAGGGAATGTGATTGTAATCCGGTTTTAGTCTCCCTTAAGTGACAGAGAAAGTTGGCATACAAAAACCAACTCTTCTTCTACTACTACTACTTTGCTGTCTCCACAGAGAGGCCGTGGAGCACTTCCTGGAGGCCTTGCACATGCAGCAGAAGAGCCGGGGGCCCCGAGGGCAGCAGGGCGCCATGTCCGACAACATATGGAGCACCCTGCGCATGGCCCTGTCCATGCTGGGCCAGAGCGATCTCTACTCGGCGGCGGACTCCCGAGACCTCCCGGCCTTGCTGCAGGCTTTCGGCCTCCAGCAATGACTCTGGGACGGGCTCCCCTGCGAGTGCGGGACGGGCCCTTACCAACGCTGATCCTTCTTTCTCTCCCAGCCTCCCTCCGGGATTGCACAAAGGTCGGTCGGCCTTCCCCACCCCAGGATCCCAGAGCTACATTCACTTTCAGTCTCGGTTTCAGCCCAGGGCAAACTTCCCCTTGTTTTGTCCTGGACCCGACTGAAGGGTCCACTTCCTCTCCCCTCTGTCGTGTCCAGCAAATGCGGCTAACTGGCCTTGCTTGGGCTTCCAGGTTTGCACTCTTCAAGGGAAGCAAATCCAACAATCAGGAAGGCGTTCTGCACCGGGGGGGGATCACAGCATAGAATGGCGGTGCAGCTCCGTTATATCGCTGTTCTTGCACTGACCTTCCATTTGGGGGTGGGGGGCCTCTAGGCACAGGGGAAGCGGCCTGGGTCCAAGTTTCTAAAATGGCAGGGGCCCAGTTGTGTGTGGGGGGGGGGGGTGCCCTGGGCGCTTCTCCCTGTGCGATGGTTCTATTTATGGGTCCTTTTTCGAAGGGTTAATTCATGATGTGGAATTCTGGCCCCTTCCACCTTCCCAAGTGCTGCTGACTTGAAAGGTGCGACACTCAATGATTAAAAATATTTCAGGAAGCAACGGTGTAGCGTCCTCTCAGTAATGGCGAAGAGGGGGGGAGCGTCAGCTCCATTTCCCAGTGTGAGCAGGAATGTATTTAGAGGAGGGGTGGAGCGGAAGGAGCCAGGTGTGGGTCAACCAAAGCCCACCGTTGGAGAGAGAAGCAATTGCTATTATGTCTTAATTATCCTCACTAGTAACGTAACAAAACAAAATACAGAGGAACACAGGCCAGAACTAAGGAACGGTACCACAGCAAAAATGCGGAAACATGCCACACTGCCAAATATTTAAACAGCATTTGTATGCATATCCTCGTTTTTTTAATGTAAGAATAATACCAGGATGCACCATTGCAGTGGAAGAATTTAGGCGCATTAATTTGAAAAGTTGCTATCTTTAGCATGTCCGGCATACAAGTAAGGACACCTTGAAACAAAAGATGTCCCAAACTGGTCAGCTGCCGTTTAAAGCATATGTGATTCTAGTTGGGCAGTTTAAGGAACAATTGGTACAACCAATGAAGATGCCAGATTTTGAGGATGCCAGGGGGTGTCTTTGCCACGAAGCAGCGAACGCGGGTCTGTTGAGGGAGGGGAAATCCCGATTGTTCTGCGCCGTACCGGGCTCTTCTGGCACATGAAAGGTAGCCCCAGAAGTCAATCTCACAAATAGCCCATCGAGGGGGGGGGTCTCATCATGACAAGCGAGCGGAGCATTTAGCAGAGCCAGCAGGGAAGTTGAAGCATCCCCAGTTCTTAAGATGTTCTTATTTGTACGTGGAATGTGCAGGCTGACATTTGACGCTCTCTGGCATGCAGACATTTAGAAGTCTTCATGAATTATAGCAGGGGAGGAGGGTACACTTGGTTGGGATAGGCCGACTCTCCACTCTGCAGGCAGGTAGGGCAGATGCAGATGGATTGCAGGGGCGTCCAGGTGGAGGTGGATCTTTCGGTCCGTGCCCGGCCCACTCCGCAGCCAGGACCTTCCTCCAAGCCTGTTCTGCCCAAGCCTTTCCTTCTCCAAATGACTTCTTCCAGTCATTTTTACAATGCCCATGCACCTCAGGGGCTTCTTTTCTTCACTCTCACACCCGGCCTCTGTGCTTGCCCGTCGCATTCATAATCTTCCACTGCATTCATGTGTCTTGCATAAAAGATGATCAGACCTACAAATCTGATTTAGATATATTTATGCAGCGGTGAAGCACGAGTGTTTCTGGCTAATTGTCCTTCGGCTGCTCGGTTCTTGTAAAGTCAAAGGGGATTGGGTCCCCCCCCTCTTTGCAAACTTCCTTTCTCTGTGCAATTGGCTTTTTAAACATGTGCATAATTTTTTCGCCCCTGAAACAAAGCGGGGAGGCCTTACGAAAGCAGTCGCGTCTGCCTGCCTCTACTCTCGTTTAACTCTTCACAAGCCCGCTTTCCTTCTCGTTCTGGCATTTTGGTCTCTGTGATTTTTTTGCTGTTTTTTTTTTAAAAGCAGCCGACGTCAGTCAACTCCGACAGGTAGATGACGTGTTTCGAGTGCTTGGGACCCCTCGGAAGCACTTTACAAAACGCTGAGCATTCTCACCGCCTTGGTAATAATCCTTAATCCAAGGCCGGTCCGATGTAGCCTTAAGTTGCAGAAGTAGCGTGGGGGCCGAGATGGTGGGAGAAGAGGGGCAAAGGCTTGGCTAAGCGTCGGTTTCACGGGGATATCTTGAGAGCTGCTGCTGTGTGGCAGCTAAGCGGTGGTAAATGATTGATCCTTGTCGGCGCGGCTAGCCAAGGGAAGGAGTAGGCGCTCCGCCTCTGGCGCTCGCTTCCTGCCCAGGTCCTGCTGCAGCCTCCCTCGACATCTGTGAAAATGTAGTTCAGGGGTAGCCGGAGGCACCTCTTAATTAACGATTCTTTTGCCATTTTGTTCTTGTAAAGAAAAAAGGGGGGATTGGGTTCCTCTGTGCATATGATCGCCCTCTTCTGTGTAATTGGCTCTTATAAATATATGTATATGATTTCGTTGTTGTTGGGGGGGGAGTGTTTTTAAATTGTAAAATATTTTGTATAAAAGAAACCTGCCAAAATAAACGTTTCGCTTTGTGCATCGACGTGGCTAGAGCATTGGCATCTTCCTTGTTTCGGCTTGTTATCCGAGTATTCAAAGGCAACCTTCGTATCCCCTCCACAACTGACCGGTCACAACTTCAGCAGCCTCTGCCTCTCCCCCTTTGCAGTCCAGACCAGAGGTTCTCAAACTTTTTGGTACGGTGTCCCGCTTGGAAAAAAGAGCACTCTCAAATCAATAAAGCTGCAAACGTCTCAGATCCGCTTCCACAGGCTTTGAGCCCCATTTTTGGGTTGGGGCCCTCCAGTTGGGAAAAGGTGGTGTTGACTACTCTGGCAGAAGTAGAGAACATGGACCCTGTTTTTCTCTCTTTTTGCAAAGCATTGCACGGGCTTTTAAGAGCTGCTTTCTGACGGCTGCCACAGCTCCCTGACCAGTCTTGGTTGGGCGAATTTTTCCTTTAAGACCCTCTGTGCCCATGGGTGACCCCGTTGGTGTTTTTCCTGTTCTTTTGGGAGGAAATTGCCCTCCTCTTTAAGTTCAATGTATGGCTTTGTTTTCCTTTTCTTGGGTGTTCTAACCATTTAATAATAGAAGAAGAAGAGGAGTTGGTTTTTATATGCTGAATTTACCACTTCAGGGAGACTCAAACCAGCTTACGATCACCTTCCCTTCCCCTCCCCACAACAGACACCCTGTGAAGTAGGTGGGGCTGAGAGAGAGCTGTGACTAGCCCAAGGTCACCCAGCTGGCTTTGTGTGCAGGAGCGGGGAAACCAACCCGGTTCATCAGATTAGCCTCTGTGGAGGAGTGGGGGATCAAACCCGGTTCTCCAGATCAGAGTCCACCGCTCCTAACCACTACACACCACACTGGCTCTCATACAGAAGAGAATAGCCACACGAGAATTTCAGCAGGTCCTGTTTCTCGCCCCCTTCCGACTCGCCATCTGCCATCGCTCCTGGTAGACAAGAATCAAGTTCTGTGATGCGTTTGGTCATCCAAGAGACTGGCAACTTTAAAACCCGCTGGCTGACCTGGTAGGCTTGAACCCCTGAACCTCTTACTTTTGCAAGGAAACGGAGACTGCTGCATAGTATTTGGGATTGCTGATATTCACCAATTAATGTTTTGATGCCGTCTCTTTAGGAGGCTCGGAGTCGCAAGGGAAGGGGTGTGTTGGATGTGGGGAAAGGGTGGGCGCACACAGGGGAGGATTGGGGCTTTGGTGCCTTAAAGAATTGTGCAGAAGAGGGAAGTTGAACTGATATGGATGAAGAAGAAGAGTTGGTTTTTATGTGCCAACTTTCTCTACCCACTTAAGGAAGAGTCAAACTGGCTGACAACCCTTCCCACAACAGACACCCTGAACACATGAAGCTGCCTTCTACTGAATCAGACCTTTGGTCCATCAAAGTCAGTATTGTCTACTCAGACTGGCAGAGGCTCTCCAGGGTCTCCGGCAGAGGTCTTTCACATCACCTACTTGCCTAGTCCCTTTAACTGGAGATGCCAGGGATTGAACCTGGGACCTCCTGCATGCCAAGCGGATGGTTTTAACTTGGTAAAATGTTAGCCATTGTCACCACAAAAGCCCCAACAGCAGAAATACAATCTTAGGCACGTCTCACAGAGTGCAAATTGCCTGTTCTTTCTGCCTGCAAAGGGAATTCGCACAGGCCAATCTGCGGTAGGAAAGGCGCTCTATGTAGTACGGAAGTCACTCAAAGACTGCGGTGTCGTCTCCTTTATTATTCCTCCTATTGAGGGCATAAGGAACAGCAAGATCTGGTCTACCTTTTCCACGTATATACAGGGAGCAGTACCTGTCACTTTAAATACTTCACAAGTTCAGGCCAGTGGCTGTACAGGTGCAATTTATTGCGCATGTGTCCATGGGGACTGGGGGATCAGCCTCCCACAAGTCCAACCATGCATCCTGATGTTGTTTTTTGCGGCAAAGCAGCGAGTCCCATCCCCCTTGTTGTAATGTGGGTAAGCAGTTTTACATTTCAAGGGAAACTATTATACATCGCAAAGGAAAAAGGACAATATACATCAATGTAAGAGCAGAGCATGTTTATAGGAACCACTCAGGGACGCTTGTTCACCAGGAAGCTGGTGGTCTGGAGCCCAGTCGTGGGAATGGCGGTAGCGCAACGTTTCTGCGAAAGCCCAGCTGGGAAAGTCCAAAGATTTCCTTCTCCTATTTTTCAATGACCACCATAGAGTTTCACTAGAAGGGTCACTAGACAGATGCTTCTTGGAAAACTCCCCCCCGCCCGCCGCTGCCCAGTATGCCTTTGGAGGTGACTTTAGTCTGCTGACTCTAAGAAGTGGTGGGCTCTGTCATCAGAAAAGCCATGCTGGATCAGACCAAGGTCCATCAAGTCCAGCACACACATATCCAGTTCTTTCCCCCACTCCAGAGAAAAGCAGGGGGGACAGATTCCTCTTTCTTGGATTACGAATGGACGGCGTTCTCTATGATGGAGTCACTGCCTACAAAATCCCGCAAATACGTCGCCGGCGGAGGCGGCTGCTCTTCTTCCACCCCCTGTGCTTCTTGCTGGGTTTCCCCCACGACTGACTCCTGGGTGTTGGCGTCTGGGCTGGAGGGGGTCTGGGCGTTGGGCTCGATGGTTAGTGGGTCACTGGACCGCAGAGGGAGCAGAGCCTTGTGCCGCATGAGGCTGTCGTCGCTGTTCTGGGCCTCCAAGGAGTTCCTGTGTTTGGCGTTCCGGCTGGCCACCGCGTTCTTCTGGTGCTCCTCGAAACTGAGCGAAAAGGTGACCGTCCCCCCGCCAAAGCTGACTTTCTGCTTGCATCCGTGTGGCTGCTGCTGCTCCTCCGTGGGGGCGGCTAGGGCAAAGGGCTCTTCGTGGTTGCTTTTGCTGCTGATGGACGAGGAGGGGGTGGAGCCCGTGGAGCCGCCGAGGCTGTTGGACCTCTTGCGGGACACGTTGCTGCGCCGCAGGGTGGCCCGGGCCGCCACCTTGAAGGCATGGGCGGCGGTGCTGCAACGCACCTCTTCGATGGTGTTGCGGGAGGGCTTGAAGAGGATGATGTAGACCTTGTTGAAGAAGATGCACGCCAGCTGCCCAAAGCTGGCGGCCAGGATGGCGATCACCTCCACGGCGGAGACAAACTTGCCGTAGGTGCTGGCGTAGGCCGGGATAAACGATATCCAGACGATGAAGAAGATCAGCATGCTGAAGGTGATGAACTTGGCCTCGTTGAAGTTCTCGGGCAGCTTGCGGGATTTGAAAGCAAAGAAGAAGCAGATGGCGGCCAGGAGGCAGGTGTAGCCAATCAGGAAGCCCAGCGCCATCAGCGAACCTTCGTTGCAGGTGATAAAGATGATCTCGTCCTCCATCTCGTGGTTCCGAAAGCTGGACGGGGGAGCCGTGTAGAGCCAGATGACGCAGATGACGATCTGCACGAACGTGCACAAGAAGACCAGGAGGAACTGGAGGTTGAGGCCCCACCACTTCCGATGGAGGCTGGTGGGGATCTTGGCCTCAAAGACCAGGAGGACGCGGTTGGTCTTCACCAGGATACAGGAGATGCAGAGGACAAAGCTGATACCGAAGGCGGGCTGCCGCAAGCGGCAATTCCAGTCCTGGGGCTCGCCGATGAAAAAAAGGGAGCTGGAGAAGCAGCATAACAAGGAGAAGAGGAGGAGGTAAGAGAGTTCGCGGTTTGTGGCCTTGACAATGGGGGTGTTGCGGAATCTGGTGAAGACGCCCAGGACGAAGGAGGTCAGGAAGATGCCCAGGACAGCAAACAGGGTGAGGGCGATCCCAAATGGTTCAGTCCAGGACAAAAACTCAATTTGCTTGGGAGTGCAGAAGGTGTGGTTTTCATTGGACCAGAAGTTTTCAGGACACTTCTCACAAGCGCTGGCGTCTGCAAGAAGACAAGACATTCGGTCAAGGGAGGGTACGGAAAAGTCTGAAGGGCAACCTGTCCCTTTCAGAACCTTCTGCACACAACCTGTTTTGGATTGACCAATCTAAAAGAACGGCTTTATGGGTTCGGTCGACAGCCGAGCATTAAACCAGAAGGGCGCGATCCACTAGGGATTCTCCTGCACAAGAGGTAGTGCTCTTGCACCGCAGCTGTTCATTTCCACGGGGCTTGCGCAGTAGAATGGGGCGAAGGTGCTTAACACAAATGACAGATTGGATAGTTTGGGTTGCTGAATGTAAATTTGGTCCCTTTTTCGATTATTCAAAAAGAAAAGAGAGGGAGGGGGTGATTTTCTTCAAGTGCAGGCTGAATGTTAGAATTTCCTTTGCAAAACAGAAAAGCCAGGAAAAGTGGAACTCTCCCAGGCCTGTTGCTACAGATCCATAGTGTCTCCTCTGGATAACACGGGATGGTTTGCCCACTGACCTCGATACCCAGAAGCGATTGTCCCATTATTTAATATATACCCCAACGGATAGGGTGTTAGCGGAACACGACCACTTCCCCCATATACTCTCCCTGTATAGCGCTATAACGAAACATTTCCATCCCGCGTACATTATGTATAGCTAGAGATGAAAATGTTTCATTATAATGCTATACAGGGAGAGTATATGGTAGAATCCAGCGGATATAAACCAGTTCATATAGAAGTATAAAACAGAATGATTTCATAATGGTTAGTTTTATTATGTAAGTTTAAGGTATTTATACCTGTGTTCGCTTCGGCAGCACATAAACTAAAATTGGAACGACACAGGTATTTATACCATGAGAGTGAAAGATGGAATAACAAGCAGTAAATTCAAGGTTATAAAGCAGTAAGTTCAGTGTTATAAAGTCATAATGGTACATCATAGGGAAGAAAGGAAGAGCGAAACAAAACTGTATATTCACCCAGTTAAAGCTTGTTTTTGTATATTTTAGACTTTGTGCATGTATTGCGTTGTCTGTGTTTCTTTTTGTTATGTACGTCACGTTTGTATGCATGTTTGCAGCTATGAAATAAAAATTTAATTCAAAAAAGGAAAAGATCACTCCCCCGGCTGACCTACCTGTTCATAGAAGCGAACAGCTTCCTTCCATCCGCTCAGAGCCCATTTCCCCCCCTTTTATACACACCCCAATCTCAGGAAATATGCCTGGAATTGGGCTTCTCCTCTGAAGCCATGGGCAAGGTGGTTCCCATGGCCTGTGCTGTTCTCTTTCCTTATCCTGGCTCCCTGCTTTTGTCCTCACGCCCCCTCTGCCACGGGCCGGAGATGTTGGGGATGACATTTCCTTTTGGGTACATTTTGTGTGACATTTCTACATTTGGGGGGCAGATGAAGCCCTCCCTATTTGATTTTAACAAGTTTTAGATTTTTCTTCGGACACGGGCGTTCCCTTGGGTTGCCAGGTCCCTCTTTGCCAACGGCGGGAGGTTTTTGGGGCGGAGCCTGAGGAGGGCGGGGTTTGGGGAAGGGAGGGACTTCAATGCCATAGAGTCCGATTGCCAAAGCGGCCACTTTCTCCAGGGGAAGTGATCTCTATCTTCTGGAGATCAGTTGTACTAGCAGGAGATTTCCGGCTACTGCCTGGAGGTTGGCAACTCTAGTGTTCCCTAATTTCCAAATGGTCTCATTATGCAGCTGTTTGCACCTTTGAGATTAGCTGGGTTTTTTTTTCTCCCGAGCAAATCGTCCGTAGGCCATTCACTTCGTCATTGTTCTGATCCCTCATTTTGGGGGCACAAAGATGGAGTCGGAGCCTCTAAAAGACACGAGGCAATTCCCAGTCCCATGCCGGGGTCCCGCCACTTCAGACTGCAGGCGGATTCACGTGCTAGGACACCCCACAGAGAAAACCCACCTGTTAGGGAGAAGGCAAGGTAAGGCAACAACTCGGTCATTGGTCATTTCCTATCTGCAGAGGGTTTTTCCCTGCATGGAGTATTAGGGCCGCCAGGTCCCTCTTCGCCACCGGCGGGAGGTTTTTGGGGAGGAGCCTGAAGAGGGCGGGGTTTGAGGAGAGGTGGGGCTTCAATGCCATAGAGTCCAATTGCCAAAGTGGCCATTTTCTCCAGGGGAACTGATCTCGATTGGCTGGAGATCTCTCACTATTACAACGGATCTCCGAGTGACAGAGATCAGTTCCCTTGGAGAATATGGCCGCTTTGGAAGGTGGACCCTAGGGCATTATACCCCATTGAAGCCCCTCCCGTCCCCAAACCCCACCCTCCTCAGGCTCCACCCCCCAGGGCTGCTTTCTCGGTCTGCATCGGCACCTACCTGTTTCATCGCTGATCTCCCCATCAGTACATTCTACGCATTCAAAGCAACAGGTTGGCTCTCCCTCGATGATGCCTTTCCTCGTTCCTGGCTGGCAGTCCCGGCTGCAGTTCGAGAAGGGCACCTGCAGGGAGGCAAATAACCTGGTTAACTTGGGAGGGGCATGACGAAACAGGCAGAATTAAGGTTGCCAACCTCTGGGTTGGGGAAATTCCTGGAGATTTGGGGGTGGAGCCTGGGCAGAGCGGAGTTTGGGGAAGGGAGGGACCTCAGCAGGGTATAATGTCACCGAGCCCACCCTCCATAGCAGCCATTTTCTGCAGGGGAACCAATCTCCGTAGTCTGAAGATCAGCTGTAATTCCAGAAGTCCTCCAGGTCCCACCTGGAGGAGGTCAACCTTATTTATTTATTTATTTATTTATTTATTTATTACTTTCAATTTATATCCCGCCCTCCCCAGCCAAAGCCAGACTCAGGGCAGATAACAGCACGAAAACCAGCCTACAGGCACAATAAACAGTCATTAAAACTCTAAAACTTAGGCAGAGTATTCAATGGTTCTCCATCATCAGGCTCCATACTGGACTTGTCACATGGGTCCCAGGGTTTCCAGGTCCCCTTTCGCCATTGGCGGAAGGTTTTTGGGGTGGAGCCTGAGGAGGGAGGGGTTTGGGGAGGGGAGGGACTTCAATGCCGTAGAGTCCAATTGCTGAAGCGGCCATGTTCTCCAGGGGAACTGATCTCTTATTGGCTGGAGATCAGTTGTGATAGCAAGTGATCTCCAGCTCGTACCTGGAGGTTGGCAACCCTAGGTGGTCCTCGTCATATAGTGGAGGGATAGGTATGTACCCCTTCCCTCCATGAATCATACATTGTCCTGAGCCCCATATGGAAGCCTGCACTCACATGGGGTAGACACACATGGTTTTTCCGTCTCCCCCAAAAAGGGGAGGAGGGAAAAAGGCAAAGGTCTAAGCAAGTTGGTTTGTGCACCTATGGATCTTTTATGTGGGAGGGAGAGGTAGGACTGCCAGATCCAGGTTAGAAAACTCCTGGAGATTTGGGGATGGAACCTGGGGAGGACGGGGACTTTAGTGGGATACAATGCCATACAGTCCACCCTCCAAAGCATCCTTTTTCTCCAAAAGAACTGTTCTCTGTAGTCTGGAGATGAGCTGTGATTCCAGGGGATTCCCAAGTCCCACCTAGAGGCTGGCATCCCTAGGGAGAAGGCACACATCCTCCTTCATCACACAAGAAATATAAACAATCCCTCGGGGTCCTAGATGGATCTGAGTGAATCAACGTACCGGTCTTGGTACCAATGTGGACTTGGAGCACACGGTCAGCAAGTAATGCTGGCAACAAATTCCAGGGAGGCAGCCATGCCAGATCATTACAACAGAATTAAAAAAAACAAATTGTTCTTTATAGCAAATAATGATGTAGATCTGCAAGGACCCTGATTAGGGTTGCCAACCTCCAGATACTAGCTGGAGATCTCCTGCTATTACAATCGATCTCCAGCCGATAGAGATCAGTTCCCCTGGAGGAAACGGCTGCTTTGGCAACTGGACTCTATGGCACTGAAGTCCCTCCCCAAACCCTGCCCTCCTCAAGCTCTGCTCCAAAGACCTCTGGCCAGTGGCGAAGAGGGACCTGGCAACCCTAACCCTGATAGTCACATGCTGTAATAGTGAACCTGTTATACTACTACTGACCCATACGATATATATGTTTTGTGTGTGTGTGTGTGTGTGAGAGAGAGAGAGAGAGAGAGAGATATTTTAAAATTTCCAGAGTGTACCATTCTAGGAAACCCTGCAGTGGTTTACAGGGAAGAGAAGCCAGAAAATTACTTTGGCCATTTATGTTAGCAGCACGTTCCCGGCTGAAGCGCCCCGCAGCTTTTTTAACGTTTTGCACGCTGAACAGTCATCCAGGAAGCAATTGTGAAGCTGGTGTGGGATGTGTAAGATTTTAATTAATTTAATTCTAGCATATTAGAAAAATGTTATTTTTCTATTATATTTGTAAGCTGTGGTTATTTATATAAGTCAGTAGAAAATAGTCCTGTCTAACTTAAACTGAACAAAGCAGGTGATCTTTCGTATCTGGTACAGGATATCACCAAATAACAGATGAGATCATATACATGTGACCACAAAATGAGATCAGAGTTAGGGTGGATTTGAGAGGAGGAGATATTCAAATCCTCTTAGAACAAAGAACTCTGGAAAAGTATAAATATGAGAACTAGGCGGAGTCTGTTAGGAGACTTTCACTTTTGAACCCGAAAAGGGCTGAAATGTCTTCCTCTTTTGCCTGGCAAAATAAAAAAAGCTTTTTTCTCCCTTTGCTTCTTAAACCTGGTGTCGTCTCTACTTTGTGATAATAAATCTGGTCACAGAGGAGAGTGTATATTTACATCCAACAGATTTATGGCACCCCAGATGGGACATCTGGTTGTCAACTGCTCACAGATGACGGGTGTCGAAGTTTTGTAGGACAGGTGCACCCGGCGATTTCGCTGGTCCTCAAGCTTGGCAGACACAGCATCTGGGGGTGAGTGCAATTGCAGAGTCCCACTTTTAAACCGACCCAGGAGAAGCAACGGGCTGGAGGTAAGGAACCGCGGAAAGGAATTACGGGACCTTAATGGTGGGGCAGATCTTAGAGGTAAGCCCTTCTAAGAGGAGAAGGCAGAAGCAACGCCACCATGGATAAGGGGCTCAGTGGGACGCCACTGAGTTGGAATGGTAACGGGGGCTGTAACAGAGGGTTCAGCCAATGGTATTTTATTGTCAGTGTGAAAAGCAAGAGCAGGGATTGTGGAATCCTGTGCTGATCCGGAATTTTTCCAGTTGCCTCCAGGGCACTGGAAGAGGTAAATGCCTAGAAAAGGGAACGTAGTGTTTTGTCTTGTCCAGCGTGATTTCTTATATGTCCTCTCTTTCTGTGAAGTATTTTATAAAGATTATGTGATTATTTGACAAATGTTAACGTGTTTATTTTTTATGGGGCCAGCCTGGGATACTGGACGGCGTCAGCCAAAAGGAATTTCCCTCCTCCCTTCAAACTGTGTTGCCGAAAGGAAATCAAATTGTTTGAGTAGTCTGGTTTTGTTGTGTGTGTTGTTGTTGTTTTCTGTTGAAAATCTGTTCTTTGCTGGGAGAAAAGTAATCTGGTTGTCTTCTTTCTGAGGAAGAGACTGGAAGAGAAAAAATCCCCCATGCCCCTCCTTTCTCCGCTTCAAAGTGTTTCTGTTCTTCTTTCTCTCTCAGACTGGTCGTAAATCAAGGCAGAAATACTGTTTTGTTAACAGAAGATCCTTTCTTTCTCTGAAATTTAAAATGTGAAACAAAGTTTAAAAAAAAAATGGAATTTTAAGTTAACTCTGACTGAACCAGCCCTCTTGCTGAACGCAGGAGGAGGGGTCAAGTCAAAAGTGTTTGGAATTTGGAAAGCAGAGTCTTGTGAACTGTATAAAACTTTATAAGAAAAGAAACAGACTGGAAATGCTTACAGGGTGGAAAGGCAATGTGTATTAATATGAGGGAATAAGTAAGTTATGAGAAAGTTAGAGCATGTTTTGAGTGTGTTGTGAAGGGGCAAGTGTTGTGGCTTAAGAGGGCTGAGGAAAGGTGTTATATATGGTTGGGAAAGACTTTAAGAGAGGAAAGCAGAAGGGTTTATAAAGAGAGAGGATAGTTATGGTTATTCAATGAGATGGATATTGGTGATGCTAGGTGCCTGTTTTCTCCAGGGACGGAGAAATCATGTTAATATATTAAGTGTTTTAAAACACAGTCAAATTAAAGCCAGGGTATTATTGAAGGCTTTCACGGTCAAAGTTCATTGGTTCTCATAGGTTATCTGGGCTGTGTAACCGTGGTCTTGGAATTTTCTTTCCTGGCGTTTCGCCAGCGGCTGTGGCCGGCATCTTCAGAGGAGTAACACTGAAGGACAGTGTCTTTTTATTTTATGTTTTTCTGTTTTTATGTTGTTATAACATAAAAGTGGCATCATTAATAAAAAAAAAAAAAGGTATATATATTATTTGTAAACGAATGCTGTAAGTGCAAGATGACAATGCAGGCCAGTTGAACATTTCACCCATACAGGTAACCTTTGACTGGGAGTGTAAATGCCAGTTAAAATTACCAGTAGTACAGCAGTTGCTGACAAATGGGAGACAACCACCCTATTCTGGCATTGCCAAAGCCAGGTAGAAAAGGAAAGAGAAGAGGATGGAGATTAGTTGAGGATTTAAAGGAAATTAATGAGATTGTTCAACATGGGCATCCAATGGTGTCAGATCCTCACACTTTCCTGTACACCCCATCAGGACACCATGTATGGTTTAGTGTGACAAATTTGAAAAATGCCTTTTTAGCATTGCACTGGATGCCAACTCTAAGGACCTGTTTCTCCTGAGGTGAAAGAATCCAGATAATCTCTGCAAAAACAGAGAAGCTGGTGTTAGAGGGAGCGATCTCATTGCTGAATTTCTTAAGACAGAAAGAATATAGGGTCTCAAAAGAAAAACTCCAAGTAGCCCAAAGGGAAGTAATTTATTTGGGACACAAAATAACACAGGGAAGACTATTTATCGCATGCCACTCCCTCAAACTAAGAAACAGCTAAGGTCCTTCTTGGAAATATTGAAATTTTGTCATGAGTAGATAAAAGAATATAGTAAACTAACCAGAGACTTTATAAAAATATGCCATGATGAGGAACCAGAAGTATTGTAGTGGGAACCTGAAAATGCACATAAGTAAAAAGAGCTAAAGCAAGCTTTGATGACAGCACCAGCTCTGGGTATCCCTGACCTGCAAAAAGAGGGTTGCATGGCGGGGGTCCTTACACAAACTTGTGGGCTAACTGAAAGACCTGTAGCTTATTTATCAAAACAGCTGGATCCAGTGGCACAAGAGTGGCCTCCATGCTTGAGGGCAGTAGCTGCAACTGCCCTGGCTGTGAAGGAAGCAAAAAATTGACTATTGAACATCCAATCAGAGTGTTTTGCCCTCATGCAGTGACTATTTTGTTACAATGGAAAGGAGCCAAATGACTTACAAAAATCCTGCTAGTCTGCTGCCTGTAACAACTGACTGTCTACAGACTGTAGATATGTGCACCATGGCACGGGTAGATGAGCCTATCCACAACGCAGATCTCGAAATTTGGATTGATGGATCTTCTCGAGTGGTGAGTGGAAAAAGGCAGAGTGGATACAGCCTGGTGACTGAGTGCAAAGTGCTTGAAGCAAAGCCATTACCAGCGTCATTTTCAGCACAAGCAGCCGAATTATATGCATTGAACCAGGCCTTACTTAAAGCAGCAGGTAAGACTGTGAACATTTATACTGACAGCAAAGATGCTTTTGGAGTTGTACAAGCATATAAATACATCTAAAAAGAACAAAGAGTCCTGACAGCTAGTGGGGAGCTGTAAAGCATGGAAAATTGATTTTACAGGTTTTGGACAATATTTAGTTACAGGTGACAATAACATCAAACTGGACATACCAAGGAGGCCAAAGGAAATTGCAGAGCTGATGAAATGGCAAAAGTGACTACAGCAAAATCAACATCCTGTGATATGGTAATGACTTTAACCCCAGTTTTTACACTACCACCTACAGGGCCCTGCACTGAAGAAGAAAAGGAACTGGATGGCAAAAGTAGGGACTACAGAAACAAGAGGGGGGTGGTTGAAAAAAAGAAAAAGAAAAAAAAGCCTAAGGGTACACATCACACACATCCTCACACAATTACACTAGAATAGTCATCTGGGGAACAGGGTTAACAGAAATATTCTTGCAATCATACAATGGAAAGGGCATCTATCAGAAAACAAAACACATAGCAAAAGCATGTAACATATCAAAGGGTATATGTAAACAGAGGGGGTTATTTGTTAGGGAAGTTATAGAACAGTTTAAAAAAAAAATGAAAATAAAATATAGTTTTTACGTGGCTTGGCGACCCCAGTTATCAGGGACAGTAAAAAAAAATGAATCAGACCCTAAAAAGAAATGTTAATTAAAATTTGTGTAAAAAAACTAATTTAAAATGGTCAGATGTATTGCCTATCACACTGACACGCATCCGTATATTATCCCGGGGGCCACACAAGTTGTTGCCCTTTGAGGCTCTGTATGAATGTCTCTTTTAGCATTTTTAAAATCAGGGAACACCCAATAAAGAGGTTGGAAACAGATATATGAAAAACTATACAAAAACTTTAAGTGCAGCTTTGAAGGAAACCCAAAAACTGGCTTGTGTTGTACAACCTCTCCCCCTAAACTCTGTTGTCCATTCTTTTTTTAATAGGAGACTGGGTGTTTGTAAAATCTTAAAAGCATACTACTCTCCAGCTCAGGTAGACGGGTCCGTTCCAAATTCTTTTCACCACAGATGTCGCAGTGAAGGTAAAAGGAAAAGGAAGGCTGGGTCCATTAATCCAGATGCAAGAAAGTGCTACCACCGTGTGAGGCCGAGATCAGAAGGGCAGTAGATGACGTCGTGGCAGCCAAAGCCACTGCAACTGGAGAAAGAGCTCAAGTGCAAGAGGCTCGAAGTGGTTGGTCGAACCTGCAGGCGAACTTAATTTTTATTCAAAAATCAACAAGACTTATGATTGAAAACTTGGAAACCAGAGCACAATTGTTAGCTAAAGAACAAGAGTAGATGTTTGAGACTCTTTTAGAAAGCCATTTTGATGTATTATTTGGTCCTTTGGGTTAAGAAAAAGTGGCTAGGGAAACATTGTGTCTACATTATTGTTTTAAAATTGCAAGTTAATATAATAGAATGATCAAGATTCAAAATAATTTTGATTTTGATCATGAGGGGGGACTGTGGGATGTGTAAGATTTTAATTAATTTAATTCTAGCATATTAGAAAAATGTTATTTTTCTATTATATTTGTAAGCTGTGGTTATTTATATAAGTCAGTAGAAAATAGTCCTGTCTAACTTAAACTGAACAAAGCAGGTGATCTTTCGTATCTGGTACAGGATATCACCAAATAACAGATGAGATCATATACATGTGACCACAAAATGAGATCAGAGTTAGGGTGGATTTGAGAGGAGGAGATATTCAAATCCTCTTAGAACAAAGAACTCTGGAAAAGTATAAATATGAGAACTAGGCGGAGTCTGTTAGGAGACTTTCACTTTTGAACCCGAAAAGGGCTGAAATGTCTTCCTCTTTTGCCTGGCAAAATAAAAAAAGCTTTTTTCTCCCTTTGCTTCTTAAACCTGGTGTCGTCTCTACTTTGTGATAATAAATCTGGTCACAGAGGAGAGTGTATATTTACATCCAACACTGGTAAATACTTAAGTCACATTTCTTAAGTGCCCCTTTAATGTGTCCCTTTGTTTCTGCTCCGCCCTCGCCTCGAAGAATCCCCTCAAAGAAGCATGCAAAATCCCCAGCCGCGTGTTAGTTATGCAAACGGAGGTTGCTAATGGAAGGAACAAAGGAGCAGGCGAGTGAGGGTGGGGTGGACTTTCTCCTTTTGCCGTGAATAAGCATTTTAAAGGTCGCATTTAAAAAAACAGCTTTAAGCGAGACTCAAAACTGACCCTGCATAAATGGCCATTGAGATCTTGGACATATACTGAATCGCCACAAGATGGTGGTGGAGGACAAAGCCGCAGAGTTGAATGAGCGGTCTACGGTTCTTAGCGCTGTCAAGGAGAGACCAAAGCTGCAAAAACTTATCAACCCAAGTACAACATAATGAGGCCATTTCATTGACCGGTAAACAGCAGGGAGCTGATCTTGTGTGCCTGTTGCAGCCTTCCTTTGAAAGAGTTACTATAATTTCCAGGTAAGAAGAACCTGGATGGCCCAGGCTAGCCTGATCTCGTCAGGTCTCAGAAGCTAAGTGGGGTCAGCCCTGGTTAGTATTGGGATGGGAGACCACGAAGGAAGTCCAGGGTTGCTGTGCAGAGGAAGGCACTGGCAAATCACCTCTGTTAGTCTCTTGCCATGAAAACCCCCCCAAAAAGGGGTCGCCATAAGTTGGCTGCGACTTGATGGCACTTTACACACACACAAGAAGAATACAAGACAACAGATAGTCTTTAAATGATCAGCCTGGGGTTCTTCTGGGGTTTTGGGGGGGCGGAGCCTGGAGCGGGCAGGGTTTGGGGAGGGGAGGGACTTCAATGCCATAGAGTCTGATTGCCAAAGTGGCCATTTTCTCCAAGGGAACTGATCTCTATCGGCTGGAGATCAGTCGTAATAGGGGGAGATCTCCAGCTAGTACCTGGAGGTTGGCAACCCTACCCATAAGGGGGTCATGGGGTCCCCCCATGAGTTTCACAGAGCCCCACTTGTTATTTCCTAATTTAGATACTTCATACTTTCAATACTTAATATTTAAATTGTGTTGTTATCCTCAGTTTTAAAACAGTAGGGTGAATACGCCCTCCCCCACCCATCCAAAATATAAATTGGGTGCTCTGCTATGAATAGATAAATGTGGTAACAAAGAAGGGGGGGTCAAAACGGCCACAATAAAGGCTTTAATGATAAGGCCTCAAAGTATTTTAAACAAACACCCTCTTCTCTGGAAGAGTAATCTAAAAGATGTAAGAAGAAGAAGAAAAAGAGTTGGTTTTTATATGCAGATTTTCTCTACCACTTAAGGCAGAATCAAACCGGTTTACGATCACCTTTCCTTCCCCTTTCTGCAGCAGACACCCTGTGAGGTAGGTGAGGCTGAGAGAGCTCTAAGAGAGCTGTGACTAGCCCAGGGTCACCCAGCTGGCTTCATGTGGAAGAGTGGGGAAACAAATCCAGTTCACCAGATTAGCATCTGCAGCTCAAGTGGAGGAGTGGGGGAATCAAACCCGGTTCTCCAGATCACCGCTCCAAACCACCACTCTTAACCACTACACCACGCTGGTAAGGAGAGATCATAAAACAAATGCACATTTAAAATATACAATGAGTTACAACCAGTGATGCTGCACATTGTATTGTTTTCACAGGAAAGCATAATGCACAGCCTGCGAAATGCTATTTTGCAGAATTTTTTAAAAAAGGATGACAACTGTTTTTGTGTGTTGTATGTTCTTACGTGTAGCACCAGAGATTTGCTTTTAAAGTTTGTGGCTGCTTTGGAGGGAGACCCCTGCCGTTCTACCTCCCCTGAATTCCCTCCCCTCCCCAAACCCCACTGTCCTGACACCACACCCAAATCTCCAGGAATTTTCCAGCCTGGACCTGGCAACCCTAACCTCTGTGGGAAAAGGACGGTAGAGAGCCAGCGTGGTGTAGTGGTGAAGAGCGGTGGTTTGGAGCGGTGGACTCTGATCTGGAGAACCGGGTTCGATTCCCCACTCCTCCATATGGGCGGCGGAGGCTAACCTGGTGAACCGGGTTGGTTTCCCCACTCCTCCACATGAAGCCAGCTGGGTGACCTTGGGCTAGTCACAGTTCTATTAAGAGCTCTTTCAGCCCCACCTACCTCTCAAGGTGTCTGTTGTGGGGAGGGGAAGGGAAGGTGACTGTAAGCCGGTTTGATTCTCCCTTAAGTGGTAGAGAAAGTCGCCATATAAAAACCAACTCTTCTTCTTCTAATTGTAAATTGGGCTGATGGGCACCTCTTACCTCCTTGGAGAATCCACTCCACAGAATCTTGTTCTCGCTGATAAAGAGCCTTTCTCCCTTCTTGGCATAAACGTTGTAGTGTCCGACCTCCTCAAAGACGATGGAGCCATCTTCTGGGGACAGGTGCCAGTTGATAATGGAGTAATTCCCTATGAGGCCCCCAGACTCATCGAAATCCACTTGCTCCCCCATGTTATTCGTGAAGTTCAAGTGCCGCAGATGCTTCAGTACCTAGAGAGAAGGAGACAGAGACATGCTGAAACCTGCCGCCGTTGATTTTTGTGTCTCCTGGAAGACCCAGACTTTCCTGTGCCAAGAGGGAAAGCTTTGAAATTCATGAAGTAGAGCAATAACATAGGATTAGTTGCTGCTGCTACAGTAGCCACTTCATAGAAATCATTATATTTACTTTTGAAATCTGCTATATAATGATATTTGTATTTAAGAATATAACATAAGAACGTAATAAAGGCCATTCTGGATCAGACCAAGACCCGTAAAGTCCAGCAGTCTGTTCATACAGTGGCCAACCAGGTGCCTCCAGGAAGCCCACAAGCAAGACGACTGCAGCAGCACCATCCTGCCTGTGTTCCTCAGCACCTCATATAATGGGCATGCTCCTCTGATCCTGGAGAGAATAGGTAGGCATCATGACTAGTATCCATTTTGATTAGCAGCCATGGATAGCCCTCTCCTCCATGAATATGTCCACTCCCCTCTTAAAGCCTTCCAAGTTGGCAGCCATCACCACATCCTGGGGCAGGGAGTTCCACAATTTAACTATGTGTTGTGTGAAGAAATCATTCTGTCAGTTTTGAATCTCTCATCCTCCACCTTCAGCAGCTGACCCTGTGCTCTAGTGTTATGAGAGAGGGAGAAAAGCTTCTCCCTGTCCATTCTCTCCAAACCATGCATGGAATAGTGTGCAGAGCTCTTCAAAATTACTAGTCTTATCTGAGGTCCAATCTAATGATAACAGTCATCACAGGGACATTTCTGTTTTCACGTGACATATCAGTTCATTTCAGAGACTTATCACATGCATTTGGGCCTTTTATGTCAAAGATAGGACATTTTGGAGGACTTTCATTCATAGGGTCGCCATGAGTCGGAAGCGACTTGACGGCACTTAACACACACACATGCACAGGTTGTTTCCGTCATGGTCACACACACCCCTAACTACTTTGAGGCTTCGTTTTCATTATGCATGTTTTCTCCGGCCTTTAGAAGTCACTTTGCTCTCTCCCCATGTTTTCCCAGCCTTTTCAGGGTACTGTTTAACCCCGAGGTTAATGTCTGCTTCGAGCCCAAACCGATTGCTACTCCTGTGCATAGTTTTAGTTCGGGTTTGTCTGCTGTTGGCGGTGCTGATGTGGTATCGGTGTCAAATGCTAATGACCCACCTGGGTGTGCGTTCACATGTGTATATTTCCCTTACGCGAGATGGGAAGAGAACAGACAGCATGCTCTGGTCTGCGTTAGAGGAATAAAAATATATCAACCCCCTTCCCTTCCCGTGTGCTTCTCACATCTCCCCCCTTCTTGTACCACCGTATGATTTTAGAAAGGTGACCCAGGAAGTGGGGGGGGGAGACGTGTGTGGGGAGGTTATAAAAGAAATAAATGAAGTGATGCAGAGATTTCTGGATTGATTCAATAAAGGAAGCCACGGCGTCCAATTTGCAAAACCTGAGCAAGGCTGTCAAAGATAGGACATTTTGGAGGACTTTCATTCATAGGGTCACCATGAGTTGGAAGCGACTTGACAGCACTTAACACACACACAGAAAGATAGGGAGAAAAACTGATAGGAGAATACACTGAGTACTGAGTCTGAGGATGTAGTGTAAAAAATTAAAAGTAGATCCCATGCTGTAAACTGAGGTAAACTTAGCTTTCCTGCCGATCAGCTGTTTTGTTGATTCAGAACAGGTAGAGACCTTTGTAGCTGCAAAATGCAGATCTTACCTCATCTGCCTGCGATCTGGAGTATTCAAAATATACAGCTGCTATGGCTATGTGTTACAATAAATTGTTATATTCATACAAAACAAAGCAAGGTGCTGTTGCCTTAAGTATAACAATTTTTATACTTGCCTATTAAGGAGCAATCACTTTGGCTGCAAGGTTAAACCAGTAATTAAAGCTGCCTTCCCCACTTTTTGGGGTACAAGAACCACCTGTACTAAGGACAAGTTAAGGAATGTGAACTGGACATAGCTATGCCAAGAAGCACAAACGGCTGTACAATGCAGAGAAGGAAGAAGCCAAACTGAGAGAGAATCCTGAATAGCACCCTGTCAATCCCCACTAGGCTTGCTGCCACTACATATTTGTGAGTTGTTGGGATGTTGTTTTTTAAACTTAAGCCTTCACCAAGACAGAAAAGCAAACCAGAAAACAATGAATGCAAGGGGTTGGCAAAAATATCTTCTGGATTCTCAGTTTAAAAAAAATCTTGTGAAACCAGGATGTCCATTCCAGGGTGAATGGCTGGCATGCAAGCAAATTCAGGTGCCAGAACACATTTGCTTCAGTAGAAGAGGCTATTTCACTCTCCAGCTTCACCCCTTTGACATGGCAGCCTAGGAGATAAAAAGGCCTTCCAACTCCTGCCCCAATCTGGCAAACACAAATTGCCCACCTACCTTTAACTACAACAAGCAATGAAGGCGCTGTGGCTCAGTGGTAGAGCCTCTGCTTGGCATGCAGAAGGTCCCAGGTTCAATCCCCGGAATCTCCAGTTAAAAAGACTGGGCAAGTAGGTGATGTGAGAGACCTTTGCCTGAGACCCTGGAGAGCCGCTGCTGGTCTGAGTAGACCACACTGACCTTGATGGTCTGATTCAGTAGAAGGCAGCCTCATGTGTTCATGTCTGGGGAAGGGCCATGGCTCAATGGTAGAGCATCTGCTTGGCATGCAGAAGGTCCCAGGTTCAATCCCTGGCATCTCCAGACTGGGCAAGGAGGTGATGTGAAAGACCTCTGCCTGAGACCCTGGAGAGCCGCTGCCGGTCTGAGTAGACCACACTGACTTTGATGGACCGAGGGTCTGATTCAGTATAAGGCAGCTTCATGTGTTCAACCCCCTCAGGGTCACCAATAAATCAGCTTTTAAAAAACGGGTTCCTTAAACAGCAATCTGCTCGGCAGAAATGAAGTAGGTGATGCTTTTCCCATCACTTCATGCCAGGAAAAAAAACATCAGCGGCTTAATTTCCGCAAATCGGGCTGCAGCTTAAGGCACAGAAGCGAAGAGGGCAAAGAGTTAAACAAGCGCAAAAATTCAGTTGACTCTTAAGAATTATGACCGCTATTCAGATTTTTTTTTAAAAGAGCAAACATAGCCAAATCCAGAAATCAATATAGCTTTTTGACTGGAGACTATTATACAACACGTTTGACATGACGTTCGTGGAACTGGAGGAACGTCCCTTTTATCGGGCTTATTGGGCGCCGGGTACTGATTCACTTTGCCATCCGAGCATAGCTAATGCATATTCGCATAATTCTGATTCCCGGAATACTTGCATTGCACAAAAACTGGATAAGTCAATAAGGCAATGGAGATAAGACTCGCAGAGCCAATCCCCTGTGGAAAAAGACATGCGGTCGGAGAGCCTGCTGCTCTTAAAACCACCATTTCCTTATTCGCCGTTCACTAGTGATGATCAGGAAGCCAAATAATCAATGGGCTGTTCAGCTGTTTGCAACCTGATTGTGCGCGGTTGAAGAAACTGGCTACCTTCCGCGGTCAGACGCCGACTCCCAGCTGATGAAGGATCAGCTGGGCATTGACATCTGAGCTCCTGCGGAGGAAATTTCCATTGAGGAAACCACATGCAGAGAAATAGCACTAGCCCCGGGGGGGAGGAGAAATAGGGTTGCCAGGTCCCTCCTCTCCCCCAGCAGGAGGCTGTCCTTGGATAGCAGTGTGCGTGTGTCACTTCCGGTTTAGGACCGGCACTGCCGCCTCGCAAAGGGCCTTCACCTCTTGGTTTGAGTGGTAAAGCGGCCCTTTACCGCTCAGACTAAGAGGTATGCGGCCCCTCGCGAGGCGGAACGTCCGGTTCTAAACCAGAAGTGGCACATGCATGTTTGCCAGCCGGCCCTCAGGTGGTCGGCGGGCAGAGAGGTCAATTGCCGGGGGTTTGCCTGCCACCAGCGGGCACCTGGCAACCCTAAGGGGAAACCAGGAGCCAACTCCAAACGGATCAGTTGGAAGTCGGGTTCTTCCGATCTCCCGTCCTGAAAACATTGCTGCACCCCAGACAGAACAGGTTTTTTTTTAGGTTTTTTTTTTTTGGGGGGGGGGGAAGATTAGCAGACAAAAGGAGAGAAACCAGCTCTTTCTCTCTTCCTTTTGCAATGCAGAGATTGAAAGCAACGCAGCTTTCCCCCACTCAGTCTGGGCAGGAAGGAAGAGAAACAAGCTCTTGCTCCTCTCCCTTTCATACATTCACAGTGTGGCCATTTTGCTAAGGGAATGGATCAGAACCCCACATCCCCCAATCAGCTGCAAGTCGGCTTCCCACCAACAACTGCAACTGCAAACTTGTTCAACAACCGTTCCAAGTTGCTCGATGCAATCCGAGCATTTCTTGACCAGCTGTTCAGGAGGTGAATGGAATCACCCAACCAGCTGTCTCAGATAATGACCCAATTGATAGGGTTGCTGACCTCCAGGTACTAGCTGGAGATCTCCTGCTATTATAACTGGTCTCCAGCCGAGAGATCAGTTCACCTGGAGATAGGGTTGCCAACCTCCAGGTACTTGCTGGAGATCTGCTATTACAACTGACCTCCAGCCAATAGGGATCAGTTCCCCTGGAGAAAATGGCCGCTTTGGCCATTACACTCTATGGTATTGAAGTCCCTCCCCTCTCCGAACCCCGCCCTCCTCAGGCTCCGCCCCCAAAACCTCCCGCCCATGCCTTCGAAAACAGTCTCCAATATAACTCATATGAATCTGTGGGGTTTTCCCCAATGGGTGGTATGGGTCAAGGAGGCTATATGTGTCCCATGCTTGGGTCAACAAAAATACCTAGACCTCCACATCCAGAGGCAGTAAACTTCTAAAAACTCAGCGCTAGGAGGCAACATCAGGGGAAGGTCCTGGCCTCTATGGCTGCACCCTGTTCATTGCTCCTCCACGGCACGGTGTGAAACAGGATGCTGGACTAGATAGACCACTGGTCTGATCCAGCACGGCTCTTCTTCTGTTCTATGAAGTGACTGACTCCAAGCACTCTTTGAGCATGGGCCTGAAAGGGCTTGTGGGAATGGATATCCTGGTAGGAGGTGTGGGGAGGAGCTGTGGCTCAGAGGCAGAGCCTCTGCTCGGCATGCAGAAGGTCCCAGGTTCAATCCCCGGCATCTCCCGTTAAAGGGACCAGGCAAAGTAGGTGATGGGAAAGACCTTCGCCTGAGACCCTGGAGAGCCGCTGCCGGTCTGAGTAGACGATACTGACTTGGATGGACCGAGGATGGCCTCTTTGGAAGGTGGACTCTATGGCATTATACTCCACTGAAGTCCCTCCCCAAACCTCACCCTCTTCAGGCTCCACTCCCAAAATCTCCAGGTATTTCCCAACCCGGAGCTGGAAACCCTACTCATAGACTTTGGTGGTGCATCTGTTTCGGAAACAGGTTGCCAATCTACTGGGACCATTGGTTTAGTTTCTAACAGCTCTTTTTATGTGCTTATTTATACCATTATTATTGTTGTTGATTATGATGCTGTTGCCATTTGCTAGTTTTCCCCCCCTTAAGGTAGGACCCTTGGCATCGACCAGAGTATGTGCCTTCTCCATAGCAGCTCTCACTTTATGGCACAGGTCCCCTGAGGAAGTGAGGGAGGCGCCATCTTTAGAAATTTTGAGAAGGCCCTTTTAGTTGCCAGAACTTTTAATAAGTTATAGACGGAAGGCATTTTTGAAAGAGGGGATGGAGGGAGCTATCGGAGGCTTTTTGTTTCTTGCATCTTCTGCCTTTCCCCTTCTGTTGCTGTCTTCCCCCAGCCAGCAGGGTTGCCAGATCCCTCTCCACCACTGGCAGGAGGTTTTTGGGGCGGAGCCTGAGGAGGGCGGGGTTTGGGGAAGGACTTCAATGCCATAGAGTCCAATTGCCAAAGCGGCCATTTTCTCCAGGTGAACTGATCTCTACTGGCTGAAGATTTAGTTGTAATAGCTACTGCCTGGAGGCTGGGAATAGGGTTGCCATGTCCCTCTTCACCGCCGGCGTGAGGTTTTTGGGGTGGAGCTGGGGAGGGGAGGGACTTCAATGCCATAGAGTCCAATGGCCAAAGCGGCCATTTTCTCCAGGGGAACTGATCTCTGTCGGCTCAAGATCAGTTGTAATAGCAGGAGATCTCCAGCTACCACCTGGAGGTTGGCAACCCTAGTTGGCAACCCTACCAGCCCGTGAAAGCTTTTTTGTTTCATCTGGCATTCCTTCAGCGATCCCTCCTTCCTGCTTAATGTTTGGTTGTTTTTATGTATGTGCATTTTATTGTATTGCATGTGTATCTTAACTGTTTGAATAACGTGTTTCGGTTTGGTTTTGGGGGTTTTGCAGACGTGGTTCTATGATGCATGTTTTTAATCTGCTAGCTACCTTGGTGGCCCTGATGATGTAAATAATTACTAAAAGTAAAACTAAGTAAATAAATCTGATATCGCAAAGACACTGGAAATCTCGCTCTCTTATCTGTAGGGCTGCCAGGTCCCTCTTTGCCACCGGCGGAAGATTTTGAGGCGGAGCCTGAGGAGGGCGGGGTTTGGGGAGGGGAGGGACTTCAATGCCATAGAGTCCAATTGCCAAAGCGGCCATTTTTCTCCAGATGATCTGATCTCTATCGGCTGAAGATCAGTTGAATTAGCAGGAGATCTCCTGCCGCTACCGGGCAGTTGGCAACCCTATCTCCTGCTAATCCAACTGATCTCCAGCCGATAGAGATCAGATCACCTGGAGAAAAATGGCTGCTTTTGTAATTGGACTCTATGGCATTGAAGTCCCTCCCCTCCCCAAACCCCGCCCTCTTCAGGCTCCGCCCCCAAAATCTCCCGCCGGTTGCGAAGAGGGACCTGGCAACCCTAGCAGGAGATCTCCTGGTACTACCTGGCAGTTGGCAACCCTACTTATCTAAAGGAAACTAAACCCTCTAGGGCCACCCCTGGAACTTCTTATTGTTTAGGGAAGACAGGGTAGTCTTGCCAATTGCCCGGTGGGAACAGGCAAAAGCCCGCCAATCCACTGGGCTGCCCACAGACCCTCAGCTGGTTGGCAGGCAAAAGAGGGCCAAGCAGAGGGGGACGTGCGTGATGCGCCGACTTCCCTTCTGGGTTTATCTGGAAGCGACGCAGACACTCTAGCAATCTCTGCCGAAACTCTATGGAAACCACAGCGTTTCGGGTGGAGATTGCTAGAGCGCCTGCGTCACTTCTGGGTGAACCCGGAGGGGACGTCAGCATGGCACGCGCCCCTGCACCGCTCCCGCTGGTGGAGCAACCCTAAGTGGGAAACCTGTAACAGGATAAATCAATTTGTCCAAGAGCAGAGGAAATACAATATGTTGTTTCCTCTTCAGAAGGAAATATACCCCTGGAGAACCCCTCACTGGGTATATTATAACTAGGGTTGCCAGCTCCGAGTTGGGAAATACCTAGAGATTTTGGGGACGGAGCCTGAGGAGGTTGTGGTTCGGGGAGGGACTTCAATGCCGCAGAGTCCAATGGCCAAAGCAGCCAATTTCTCCAGGTGAACTGATCTCTATTGGCTAGAGATTAGTTGTCGTAGCAGGAGGTCTCCAGCTAGTACCTGGAGGTTGTCAACCGTACCTCAACCGTATGCCGGGCGGAATAGGTCCGTCTCGCAGGCCCTGTGGGATTCTTTGAGCTCCGTCTTGCAGGGCCCCGGTCTCACAGGAGAGACTATTCCAACAAGCGGGGGCCAGGGCAGAAAAGGCCCCGGCCCTGATTGAGGCCGGCCGGATACTCTTTGGGCCAGGGACCACCAGAAGATCGGTATTAGAAGATCAACGGCTTCTCCGGGGAACATGCCTTCCGCTACACAGTGGAGATCTGTGAACTGTGGTGGCAGCTGATGCCAAACTGACGTTTTTAAAAATCTGGACCGCCAACCCAATGTCCAATGGCCCGTCGGGAGCCGTGCTGGGCAAAAGCCTTTCTAGCTCCACCCTAGGCTTGCCAACCACCAGGTGGGGGCTGGAGATCTCCTGGAATTTCAGCCAATCTCCAGACTACATAAATATCTTATTATTAATAATCAATTAATTAAAATATTTCCTTCCACTTCTTCCGGAGAAAACGGCTGCTTGGGAAGGGGGACTGCGTGGCATTATACCCTACTGAGGCCCGTCCCCTCCCTAAACCCTCAAATCGCCCAGTGTTTCCAAACCCAGGGTTGGCACCCCTCGGTTTAGCCTACCCATCAAGGCAGCTTGGGTTGCTACTGAGTTCTCTCTCCTTCTTTCTCCAGCAGGAACTCGGTGGAAAAAGAATGAAAGCAATGAAGTACAATTTCCGTCACTCGCCGCGGAGGTAATCAGCGCTCCCTTCCCTTTGCGTTAGCGGCCTCCCCGACCCTAACCTTGCGCGTGATAAATGACGTTGCCCCTTCCTGCTATCAAGCAGGCGCTCGGCACGGTGTCTGCCTCTGGAGCATGCTCGGACAGCAAAGGAAGGGGCCGTGGCTCAGTGGGAGAGCCTCTGCTTGGCACGCAGAAGGTCCCAGGTTCAATCCCCGCCATCTCCAGTTCAAGGGACTAGGCGAGTAGGTGATGTGAAAGACCTCTGCCTGAGACTCTGGAGAGCTGCTGCCCGTCTGAGTAGATGGTCTGCTTTTGATGTACCAAGGGGTCTGATTCAGTAGAAGGCAGCTTCATGTGTTCAACTGATGGACTCTTCCCTGAGCACATTCTTTCCCCATCCTGCACACTTTGCATTGGGAGAGGGGCTGTGGCTTAGTGGGAGAGCCTCTGCTTGGCACGCAGAAGGTCCCAGGTTCAATCCCTGGCATCTCCAGTTAAAGGGACTAGGCAAGTAGGTGATGTGCCTGAGACCCTAGAGAGCCGCTGCCGGTCTGAGTAGACAATACTGACTTTGATGGACCAAGAGTCTGATTCAGTATGAGGCAGCTTCATGTGTTATTACTGGGGGAAGGGCTGTGACTCAGCGGTAGAGCCTCTGCTTGGCATGCAGGAGGTCCCAGGTTCAATCCCCGGCATCTCCAGTTAAAGGGACCAGGCAAGAGGTGATGTGAAAGACCCCTGCCTGAGACCCTGGATAGCTGCTGCCGGTCTGAGTAGACAATACTGACTTTGATGGATCGAAGGTCTGGTTCAGTATGAGGCAGCTTCATGTGTTCAGAGAGGAGTTCAGCTCCTGTCAATTGGAAGAGAGTGTGTGAGCCAGGGAGTTCCCAGATCAGCAGGGGTGGTCTTAGCGATTCTGGGGTCCTGGGTTCAGCCCACTTTGTCCCCACCGTCACATAACTCAGGCCCCTGTGAGTCTTGGTTGCTGTGGTGGCAGGGGGAGCAGGGAGTGCCCAGTGTGACAACAGATGCTACATGAGCCACAGGCAAGGAGGGCAAGCAATGCACTGACGCATGGGCGCAGCCTTCTTCCCTGAGCAGCTGCAGCCTGGTGCACCAGCCAGCCAGCAATGAGGAAGAAACTGGGAAATAGAGGAGAAAGGGGCTCTGGATGGCACTTGCCCATCAGCCAGTGGCTTGGCATGGTTGGCTGTCTCTACAGGTTGGTGAGTGGGCAGATGCCGACTGTTAGGGCTGCCAACCTCCAGGTAGTAGTTGGAGATCTCCCGCTATTACAACTGATCTCCAGCCGATAGAGATCAGATCACCAGGAGAAAATGGCTGCTTTGGCAATTGGACTCTATGGCATTGAAGACCCTCCCCTCCCCAAACCCCACCCTCCTCAGGCTCTGCCCCAAAAACCTCTTGCTGGTGGCGGAGAGGGACCTGGCAACCCTAACATGCATCGACATAGGGTTGCCAGGTCCATCTTCACCACTGATGAGAGGTTTTTGGGGCGGAGCCTGAGGAGGGCGGGGTTTGGGGAGGGGAGGGACCTAAATGCCATAGAGTCCAATTGCCAAAGCGGCCATTTTCTCCAGGGGAACTGATTTCTATCGGCTGGAGATCAGTTGTAATAGCAGGAGGTCTCCAGCTAGTACCTGGAGGTTGGCAACCCTATAGTGACAGGGCAACCCTATAGTGACAGGGCAAATAATTTTGCTTGAAAATGTTAATAAAAATATTCTTTTTTTAAAAAAAGACTGAATTGGGTCCCTGCTGTGCTTTTTACACAGAGGTTACCCTGGGGAGTCCAAACTGCAAGTCCCCATGGCAAACACATGTAAAGCGTAAGGTGTAGTTTGGCCGTAATGGACTCATTAACTGTCCCGGAGGCTCCCCCCCTCCCCTACTCTTGCCCTGAATGAACTGAGCCTCAGCGAAACGCCGCTGAACGGATTCTTTGGCATTTATGTGGCTATCTTTAGTTACAAAACACAAATGACATGTGCTGAAGAGCGAAGGGAGTTGGCTAATCATTGACGGGCTGTGACCTATAAAAAGCTGCAGAAGTCACACCGTGATAAGGGGGAGAGGATGTGGATTTTTCAGAGGGCTTTAAAAAAATATCAAGAGGAAGGTAATAGTGATGCTTCGGTAGCCCGGGCTAGCCTGATCTCGTCAGATCTCAGAAGCTAAGTAGGGTCGACCCTGGCTAGTGTTTGGATGGAAGGCCTCCGATGGAGAGCGGAGTCGTGACGCGGACGCATAGAGTCGTAGACAGGGTTGCTGTGTCCTTCTTCGCCACCGGCGGGAGGTTTCTGGGGTGGACCCTGAGAAGGGCAGAGTTTGGGGAGGGGAGGGACTTCAATGCCATAGAGTCCAATGGCCAAAGCAGCCTTTTTCTCCAAATGAACTGATCTCTGTCATCTGGAGATCAGTTGTAATCGCGGGAGATCATAGAATCACAGTGTTGGAAGGGACCACCAGGGTCATCTAGTCCTACCCCCTGCACAATGCAGGATATTCACAACTACCTTCCCCATACACACACCCAGTGACCCCCCCACTCCAGCGCTTACCACCTCCTGAGGAAGCCTGTTCCACTGAGGAACCGCTCTGTTAGAAAATTAGTAGTAGTGGATCTCCAGCTATTACCTGAAGATTGGCAACCCTACTCATAGAATTGGAAGGGGCTATACAGGCCGTCCAGTCCAACCCCCCAGCTCAATGCAGGGTCAGCCTAAAGCATCCCTGACAAGTGTTAATCCAGCCGTTGCCTGAAGACTGCCAGTAGCAGGCAAGCAATGGCAAACCACCTCTGAACAACTCTTGCCTTGAATACCCTACGGGGTCGCCATGAGTTGGCTATGACTCGACGGCACTTTGCACACATGCACACAAGTCGCCACCCGCTCTGTCAATCTAACATGCTGAGGAGAAGGGCATCTGCCTCATTGCCCATCTAAAATTGTACTTAGCTATGCCTGAGGTCCTTGCAGCTGTGGAGGGATAAGATAAGCCCCCCCTTCTACCAGAAGTTTTCTCCCTCTCTCATAATACTAGAATGCGGGGTCGTCTGCTGTAGCTAGAAGGTGAGAGACCCCTCACCATCTTTGTTGCCCTCCTCTGGACATGTTCCAGCTTGTCTACATCTTTCTGAAATTGTGGTGCCCAAAACTGAACACAGTTAGACCTCTAGGTGAGGTCTAACTAGAGCACAGTAAAGTGATACCATCACTTCGCATGAATCGACCCATAACCGGAGGCCAGGTCTACCCACAGTTTTCCGAAGGCAGGGAGACCAGATGACTTGGCCTCCCGGAGGAGGGATTGATGGATTGATTTCTCCGGGTGGGGTGGGGGGAAGGAGCAGGTCTATCTACCCGCTCGGATGACCTGGCCTCCAGCAGATGGCTTTTCCCAGAGGCCAGGTCTTCTTGGATGACCTGGCCTCCCAGAGGAGGGATTGCTTGCCTCTTTCTCCTGGGGGCCAGGTCTACCCGCTCAGTATTCTCACCCACGGGATTCAAAACAGATAAAAGCAAGTATTTCTTTACACAACACACAGGCCGTTTATGCTTGGTAATTTGCAGCTCGTTCCAGCCTGAAGTGCCCCGCATATTTGTTTGAGTTCTTCATGCTGAACCATCATTCCAGTAGTCACTGCGAAGCCCCCGCATACCTGCTTCGCATTTCTTAAGAGCCCCTTTGTGTGTGTGTGTGTTAAGTGCCGTCAAGTCGCTTCCGACTCATGGCGACCCTATGAATGAAAGTCCTCCAAAATGTCCTGTCTTTGACAGCCTTGCTCAGATCTTGCAAATTAAGGGCTCTGGCTTCCTTTATTGAGTCCATCCATCTCTTGTTGGGTCTTCCTCTTTTCCTGCTGCCCTCCACTTTTCCTAGCATGACTGTCTTTTCTAGTGACTCTTGTCTTCTCATAATGTGACCAAAGTACGACAGCCTCAGTTTAGTCATTTTAGCTTCTAGGGTCAGTTCAGGCTTGATTTGATATATAACCCACTGATTTGTTTTTTTGGCAGTCCACGATATCCGTAATAGTCTCCTCCTTCAAAGGAGTCTGCTTTATTTCTGTCAGCTTTCTTCATTGTCCAGCTTTCACATCCATATATAGTAATAGGGAATATGATGGCACGAACTAACCTAATCTTGGTGGCCAGTGACACATCCTTACACTTCAGAATCTTTTCTAGCTCCTTCATGGCTGCCCTTTCCAGTCTCAGTCTCCTTCTGATTTCTTGGCTGCAGTCTCCCTTTTGGCTGATGATGGAGCCAAGGAATAAAAAGTCTTCAACAATTTCTATTTCCTCATTGTCAACCTTAAAGCTGTGTAATTCTCCTGTAGTCATTAATTTTGTCTTCTTGATGTTCAGCTGTAGTCCTGCTTTGGAACTTTCTCTTTTAACTTTCAGCAGTAGTCGTTTCAAATCCCCTTTAACGCGACCTTTTGTATTTGCTCCGGCCCCACCTCGAATCATCCACTCAAGGAAGCATGAAGAATCACAGCTGCAGGTTAGCTATGCAAACAACGATTGCTAATGGCTATGCAAACGAAGGAGTAGACAAGTGGGGGTGGTGGAATTTGTTTGACTTTCTCCTCTTGCATCGGGATCGTGAACAGGCATTTTAAAGGTCAGATTTTAAAAAGGAGCTTTGAGCGAGCATCAAAATCGACCCTGCATAAATGACCATAGTTAAATTGCAGAACTCCCTGCCCCAGGATGGCGTGATGGCTGCCAACTTGGACAGATTTAAGAGGGGAGTGGACATGTTCATGGAGGAGAGGGCTACCCATGGCTACTAGTCAAAATGAATACTAATCATAGAATCAGAGAATCATGGAGTTGGAAGGGACCACCAGGGTCATGATACATACCGGTATTTATTCTCTCCAGGATCAGAGGAGCATCCCCATTATATTAGGTGCTGTGGAACACAGGCAATAAATCATAAGAACATCAGAAAAGCCCTGATGGATCAGACCAAGGCCCATCAAGTCCAGCAGTCTGTTCACAAAGTGGCCAACCAGGGGCCTCTAGGAAGCCCACAAGCAAGACAACCGCAGCAGCATTATCCTGCCTGTGTTCCACAGCACATAAGATAATAGGCATCTTCTTCTGATCCTGGAGAGAATAGGTATGCATCGCCTAGTCCTTTTAACTGGAGATGCTGGGGATTGAACCTGAGACCTTCTGCGTGCAAAACAGAAGCTCTTCCACCGAGCCACTGGCCCTCCCCAAAGTGTGAAGCTAATTGCAGGGTGGGGGGTTGGCTGATGGTTAACTTCTGAGGGATCACAGAGTTTGTTGACATTTCCACTTGGAGAATTCTTTACGCTTGGATGTTGCCTCTAAAGGCGGAACTACGCGTTGTCAGTCGGATCTTGCAAAAGCATTCCACGGAGCGGAGGCGTCTTCCGCTGACGGAACGAGCTCTTCCCCGATGCAAGACGGGAGCGTTTTGCTTCCACTAGCGGAACACATACGTGGGATTCGACCTGACGCTTCATTGCAGGCTCTTTTTTACGCACATTCAAAATGTATTTAGCAATACAGCTGCAACAATGATAAGGGAAAGGCCATGGCTGGAAGAAGTTATTTAACTCTCTTCTGATTCTCCTGCTGACACTTGCCACCTGAAAGCTGCTTTTAATAGCTTTGCTCAACCCCCCACCCACCCCGGGCCATTTGATTTGCACTTTGGGTGCTGTATTCAAATCCTGCCTCAGCCATGACATTTCACTGGGTACCATCGGGCCAGTCACTTCAAGCATCAACAATCTTAAGAACATAAGAAAGGCCCTGCTGGATCAGGCCAAGGCCCATCAAGTCCAGCAGTCTGTTCACACAGTGGCCAACCAGGTGCTTCCAGGAAGCCCACAAGCAAGACGGCTGCAGCAGCACCATCCTGCCGGTGTTGCACAGCACAGAGAAGCCAGAAAATCTCAAGCAGAGATGCCAAAAGATCAGGGCCACAATAGAAAGCTGTTGGAAAAGTGCAAGGCTACAGGCTTTGTATAGAGCACTAAGCGATGATGAAACTGGGAATGCCTGAACGCTTAATGAGCGACAGCTGGTCTGCATTAAGATAAGGTCTATTTAGGCAGGCAAGGAGCTCAGGATTATGTAGAAGCAACTCATTCGCTTGGAGCCACTGCGTGTCTCTGTTATTCTCTGGACTCCTGGACCTCTGTTACCCTGACCTTGGAACTGAACCTGACCTTGAATTCGGATTGCCCCTATGCTTAAGAAAATAGGAAAGGTCCTGCTGGATCAGACCAAGGCCCATCACGTCCAGCAGTCTGTTCACACAGTGGCCAACCAGGTGCCTCCAGGAAGCCCACAAGCAAGACGACTGCAGCAGCATTGTCCTGCCTGTGTTCCACAGCATGGCTCCTCTGGTCCTGGAGAGAATCTTGAAGGATTGTTTGGAGGTGGGGCAGAAGGGTGTGATAAAAATGAAATAGAGAGATTAAGATCTCCCCACCACCACACAATGCCAATCTTCCCCACAAAAATCACACCCTAGCAGGCGCATTGTAAATGTAGAAGTAAATTAAAAAGGACCACAACCCTACATGCAATATGAGCGGCAAACCCCAAGGTTCTCTGGTTTTGGCCTTTTTGGCAGACATTTTTGTCCACACGCCTCCCTTTGCAACATCGTTTTCTGTTTTTCTAGATTAGTGCCATCCTGTTTGGCATTGTCCCACCCTCAGCCATTTTGCGATGGTGCCCACTTCCTGCTGGCAAAGTTCCACATCTCTGCAAACTCTACAAAACTCAACTTTTGAAGTTGCCTCCCCCTGGAGCCACCCCACTGGCTTCCCCTCTCACTCAGCACTACCTCCTCTAATCCGCAACAGACATCCAAGCACAGGAAACCATTCCCAGCTCAGCAGCCTGGATTTCTTTTAGCTGGAGACGAGAAAGACCAAACCCGAGACCTTCTAGGCACAAAGCACACCCTTTACCCCTTGCGAAATGCAACTGGAAGCAACATGGATACTGGACCATTCTAGAAAATGCATTGTCAGGGGAGTCTGGCTATTGATTTCTAGAAAGGCACATGTCAGTCCGGGAAGCGCAAAGAGTGTTTTATTGAGATTAATGCGCTGAAAGAACAGAGCGCTTCCAGGATGCCCACAAGTTTCTCATTAGCTGCACCCGATGACACCGAGTTTGAACTACCCGCATGATGACGGCCTCCTTTGGAGGCCCTGCATGAATGAGTTGCAAGCTCATTTCCTACCGTCTCTCCGTGTTTAAACAAAGAAGCGCTCTCACAAACAAGGAGTTCTTGTTTTGCGCATGCAGTCATGAACCTGGGGGTGAAGCAGGCTGTCTAGAGATGACCCACCACCCCAATCACTACAGAATTTGTGCAGGGAAGCTTCCCCTCTTGGCACTAATAACCATCCCACTACTAGTGGGAGAAGGCGCATACACCCTAGGGCTGCCAGCCTCCAGGCACTCGTAGAAAAAAACAGCAAGGAGCTCAAAACATGAGTGCAAGAATTGTATTGTTAATAAAAATGACAAAACATTAATCACAGTGTGTAAGTGAAAAACACCACCAAAGTGCACAAACACAATACATACAATTACTCTACTAGCCGAGTCATTTATGCAATTACTTGCAGTTGTTCTAAACTTTAAATAGGGAGTACGATTCGCCAAGTGAAACTGAGAATCGGAGAACACTGCTCCCGCATTCGATCCCACACTTTAGACACCCCATTAGTCAGCCATTTTGTGGAGAAAAAACATAATGCTGAAGATCTTAGATTTTTTGTTCTATGGGTGTACCGTGGTCAACAATACAACATCAATAATGTGCAGAAAATTCTATTACAGAAAGAAGCATCCTTCATACAATTATTCAATTCCCTCAGTCCCAACCGACTGAACACAGAACTGGATTTATCTTGTTTTATATAAATCAACTGCAATTTTCCTTTAATGACCATTACTCTACATTTACATCCTTATTGGTCATTGGCATTTGGCACACACGTGAGACTAAATCTACTTAGTGACGTTTCTCACCACTACAAGGTGAGGTTAAGACTAAAGCAGACTAAAGCAGACTGCTATAGAGATATATGTATGTTTTAACTTCTTTTGGTTCCCAATACTGCTATATTAATACAATATATAATTGTGTTTAGTAGAAGCAACTTTGCTTACTATAATTATATCTTCTGTCAGGCTGAAGAAGCCCCTTACGGGCGAAAACGTGCTAAAACAATCCGTAAGCCGTTCCAATTCCCTTTCTGGTGTTGAAGATTTCCTCACAAGCCATTGCTTCTATCATTAGCCTATTAGGCAACAACTATCCGTGTCGTTTGTATCGCGACTGAACTTTAGCAATGCCAAGTGCATGAAAGAAGAATGATTAACACAGAACCTTTGTATATAATTATTGTGTTAGATTGTATGAGTCTTTATCGTTGTATGTATTGTGTTTGTGCACTTTGGTGGTGTTTTTCACTTACACACTGTGATTAATGTTTTGTCATTTTTATTAACTTAATACAATTCTTGCACTCATGTTTTGAGCTCCTTGCTGTTTTTTTCTACGACTACTTACCTTACAGCACTGGTGCGTATTTTCTCTAGTCAACCTCCAGGCACTAGCTAGAGGTCTCCTGCTATTACAACTGATCTCCAGCCGACGGAGATCAGTTCACTTGGAGAATATGGCCGCTTTGGCAATTGGACTCTATGGCATTGAAGTCCCTCCCCTCCCCACACCCCACCCTCCGCAGGGTCCGCCCCAAAAATCTCCTGCCGTTGGCGAAGAGGGACCTGGCAAACCTAGCCTAGCAATGTCTGAAAGGCTCCAACTGGATCATCGGGCCTTTCTCGTGAATGAATTTTAAGTGTGCTTTTTTCTTAGCAACAAAAGGTCGGCAAATCTGTGAAGGGATTGGCCTATCAAGAACTATTAGCCTATTTACAAAAGCAAAAAGAATCAGTGGGGGAAAAGGGGCTCTCTCTTTCATCAGCACCACTGAGGAGCCCTGCTGGATCAGGCCCGGTTAAACCAGCGTCCCATTTTGCACATCTGGCCAGATGCTTCCGGGAACCCCACAAGGCAACCAGCCTCCTCCACTTTTGCCTTCCCTGGCAATCAAATGTATACTGCCTTGAACCATTGAGGTTCCATTGCCAGCCATCACATCTAGCAACGGCTAACAGACCCATTCCCCACGAATAGGTCTACTCCTCATTAAAATCCACCTAAGCCAGTGGATGTAAGCGTCATACCTTGTGGCAAGAAATTTAATTATTTAGCTGTGTGAAGAACTCCCTTCTGTAGTCAGGCCAGAATCGATATCCATCAATGTCACGTTAAGGCTTGCCAGTTTCCTGAAAGTACCTCTATTGCAAACAGCTTGCTGGACTAAGTAGGGCTTGATCTGATCTAGCAGGGCAGCTCTTATGTTACTGTTAGTTATGACAGCTAGATGGAACCTCCACTTGCAGAGGCAGTATACCCTGCTTGTGAGCTTCTCAGAGACATCTAATTTCCAACTCCAGGTTGGAAATTACCCAGAGATTTGGGATTGGAGTTTGAAGAACTGAAGAAGAGTTGGTTTTTATATGCCAACTTCCTCTACCACTTAAGGAAGAGTCAAGCCGGCTTACAATCCCCTTCCCGTCCCCTCCCCACAACAGATACCCTGTCAGGTAGGTGGGGCTGAGAGAGCTGTGGCTAGCTCAAGGTCACCCAGCTGGCTTCGTATGGAGGAGTGGGGAAACAAATCCAGTTCATCAGATTAGCCTCCGCTGCTCATGTGGAGGAGTGGGGGAATCAAACCCGGTTCTCCAGATCAGACTCCACCGCTCCAAACCACCGCTCTTAACCACTACACCACCCTGGGCGAGAAACTGGGAATCCATTATTCACAACACCCGCACTCCCTGCCCCTCTTAAGCCTCAAGGTCAGCATACAGAGGATGGTGCCAAGTTATTTTCTGTTGCCCCAGAACGTCGGACCAAAACAAACGGATTGAAATTAAATCAAAAGAGTTTCCAGCTAAACATTAGGAAAAACTTTCTGACAGAGCGGTTCCTCAGTGGAACAGGCTTCCTCGGGAGGTGGCAAGCTCTCCTTCCCTGGAGGTTTTTAAGCAGAGGCTACACGGCCACCTGTCAGCAGTGCTGATCCTGTGAACCTGGGCAGATCATAAGAGGGAGGGCAAGAAAGGTTGCATCAGAGTTTAGCTCTCATGGCCCTTTCTTACATGCCCAGGGAAATGCTGATCATCACTTTGGAGTCAGGAAGGAATTTTCCTCCAGGCCAGATTGGCCAGGGAGATCCCAAAGGATTTCCCCCCGGCCATCTTCTGGGAATAGAGCAGGGATCACTGAGGTTGTAGGGAGGTAGCTGTTAATTTCCTGCATTGTGCAGGGGGTTGGACTAGATGACCCTGGCGGTCCCTTCCAGCTCTATAATTCTAAGATTCTAATCTAGCCCAGGGCCTGAGAAATTCAGGAGTCAGGGCGCCATGGCACTTGGAAATTTCATTGTGGCACCTCGTATTTTCAGTAGGGATTTTACTGCAGTGTCTTTTCAGTAGAATCATAGAATTGGACGGGACCACCGGGGTCCTCTAGTCCAACCCCCTGCACAATGCAGGAAATTCACACACCCCACACCCCCATTGACCCTTACTCCATGCCCAGAAGATGGCCAAGATGCCCTCCCTCTCATCATCTGCCTAAGGTCACAGAATCAGCACTGCTGACAGATGGCCATCTAGCCTCTGCTTCAAAACCTCCAGGGAAGGAGAGCTCACCACCTCCCGAGGAATCCTGTTCCACCGAGGAACCGCTCTAACTGTTAGAAAGTTCTTCCTAATGTCTAGACGGAAACTTTTTTTATTTAATTTCAACCTGTTGGTTCTGGTCCGACCTTCTGGGACAACAGAAAACAAGTCAGCACCCTCCTCTATATGACAGCCCTTCAAGTACTTGAAGATGGTTTTATTGCAGTGTCTTTTCAACGATCCTCAGGAGAAGGATAACGCTTATTCACGTGAGGGACAGAGGTTATCTTTTGCTGTGATGGCAGCTTGGGTCACCCCATTTTAATCTACACTACGACACTTTTGTTATAGCTTTTTAAAAGTGACAATCAATTTGGAGGAGTTCAGGATTAGTTGTTGTAGTCGCAATAATTCGAAACCATGGTCGCTGAAATACAAGTCCTTAGAGGCTAAAAAATAAATCTAGTTCTTAAATTTTCAAGGTGGCTTCCAAAGCCAAAGAAAATGTGTCCTCATTCAGACCTATAGTGTGGACAGCTGAGGATACTGCTTGCAGCGAAGGTTACCAACATCCAGGTGGGGCCTGGAGATCTCCCACTATTACAACTGATCTCTAGATGGCAGAGATCAGCTCCCCTGGAGGAAATGGCTGCTTTGAAGAGTGGGCTTTATGGCATTATACCCCGCTGTGGTCCCTCCCCTCCCAAAACCCTGCCTTCATCAATTTCTGCTCCCAAAATCTCCAGGTGCTACCCTACACACAGCCCTAGACTTAGCCTGGCCTCAGCAGGCTAACTCCTGCACCCCACCCTCCATTTAGCATTATGAAGAGAAATGTTCCGAATTGCTCAGTACCCAGTTTCTCCCTGGATTCCAACAATCTGTTTCTTTTTAGGACCGGGAGCCAGTTTCTAATCCATTCCATTTTGATCAAAGGGAAATTCAATAAGAAGAGGGGCAGGAAAGGAGGCTCTGCAAAAACTTGCGATGTCGCTCTGCAGAGAAGAGCCAGAGTCCAGTAGCACCTTAAAGACTAACACAATTTCTGGCAGGGTTTGAGCTTTCCTGAGTTACAGCTCTCTTCTTCAGATACAGCTAGAATGCAAGTCCACCTATCCTTAAGTAGAGAAGAGTGAATGGCAAATATCAAAAGCAAGTAAAGGACATTAGCAGGCATGATTGGATTAGTTGTGATATGCAGAGGGGAAGTAGGCATGGAGAAATGAGTTAATCCATTCTAATCCATACGTTTTTCCGTCCACCCCCACCCCCGTCTGCCTCAGTTGTTCCTTGGAGTTATGCATGAGTTTCCCCTCCATCAGAGATGACCTCACTGCCAGCCCTCACAGATCCCGGGACTTCCCATTCCTTTGTTAACCCAGTTCTTCCCTCTCCCCTGAGCTCAGCCTGCATAAGGCAAAGTGTGGGATGCGCAAGCATGGTTTCTCTCACAGCCAATTACAAAGCAGCATGCCCAGAGGCAGGGATTCAAATCCTTTCTGTTTCCTGGCAGCTCTTTCTGAGAAGAAGAAAGGCTTTTTAAAACCAAGTCTTGGATTTCTCCCCCCTCCCTTTTCAGATTGCTCCGTTTTTTGTTTTATGTTCTTAAAATGCTTTTTTATGTGGCAATTGGGTTTGGGGGGAACTTTTCTCTCACTACCGCCAATTACGAAGCAGCATTTCAAGGGGCGGGGATTCAAATACTTCCTGATTTGAGCTTGGGGGACTGCTGGTGCATAGACTCCCAACAGAAAAGTGTGGGTCCAGCGAGTAACGAACCTCAGGTAAAACCCCCATGCATAAACAACTTATGTGGGGTAAAGATTTCAGGCAAGACAACAGAGTTGAGAAGCTCCTCTGAAAAGCCCATGTTTCCCACTGAAAACCGCAGCCCATCGGCTGCATTCTGTAAAACGGGTGGGGAAAGTCAGGCCCGAGAGCCGTTTAAGGCCCGTGAAATCATTTGGTCTGGCCCTTTGGGGGTCCTGGCAGATCTCTAGTTCAAAAGGATCTAAGACTGGTGGTCCGCCCCCTCTCGCGGACAGGAATAGCCTCTATTCAAGGCGAATGTGAGTTTGTTTTGCCAAGAAAAGGAACCTTTTTCCCTCTTGCAGAAGAGTCGTTAGCTATGGAGCTGCTAAGACTGCCCAAGAAACTGTGTTAACCCTTTCCCACCCAGGCCATGGAGAAACGTATTCCCTCTGTACTACAAGAGGGCTGGGGGTGGAAGTGGCGACAATGAAGGGGTTAAAGGGGGCAGGGCCAGAATGCACGGGGGCGGGGGAGCGAGTTCTTAGCTAGTGTGTCCTCATTTCATCCCTACAGGTGGAGGTAGCAGGAGCCAGTTGTAGAATCCGGCCCTGACCATTCAGAGCAGGAGCAACTCTGGCATGCGGATGGATGGCTACGCCCGGCTTGTGCAACAGACCATCCTGTGCCACGAGGTGGGCGAGTGTGCCACCGGTTGGATGCCTGCCTGCTTGCCCGTGCCGTGGGGGTCATCTGGGGCAGCTGCCTGCTTGGGGCTTGGTTGGCTAATTTTTAAGTTGATAATTTTGTATGGCCCACGAATGATGTTACAAATATCCAAATGGCCCTTGGTGGAAAAAAGGTTCCCCACCCCTGCTGTAAAACAACAAAAGTCAGAGACAAGAATCCTTGAATTACACATAAGGCGTCACTCCACCCTCAGAGGGATTTGTATGTTAACATCTCACATAAAATGATGTATTTTTTTTTACACGTGTGCAGGCACACCTCTCCAAAGGGTTCATTCCAGGTGACAAGTGATATCATATCCCCACAAAGCAACCCAACAATCAAGTGTGTCTGTGAATCACACTTTTTGTTGCCTATTGTATTAGGTGCTGTGGAACACCGGCCGGATAATGCTGCTGCAGTCATCTTGCTTGTGGGCTTCCTGGAGGCCCCTGGTTGGCCACTGGGTGAACAGACTGCTGGACTTGATGGGCCTTGGTCTGATCCAGCAGGACCTTTCTTATGTTCTTATTATAATTATATTATATATTACTATATTAGGTGCTTTGGAATACAGGCAGGATAATGCTGCTGCAGTCATCTTGTTTGTGGGCTTCCAAGAGGTACCTGGTTGGCCACTGTATGAATAGACTGCTGGACTTGATAGACCTTGGTCTGATCCAGCAGGGCTTTTCTTATGGTCTTATGTTCTTAGGGCCTCCATTCTGTTAAAATACCACATGGACATCCCATGTTGCAATAAAAAACTTACCTGCCAGGCCTCCACTTTCTTGATATCCGCACATGACCCATTGGTGAACAGACCTTTCCCAGGGGTACACGTGTATATATCCTGCAAAGCATGAGCGATGGAATAGACGGCTAGGTACACATTGTAAGATATCCGCAGGTGAGTATAATCCATGTACGGAGTCTCCACACTGGTGATGTTTTCCGCCCCAGTGCACGGGGGTCGGAAGGCTGCCGTGCCGTTCCCGGCTCCAGCGCCTTCTTCGCGGCCCTTGTGGAAAGCAGCACCCCCCGGGTAGTTCTTATTACCCTCCGGCAGGTAGCAGTTAAAAGTCTCTTCCCAAAACTCCTTGATAAATCCATTGTTGGCTGATTTCTTTGGATGCACCTTCTGCAGAAACTCGCTGAAGCCGGGGATCTGCCCCGCCTTCAGCGCGAACCCAATGGTGCCCCCCATAACGTGGAAGAATTCGGGCATGGCGATCAGCGACGAGCTGGCCCATGCCTCGCTGGCTAGCCAAATCCGGCCGGTGATGTTACGCGTGACAATCTCTTTGATGAGGGGCTCCAGATCCGGGGCGCTGGAGAAGACCACGATCACCTTGGCCGTGGAGTTCTGGATGACCCTCACCACTTGTTGAAGCTGGTCCTCTGGCAGATACTGGGCGATGAGCTCGCTGAAGTCAATGCAGATGTTCCTTTCTTCCGTCTCTTCCCGGAACTTCTCGATCCCCGGCCGGCCATAATTGTCGTCCGCCGCGATGGTGCCCACCCAGTTCCAGCGGAAGTACTCCACAATGTCCGCCATGGCGGTGGCCTGGTGCTCGTCATTGGGGATGGTGCGCAGGAAAGATTTGTACTCGTTCCTGTTGCTCAGGAGCCGGCTAGAGGAAGCGTAGCTAACCTGGGCGAGGGAAAAGGGAACAGACGACAATGAACGGTTATATGAAGTAAAAAAGTTTTAAAAGTCAGACCCCCCCAAAAAAATTCGGAGAGGTTGTGTTTGTTCACTTCTTATGATGCTCAATAATACACCAAAGCCAATTACAGATCACACCAAATCACAGTTTGTACTTCCAAATGTACAACAAACAAATCATGATTCATTCGAGCTGCTGACTTTTTTCATTTTTCATCCTCAGTTTCAAAACTTCATGTCTCCAGGGTGAGGAGAAAGAGGAGAAGGAGGAGGAGAAGGAGGAAGAGAAGGAGGAGAAAGAGAAGAGAAGGAGGAGGAGGAGGAGAGAAGGAGAAGGAGGAGAAGGAGAAGAAAGATAAGGAGGAGGAGGAGAGAAGGAGGAGGAGGAGGAGAAAGAGGAGGAGGAGAAGAAGGAGAAGGAGAAGAAAGAGGAGGAGAAGGAGGAGGAGAGTTGGCTTCTTATACCCCAATTTTCTCTACCATTTCAGGAGACTCAAACCAGCTTACAATTGCCTTTCCTTCCTCTCCCCACATCAGACACCTTATGAGATAGGTGGGGCTGAGAGAGTTCGGAGAGAGCTGTCACCCAGCAGGCTTCCTTTGGAGGAGTGGGGAAACCAACCCGGTTTCACCAAATTAGAGTCCGCCACTCAAGTGGAGGAGTGGGGGAATCAAACCTGGTTCTCCAGATTAGAGTCCACCACTCCTAACCACTACACCACACTGGCTCTTGTGCGGAGGCCAAACAATGATTGGAATGTGGGCTGGTCAGTTAAGACATTACACCACACCAGAGTTAGGAAGAAACATGGTTTGCAAACCCGTATCAGACAATGGTTTCTGATTCTGGTTTGCCAAACTCAAACAAATACAATAAAGAGGGAAGACACAAAACCATATCAGCTTGAAGAATCCTTAAGATCCTGAGGACACGTGCCCCAGGGCAGCAAAGTGAAGTAACGTGGATTGTCCCAAATGATTCTTCTAGAACAGTCCAAACATCACAACACATCTGCCCAGCTGTCGCTTTGGCAGCCATGAAGGAAGGGTAACTCAGTATACTTCTTCTCAATCTAATACAGACAGGCACAAATTAGATCACTGATCTTGAAACCTGTCCCTTTTCCCTACAAATGTAAAATTACTTGACATTTTGAAGCCACAGTTATTGGTTTTTTGGAGGGGGGTAGGAGAATTAGGAGCCCTGTGGCGCAGAGTGGTAAGCTGCAGTACTGCAGTCCAAGCTCTGCTCACAACCTGAGTTTGATCCCGACGGAAGCTCAAGGTTGACTCAGCCTTCCATCCTTCCGAGGTCGGTCAAATGAGTACCCAGCTTGCTGGGGGTAAAGGGAAGATGACTGGGAAGGCACTGGCAAACCACCCCATAAAACAAAAAGTCTGCCTAGTAAACGTCGAGATGTGACGTCACCCCATGGGTCAGGAATGACCCGGTGCTTGCACAGGGGACCTTTACCTTTTGGGGGAAATTGAAATATATGCAATGCTTACTGTCCTATAAAGCCTAAACTTATTTTAGTGATTTAACAACATAAGAAGCATCATTTCTAATTTCTCATATAAAATAATATTTTGAACATTTATGGCATTTTGAAGTATAAATACTTGAATTCTCTGTAAACCACAGTATGTGCATTCAGACAGCATGCCAAACCATAGCTACAGTTCTTAGTCATGATTTGGTATGGTGTCTGAATTGAGTCTCAGGGTAGCCTCTGCAAAACCATTTCCCCTTTAAAAAAAATGCTCCAGAGGGGCTACTTGTAGCAAAAAAAACCCCAGAAATTAAAGTGTTAACTTCTATATTTCCTGCTACTGGCTTTACACTTTCTCTAGCATTCCATCTACTCAGGTACAGACCACCTTGAACTATGCAGACAAAAATGTGATGTATAAACCGATTTTTAAAATAATCTTGAAAATGCGTTGCCCTTAGGAAGTAGGGTTGCCAGGTCCCTCTTCGCTACCAGTGGGAGGTTTCTGGGGTGGAGCCTGAGGAGGGCAGGGTTTGGGGAGGGACTTCAATGCCATAGAGTCCAATGGCCAAAGCGGCCCTTTTCTCCAGGGGCACTGATCTCTATCGGCTGGAGATCAGTTTTAATAGCAGGAGATATCCAGCTAGTACCTGGAGGTTGGCAACCCTAATGGGAAGGTGTCATTTGAGTATGTTACAGTAGGCCATGGAGTATGAGACAGTAGGCCAGTCAGTTAGTGAGAGGGGAGTAATTGACAGAAACTTTCAATGTCTCTTGCATTTTTTTTCCTGCTCTCCTAGAAGAAATTTATACTTTGGTTCCCACCTCACCTCCACCCCCCAGCAAAAAAAAAAAAAATTAAGAAACTAAGGCATAATCTAGATTAAGAGGAAGCTGCCATTGCAGGAACAGAGACACTGAGGTAGGGTTGCCTCTTTGCCACCAATGGGAGGTTTTTGGGGCAGAGCCTGAGGAGGGTGGGGTTTGGGGAGGGGAGGGACTTCAACGCCATAGAGTCCAATTGCCAAAGCGGCCATTTTCTCCAAGTGAATGGATCTCTATCGGCTGGAGAATAGTTGTAACAGCAGGAGATCTCCAGCTAGTACCTGGAGGTTATTCAATATTGCAATCCAAGTTCTACTTATAATAGTACCTGGAGGTTGGCAACCCTACACTGAGGCCCAGAGAACTAGGAGCAGGCAAGGGGTGACTTTGGTACCGGCGTACTTTGGGACAGAAAGCAACATCCCTCAGGCAAGAAGAGAGCTAAAAGAATCCCCTCTTCACTTGTCTTCTGAGATTCCTTACACGCACTGTCCTTCAAGGCTCTAGACACACAAACCCACCAAGAACCTCGGGTCTACCCTATATTCCCCAACATCAGGATATTTGCCATCAAGTTGTAAAAGACATGATTGAAATTAGACCATAAAATATCTGATGGGACCAAAATTGCCCACTTGAGAACACTCCTTTCCTGGGGGGGGGGGGGCGGGGAAGACAAACCAACCCTTTTATGCAGACCATATAGCTACATATGGGTCCCACCTCTTTTTTTGTTACGCACACACACACAATTTATATCCCACCATGTCACAGTCCTGCCTACAAACCTAAGAGTATGTTACACTGTCCTATCATCGGTAAAGAGTAAAGAGCATCTTTCTGTCTGTCTGACCAACGGCTTCTACTATTTAGCCTTTCTATATGTCTAGTTGCCAAGGTCCTAAATTTTATCCCGGGTAGTCGGCCGAACAACGATCTTGTAATGTTATGCTTTCCCCTTAAAGCATTTGTAATCTGCAGCTGCTAATATAAGAGGGCTTGCTCTGAATTAGAATTCTGTTCGCACCATGTCTTGACCTGGAATCAGAGAAAGGGAAGTGAGTGAGCGAATATTTGCAAAGCAAGAGCAAGATATTCAGTGGACGAACTCCCAGGGCCAAAATTAATACATTTTTTTCAGCTAAGCTTAAGGGATGGGTAACATCTAAAGCTGAACACCATACAGTGAATTAAAACCAGCCCTTATCGATTTATCTCCAGCAATGCAGCGTCACTTGGGAAAGGGCCACTGTAAGGAAGACAGGATCTAGATCTGTGCTTAGGAAAGCCCATAACTAGAAGAAGCAGCATTGGTTTTTATATGCCGATTTTCTCTACCTTTTAAGGAGAATCAAACTTGTTTACAATCACCTTCCCTTCCTCTCCCCACAACAGACACCTTGTGAGGTAGGTGAGGCTGAGAGAGCTCGAAGAGAACTGTGACTAGCCCAAGTTCACCCAGCTGTCTTCGTGTAGAGGAGTGGGGAATCAAACCCGGTTCTCCAGATTAGCTTCCGCCGTTCATGTAGAGGAGTGGGGAATCAAACGCTGCTCTCCAGATTAGAGCCCACCACTCGTGGAGGAGTGGGGAATCAAACCCAGTTCTCCACATTAGAGTCCACTAAACCACTACACCATGCAGGCTCTCAACTAGCTGTGGGGACAAAGCAGAGGCACAGGCCATGAGGGAATGGGCCATACGAATGAAAAGGATGCTCCAGAATCTCCTATGCCAGCCCAGGGGAGTTTAAGTAGTGCTCTTACCTCATACGGGGTATAGCAAGATTAAAGACACAACATATGTGGACACTGGGCCAAGTGAGAACCAAGTTGTCGGCACTGACTGCGGGCGAGGGGGCTCAATAATGGGTCAGGAATCAGGATTCCAGTAACTGCCTGGCCCAACTAATCTCAGATGCCAGCCATGCAACTCAGACACCAAGCTGAATGGATGCTCATTGTCTCATGAACTGGACAGCCCTGAGCAATAGCAGGGATACATTTTTTTAAAAGCATGCAAAACTGCATATATATTACAATCAGCATGGTGTAGTGGTTAGGAGCGGTGGACTCCAATCTGGAGAACCAGGTTTGATTCCCCACACCTCCACATGAGCGGTGGACTCCAATCTGGAGAACCAGGTTTCATTCCTCACACCTCCACATGAGCGGCGGACTCTACTCTGGTGGACTGGGTTTGATTCCCCACTCCTCCACATGAGCGGCGGACTCTAATCTGGAGAACTGGGTTTGATTCCCCACTCCTCCACAGGAAGCCTGCTGAGTGACAGTTCTCTCCAAACTCTCTCAGCCTCACCTACCTTACAAGGAGCCCCATGGCGCAGAGTGGTAAGCTGTAGTACTGCAGTCAAAAGCTCTGATCATGACCTGAGTTCGATCTCAGCAGAAGTCGGTTACAGGAAGCCAGGTCAAGGTTGACTCAGCCTTCTATCCTTCCAAGGTCGGTAAAATGAGTACCCAGATTGCTGGGGGTAAAGTGTAGATGACTGGGGAAGGCAATGGCAAACCATCCCATAAACATCGTCTCCCTAGTAAACGTCGGGATGTGACATCACCCCATAGGTCAGTAATCACTCAGTGCTTTACCTTTAAATCTACCTTTACCTTTAAATCTAGCTATGGGTGCATGTGTGCCTATCCCATGTGTGCCTATCTGGCATACAAAGTAGTGATTACGAATTCAGTACCTGAGGTATGTAAAAAAGACCCAAAAGATTGGCTACAGCAGTAGAGATACCAGAGCCGGTTGCTCCTACCACTGCGATCGTGGAGGGAATGTGCTCCGAACAATTGCAGAATTCATCCAGATTCAGGGAATCAATCTTGTTCTGGGCCACAAAACTCAGCGTGGCTTCCAGGGCTTTGGAGACAGTGTTGCACGTGTCAAATATGCTGTACCCAAGGGTCATGTTGGGAAGAAGAGTCGGGCTGCTGTTGATCTCCTCGATGGCAAAGATCATCGCCTGCAGCCAGCGGAAACCACGGAAATTATATCTAGAACAAAAGGGAGAAATTAAAATTCACGCAGGAGGGAGAAAGAGTGAAACAGAGGCGACGGCGTATCCAAGATAAGAAAAGAAAAACAACATGGCCAAAAATAATACATCCGTCTTCTAAAGAGACATGTGTTTGCTCAGCAGGATAGTAATCCCAACACAACAGGGCCAAGGGCCATTTCCCATAGGGGTGTGCATAACGAAATCCCTGAGACAAAAATATACTCAGAAATTGCTGGTTCGGGTCATCACCATGATTTTCTGGAATGGTAACACAAATCTGAGATTCTTAGGCATGATGAAAAACCCCTCCCGGATCAATCCATGTAGGCTTTTGTCTTCGGATGCTGCTCGCCGGCTACAGCATGAGTGCATGTTTTTCTTTGATTCTACTAATTTCCCAGACAATGGCATTGCTCCCTTCCAATCGGATCATTGCAAGGGAGGAGCATATTTATCTTCCAGCCTATCAGCTTTGGAGACAAGCCACAGAAAGCTGCAGTTCTCTTTCCCTCCTTCCTTGTCAAGAGGTGCCTGGCAACCCTATGCCAGCTTTTGTAATGGGTACGTCACCACCAGGTATTCCTAGAGCTACCCATTGTCACATCCCAGTTGTACCAGGAAGTGACACAGTCACGTCACACCCAGGAGTGACGTCAGTGACATCACCAACATCACACACCCTCTCATGCCCTCTTGCGGGTTTCTGGGCTTGGCCTGGCAACCCGAATCACCTGGTTGGAACAACTATATAATTCTAGGTGATACGATCACCATCTTCAAGTACTTGAAGGGCTGTCATATAGAGGATGGGGCTGAGTTGTTTTCTGTTGCCCCAGAAAGTTGGACCAGAATCAACAGGTTGAAGCTACATCAAAAGAGTTTCCGTCTAGACATTAGGAAGAATTTTCCGACAGTTAGAGCGGTTCCTCAGTGGAACAGGCTTCCTTGGGAGGTGGTGAGCTCTCCTTCCCTGGAGGTTTTTAAGCAGAGGCTAGATGGCCATCTGTTGGCAATGCTGACCCTATGACATTAGATCATGAGAGGGAGGGCATCTTGGCCGTCTTCTGGGAATGGAGTAGGGATCACTGGGGGTGTGTCGGGGAGGTAGTTGTGAATTTCCTGCATTGTGCAGGGGGTTGGGCTAGAGGACCCTCCCAACTCCATGATTCTATGAAAACATCCCCACAAGTAAGTGAGAATGTAAAAGTCAGAAATGCAGCTATGGTGGGAAGGTGTACATGGAGGGGACATGGGTTAGTAGTAAGGGACATTAGTAAGGGACATGCTTTATGTGCAGAAGGCCCCAGGTTCACCCACAGCATCTCCATTTGAAAGGATTCAAGGCAGCAGGCCTTGTACTAGGGTTGTCAACCCCCTCGTAAGAAAACAATTCTATCCTTGATGGATACAATGAAATCTAGCCAAGAATCCTCAGTATGCCCGTTTTTATTGAATGATTCTATGCCTGAAGTCACTTCAAAGGTGTTGGAATTTCTGATGGAAGTTGTCAAAACTAGGACCAAAGTTTAAACTGTATTCACATTGAAAATGTATGGACAGAGAATTTGGTGCACTGCTTATGTTACGTCGCTGAGTATATGCCCATAAAGGTTGGTTGGTTGATTGATTGATTGATTGACTAGGCTAGATTGGCCCAATGGTATGACCCAGTTTAAGAAATGTTCATGTACTAGGGTTGCCAACCTCCAGGTAATAACTAAACTGTTCACTGTGCGATACAAGTGGCTAAGCAAAAACAATCAGCACTCGGCTCAGTTCTAAACATATATTCATTGGACAGACAATACAAACAAATGTGCTACAATATCTACAAGTGAACAATCGTCAAACAGGAAAATATAGTACAACAAATGTGAAAGAACAAATCTATATACAAGAAATCTATGTCAAAAGTTTTCCTGTGAGTCCTTAGGACTTTCCACCTATAGTAACAGTCTTTGTAAGTGCTGGTCCTCGTGATAGAAGTAGCAAGTCCTGCTCTTTCTTATGGTAAGTCCGTGTCAAGAAATGGACAACTTAATCCGCTGGACAAGAGTGCTGCGGAAGCTCCAACGGGACCAAGCTGGCACTGAATAACAAACGGAAACGTCTTCCGGGTAATAGACGCTTTCACCAATAATGGCTTCTGCAGCCACTCCAGCAACTCTCTCCCTCCTTCTTCAGGCCCAGGGAGAGAGTTGCTGGAGTGACTGAGGAAGCCATTATTGGTGAAAGCGTCTATTACCCGGAAGACGTTTCCGTTTGTTATTCAGTGCCAGCTTGGTCCCCGTTGGAGCTTCCGCAGCACTCTAAGGACTCACAGGAAAACTTTTGACAGATTTCTTGTATATAGATTTGTTCTTTCCCATTTGGTGTACCATTTTTCTCCTGATGGTGATTGTTCACTTGTAGATATTGTAGCACATTTGTTTGTATTGACTGTCTCTCCATTGAATATATGTTTAGAACTGAGCCGAGTGCTGATTGTTTTTGTTTAACCTCCCAGTAATAGCTGGAGATCTTCTGCTATTACAACTGATCTCCAGCCGATAGAGATCAGGTCTCCTGGAGAAAATGGCCGCTTTGGCCATTGGACTCTATGGCATTGAAGTCCCTCCCTCTCCAAATCCTGCCATCCTCAGGCTCCGCCCCAAAAACCTCCCGCTGGTGGCGAAGAAGGACCTGGCAACCCTATTCATGTACAGTACTTATCACGGCAGTACTATCAAGCACACTGGGAAGGTATGTCTAAACTGCATGTCATAGTTAGAGAAACAAGCCACTTCAATCACATCTGGACTGAGCCGAGTGCTTAGACTGCTTGGCAACCCAGGAACTTAATTCCCATTTGGTAATGATAAATGTACGAGGCCTGTAGCAGGAAACATGGACATTACACACACTCTCTTGAGCTTACCTTATGCACTCGACAGATTCGGGCCGAGATTTCAGATCCTGGTGTTTCGCAGCCACTCCAAAATGAATGGGGAACAGGCCCCCGAGAATAATGTCTCCTTTCTTCTGTGCCCTTTGATTGGGTCCATAGGCCGAGGTATTCCAAGTCAACGCAAAGAGGAGGAAACAGAAGCGATATAAAGTCATCGTTCCTCTGGTTCGCGCGGGGATTACAAGACGCAAACTTCAAAACGAGTGTAGATGAAAATGGCTAGGCCAGACAACCTCCCGCGGATGTTGGCTCTTCTGAATACCGCACACTCGGGATTCGGTGAGCATGCCTGGAACACGGTGAGCCACAGGAGAGTAGCCCTAGAGCTTGCGACTGCTCAGACGTCTTATCCATTGCAAGTCATTCGTCCAACAGCTCCCTGCATCTTCAGAACCTCCAATGTGATAGGCAGTGTCCATCTTTAAGACCTCCTACAACAAGATGTTAGAAAGCAATCTCAGATATGATTTTTTTTTTTTAGATTTCTACACTGCCTTGTGCACACAGGGTTTTACAAAAGTAAAAATAATCCTTCTCTTTCATACAAGCCCAACTCTGCTGGCTTCGTCTCCACAAGTCCAGCACAGTTTCCCCACCCAAATCCTTAGTCCATCCTAGGCGAAAATACAGAAGAAAAAGAAATACTGCACATTAAAGAGAAGATCCAAAAATATTCCACCCCTGATCTCCGCTGCGCCCACACGAACTACCTCCGTGAACAAGTAAATCTATTTTGCAGATAATCAGTGATTTCTTCACTTCCCAGCAGCCCAAATAACCCAGTTTAGCCTGAGGTTGTCAGAAACCGGAAGAGAAGAATGGTGGACCATGGTTAATCCTTGGAAGGAAGACCACCAAGGAAGACTGGGGTTGCTACGCAGAGGGAAGCAATGGCAACAAACGTCTGCTCGTCTTATGTCTGGAATGCCCAATGGATGGGGTCACCATGGCCATTTATGCTTGGTAATTAGCAGTGAGTTCCAGGCTGAATCGCTCCGCATATTTTTGAGTTTTTCACATTGAACCCTCATTCAGAAAGTGATTGCAAAGACAGTGCATACCTGCTTCGCATTTCTGAAGAGCCTCTTTAACGCGACCTTTTGAGTTTGCTCCGTCCTCGCCGTGAAGAATCCCCTCAAGGAACCATGCAAAATTACAGCCTCGCGTTAGCTATGCACATGGCGGTTGCTAATGGCTATGCAAACAGGAACGAAGGAGCAGGCAAATGGGGGAGTGGGTGGAATTTCTCCTTTTGCACCAGGACCGTGAATAGGCAGTTTAAAGGTCACATTTTTAAAAAGAGCTTTGAGCGAGCATCAAAATTGACCCTGCATAAATGGCCATCGAGTGGGTTAGGACTTCACATTATTCATTCTTCTTCTTCATTTCTCATGGTGGAATAAGCCAATTGTGTTAAGGCCCCAAAAGGGATGCATCATATTTATTTATTTATTTATTGCATTTGTATCCCGGCCTCCCCAGGAAGCCGGCTCAGGGCGGGTAGCATCATTAAAAGCATAACATACACTCACATAAATCAATAAAACAACAATAAAATCCTAAAAAAAACCTATCAAAGACGGTGCACAGGATGCTAAACGGTGGGCACCGTACAGGTGACACCCCTTCGATATGATTTATCCATGTTAGGAAGGCGGGGAGAGGCCAGAACTGATGGTGTGGTTTCTGTAGCTGTCCTCAGTAGCAGGACTGGTGGAAAAGCTCTGTCTTACAGGCCCTGTGGAACTCTTTAAGGTCTCGCAGGGCCCTGATGTTACTAGGCAGAGCATTCCACCAGGCTGGGGCCTGAGCCGAGAAGGCCCTGGCTCTAGTTGAGGACAGCCACATGCTCTTAGGGCCAGGGACTACCAGCAGATTCTCTTCAGATGATCTTAGTGTCCTTCAAGGGGTATACCAGGAGAGGCGGTCACTCAGAAAAAATAATATTTATAAATTCCAGGGAATGGAGAGGAAGAAAGAGAATGCTGCTAAACCTAGATGCAAGTAGCAAAATACATGCAGCTAAAAACGAATTTTTAGACCTCGCCTGTTTATCTCCACCTCCTTCCTACCCTATAAAGTTAAAACTCAGTAAGCTCCTTGGGGACCAATTTGTTTTTGAATTTCATTTGGACTCTCTAGCAGCTTACACTTGAGTAACGGACTCTTTTACAGCTTACACTTGAGTAACTGATTCTGAAATTGAATGGTGTGACTGAACACTTTGTATTATCTTGTTTAAATGTTTATTTTTACGTTTATTTTGATTTCAATGTATATAGTGTTACTTAAATAAGGGAAACTTGCAACTGGCAATTGGTGAATATAATCTTATGTTTAAAAGCAGAGCCCTTGTGCTGATTTTTTGGTATAACTGTGGTTAATACAGCATAGATCCATTGTTTACATTAAATCTCCAGGTAGTAGCTGGAAATCTGCTATTACAACAGATCTCTAGCCGATAGAGATCAGTTCCCCTGGAGAAAATGGCTGCTTTGACAATTGGACTCTATGGCATTGAAGTCCCTCCCCAAACCCTGCCCTCCTTGGGATCCACCCCCCCAAACCTCCTGCCGGTGGCGAAGAGGGACCTGGCAACCCTAACCCTGGACCAAGCAATGTTTTGGTCTAGGACAGTGGTTCCAAACCTTTTTTTGGCCATGCCCCACCTAAGCATCTTTAAAATCCTGATGCCCCCCCGTGACATATAATTTTTAGTGGGTTTCCCCCCTCTCCATTGTCACCAGCTGACCGCCGAGTACATTCTGATTTTAATTTTAAAAATGTGTATGTCACAACATATATTTATATACTGTATATGAGGCCCCTAGAACTATAAGAAATGCAAAAAATTCACTGTTAATAACTCATTGCCCCCCTTAAAAATCAAATTGCCCCCCTGTGGGGCGTGTGCCCCACGTTGGGAACCACTGGTCTAGGACTAATGATCTTTTATTACCAAACAAAAGCCAGACAGTGTTCGGGATGCTCATAGACTGACACCAGTGATCGTGCGGTGTCTTTCTGGGGTGGGGTGGGGAATATTTTAAGATTTTTTTTTTAATTGTAAAAAAGATCTTTTAAGGCTTTCTCTCGGTGAAGGTGATCTTTCTGCACAGCCTGGAATGCACAAACACCCGAGGGTCACCCTTCAGTGAGTATCAACCAGCTTACCTCCCTGCCAAGTCCAGGGCAGCACACGCTCCATCTCCGGGACGACGGTGTGACTTTTGGAGGCTCTATGCCTCATTTAGCCCCGGTAATGGCCTAATTGGGTTGGAAAAATGCAGGGGCAGGAGTGCGATTAAAAACCAGCTTTCGCGGTGCCGATTTAAGACTTCAGAAAAAAAGGGAAGGAAGAAAAGAGAATGTTCTCCCCCCCACAAAAAAAGGATTTCCTTCTCTGAACAGCACATCTTTCATAGAATCATAGAGTTGGGACCACCAGGGTCATCTAGTCCAACTCCCTGCACAATGCAGGAACGTCACAACTACCTCCCCTCCACACACCCCAGTGACCCCTACTCCATGCCCAGACAATGGCCAAGATGCCCTCCCTCTGATGAACTGCCTAAGGTCATAGAATCAACATTGCTGACAGATGGCCATCTAGCCTCTGCTAAAAAACCTCCAGGGAAGGAGCACTTACCACCCCCCAAGGAAGCCTGTTTCACTGAGAAACCTCTCTGACTGTTAGAAAATTCTTCCCAATGTCTAGATGGAAACTATTTTGATTTAATTTTAACCCGTTGGTTCTGGTCTGACCTTCTGGAGCAACAGAAAATCTTTAAATCTTTGATTTAATGAAGCTCAGTATTACCTGTGGATATGTTACCAATACCGTCAAAGTACAAAGAGGGACGGTGTGCGCGCGCACAGTTATTTCTAAACCCCACCAAGTGTCACGCATGATTTCCTTCCAGTGCTTTTTTTTGGGGGGGGGGGTAATCCACCCCCATTCCCGGCTCAAAGACTCCGCTTCCAGCTCTTTGAGCGGACTGTATCTATTACAGAGTTAATAGATGATTTTGCCTGGTATGAGGAATGGCAACATAGGAGGACTAGAGGAACAGGCCATTCATTGCAAACACAGCTGGCCAGCTAGGGGAGGAAACTGGGGTGAGCTCTCTGCAGCTGGAACATTCCCAGGGCTTCACAGTCCTCTGGCCGTTTGGGTACTTGATCCAGCTAGGACATTGCTTCCCATGCAGGGTACTCCAGCAACGGTGCCGAGTTGTTTTCTGTTGCCCCAGAAGGTCGGACCAGAACCAACGGGTTGGAATTAAATCAAAAGAGTTTCTATCTAGACATTAGGAAGAATTTTCTAACAGTTAGAGCGGTTCCTCAGTGGAACAGGCTTCCTCGGGAGGTGGGAAGCTCTCCTTCCCTGGAGGTTTTTAAGCAGAGGCTACATGGCCACCTGCTAGCAATGCTGATTCTATGACCTTAGGCAGATCATGAGAGGGAGGGCATCTTGGCCATCTCCTGCACATAGAGTACAGCTAACTGGGAGGTGTGGGGGTAGTTGTGAATTTCCTGCATTGTGCAGGGGGTTGGACTAGAGGACTCTATGATTTTATGACTTCCCCCTTATTTTACAATGGTCTTAGCAGGCCAAATTTCATACAAAATGCTCAAAAGCTCTACTGTTGGGAAAACCAGACACACACTCCCTAGGGTTGCCAACCTCCAGGTGGTGGCTGGAGATCTCCCACCATTACAACTGATCTCCAGGCAACTTTAAAGATACCCGAGGTATCTTTGATTAAAATGAGTTCTAGCTGGCATCTCTAGAAATGGTGTCCTTTACTCTAGGATTACTGTATTGCATGATAGTTTGTCCTTTGATAGTTTCACCATTCCCTAGGCAAGCATCTGGGAATCCCTAGGCAAGTTATTGTCAGGTGACTTATAGTAATCACAAAAACAGAATTAAAACAATTCAAATACTAATTAAAACAGAATCCCCAGGAGAGTAAAGTACAACCAGTAACATAATGCCATCATCGGCATATACACACAGCTAGGGAGGTATGGGATACCTCCCTTAGAAAGAATGCTTCATACTCCCACAAACATGATGGATAGGGTTGCCAGCTCCGGGTTGGGAAATACCTGAAGATTTTGGAGGAGGAGCCTTAGGAGGGCGGGGTTTGGAGAAGGGAGGGACTTCAATGCCATAGAGTCCAATTGCCAAAGCAGCCATTTTCTCCACGTGAACTGATCTCTCGGCTGGAGATCAGTTGCAATAGCAGGAGATCTCCAGTTACCCCCTGGAGGTTAGTAACCCTAATGATGAAGTATGGCGCTTTGTTTCTACAGGAGAGACCTGTAGATATGTGTGACTCCATGAAAAGCCATGTGGACAATGGAAGAACACAGAGAGAGGAGGAGTCAGAGAGCAGGAAGAAGAAGGAGAAGGAGGAGAAGGAGAGTTGGTTTTTATATGCCCACTTTCTCTACCTCTAAGGAAGAATCAAACCGGCTTACAATCACCTTCCCCTCCCCACAACAGACACCCTGTGAGGTAGGTGGAGGCTGAGAGAGCTGTGGCTAGCCCAAGGTCACCCAAGCTGGCTTCGTGTGGAGGAGTGGTGAAACCAACCCGGTTCACCAGATTAGCGTCCGCCGCTCCTGCGTAGGCGTGAGGAGTCAAAGCCTGCTCTCCAGATTAGAGTCCACCACTCCAAACCACTGCTCTTAACCACTACACCACACTGGCTCTCCCACCACGATACACTTTTTCTGCACCCCTCAGCTAATGTGCGCTCTTGTTACTGCTCTGAGACGGGACGAGGAGACGGCTGTAGCTCTTGCAACGTGCATTTATACGGTGTCAAAACCTGACGCATGCACACAAGCACAAACAGGCCTGGGGGGGGTCACTATCGTGCAAAGTGCTATTTTCGCCACCCGCATTCACAGCAGTGCTTTCAACATGGCGAAGAACCACCCTCTTTTATTTTGCTTCTTCACTGAGTCCTAGTAAACTGTGTGTGGGCATTTGGAGAGACCGCAAACATCTTCTCTCGCTCCTGCCCGTATCGGTTCCCTGTGTTTCTCTTGACGCAACTTCACTCCGGCAGGTTTTTCCCCTTCTGTCAGCACGACGGAGCCGCCGCACCTGTGTTTGTGTCAAAAGACCCCGATGTGTTCCAATGCTCGCTTTCTCCCACTGTGGGAGACACTGTAGTGAAGCAGAACGGAGCCCCGTTGGTTTCCAAGATAAGAAAGCCTGAGCTTGCTCTGTCAGCAAAGAGGAGATCTTGTTTGGACTCAAGCGCCGAGCCGTGCGTTTGGAATGACCGTTCAAATAACTGTGTGTGTGTGTGCAAAGTGCTGTCAAGTCGCAGCTGACTTATGGCGACCCCCTTTTGGGGGTTTTGCAAGGCAGGAGACTAGCAGAGGTAGTTTTTGCCAGTGCCTTCCCTCTGCACAGCAACCCTGGTATCCCTTGGCGGTCTCCCATCCCAATACTAACCAGGGCTGACCCTGCTTAGCTTCTGAGATCTAACCAGATCAGGCTAGCCTGGGCCATCCAGGTCAGGGCATTCTCAGTCTAATAGTCTAAAAAGTATAGCTAAAAGACCTATATATGGCTTACCCAAGTATTCCCAGTCTAATAGGCTAAAAAGTATAGCTAAAAGGCCTATATATGGCTTACCCAAGTATTCCTAGTCTAATAGGCTAAAAAGTATAGCTAAAAGACCTATATATTGCTTTCCCAAGTATTCCTAGTCTAGTAGGCTAAAAATTATAGCTAAAAGACCTATATATGGCTTACCCAAGTATTCCTAGTCTAATAGGCTAAAACATATAGCTAAAAGGCCTATATATTGCTTTCCCAAGTATTCCTAGTCTAATAGGCTAAAAAGTATAGCTAAAAGACCTATATATGGCTTACCCAAGTATTCCTAGTCTTGTAGGCTACAAATTATAGCTAAAAAGCCTATATATGGGTTACCCAAGTATTCCTAGTCTTGTGTGTGTGTGTAAGGTGCCATCAAGTCGCAGCCGACTTATGGTGACCCCTTTTGGGGTTTTCATGGCGAGAGACTAACAGAGGTGGTTTGCCAGGGCCTTCCTCTGCACAGCAACCCTGGACTTCCTTGGTGGTCTCCCATCCCAATACTAACCAGGGCTGGCCCTGCTTCGCTTCTGAGATCTGACCAGATCAGGCTAGCCTGGGCCATCCAGGTCAGGGTGTTCAAATAGCTACTACGCAGCAAATACTATATACATACAGGTTCAATTCAGACCCCACGCAAAACCGTGGCTTATTTAAACTAAGGCTCGTTTGATTGTCTGAACATGGTTGCCAACGGTTAGTTACGACGCCTCAAGCCAAGAAGTGAAGAAGAATCTTCTTTGCTCTGACGTAAAGGGGAAAGAGCATGCAGGCAGAAGCTCTATCTGCGGTAGGGTTGTCCAGCTTCACTTAGCAGCTCCTCGGAGACGTAAGGGGTAGGGTTGCCAGGCCCCTCTTTGCTACCGGCAGAAGATTTCTGGGGTGGAGCCTGAGGAGGGTGGGGTTTGGGGAGGAGAGGAACCTCAATGTCACAGAGTCCAATGGCCAAAGCGGCCATTTTCTCCAGGTGAACTGATCTCTATCGGCTGGAGATCAGCTGTAATAGCGGGAGATCTCCAGCCACTACCTGGAGGTTGGCAGCCCTGGTAAGGGGGCAGGCCACTATGACACACTGGAATCGTACTGGCAAGCTGACGTCACTTCCAGTGACACCCGGAAGTGACATCATGGCATGCTAGGGTTGCCTGCTCTGAGTGGAGAAATACCTGGAGATTTGGGGGTGCGGATAGGGTTGCCAGGTCTCTCTTCGCCATTGTGTGTGTGTGTTAAGTGCCGTCAAGTCGCTTCCGACTCATGGCGACCCTATGAATGAAAGTCCTCCAAAATGTCCTATCTTTGACAGCCTTGCTCAGATCTTGCAAATTGAAGGCTGTGGCTTCCTTTATTGAGTCAATCCATCTCTTCGCCATTGGCGGGAGGTTTTTTGGGGTGGAGCCTGAGGAGGGCGGGGTTTGAGGAGGGGAGGGACTTCAATGCCATAGAGTCCAATTGCCAAAGCGGCCCTTTCCTCCAGGGGAACTGATCCCTATCGGCTGGAAATCAGTTATCCCATGATGTACCCCCAAAAGCCAAACCCTTTGGTACTAAAGGAAGAAAAAAAATAGGATCCATGTCTTGACGAGGCTAACGGAAGGACTGAAAAGCATTTGGCCATTAGAAATTCAGGATTTGCTTACACCGAAGGGTCCTATGGCAACTGCTCACCTAACCAAGGGGTGACATCACAAGAGCGGAGAGAGTGAAACATTAACCGCCGCGAAGGAAATGGAATTTCCAGCCAGACCACTTTGGGGCCGTCGCTCTTAATAGCTACTTAGCTGGCATTATCTCCACAAATGCCCCAGAACGTCTGTACGCCCAGCATCTCTGGCACCTTTTCAATCTCCCGAGAGTCAACCCACGGTTCTGCTTTAGCACGATCCGATTCTATGACCTTAGGCAGTTCGCGAGAGGGAGGGCACCTTGGCCATCTTCTGGGCATCGAGTAGGGATCACTGGTAGGGTTGCCAGGTCCCTCTTAGTCACAGGCGGGGAGGTTTTTGGGGTGGCGGGGTTTGGGGAGGGGAGGGACTTCAATGCCATAGAGTGTAATGGCCAAAGCGGCCCTTTGCTCCAGGGGAACTGATCTCTATCGGCTGGAGATCAGTTGTAATAGCAGGAGATCCTACTACCTGGAGGTTAGTAGTAGTAAGAAAATAGACACTTCTGTGTACCAATGAGTTACTAGCAAAAAACCACAGATTTGCTCAATTTAAATGCAAAATTTCAATAACCAGGTTTTAAATTACAATGTCAAACAACAACTATATAGCTATAGAAAACCAACTAGTGAACGCTTATAACATATCCCAACAGGTATACAAGGTAAGTATGACATCTGGAATAAGAAAATATAGAAGATTAGTCCTTCTGAGACAAATATTATATTGTTGTATATTGTAGGAATTAATATTGTGATACTTACCTTGTATACCTGTTGGGATATGTTATAGCTTTCACTAGTTGGTTTTCTATAGCCATATTGATGTTGTTTGATATTGTAATTTAAAACCTGGTTATTGAAATTTTGCATCTAAATTGAGCAATTCTGTGGTTTTTTGCTAGCAACGACCTGGAGGTTGGCAACCCTAGTCACTGGGTGTGTGTGGGGGGTGGGGGAGGTAGTTGTCAATTTCCTCCGTTGTGCAGGCGGTTGGACTAGATGACTCTGGTGGTCCCTTCCAACTCTATGATTCTATGATTCCCATCCCCAGTATGTTTCTACTGTCCTCCGAGGGCCAAAGAACTTGCTTGGTACCATGAGAGACCAAATAAATGAGAGACCAAAGGGGGCTCAGAAACGCCTCCACAGGGGAAGGAAGAGCTCCAGTATTCCCCAAACCCATTATCCTTGCCAAAACAGCACGATGCGGGGTGGGGGGGAATAATTCCCTGTTTCTGCTGCTCCGTGTGCAACGAGGAGCAGCAATACTGGGAAAACTCCCCATAGCACTGTTTTGGCACATGGAAAGGGCTTGGGGGGGGGGGAAGGCAAGTGTCATTCCTGCCTCATGGTGGCATTCTCAGCGCATTTGAGCTCTCGTTTGTTTTTCAAAACCCATTCCTCACAGCTAGGGTTGCCAACCTCCAGCTTTACCAAAGCTGTCCATATTTAATTGCAAGCTTATAAGCTTCTTTTCCCATAAGGGTTATTGGCACACGGATACATTTGAAGCTTGAAAAAAGAATATGAAATGGGGACTTTACCGGAAGCCCATTGCGGTTTATAACTACTCCGTTGCCTTTGCATACTTACCAGTTGGATGTTTGGACTTTTTGCTTATTATACCTCTATTTACCTTTTAGAGAAATTGTATACTTACATTTACCTTTGGGATATTGTAACTGTGAATATTGATTGGTTTTTGTCTTTTGCTCCTTGAGCACGTATTTATTCTTATCATTGAGGTTGTTCTTTTGAATAGACCTAATTGCATTCCAGTTTGAGTTTGTGCTTTTATTGTTAGCTGTACAAGTGCATTATTTTGATTCCTAACCTCCAGGTACTGGCTGGAGATCTCCTGCTATTACAAGTGATCTCCAGCCAATAGAGGTCAGTTCCCCTGGAGAAAATGGCCGCTTTGGCCATTGGACTCTACGGCATGGAAGTCCCTCCCCTTCCAAGTTGGCAGCCATCCCCACATCCTGGGGCAGGGAGCGCCCCAATTTTGCTGGAACTCTTGTTGGTTGGCAACCCTAAGATCAGGGTTCTGTTACTTACTAGTTTCGTAATATGGTTCTGGCATTGGAAGATAAGGAGTGTTCTGATGTAACCTCATCTTATTTTTTTAAAAGGAAAATTACATGTAATTTCTCAGATTACCATGTTCCAAGGAGGAAATCCAATTGTAGGTACATCTGGTTATTGTGTGCCTTCTTGCCACGTTAAGAAAAAGAAGAAAAAGTTGGTGGTGTCTCATCAACAAAGAGATAAACAAGGTCTGTCACCTGCTCCCTTCACCAATCTTCTAAAAGATTTAATTATGAGGAAAGGAAGCATCATTTCAAACAGGGAGATATCAAAATCGTATCATTTTTATAGAGAATAATAATTTTTCCTTCCTTACTGCTGGGCCCAAATTGTTTCTGGTTCTTCCAATTTTCTCCTAATGTTTTAAATGGCAGAGTGACACATTGTCCGGTAACTAATTACAGCCGTACGGCTGGTTGACAAATGAGAACGATCTCAGTCCCTACTATTACTTCAGTTCTGTAGTTTACAACTGTTAGTAGCAAACTGAGAAATGGGCCCTTGTTGAAGAACGTGTGTGAAGTTCCCACAGGCTCAACATCTGATTTCCTTCTCTTTTCCGGAACCGAGAACCCTTAATCTGGTTTGAGTTTATTTATTTCCTATTGGGAAGGGGGGAAAGAGCGAAGAAGTGTTGAAGAAGAAGAGTTGGTTTTTATATGCTGACTTTCTCTACCACTTAAGGAACAATCAAACCAGCTTACAATCACCTTCCCCTCCCCACAACTGACACCCTGTGAGGTAGGTGGGGCTGAGAGAGCTGTGACTAGCCTAAGGTCACCCAGCTGGCTTCATGTGGAGGAGTGGGGAAACAAATCCACCAGATTAGCATCTGCTGCTCATGGGGAGGAGAGGGGAATCAAACCTGGTTCTCCAGATCAGAGTCCACCACCCCAAACCACCGGTCTTAACCACTACACCACATTGGCTCTCAAGGAGATCAATCTGTAACTGACTGTGAACAATCAATTGAAATAACCCAGTACCTTTTGGACCAGCCAGGGATAAATGGATTACAGTATACATCCAGAAGTGGGGACCCTACCTGCCCTAAAGCAAGAGATAGTTGCAAAGCTACTAGCTGATACTGATCCAAAGGTAACCCGCGCCATGGCAATTTTTTTATCTAAGGCTTTTATCTACTTCGTTTTAACTTTATACCTTAGATTTTGTATTTCTGTATGTTGGTTATGTCTGTATTACTGAACTTATTGATTTTGCTTTGCTCATGACCTGTTGGTCCGCAAGCATAAAGGACAGACATTTCCTGTTGGTACAGTGTCACCAGCTCTGGGTTGGGAAATAACTGGAGATTTTGAGGATGGAGGCTGATGAGGGCAGGGTTTGGGGATAGGGTTGCCAGATTCCTGTTCGCCACCAGCAGGAGTTTTTGGGGGCGGAGCCTGAGGAGGGCGGGGTTTGGGGAGGGGAGGGACTTCAATGCCATAGAGTCCAATTGCCAAAGAACCATTTTCTCCAGGTGAATTGATCTCTGTCGGCTGGAGATCAGTTGTCATAGCAAGCGATCTCCAGCTACTACCTGGAGGTTGGCAACCCTAGTTGAGTAGTGGGTTTTAGGAAAGAGGGCCATGGGCCATGATTTTTCTCCTGCCCACTACGGTAGTGAACAGCAGCAAAAAGGAGAAGCTGCATTTAGGGTTGCCAACCTCAAGGTGGGCCTGGCAACCTCCCTAGAATTGCAACTGATCTCCAGGAGACAGAGATCAGTTCCACTGGGGAAAAAATGGCTGCCTTGGAGGTTGGACTCTGTAGCATTATACCCTGGTGAGGTCCTTCCTCTCCCCAAACCCCATCATCCACAGGCTCCATCCTCAAAATCGCCAGGAATTTTCCAACTCAAGAGTTGGAACCCTAGTTGCATATAGACCAGTGCACTCCTTCTCAACTACTGGAGAACTATTTCTTGAATGTCTAGTTGTCTTCTTCTGCAGTATTGTAATGGCAGTTGATGGGGACAAAACCACAATTAATTGGCTCCACCGACTGTTGGCTCTGGTTCTGCTTACCATAAAGAAGGAGGAGGAAGAAGGTGAAGGAGAAGAAAAAGAGTTGGTTTATATATGCCGACTTTCTCTACAACTTAATGAAGAATCAAACCAGCTTTCAATCACCTTCCCTTCCCCTCCCCACAACAGACACCCTGTGAGGTAGGTGGGGCTGAGAGAGCTGTGACTAGCCCAAGGTCACCCAGCAGGCTTCGTGCGTAGGAGTGGTGAAACCAACCCGGTTCACCAGATTAGCCTCCGCCGCTCATGTGGAGGAGCTGGGAATCAAACCCAGTTCTCCAGATCTGAGTCCACCACTCCAAACCACCACTCTTAACCACTACACCACACTGGAGTGCCTTCTGCCCAACCAGCCCAAATAGGTGGGGAGTACGTTTGGAAGGGGGGGGGTCATAAAGTTTGAAAAAACACTAGTTTATAATAAACACGTTTAAAACCTAGCAGCGTGCTTCCTAAATCCACCATTATTATATATAACAGCACATTCAAGAACAAAATTTGATCCATCTCAGCTTTGCTGGACATTGAAAAACCAGGTATTCTAAACCAGAAGGCTTGCAAAAATCAAGCCCGCATCTCAGAATAAATTGTGGAAAGAACTACTGAGTGTAATGGTTTGTTTAGTTTAAGATTATCATGTATACAGTAAATAAGCATTTTTTAGAAAAGTAGATGAAACTACAGGAGAGTTACACAACTTTAAGGTTGACAATGAGGAAATTGAAATAGTTGAAGACCTTCTATTCCTGGGCTCCATCATCAGCCAAAAGGGAGACTGCAGCCAAGAAATCAGAAGGAGATGGAGACTGGGAAGGGCAGCCATGAAGGAGCTAGAAAAGATTCTTAAGTGTCACTGGCAACCAAGATCAGGTTAATTCATGCCATCGTATTCCTTATTACTATGTATGGATGTGAAAGCTGGACAATGAAGACAGCTGATAGGAAGAAAGTACATTCCTTTGAAATGTGGTGCTGGAGGAGAGTGTTATGGATACCCTGGACTGCCAAAAAAACAAATCAGTGGGTTTTAGATCAAATCAAGCCTGAACGGACCCTAGTGTTTTTGGATTTAACTCTTATGTACACAGAAGTGTCTATTTTTGCTAGAACCTGGAGGTTGGCAACCCTACCAGTAAGATGTAAAATGCAAGGATTTGTACAAAGTCGCTAAGCAGCTTCCAGACTTCCACTGAAGGGTTCCAAGTCAATGGAAGTGGCACATTTTATTTCCTGGTTCCCCCCCCCCCTGCAAGCTCAAATAAACAACCAAATGAGCATGGGTTGCACATCTGATGTAGCCAGTGAGGATGCTAATGAGCAGGAAATTTCTGCTTTAATCTAGCACAGAAAAAAATAATTGGGTTTCCAACAATTTCCAGATAGGAAAAGGATTAAAATAATTCTTAGATTTTTGGCACCCCATTTGTAAGGAGGCTGTGTGTTCTTTAGCCAGCGTGGTGTAGTGATTAGGAGCAGTGGACTCTAATCTGGTGAACTGGGTTTGATTCCCCACTCCTCCACATGAGTGGCGGATCTGGAGAACCGGGTTTGATTTCCCACTCCTCCACATGAGCGGCAGAGGCTAATCTGGAGAACCGGGTTGGTTTCCCCACTCCTCCGTGTGAAGCCAGCTGGGTGAACCTTTGGGCCAGTCACAGTTCTCTCTGAACTCTCTCAGCCCCGCCTACCTCACAGGGTGTCTGTTGTAGGGAGAGGAAGAGAAGGCGATTGTAAGCCGGTTTGAGTATCCTTAAAAAGTAGAGAAAATTGGGGTATAAAACCAACTCTTCTTCTTATCACAGAGCATATAGCTTTCTAAGAAATGTGATGTCTCTTGAGGAGCTTTGGGTTCAATGGACAAATTGATAGGGGGATGTCTTGGGTATGCACTGGGCTCTTGCTGACACTATAGTTCAGTGGGAGCAAAAATGGGGAGGGGAAAATTGTGTCATATGATGCTCAAGAAATTACCCTATATGTTAGCAGATAAATAGATAAATATACTATAAGACACTACAATATATATTTAGAAAAATGTAACCATACTAACTTAATCAAAATGATTGCTAATTATAGGTTGAATATGTAGAATGCTTTCGAATTTATGAGACCAAAACCGTGCTTGTTTATACCAGACGGTTTTCTCCTATTCCCTTTCCTTTTTCCATTCCCTATCTGATAAATTAAAAAAAATTAAAAAAAGAAATTAGCCCAATCTCTATGGTAAAAACCATAGAGATTTTGGGGCATTCCTACTGCATTGCTGATGCTGTGACATCTCTTACAGGTACATCACTGGCAGTGATGTCATGGTGTCGCACGACACCAGTTTACAGAGCCTCCTCCCTCAATATTCCCAGGGATTTTGAATGTCCATGGTTTTAATGTAGCAAAAATAACTTACGATACCCTTCTATAAATACCCACTCTTGGCCAATTCCCAGAAGATACCAGCATATGGATGCCAGAGATGCAACATTACAATTCATGGAAACTTGTCACATCCCAAAGTATCATACCCTTGAACAAATGTCTGGTCTGGGGAGAGGAGTTGATATTTCAAATGGAAATGAAACCTCCCTCAAAGACTGGATTTCTTCACGATCCCCAAATCTCATTTCTACTACATCGTATATGTCAAATGAAAGGAGCTGAAAACAGGAATAACTGTTTTCGACTTCTTATACGTGTAACAGACGTTAGGCATTGCACAAAGTCAAACTAGAATCCCTGCCTGCGGACTCGGAATCTAGCAAATCTCATCAGATAGACTCCTGACTATGAAAACTCAGATTTGGGAAGGGGGTTTAAATCTCCACTCCACTTGGGCCAATTAGAAGCTCTCAGCCAAACCCATCATATGATAATTGTGCAGATAAAAAGGGGAGGGACGCTATCAATGCCACCCCCCAAGAATCGGGTTGCCAGGTCCCTCTTCACCACCAGCAGGAGGTTTTTTGGGTGGAGCCTGAGGAGGGCGGGGTTTGGGGAGGGGAGGGGCTTCAATGCCATAGAGTCCAATTGCCAAAGCGGCCATTTTATCCAGGTGAACTGATCTCTGTTGGCTGGAGAACAGCTGTAATAGCAGGAGATCTCCAGCTAGTACCTGGAGGTTTCAAAAAATACCTTGTGCTTAATTAACAGAGTTAAAAAAATATACACAAGCACTGATGGCTATATAATATCAACTTACACTTTATATGAATACTAAATCATTCCAGTTGAATACACTGAGTTTTCAATCATACAGAAACAAATAATAAGTCCCGTATAACAAGATGCTGACTAGAAACGTCGCGTCATTCAGGCTAGAATAGCCGTGTGCAGATTCCACTTCAGTAAGGTAAATTAGTTGCAAGCAGATTAAAGCCAAAATGAAATGAATTTGCAAGCCGATTCTTGGCTGTAAATAATAATTTGTATGAAGGTCGTAAGTAGAAGATCCTTCAAGGAATTTTTCCTTTTGAGAAGTTATACTGGCCCGAGATAGGATTCCGGTAAAAGTCCTATTTCTCTGGGGCTTTTTCCATCGGGCTGTCAGAAGGCACGAGATGAATGTCTATCTCTGCATTAACATGATAAATTATAACGAGACTTAATAACTATAATATCAAAGAATAATACATAATTTTAACAGTAATAATTTACAAAGAGGGGTACAATACATACCAATTGCCAGTGAATAATATCACCTATTCATTTGGAAAGCTTGTAGCGTTCTCATTTAAGAGTGCGTGCAGCATTTTTAACGTGCTTATTGGAAACAGGTGCAGAATATATTAAAGAAACATCACAATATTAATACCAAACAAGGTAATTCATCTATCATTCCTAATATGCAGTTTCATAAATATTAATTTTAACAGAATAAATTCTCATAAGGCTATCAACATGAATTTCTTACAGGAAACAAGAATAATCAGAGGCTGTATTCAATCCATCAGGATGCATTGTATTAAAGATAAAAATGAAACGAGATTCTTGTTGAGATAAGATTCTATCTACATTTTGTATTGTGTAAGGTTTGGGCATATATTGCCATACAACAAAAAACTGAATATCAGTATCAGAATGTCGTATCGCTTTATAATGAGAGACCAATGGCGCCTCAGCTACATTATTGCGTATGCGAGACCTGTGCTCACCCACCCTTAATTTAATTGATCTAATTGTCTTTCCTACATAAAGTAGACCACATGGACATCTGATTAAATAAATAACATTCTTACTGTTACAATTTGAAAAATGTCTGAGTTTGAAAGAAAAATTGGTAACCGGATTTGTGAATTCTTTAACAGGTAAGGAATATGGACACATATTGCATTGTCCACATCGGTGATGACCCAAAGGCATTGTAGATTTTTTCTGTGACAAGGCATCAGTATGAATAAGATGGTCTTTTAAAGACCAAGTTTTTCTATAGCCAAATCTGGGTGGTACAGTGCAACCAGGTAAATCCTGTACCAAATGCCAATGTTTAAACAAAATATTTTGTATATCTCTAGTGTAAGTAGACTTTTGTAAGGAAGAAGTAATCCCTTGAAAAGAGCTTTGTTTTCTTTGGCTAGTAATTAGTGAGGAACGGTTTATATTATCCACCTTGATTCTAGCTCTGTTTATAACTATAGGTGGATAACCTCTTGTTAATAGAGTTTGTGTTAGGTCATCAGCAGCCTTACTGTAATTTTCATTCTTAGTTGCATTTCTGCGTACCCTGAGAAATTGTCCAACAGGTAAGTTTTCCTTGAGATGTCTAGGGTGAAAAGAATTAAAGTGAAGGAGAGCTCCTTTGTCAGTATTTTTCTTATATGGTTTCACCGATAATGTTTGGTCTGTATTTACAGCCACTGTAAGATCCAAAAAATTTATATTTTCCTTGTGCACTTGTCCAGTCTATTGGATGTATTTCTAGTATTAAGCCAATTTAGCAATTCATTAAAGTGATTTATACTGTCCAAGATCATGAAGGCATCATCCAAAAAACGAAAGTAAGTGAAAATATTTAACACAAAAGGGCAATTATTATATATATGTGATTTCTCATATGCTGCCATATATATATTTGCAATGGAAGGTGCACATGAGTACCCCATTGCCACACCCTTAATCTGCAAAAATATATCATTTTGAAACCGAAAAAAATATTTTCCAAGACCAGATCAAGCAGGTCTAGCAAAAAATGTGAAGGAGGATTTTTCTCTTGACACGCTTCCAATAATTCTTCTATGATTGCACATATATGGTCCAGAGGGATGTTAGTATATAATGATATTACATCCAGTGTAACTAAAACAGCACCCTCTGGTATGGAGATGTCCTCAATTTTGGAAATAAAATCTTTACTGTCAAGAATATAAGAAGGAGTTGCCTTAGAAAAATCAAGTACCGTATTTTTCGCTCCATAAGAGGCACTTTTTTCCTCCTCAAAAGTGAGGGGAAATGTCGGTGCATCTTATGGAGTGAATGTGCGTCTTATGGACCCTAGCCCAGTCCATAAGACGCACATTCTAGCTTGGAAGGAAGGCGGGTGGGGCGCACAGAGCCGGCTGGGCGCACCAGAACGATGCGAGTCGGCGTTCCCCGCCCCGATGGCCAGCTGGGAGGCGGGCGGGGCGCACAGAGCGGGCCCACCCGCCTCCCAACTGGCCTTCGGGGTGGGGAACGCCGGCTCACGTCGTTCTGGCGCGCACAGCTCTGTGTGCCCTGCCCTCCAGAACGACGCGAGCTGGCGTTCCCCGCCCCGACAGCCAGCTGGGAGGCGGGGGGCGCACAGAGCGGCTAGGCATGCCAGAACGACGTGAGCCGGTGTTCCCCACCCCGACGGCCAGCTGGGAGGCAGGGGGGGCACAGAGCGGCTGGGCGCACCAGAACGATGCGAGCCAGCGTTCCCCACCCCGACGGCCAGCTGGGGGGTGCGTCTTATGGGCCGGTGCGTCTAATGGAGCGAAAAATATGGTAAATAATATTGTAGGAACTGTGCTAATGGTTCTGTGATACTTTGATTACCTGATACTATAGGGCGACCTGGTGGATTTGTAAGGTTTTTATGTATTTTAGGTAATGAATAAAAGATAGCCATGCGAGGATGTTGATTAATTAAAAATTCTGCTTCTTTCTGCGTGATATAATCCATAGCCAAACCTTCCTGAATCACTGTTCTAATTGAAAGCATTACATTTGTGGTTGGATCCGGATTCAATTTACGGTAGGTATGGGAGTCACTAAATTGCCTATAATTTTCTTGTAAGTAATCGCGAGTATTTAAAAGGACGATCGCCCCGCCCTTATCTGCCTGTTTGATAGTCAAATGGGGATTACAAGCCAATTTTATTAGTGCATTACGGTCCTCTTCCGAAAAATTATTGTCCCTATATCTACATCTTTTTTCAAGTTTTGCTAAATCCTTAAGCACCAAATGGTGAAAAGACGTGATTAGGTGGCTGCAGGAGGAAGGGGTAAATGTGGAGCGTGGTCGAAAGGTTCTAAACGGAGCAGCAGATTTGCCAAAATGTTCTCTAAGTTTTATAAGGCGAACCAATTTAAATACATCAATACGAGTTTGAAAAGCTGAATATGCTGGTCTGGGAACGTACGCCATGCCCAAATTTAAAACTTGTTTCTCAGATTCAGTAAGTGTATAATCAGATAGATTGACTATGAGGTTGCTCTGCGGTGTCTGCGCCGAGGAAAATAATTGCTGTAACCTCTGCCTCTTGTGGGTCTTAAAGAGTACTCCCGGAATGAGGAGCGACTAGAGAGGCTAGAGGAATCGCTCTCCATTTGATCTTGACGGGTTGGTCTTCTGCCTGTATTTTGAGAATCCACCCCTCCTTCCTGTGTATTAAACCAAGGATAGACACTATTCTTAGAGTAATCCATAGTGTCCCGTTCATATTTTTTTATTTTATAGGACCGTACATTTTCTGTGTAAGACTTTAGGTCGGCTTCTAATTTCTTAATAAGGCTAGCTAGTTCAGATGTTTCTAAATCATCCTTCAATTTATCTTTCATCTCATCTGTTTCTTTTTTGATTTTTTTGTTTTCCATATTAGCCTGTTGTACAATAAGCAACATCAAATCATATGAGCATTTATTGAGGATTGCTAGCCATCGTTTTTTAAAATCCTCATCATTTCTAAATAAGGTTGGTGCCTTATTGATTCTTAAACCTCTCGGTATCATTCTGTTTTTTAAATAATCCCCTAAAGAGGATGCATGCATTTCATTTCGTACACCCCTTTTAGAAAGATTGAACAATTGTTCGTAAGTATCCTTTCTTATTGTTACTTTTTCTTGTAATGGAGGTACATCACTGAGAACACGTTCATGCTCTTCAGTGGTATAAGCAAAGGAATCCTCATTCCGGGAGTTTCACTTTAAGACCCAGAAGAGGCAGAGGTCTGGAAGTGGGGCTATCAGGTCTACTCTTGGGAAATCATTTTTGCATTATTTCAAAAGTTGTGTGTGTGTGTAAAGTGCCGTCAAGTCACAGCAAACTTATGGCGACCCCTTTTGGGGTTTTCATGGCAAGAGACTACAGAGGTGGTTTGCCAGTGCCTTCCTCTGCACAGCAACCCTGGTATTCCTTGGTGTTCTCCCATCCAAATACTAACCAGGGTTGACCCTGCTTAGCTTCTGAGATCTGACAAGATCAGGCTAGCCTGGGCCATCCAGGTTAGGGCATTTCAAAAGCTAGAAATATAAAATATGAAGTGATGAATAATGGCTCTCTCTCTCTCTCTCTCTCTCTCTCTCTCTGTGTGTGTGTGTGTGTGTGTGTGTGTGTGTGTGTGTGTATAAAGTGAAGTCAAATTGCAGCTGACTTATAGCAACCCCTCGTGGGGTTTTCAGGGCAAGTGATTAAGCTGAGGTGGTTTGCCCTCGCCTTCCTCTGCAGAGTCTTCCTTGGAGGTCTCTCTTCCAAGCACCAACCCTGCTTAGCTTCCGAGATCTGATGAGATCAACCTACACTATACCATTCTACATCCCAATGGCTATGCACATCCTGACAATTTAACTGACCATTACATACCAGTGAAATTTAATTGCATCAACAGAAGTAGAGTGTCCAGTTCACGCAAAGTGATGGTATCTGCTCTGGTTAGACCTCACCTAGAGTACTGTGTACAGTTTTGGGCACCGCAATTTAAGAAAGATGTAGACAAGCTGGAACGAGTCCAGAGGAGGGCAACAAAGATGGTGAGGGGTCTGGAGACTAAGTCCTATGAGGAAAGGTTGAAGGAGCTGGGTATGTTTAGCCTGAAGAGGAGAAGACTGAGAGGGCATATGATAACCATGTTCAAGTACTTGAGGGGCTGTCATATAGAGGATGGTGCCAAGTTGTTTTCTGTTGCCCCAGAAGGTCGGACCAGAACCAGAAAGGTCGGACCAGAACGGGTTGAAATTAAATCAAAAGAGTTTCTGTCTAGACATTAGGAAGAACTTTTTAACAGTTAGAGCAGTTCCACAGTGGAACAGGCTCCCTCGGGAGGTGGGAAGCTCTCCTTCCCTGGAGGTTTTTAAGCAGAGGCTAGATGGCCACCTGTCAGCAATGCTGATTCTATGACCTTAGGCTGATCATGAGAGGGAGGGCATCTTGGCCATCTTCTGGGAATGGAGATGGGGTCACTGGGGGTGTGGGGTAGTTGTGAATTTCCTGCATTGTGCAGGGGGTTGGACTAGATGGCCCTGGTGGTACCTTCCAACTCTATGATTCTATGAATTATTCATGTTTCATAGCTACTTTATAGCTTGTGTTGAAAATACCAGTTCTGTTTAATAGTCAGGCAAGTATCATCAAAAATATATTGTGCCAAAAGGATTTATGAAAAAAACTCCCACCAAGGGTAGTGCCCTGAAAAATACATACTGCATATGCAACAGCTTGAAGAACAGAGCTCTGATGTGCATGTGCGACCTTTCTCTCCCCTCCCCCCCCCCCCATGCAGCTAGTTTTGCCAGCATTGCCTCAACAAATAACAGGAAATTATGAAGGCAGTGTCTCGGAAGGACGGAGTTTGGGGAGAATATGGCATCACTTCTGGGTGATGCTCTAGGAATTTTCCATAATCTCTATGGGAAAGATCATGGACACACAGGGAAAGCCCTAGAGTGTCACAATGGAGGCCATTTTTTCCCTCACTCTCCTCAATTTCTTGAGAGTAGGAGACTGAAGCTAAGAGAAATGATGTTGTATGCCGCTCCAGGTCTCCACTTCAGAGGAAAGCGGACTATAAATATCTTAAACAAGCAAATAAAGCAGCAGAAATCTCCGGCATGACTCAAGATTACACTGGCCTAGACCATAGTGAAAATAAATATTACCCTGACATGGCCTGCCTGTTATTAATTCCATTTGCCATGTCTCTAAAACAAACTAGGTCTTCATTTCTATGAGACTATTGCTGCCAACCTCCTAGTGGGACCTGCCGATCTCCTGGAATTACAACCATCTCCAGGCAAGAGAGATCAGTTCCCCTTGGAGAAAATGGCTGCTTGGGAAGGTAGACTTTATGGCATTATACATTGCCATACATTATATCCTTCCCAAACCCCAACCTCCTCAAACTCCACTCCCCAAATCTCCAGCAATTTCCCAACCCAGAGTAGCAATGATACTGCTGTTGCAACTTCTTTAAGGAGAGCCAGCGTGGTGTAGTGGTAAAGAGCGGTGGTTTGGAGCGGCGGACTCAGATCTGGTGAACCGGTTTTGATTCAACACTCCTCCACATGAGCGGAGGGCGCTAATCTGGTGATCCAGGTTGCTTTCCCCACTCCTCCACATGAATAGGGTTGCCAACTGCCAGGTAGTAGCAGGAGATCTCCTGCTAATTCAACTGATCTCCAGCCGATAGAGATCAGATCACCTGGAGAAAAATGGCCGCTTTGGCAATTGAACTCTATGGCACTGAAGTCCCTCCCCTCCCCAAACCCTGCCCTCCTCAGGCTCTGCTCCAAAAATCTCCCACCGGTGGCAAAGAGGCACCTGGCAACCCTACACATGAAGCCAGCTGGGTGACCTTGGGCTAGCCACAGCTCTGTCAGAGGTCTCTCAGCCCCACCTACCTCACAGGGTGTCTGTTGTGGGGAGGGGAAGGGAAGGTGATCATAAGCCGGCTTGATTCTGCCTTAAGTGGTAGAGAAAGTCGGCATATAAAAACCAACTCTTCTTCTACCTTCACAAATTCACTTCCCATCAAGGAAGCACAGCTAACTGCATACACATCCCTTCCTCCAAGATCTTCAAAACTTATAGAAAATTGGAGGAACATCTGAAGTTGAACTGAGGTTTCAAGCCAGAAGAAACTGTAGTTTGCTCCAATGCTTAGCACACCTTGACACCTACCAGGCACAGGAAGGGTGGGAATAGTGTTTCCTGGATTTATTCTAGAGTTATATCTAATCTCCAGACTACAGAGATCAGTTCCCCTACAGGAAATGGCAGCTTCAGAGGAGGGACTCTATGGCATCACACCTGTGGCAAACTCTCTCCTGTCCTAATCTCCACCTGTAAATCTCCAGGAATTTACCAAGCTGGGGTTGGCAACCCTAGATGGTGGTGTGTCTCCCCATGGCTTTGAGGAGCAGGCAGAAACAACAGGAGGGGGAGGGGCTGTGGCTCAATTTGTAGAGCCTCTGCATGGCACGCAGAAGGTCCCAGATTCAATCCCGGAACTAGGCAAGTAGGTGATGCGAAAGACCTCAGCCTGAGACCCTGGAGAGCAGCTGCCAGTCTGAGCAGACAATACTGACTTTGATGGACCAAGGGTCTGATTCAGTAGAAGGCAGCTTCGTGTGTTCAACAGGAAAGACTCCTCAGTCTGCTCCGTCACCCAGAATACTATAGATGGCATTCTTCTCCTGTATCCTCTGGAACATATAGATAACTTAGGGGAGGGAGTAGGGTTACTAGCCAGCAGGAGAGGGAGGGACAGGGTGAAGTCACTGCCAGAATACCTGGAAATGACATCACGTTGTTGCCGCGACACTGATGTGATGCTCTAGGATTTGAGCAAAGCTTCTCTTCCAGGTGGAGACCATATGGTACAGATCAAAGAGACAGAGAGAATTCTTAGAACAGGGTTGTCAAACATACAACCCGCTGGCCGGATCCGGCCCCTTGAGAGCTCTTATCTGGCCCGTGGGCCAGCCAAGGCAGCCACTCCCCACTCTTGATCTGGGCTGGCAAGCCCGCTGCGGGCTCGCTAGATGAGGCAGCCACCCCCACCCCCGTCCTGATCTGGGCTGGCGAGGCATGGCCCGACCAAGTGACATTTATGTCATATCCAGCCCTCATAACAAATGAGTTTGACACCCCTGCCTTAGAGCGTCACTCAACACAGTGAGGTTTTTAAGAACATAAGAAAGGTCGTGCTCAATCAGACCAAGGTCCATCAAGTCCAGCAGTCTGTTCACACAGTGGCCAACCAGGTGCCTCTAGGAACCCACAAACAAGACAACTGCAGCAGCACCATCCTGCCTGTGTTCCAAAGCACCTAATAGAATAGGCATGCTCCTCTGATCCTGGAGAGAATAGGTAAGCATTGTGACTAGTATCCATTTTTACTAGTAAACCCTCTCCTCCGTGAACATGCCCACTCCCCTCTTCAAGCCTTCCAAGTTGGCAGCCATTGCCACATCCTGGGGCAGGGAGTTTCACAATTTAACTATGTGTTATGTGAAGAAATACTTCCTTTTATTTGTTTTGAATCTCTCACCCTCCAGCTTCTTCACCCCCATTTCCCCCCTGCTGCTCCACCACCAGGTATGGGGACTTTGGAATGCCATCCGGAGTTTGCCAGCTATCAGTGGGCGACACTATCTGGATATTATTGTACATCATTGGCTCAGATAATGAGTGATAACTCTGGTTTATTTTAACTACGCTTACTCTCAGCTTGCAGACAACGACTCAGGTTCTGATTTCCTCCAGTGACCGCTGGTTCCATCACCTGTGTTTGATAACCAGGAAGGGTGGTAATAAGCCACGAAATCTCCATTTACACATCACCCAAAGCCAACGTTAAGACTAACTGTGGGTTAAAGATCAAATCAAGCCTGAACTGACCCTAGAAGCTAAAATGACTAAACTGAGGCTGTCGTACTTTGGTCACATTATGAGAAGACAAGAGTCACTGGAAAAGACAATCATGATAGGAAAAGTGGAAGGCAGCAGGAAAAGAGGAAGACCCCCAGGTCGGAGGGGACTCAATCAGCTACTGGGGAAGAGCGGAAGATGAGCATGAGTAGTGCTGTTCTTAATGACGCAACTGGACTAAAGCTGAAAGGACGTTCAGTGGTTGACGTGAATGGATGCACAAGGGAAGTCCAAAGTTGTTCGATGCATACCCTGCAAGAGATGCATGGACTCTATAAAGGAAGCCACGGCCCTCAGTTTGCAAGACCTCAGCAAGGCTGTTAAAGATAGGACATTTTGGAGAACATCGATTCATAGGGTCGCCATGAGTCAGAAGCAACTTGACAGAACTTAACCACACACCCCAGGTCCCATCTGGAGGTTGGCATCCCTAGTCCTTATTTATTTATTTACTATGTGCACTGCACTTGTATCCTGCCCTCCCCCTACCTAGCCGGGCTCCTTCCATCTAAACTGCCGGTAGTTCCAGGTGCTGTCGAGCTCCGGAGTTTGACACATCAGAGGGCAAAAATGCATGGGAGGTTTCGCCTTGGATTTGCCGCTCTCTAGATGCACATTTTTCCCATCCGAATTCTCAAAACTCTGCATGGGGGCTTATTTTTGAGTTCTGAGAATTTGGCTGGAGAAAATGTGCGGGATACAAGTGAACAAGGCTCATCTGTCCCTCCCTCTCCCTCCTCCTCGAACGCCTCTTTCCCTTCTCTCCTCCTCATGAGGTCTTCCTCCCTCTGTCCCGTCGCCTGGGCCCAGCAATTTCAGCCTTTTAGCCAGGGATGCAACCATCGAGCTGCCGACCCCACCTGCACAACTCCAGCTTCACATTGACGCACAACACCTCCACAATTCAGATCCAGGCCAGAAGAATCCGGCCCGGGATCTGCACATGCTGGGAAAACAACAATGTCCACCAATTTTCAACAATGCCTGAACATTCCTGGGAGTTGAAAAGGCCCCCATTCCTTTGAAAAAGATACCAGTTAGCAATGTGCGCTTGGGTCCCAAAAGAGGAGGGTTACTATTTTATAAACAGTCCCATTTTTTTCTCCCCTGGGGTGAGGTCTCCTTGGCAGGTGGGCCTCGGCCAGTAAGCGTGCCTAGGACTGCATCCTAGCCACGCTTCCATGGCGGTAAGAGCGTGAGGATCACGGGGCTTTCTCCAGAGTAAACATGCATCACTGGATGCATGTTTGGGAGGGGCCGTGGCTCAGTTGCAGAGCATCTGCTTGGTACGCAGAAGGTCCCAGGTTCAATCCCCGGCATCTCCAGTTAAAGGGACTAGGCAAGTTGGTGATGTCAAAGACCTCTGTCTGAGACCCTGGAGAGCCGCTGCTGGTCTGAGCAGACAAGACTGACTTGGATGGACCAAGGGTCTGATTCAGTAGAAGGCAGCTTCATGTGTTCAAATATTAGGGGAGGGCCATGGCTCAGTGGTAGAGGGTCTGCTTGGCGTGCGGAAGGTCCCAGGTTCAATCCCTGGCATCCCGTTAAAGGGACTAGGCAAGTTGGTGATGTCAAAGACCTCTGTCTGAGACCCTGGAGAGCCACAGAGAGGGGCCATGGCTCAGTTGTAGAGCCTCTGGTTGGCATGGAGAAGGTCGCAGGTTCAATCCCCGGCATCTCCAGCTAAAGGGACTAGGCAAGTCGGTGATGGGGAAGACCCCTGCCGGAGACCCTGGAGAGCTGCTGCCAGTCTGAGTAGACAATATTGACTTTGATGGACCAAGGGTCTGATTCAGTAGAAGGCAGCTTCATGTGATGCTTGGAAGTAAGTCACTTTCCTGGTTTCAGCAGCACAACGTGATTCCCCCGGGGAAGCTCTCCCGCCCCTTGAAATGAAAGGGAAGACGAACCTCTCCGACAGCTCCCCTCGGGTTTCCCGGAGCCGCTTCCACCCAGCAGCCCTCTAAGCAGAACAAAGGAGCGCTGTTTTGACACGCGAGAAACCCCATACGCTTTCTCCGGGGAGAGGGACGCGATCCGCGCCGTTCCCAACGCTCCTGGGGAAGACGGCGGAACCCCCTTCCTTGCCCCTCCCGCTTAACTCGACGGGAAGATTGGGTCAACTTGTTTTATTTCCCCCCCACCCCCGACCGATTCCAAGCGGCAGCCCTACTCGGGAGTAAGCCCTCCCGCGCCCCGCGCCGCTTACTGCCGAGTAAGCCGGGCGAAGCTGGCGCCGCGCGTCGGCAAACCAGACTTCGGTGAGCGGGCTGGCTTGGGATCGGTCCCCCTTCGACGGCGCGGGGGCTCGATCGCATTTGCGATCGAGCCCCCGCGCCGTCGAAGGGGGACCGATCCCAAGCCAGCCCGTTCACCCAAGTCTGGGACCGACCTCTCCCGCGCCAGAAGGCGGCGGCGACCGGGGCCCCCGACGGCGGCGCCGGGCCCCCGATACCAGTTCCGTCCATGCCCCGCTCAGCCGAAAGAGAATCGAGCCCCGTCGAAGGGCAGAGCGCGCCTGGAAAGGCAACCAGAGAGTATGGCCCGGCTCCCCCCTCCCACCGACCCCCCCCCGTCTCTCCCGACGGACCCCTCCCGACGGCTCCCCCGATCCCCCCTCGCCGGCTCCCTCCAGACAGCTCTTCCCCTGCTCCCCCCCTCCGGTTTCTCCCGACGGCTCCCCACCCCGACGGCTCCCCCCGTTCCCTCCAGACAGCTTTCCCCTCGACGGCTTCCCCGGTCTCTCCCGACGGCTCCCCTCCGGTCCCCTCCTGACGGCTCCCCCCCACCCCGCGGTTCCCCCCCCGTTCCCTCCAGACAGTTTGCCCCTCGACGGCTTTCCCGGTGTCTCCCGACGGCTCCCCTCCGGTCCCCCCTCGCCGGCTCCCTCCAGACGGCTCCTCCCCTGCTCCCCCCGGTTTCTCCCGACGGCTCCCTCCAGACAGCTCTTCCCCTGCTCCCCCCTCTCCGGCTCCCCCCGGTTTCTCCCGACGGCTCCTTCCAGACAGCTCTTCCCCTGCTCCCACCCTCCGGTTTCTCCCGACGGCTCCCCCTCCGGCGGCTCCCCCCCTTCCCTCCAGACGGCTCCCCCCTCGACGGCTTCCCCGGTCTCTCCCGACGGCTCCCTCCAGACGGCTCCCCTCCGGTCCCCTACCTGACGGCTTCCCCCCCAACCCGCGGCTCCCCCCCGTTCCCTCCAGGCAGCTTCCCCCTCGACGGCTTTCCCGGTGTCTCCCGACGGCTCCCCTCCGGTCCCCCCTCTCCGGCTCCCTCCAGACGGCTCCTCCCCTGCTCCCCCCGGTTTCTCCCGACGGCTTCCTCCAGACAGCTCTTCCCCTGCTCCCCCCTCTCCATCTCCCCCCGGTTTCTCCCGACGGCTCCTTCCAGACAGCTCTTCCCCTGCTCCCACCCTCCGGTTTCTCCCGACGGCTCCCCCTCCGGCGGCTCCCCCCCTTCCCTCCAGACGGTTTCCCCCTCGACGGCTTCCCCGGTCTCTCCCGACGGCTCCCTCCAGACGGCTCCCCCCCACCCCGCGGCGCCCCCCGTTCCCTCCAGGCAGCTTCCCCCTCGACGGCTTCCCCGGTCTTTCCCGACGGCTCCCTCCAGACGGCTCCCCTCCGGTCCCCTACCCGACGGCTCCCCCCGTTCCCTCCAGACAGCTTCCCCCTCGACGGCTTCCCCGGTGTCTCCCGACGGCTCCCTCCCGACGGCTCCCGTCCGGTCCCCTCCGATCCCCCCTCGCCGGCTCCCCCCGGTTTCTCCCGACGGCTCCCCCCCCCGCCCCCAGCGCTGCCCACCCACCTGCCCTGGAGCGGCTCCTCTCCTGCCGGGGCTCCTCCATGGCCGGCCCGCTTTGACCTTGCCGAGCGTCGGGGCTTTTCCCAGCGACCCTCCGCCAGCCTGGGGACGCGACCCGGACGGGGGAGACGGAGGCAGAGGCGGGCGGGCAGAGCCGGGGCGGGCGGGCGTCCCTCCTGCCTTGGCCAGCCGCCCAGTGAGCCGGCCGGGGAGAAGCGGGCGGGGGCGAAGGACCGACGGGGGGGGGACGGAGGGAGGGAGGCCGGCCCTGCTCGGTTCCCACGTGCAGCAGGAGGAGCGGGCCGGCCCGGGCTGAGCGCTTTAAGAGGCGTGTTGACAGGATCCCCAGCTTGGTGGTGGGTGGTGGTGGTTTGAGTGCTACTAGAGCAGTGGTTCCCAACCTTTTTTTGACCAGGGACCACTAGGACTTTTTGGTTCGGTGCAGGGACCCCAAGGTTCAAAATAAAAATTCCAGGAATTTGAAAATAAACTTTAATCATAACTGTTAGTTAAACATTAAACTTAGAATAATATTTGAATATATATATATTTTATAATAGAGAACTTTTAATTGAAAATATTAATTTATTATGGGTTTATAACTTTGTTTCACGGACATTCATTTAGTTCTCGCGGACCCCTGGGGGTCCACGGACCCCTGGTTGGGAACCAGTGTACTAGAGCATGTAGTAGATTTGAAACGACGGCTGCTGGAAGTTAAAAGAGAAAGTGCCAAAGCAGGACTACAAGAAGGCAAAAGTAATGGCTACAGGAGAATGACACAACTTTGAGGTTGACAATGAGGAAACTGAAATGGTTCAAGACTTTCTATTCCTGGGCTCCGCCATCAACCCAAAGCACTGGTTCCCAACCAGGGGTCCATGGACCCCCAGGGGCCCGTGAGAACTAAATTAAGGTCTGCGAAACAAAATTATAAACCCATAATAAATTAATATTTTCAATTAAAAGTTCTCTATTATAAAAATATATATTCAAATATTATTCTAAGTTTAATGTTTAACTAACAGTTATGATTAAAGTATATTTTCAAATTCTTGGAATTTTTATTTTGAACCTTGGGGTCCCTGCACCGAACAAAAAAGTCCTAGTGGTCCCTGGTCAAAAAAAGGTTGGGAACCACTGACCCAAAGGGAGGCTGCAGCCAAGAAATCGGGAGGAGACTGAGACTGGGAAGGGCAGCCGGGAAGGAGCTAGAAAAGATTTTAAAGTGTAAGGATGTGTCACTGGCCACCAAGACTAGGTTAATTCATGCCATCGTATTCCCCATTACTATGTATGGGTGTGAAAGCTGGACAGTGCAGAAAGCTGATAGGAAGAAAGTACATTCCTTTGAAATGTGGTGTTGGAGGAGAGTGTGACGGATACCCTGGACTGCCAAAAAAACAAATCAGTGGGTTATCGATCAAATCAAGCCTGAACTGACCCTAGAAGCTAAAATGACTAAACTGAGGCTGTCGTATTTTGGTCATGTCATGAGATGACAAGAGTCACTGGAAAAGACAGTCATGCTAGGAAAAGTTGAGGGCAGCAGGAAAAGAGGAAGACCCAACAAGAGATGGAGTGATTCAATAAAGGAAGCCACAGCCTTCAGTTTGCAAGATCTGAACAAGGCTGTCAAAGATAGGACATTTTGGAGGACTTTCATTCATAGGGTCGCCATGAGTCGGAAGCGACTTGATGGCACTTAACACACACACACACACAGAATGTAGTGGCTTAGCCCATTTGGCCCATCCTCTGAAGCGCTAGCTTTCTGCATGCAGGGAGCCGTTTAATGATAGAAAAATTGCTAGGGCTTTAAACAGGGTTTGAGCTGCCAGTATTTTCATGGTGCCGGGGTGTGTGTGTGTTCTAAGAGGGCTGCCAGCTCTGGGTTGGGAAATACCTGGAGATTTTGGGGGTGGAGCCTGAGGAGGGCAGGGTTTGGGGAGGGACTCCAGTTGCATATAATGCCATAGAATCTCCAGCCATTACCTGGAGACTCAACCAAAACCAGTATAAGGCTCAAATATCAATAGAAACTTAATGCAATTTACTATTCTTAGCCTCAGTGAAACAAAACAATACTTAGTGCATAATGACATACATGGAACATGGAAACGTATATACAATATATACAGTGTTACAAACAATCTATGTCCTGGAAAAGAATGGTGTAGCGTCTTGACATAAATAAGTCCAGGCAGTTGCTGGTCAATGAAATTCAACAGGTAAGTCCAAAGGCTTCAATAATGCCTTTGCCAAAGAAGTTTTTCTTGAGGTTATTTGGCGTTCTTTGGTACTTGGTCTTAAACAGAGAAAAAATTCCCTCGTATTCTATATATAATTATCAAGCAGGCTTTAACTTGAAACTGTCTCCGGATTGAATATCTCGTTTTCACCACAACTGTGGCTTCTTCAGCCAATTCTAAGATAAATATAATACCATACCAATAATAATAATAACAACAATAATTTTAAACTTAATTTCCAGGGTTAAATTATTCTTTGTATGTTGGCGCGAACACAAAAAAGATTTTGTTTTCTCAAGACGCTATACCATTCTTTCCAGGACATAGGTTGTCTGTAAAACTGTATATATTGTATATATGTTTCCATGTTCCATGTATGTCATTATGCACTAAGTATTTTATTCACAGTGGGTAGCCGTGTTAGTCTGTTTGCAGTAGTCAAAAAGGGCAAGAATCCAGTAGTTTGTTAGTCTTTAAGGTGCTACTGGACTCTTGCCCTTTTTGACTAAGTATTTTATTGTTTTGTTTCACTGACCCTAACCCTAACCAGGTGCCTCCAGAAAGCCCATGAACAAGACGACTGCAGCTGCATCCTGCCTGTGTTCCACAGTATCTAATACTGCTCCTCTGATCCTGGAGAGAATAGGTATGCATCATGGCTAGTTGCCATTTTGACTAGTAGCCATGGATAGCCCTGCCCTCCGTGAACATGTCCACGCCCCTCTTCAAGCCTTCCAAGGTCCTCATGTCTCCCCTGGGGCCATCACAAAGGCTTTTGCTTTCTTCGTTGTTCACCTTTCTCACTGAGACTCAAGGCGGATTTTTTTTAATTTTTGCAGTCAAGTCACAGCTGATTTACGGCAACCCTGTAGGGTTTTCCAGACAGAGAGAGGTGGTTTGCCATTGCCAGCCTCTGCATATCAACCCTGGTAATCCATGGTGGTCTCACGCCCAAATACTAACCAGGGCTGACCCTGCTTAGCTTCCGAGATCTGTCAAGACCAAGCTAGCCTGGGCTATCCATGTCAGGGCACCTCTGTATAGTGACCCTGGGCCTGGACTTCCTTGGTGGTCTCCCATCCAAGTACTAACCAGGGCTGATCTTTCTTATCTTCTGAGATCTGAAGCGATGGGGCTAGCCTAGGCCATTGAGGTCAGGGACAAGGCAGAGTACAGAACTGGGAAACAATGCGGTGAAAAGTATAAGACGTGCAGCATTGGCAAAACAAAATGCGGTATGACTGGGTGACAGAATTAGGAAAGAATGCAGTGAAAAGCGAGATATTACTACAATGAACAGTGCAGTGAACAATGTCCTTGTTTCCAAGATAAAAAGTGCCCTCCTCCTGAAGAACTGCGTTTTACACATTCTGTGGAATGATAGAAATGCGGGAGCCTTCCTGACCTCCGCAGGTAGACCGTTCCAGCAGGTGTGAACAAGAGACCATGCTCAGGTGGGTAGGGTTGCTGACTCTAGGTTGGGGAATTCCTGGAGATTTGGAGGTGGAGACTGGGGAGGATGGTGTTTGAGGAGGAGGAGTTGGAAGAGAAGGAGAAGAAGAGTTGATTTTTATATGCCGGCTTACAATCACCTCCCCCTCCCCACCAAAGACACCCTGTGAGGCAGGTGAGGCTGGAGAGCTGTGACTAGCCCAAGGTCACCCAGCTGGCTTCATGTGTAAGAGTGGGGAAACCAACCCGGTTCACCATATTAGAGTCTGCCCCGTGGTGCAGAGTGGTAAGCTGCAGTACTGCAGTCCAAGCTCTGCTCACGACCTGAGTTCGATCTCTACCCTTATTTATATGTCTATTATATTAATTAAATAATGTGAGAACAGCACATACTTCTGTTCAGCACTTTCTGTTGGCTCAGTTAAGACTTGTACAGTCAAGAACTGCTACACCAGTTAATACAATCAATTAATAGTATTGACAGTTTAACTTCATTACATTTCATTATATTGGTTAACTCTGATAATAGTTTAATAACAGGTACATATAAGTTAATTTTGCTAGCTTAATCTAACTTTTTAAGAGCCCCATGGCACAGAGTGGTAAGCTGCAGTACTGCAGTCCAAGCTCTGCTCAAGACCTAAGTTCGATCCCGATGGAAGTCGGTTTCAGGCAGCCGGCTCAAGGTTGACTCACCCTTCCATCCTTCCGAGGTCGGTAAAATGAGTACCCAGCATGCTGGGGGTAAAGGGAAGATGACTGGGGAAGGCACTGGCAAACCACCCTGTAAACAAAGTCTGCCTAGTAAACGTCGGGATGTGATGACACCCCATGGGTCAGGAATGACCCCGTACTTGCACAGGGGACCTTTACCTTTACCTTTTTTTTTAACTCATGTGGAGGAGTGGGGAATCAAACCCAGTTCTCCAGATTATTGTCCACAGCTCCAAACCACCACACCACACTGGCTCTCTTGAAGAGGGGAGAAACCTCAATGGGCTATGATGCCATAGAGTCCACCCTTGAGAGCAGCCTTTTTCTCTGGGGAAAACTGATCTTTGTAGTCTGGAGATCCGTTGTAATTCCAGGAGATCTCCAGGCCCCACCTGGAGGTTGGCAACCCTATCAGGAACAGACCTTTACAACAATATCTCTCAGGATAGGATGGAAACTAGATGGACAACAAGCAGTGGTATTTCTGCACGACCATTTTTGAAAAAGCTCACCTATGTATCTCCCAGCTGCGCTGGAATAGTAGCTTCACCCAACATCCTACCCCTATCAGAAGTCAACACCAACAAACCCAGGAAACCCACAGCATCTGACAACCCCCAAGTAGCAGTACAAAGCAGTTTGGAGGTTAAATAGTGTGGAGTCCGGGCTGATGCTGTCCACAGTCTCTTGGTATAGTCCATTCCTAGGCCAGGGCTTTTCCTGACTTCTAGGAGGAAGTTTGGTTTTTGTCTTTACCCACTGGTGGAACTTAGAATCACAGAATCATAGAGTTGGAAGGGACCACCAGGATCATCTAGTCCACTGGTTCCCAACCAGGGGTCCATGGACCCCCAGGGGTCCACGAGAACTAAATTAAGGTCTGTGAAACAAAGTTATAAACCCATAATAAATTAATATTTTCAATTAAAAGTTCTCTATTATAAAAATATATATTCAAATATTATTCTAAGTTTAATGTTTAACTAACTGTTATGATTAAAGTTTATTTTCAAATTCTCAGAATTTTTATTTTGAACCTTGGGGTCCCTGCACCGAACAAAAAAGTCCTAGTGGTCCCTGGTCAAAAAAAGGTTGGGAACCACTGATCTAGTCCAACCCCCTGCACAATGCAGGAAATTCACAACTACCTCCCCCCCCACACCTCCCCAGTGACCCCTACTTAAGGTTGCCAGTTCCAGATTGGGAAATACCTGGAGATTTTTGGCATGAAGCCTGAGGAGGGCGGGGTTTAGTGAGGGGAGGGACTTCAATGCCGTAGAGTCCAATGGCAAAAGCAGCCATTTTCTCCAGATGAACTGATCTTGATCAGCTAGAGATCAGTTGTAATAGCGGGAGATCTCCAGCTAGTACCTGCAGGTTAGTAACCCTACCCCTAATCCATGCCCAGAAGATGGCAACAAAACCCTTCCAGGATCCCTGGCCAATGTGGCCTGGAACTTTAACCCAAAAATACAACACTAGGCTATTATAATATTATATACTATGTCCACTACAAATTTCTATCACACATGACAGTAATGTATAGAAACTAAAGTATTCGTACAATATTTTACAAACAATTTCACAGAACCCAACCTTCTAAGGCTGGCAACCATATTCCTTCATCTTGTAGGGTTTCCAATTCCAGGTTGGGAAATTCCATGTAGGATCCCACAATCAAAGCACTCCCGACAGATGGCCATCCAACCTCTGCTTAAAGACCTCCAAAGACGGGGACTCCTCCCCCAAGAAGCGCATTCCACTGTTGAACCACCCTTACCATCAAAAACGTTCTTCCTAATGTTTAGGTGGAATCGCTTTTCTCTTAGTTTAAATCCATTACTCCATGTCCTAGTCTCTTGAGCAACAGAGAACAAGCTAGTTCCCTCATCAACATGACATCCCCTCAAATATTTAAACATGGCTATCATGTCACCCCTTAACCGTCTCTTCTCCAGACTAAACAAACCCAGCTCCTTAAGTCTCTCCTCATAGGGCATGGATTCCAGACCCTTGACCATTCTGGTCGCCCTCCTCTGGACACGCTCCAACTTGTCAACACCCTTCTTAAATTGTAACTTTGTGAAAGATTGAAGAGAGGAGAAGAAGCAAAACCAATGCAAACCAAGCGGAACACGATTTCGGTGTTCGTTGCAATCTTCATGGCAGCCTGCTGTTGCACAGGGAAACTCGGGTGATGAGTGTGGAGTTTGGATTTCTTTGAAATTTAATATCCGCTCTGAATATTCAGGGCTTGCAACATGTACTACAGTTTAAAATGCACTTTCGTGGTGAGTCACGGGTGCAATGCTTTCATTCCGTAAGTCACTCAAAAACTGTGTGCGAGAAGTCAATGCAATAAACTTCAGACGTGGGCGTCGGGTTTCTGCGGCCACAAATGGGCAGCGGCTGCCCACTACTGGTTCCTCGCCGTCTGTGCTGGCGAAAGGGACGCCTGGGGCTTTTATCAGTGTAGTACAGAAAACACGGAGAAGCGCATCGTTTGGCTTTGCAGAAGCATCAGGTAAGAAAAGATCCTCTGCCAGGAGCATTGTTAAGTGATACACAGTGGAGGGCAGACCACTCAGAGCTTCCTGGAGGCTTGATACATGAACGCACAACTTACATTAGCTGTGACTCAGCATTAGAGCATCTGCTTGGCCTACAGAAGATCCAAGGTTCAATCCGTAGCATCGCTAGCTAAAAGAATTAGTTAATAGGTGATGTGAAAGCTTTGAAGAAGAAGAGTTGGTTTTTATATGCCGACTTTCTCTACCACTTAAGGATGAATCAAACCGGCTTACAACCACCTTCCCCTCCCCACAACAGACACCCTGTGAGGTAGGTGGAGCTGAGAGAGCTGTGACTAGCCCAAGGTCACCCAGCTGGCTTCATGTGTAGGAGTGGGGAAACCAGCCCGGTTCACCAGATTAGCTCACGTGGAGGAGTGGGGAATCATACCCGGTTCTCCAGATCAAAGTCCAATCCACCGCTCCAATCCACCGCTCTTAAATACTACACCATGCTGGCTTTGTGTGCATGCAATTATGCAATGGATGTTCTTAGCAGATGATTGGATTGGGAATAAACCCAAAATAATAAGTGACACAGCGTGTTTGCTCACGGGGTCACCTTGCCATCTGTGTGCTGCTCTATTCAATGCTGGCTTCTTTGTGCATTGTCTGTGGCACCCAGTGCCAAAAAGGTTGGGCCTGCTAAACTTGGTCATCGTGATTTCCTTCTTCTGCCCTGCTGGATGATTTTGCCTTGTTGACAGTTCTCTGATATTACACTTTTTTTGGGGGGGGAATCCCCCATGTGGTGTAGCTGCGTTGAAATTATTTATTCGTACCTATGTGGCTTTAGGGACAATGAAGAAGAAGAATTGGTTTTTATATGCTGACTTTCTCTACTGCTTAAGGCAGAATCAAACCGGCTTACAATCACCTTCCCTTCCCCTCCCCACAACAGACACCCTGGGAGGTAGGTGGGGCTGAGAGACCTCTGACAGAGCTGTGACTCGCCTAAGGTCACCCAGCTGGCTTTGTATGTAGGAGTGGGGAAACAAATCCAGTTCATCAGATTAGCCTCCGCCGCTCATGTGGAGGAGTGGGGAATCAGAGCCGGTTCTCCCGATCAGAGTCCACCGCTCCAAACCACCGCTCTTAACCACTACACCACACTGGCTCTCCAAGTGGCAAAAACAATTAAACAAGAAAGCGTTACTCTTTAAATGCAACAGTGTTTATTTAATGAGAAAATGTGCATGTTGCTTTTCCACCTAACAGACACACATACTTGCTTGTAATACTGAATGATAATACAGAACGATAACAGATTAAAACCTGCAGTTAACGTAACACCCCCCTGTCAAGAAGTTGAGGCCTCTCAATTTCTTAGATTGTATTATTTCTTTTGGTTCAGGCCTGGGAGGCCTATGAATTCTGTGTTATTGGGATTTTAGACCAGCAAAATAAGTTTCCTTTTGAAAACTGCTTCTGTGGAGGGAGTAAGCCCCAGCTGGTGCTAGTTAACCTCTCCCCTTTTTGGAATGCAAGGCCGTGCATTGCCATGGTAAGTAAATGGTCAGCCATCATGACAATGTCCAGGTGCAGGTAGTTCTGCCGGCTTCCTCACCTGAACACATCTCTGAGTGAGTCAGCAATTCTGACCAAGCGATTAATTAACAACTAAGTGCTTGCGTTTTCTCAATTGGCCTCTATGAGCTCATGCCACTGAGAAAACGAATATAAGGACAAACCAACCCTTGAGAAAACGATGCATGCTTTGGGGTACAGCAAGAGAGCTGTGCTGGCTGCATCACAACCCATTTGATTTTGGCCCTTGAGGGGAAAACTCTGGTCAACTTGACCTGCTTGGAGAAACCTTTTGGACAACCTTTTGAAACTTTTGAATGCTGGAAGCATCTTTGGAAGTTGGTAACTATAAACCTGATGCAAGAAACCTTTGCCAATCCTTTTGAATTAAAAAAGGCTTTTGAATGTATTTATTAGCTAAGCTAAATAGTTTATTATTTTCTTGCTTAACACTTCATGACTTTTTCTTTCCTGTAAACCAGCTTGAATCTTATAAATAAATTGTTAGCCTTTAAATGGCTTGTGTCTGTGATTTTGGGATTCCTAGCCTAAATTCTAAGTGCCGTGTGAGTGTAAAACCACCTACCAAAAACCTAAGACATTTTGGGAGTGTAATCTTTCCCTGGTAGGCCTCTACCTTGCAGGGTAAGCGTTGCACCCAATTTTGGAGTGAGTTGGGAGAGGATTGCCCTTATCTTCCCCCTGGAGCTCAACCTTTTGAAAGGGCTGGTGGCAGCTACTCCTTGGACTTAGCGCGAAAGCCTGGAGTTCAAGGTTTTGTCTTTTGGAAAACTTTTGACCAAACCAAAGCAGCCTCCAACTGGTGGAGACAGGTTGGGGAGCTCTTTGATACCCCCCCCCCCTGGAACATAAATTTAAACAACCAACACAATGGTGTAGATAGAGCACAAAGAAAGAGAGAGGGTGGTGGAAACTCATACACAAACAAAACTCAGTTGCCAAAGGCTCTGACAATTAGGGCAGACTTCACGTGCCTAAGAAATTATGGGGGAGGAGAACAGATAACAACACTTGTAGGGGTTCTCTCTCTCTTGAGCCAGCGTGGTGTAGTGGTTAAGAGCTAGGGTTGCCAGGTCCCTCTTTGCCACCGGCAGGAGATTTTTGGGGCGGAGCCTGAGGAGGGTGGGGTTTGGGGAGGGGAGGGACTTCAATGCCATAGAGTTCAATTGCCAAAGTGGCCATTTTTCTCCAGGTGATCTGATCTCTATCGGCTGGAGATCAGTTGAATTAGCAGGAGATCTCCTGCTACTACCTGGCAGTTTGAAAAAAATATATGCACAAGTACTAGCTGGATAGTTATAGAAACTATAGTACTAGCTCAAAAGTAATAATACACAAGCAACTATGCAAACATATATTGTGAAACACTTATAACATCTACAGGTAAGTGAACACGCAGGTGAATATCAATACAATAAGTGAACAAACAAGTCCAAAAGAGGACCACTGAGCAAAAGAGTCTCTTCAAAGGTAAATGTAAATTCTTATCTTTGTTACTTCTTAGAGCCTTGACTCAAGGAAGGTTGAAGATGGAACAATAAACAGTAACGCCGTCTGGATGTCATCAAGCGTTTTCACTGCAAAATTGCAGCTTCATCAGCTGACATCTTCATAAATATTAAATAACTTGTCTTAGTAGATGCAATAATAGCAAACTTATGCAGAAAAGTGAGTTAGTTCTAACTGCGTCAGAAGGCTGCTCCAAATGGCTGTAGCTCAATGCCATAGAGTTCAATTGCCAAAGCGGCCATTTTTCTCCAGGGGATCTGATCTCTATCGGCTGGAGATCAGTTGAATTAGCAGGAGATCTCCTACTACTACCTGGCAGTTGGCAACCCTATTAAGAGCGGTGGTTTGGAGTGGTGATCTGGGGTTTGATTCCCCACTCCTCCACATGGGCGGTGGAGGCTAATGTGGTGAACTGGATTTGTTTCCCCTCTCCTACACACGAAGCCAGCTGGGTGACCTTGGGCTAGTCACATTCTCTCAGCCCCACCTACCTCACAGGGTATCTGTTGTGGGGAGGGGAAGGGAAAGCGATTGTAAGCCGGTCTCCCTTAAGTGGTAGAGAAGGTTGGCATATAAAAGACAACTCTTCTTCTTGTAGACACCTGTGTCACTTACAAAGGCCTGGGGAAGTATCTCTGATAATGTTTCAAGGAGCAGCCATGTTCACATAGGAGAAGATGGTCGTTTAGGCACTAGAGCAGGATCCCCTACCTTTCTGAGCCTGTGGGCGCCTGTGGGAATTCTGACATGGCATGGTGTGTACAGCCACAAAAGGGCCGCTGCAGGAGGTGGAAGCAGGAGGTGGGAGAGGAAGCAAGATAATGGAGGAAACAGCTGGCTATGCAAATGGTACAGCTGGGAAGGGTTTGGTTTCTTGGCTCATGACCTGCGCAATCAGAATGTGAGATTGCTGACGACAAGAGATCGGATACACTTCCTGAAGACTGGGAAGAATGTGTTGGCGGAGAGCCTTGCAAACATGGTGGGGTATCCAAGAGACCATGTCATCTCACCAATGTGGAGGGAGGAAGAAGAGTTGGTTTTTATACCCTGATTTGCTCTACCAAAAGTAATCTCCAATCACCTTCCCTTCCGCTTCCCACAACAGACACCTTGTGAGGTAGGTGGGGCTGAGAGAGTTTGGGGAGCTGTGACTAGCCCAAGGTCACCAAGCAGAATTAATGTGTAGGAGCCACTGCTCACGAAAGCTCATACCCTGCCAGAAATTTTGAGAACGTTCTTTAAGAACGTAAAAAAAGCCCTGCTGGATCAGACGAAGGCCCATCCAGTCCAGCAGTCTGTTCACACAGTGGCCAACCAGGGGCCTCTAGGAAGCCCCCAAACAAGATGACTGCAGCAGCACCATCCTACCTGTGTTCCACAGCACCTAATATAATAGGCATGGTCCTCTGATCCTGGAGAGAATAGGTATGCATCATGACTAGTATCCATTTTTACTAGTAGCCATGAATACCTCACCTCTCCATGAACATGTATGTCCACTCCCCTCTTAAAGCCTTCCAAGTTGGCAGCCATCTCCACATCCTGGGGCAGGGAGTTCCACAATTTAACTATGCATTGTGTGAAAAAATACTCCCTTTTATCTGTTTTGAATCTCTCCCCCTCCAGCTTCAGCAGATGACCCCTTGTTCCAGTATTCTGAGAGAGGGAGAAAAGTTTCTCCCTGTCCACTCTCCCTGTACCATGCATAATTTTATAGACCTCTATCATGTCTCCCCTTAACTCCCTTCTTTCCAAGCTAAACATTCCTAAGCGTTTTAACTGCTCCTAATAGGGCTATTGCAACCGGTACTATTAGACTCTTGCTGTTTTCTATTGCTAGTGACAGACTATCACGGCCAACCATCGTGCTCCTTTGTGAAGAAGATATTTTTTAAAAAGGAGCAATCTTCTTCTTTCACGGGGAGAGGCTACGGCTCAGTGGTAGAGCATCTGCTTGGCATGCAGAAGGTCCGAGGTTCAATCCCCGGCATCTCCAGTTCAAGGGACTAGGCAAGCAGGTGATGTGAAAGACCTCCGCCGGAGAGCCGCTGCCAGTCTGAGCAGACAATACTGACTTTGATGGACCGAGGGTCTTATTCAGTAGAAGGCTGCTTCATGTGTTCATCTGTCACATTAACACATGTTTGGGGAGGGTGTGTGGCTCAGTGGTAGAGCATCCGCTTGGCATGCAGAAGGTCCCAGGTTCAATCCCCAGCATCTCCAGTTAAAGGGACCAGGCAAAGTAGGTGATGTGAAAGACCCCTGCCTGAAAACCACTGCCGGTCTGAGTAGACAACACTGACTTTGATAGACGGAGGGTCTACCGGAGGTTAGGCTGGTACGACGACCAAGGAGAGGGGCCATGGCTCAGTTTGTAG